>NC_137794.1:12094437-12694437 GCF_963383645.1 Muscardinus avellanarius
TCTAAAGAGGCAAATATGTTTAACATCACTTAAATGTTATGCAGTATATACATGTATAAAAATATAGCATGATAATCTATTAGTATATATAATTTTTATGTTTTTATGCATCAGTTAAAACTGAAAAAATATGCCACACTGACTTCAACATGTTCTATTTTATACTGACACTAATATTGTATGAGAATGATTTTTTTTTTGGTGGTACTGGGGTTCCTGGAAGCCCTTCTTCCTCCGGGCTACACTCCCAGTCCTATTTTATATTTTTGAAACAGGGTCTCTTACACCAGCACGGCTGGCTTCAAACCTGCGCAATCCTCCTGTCTCCGCCTCCCAAGCGCGGGGATTACAAGCGTGTGCCACCACGCCCAGCAGAGAATGATTTTATTGCTATAAATTTGCCAACATTGGTACACACTTATAATCCCAGGACTTGGGAGGCTAAGAGAGGAGGATCACAAGTTCGAGGACAGCCTCAGCAAATAGTGAGACTCTCATCAACCTAACAAGACGCTGTTTCAAAATAAAAATAAAATAAGGATGGGTGTTTATTTTGGAGATAGACATTCCTGGGTTCAATCCTCAACACTACAAAAATAATTTTTTGCTAACACTGGATATTACAAATATTTTGCCAATTTGTCAGGTGTTTTAATTTGCTTGAATCGTTTTTATCATTAATCTGTGTTTAAGAATTACCTTGTTGGCCCTGGGCCCCTGGTGGGGGTCGCGCGGGGCACCCCGGACCCCCGGAAGAACCAGGGCCCGGGCTGCAGTGCTACACATACTCTTTTCTCTTATTAAAAAAAAAAGGAAAAAGAAAAAAGAAAAAGAAAATATCAGAGAGGGGTCAAGATGGCTGCGGCGGCTGCCAAGATACTGGACATGCAGACAAAACTTATTCAACTGAACTGGGACTTTTGGAAAAATTCCCCGTGAAGGAGGACTGCTTCTTCTCTACATCCTTAAGAATCCCGGACATCACTTGTAAGGAGAGAGTTTAGCGGAGACCTAGGAGGAAGGCGGTGTTGGAAGTAGTCGCCGCGATGGCGGTGGAGACTTGTATCATGGAGAAGCAGAAATCGAATCCTACCAACCTATCTTCTGGAGAAATTACCCCAAATGTCGAATGCTACCATCGCACATGCTTAGGAACACTGGACAACATGCAGAGTGGAAAAAGAGCTTGGGAAAGATTTGAAATGGTGGAGGCAGCACCAATGGCAGCGGCCAGTACTTAGGGGAGGCAGAGATCTGTTGCATTACACCTGGGACTTTTGCAGAAATAACCCAAGAGGCAAAATGCTACCACCATGCACCCTTGGGAACGTGGGACAACCTGCTTGGTGAAGAGGATGGTCAGATCGGAGCCTGTTGAGGGGTGAGGCCGGTGATGGGGACAGCAAAGCCGGGATTGGAGCTTGCTGTGAGGCAGGGCTGGTGCTGGGGCCTCCAGTGCCAGGATAGGAACCTACCGAGGGGTTAGGCCAGTGCCGGGGCCAGCGAGGCCGGGATTGGAGCCTGCTGTGAGGCAAAGTTGCTACTGAGGCCTCTGAGGCCAGGACCGGAGCCTGCCGAGGGGGTAGGCTGGTGCCGGGGCCAGCGAGGCCAGGATCAGAGCCTGCCGTGAGGCAAGGCCACTACTGAGGCCTCTGAGGCCAGGACCGGAGCCTGCCAAGGGGTTAGGTGCCAGGTCAGCAAGGCCGGGATCAGAGCCTATTGTGAGGCAAGGCCGCTACTGAGGCCTCTGAGGCCAGGATCAGAGGGGCCAGTGCCGGGGTCAGCCGGCTGGGATCGGAGCCTGCCTTGAGGCAAGGCCGGTACTGGGGCCTCTGAGGCCAGGATCGGAGCCAGCTGAGGAGTTAGTCTGGTGCGGGGACCAGCGAGGGCAGAATTGAGGCCTCCCATGAGGCAAGGCCAGTGCTGGAGCCAGCGAGGTTGGGATCAGAGTCCTCCAGGTGGCCAGGCCACTACTGGGGGCATCAAGAGTGGGATCAGAACTTGCAATGCGACATGCACAGAGAAATATCACAGAAAATAAAAACCAGATGCTTCCCCTAATTAGCAAAAACTAGGAGGAAATAGGTAACAGGAGGAGGCCGAGTTATAGAAAGGGCCCTATAGAGAAGCAATTAAGGTGACCAATAAGAGGGTATGGGATAGGGGAAGATGGAACCTCTTTAAAACCCAGGAGGTATGTAAACAAACATATCAAAGATAATCACCAATCAAACATGGGATCGAGGGAGGGGGAGGGAATGGGATGCGGATTGGATGAGGGCTAATTGGATGATGTGTGCTTGCTTGTATATCCTCTCAAGTCTTGTATTCCAATGTGATGTATGATTATAATGCACCAATAAAATGTAAAAAATTAATAAAGTGTACCAGAGATTTTGATAAAAAAAAAGAATTACCTTGTTTGGGTTAACCAGTTATTATTTGGATGTTTTTCTTATCCTTACAGAGTAGGAGATGTTTACTCAGTAAATTATTAGCCTTTTATTATATAAGCTTCATATATATTTCTGCATGTCTTGTGCATTATAATTTTATGAAGTTTCACTGTATAATAACTTTGGACTCATATATAGTGCAATTACCACCTTTTCCTCTCCATTCAGCTCCCTTTTCAGCTTTCCAAGCTTATTTCCTTTAATACTCCAACTTCCACAACTCTTCTTCTCTATGGGGCTTTCTATCCATCAACCCCATTACCTTTTGCTCCCCTATACCTCCTTAAGTCATGTCCTTCCTTACAGAGCAAAGATCCTTTCAAAACATAAATCACTAGAGTACATTGTAAACACACTTGCTGCTCTTATTCTGCGTCTTGCTGGTTTACCAAAAACCCACCGCTGGTTGGATTCAACACTCAACTGTGTGGTACATGACTCCATGCGAAGAAAAATGCAGCCTTGTTATCAGTTTTTCAATAAATGAAGATACTCCACCTCAAATGGGCCTTTTGGCTGTAGACATCTTACATTTCCTCAAACTGTTAATGTCCTTTACCCATCAAACTACTAACTGATGTTTTGATTTCTTTTCCACTCCCCATCCGCATACCTGTTACCCTGGGCATCCTGTCCATGCTCCTGTGAAAGGCCAAGGGCACATGTATTCACTCATTCCTCATTGACAGTTAATTCCAGAAGCACTTCCCTGTCTTGTCTTTATCATAAGCATACTTAAGTAGACGTTGGCCCAGGACCAGATCAGACCTGTGACTCCGCAGCACGGATTCAGAGGATACCATGAGGCTCCAGGCCTGCTTCCCCGCCTTCATGACATGACCAAGCACCTCAGTACCTCTATAGATACAGTTAAATAACTGGAGAAAAGCCAGGGATGCGTGATGGTGCTGGAAAGACTGCCTTCCTCCCTAAAGAGCCCGAGGCATCTCCTAGAAATGGCACAAACTAGGAGATACCATCATACCTTCATTATAAACCTAATGTAATTTTTCTTTTTTTTGGTGGTACTGGGGGTGGAACCCGCAGGCTTTATACCTCTGGGCTACATTCTTAGACCTATTTTATATTTTGTTTTGGAAACAGGGTCTCACTAAGTTGCTGAGAGCCTCACTAAGTAGCTGAGGCTGGCTTTGAACCTGCGTGATCCTCCTGTCTCAGCCTCCCAAGTGTGGGGATTACAAATGTGCGCCACCACACATGGAAAACCTAATGTAATTTTTTCTGTTTTTTTTTTTTATTGAAATCAGTAGAGGTATTTTTGTTAGCAACGTAGAATAATATAATAAATCCTCAACATATAATAAGAAGTACATTCTTATTAAAGATGCAATTGGTCTGAATAATATTAATATAAATGAGTAACCTGAATAATGTAGTTATCAATCTATAGCCAAAAAGATAAACAAATTGCACTTTAAATCAATTAACTAGAAAATAGGCCTAAAATATGCTTGAATTCTAAAGCAGAAACCTTTATCTGCCAGGCATGGTGCCACACATTTGTAATTCTAGCATTCGGGAGGCTGAGACCGGAGGATGGTGGTTCGCAGACAGCCTCAGCTGTTTAGTGAGGCCCTCTGCAACTTAATGAGACCTTATTTCAAAATAAAGAATAAAAAATAGGGCAGGGGGTGTAGCTTGGTGGAGGTCAAATGCACCTGTGTTCCATCCCCAGACTCGAAAAAAAAAAAAAAAAAGAAACTTTATTCTTGTACTAGTGATTTTGAAGGTATTATTGCCACATTTGGAACAGAATCTATGATACACATTCTTTAAAAGTCTTAATAAATGCCCTTTTCAGAAATGTATATGGATAATTTTTAACTAATTTAGGAGCTAAGCAGGCAGAGAGTCATTTGTAACAATAAATATGAAAGACAGGCAGAGATACAAAAACAGGAGATGAATGTAGTAAATGATATTGTTTGTCCACAGTGCTGGGATTGAACCCCCAGCCTCATGGAGGCCAGCCAAATGCTCTACCACTGAGCCACAGCCTGACTCTCTAGCATGGGATGTTCTTTAGTGTAATATTCTCAATCACACACACATTTACCAACTGGAATAGATTTTTATGAGACTAGTATTTCTATAGCATTTTGACAGCTTTCTACAGGTTTTCTTTTTAGTTTTGTCATAATAATTATATCTACATATATGAAATTCTCTAAATTCCTAGAGGCCAACAAATTCTCAAGTCAGGTTCAATTTGAACTTTAAAATTTTAAATTTCATCCCAATCATGGCTACCCCTGAGAAGAATCTGGCATGTGTACAGACCCAAAGATTCTTTTCTTCATAGATCTTTTGTACTCCTTTTACTAAATTATTTCTTTTCCACAGCAGCCCACTAAGATTGGCAAGGTATTTTTATTTATTTATTTATTTATTTATTTATTTATTTATTTATTTATTTATTTATTTATTTTTGCAGCACTGGAGATGGGACCTAGGGTCATTCTACCTCTGAACTATACCCTCAGCCCTATTTTTTTTTATTCTTTATTTTAAAATGGGATCTCACTGAATTGCAAAGGGCTTCACTAAGTAGCTGAGGCTGGCTGAAAACCCCGATCCTCCTGCCTCAGCCTCCCGTGTGCTGGGATTACAAACATGCGCCACCACGCCTGGCTAAGGTATTTGGTTTCTAATTGGGAAATAGAAAGAAGTGTTAATTTTGTTTAAGTAACATTAGTTTATGGGATCATGTGCCTCCTCCGTTTTTTATAGAAAGCACTGGAAATTGGGAGGAGGTACTCCATTTCCCTCCTGGGTTGCGTTGTTCCTCAAATTCTTGGGCACTCTGCGGCCTTTTCACCTTCCACATTGTCAGGGGTCACAGCCTGGAGTTCGCAGACCCAGCTTCCTGGAGAGATGGTCCTTCCCCTTCCCCCAGAGCACCAGAAGTGCATTGTTGTGGTTTCTCTGACTTCTGTTCTACCTTATTTTCCTCAGATCACTAACACTCAGCACTGTGTGGTAGTATCATTCGACTCTTCTCAAAGTTTGGTAGTAATGACAGAGAACCGAATCATAGAGTAAGAGGCTTACTTACTTTATTATCAGATTGTATGTCCTGTACCCCTGTGGGTCTAATTTTGGGTGCATACATTTATTTTAAAGTCAGCTTTCTTCATTTTCAATGAAGAGACTTTCATCACAATTTTAATTTTATTTCATTTCATTTCAATTCAATTTCAATACCATTTCCCACTGATGACTCCAAGTTTCCTCATGATGGCCATGAAAAACTCAAGTCTTCTAGCCAAGTGCAATGGGGCATGCCTGTAATCTCTGTATTTGGAAGGCTAAGGTAGGAAGATAGCTGGCTCAAGGCCAGTGTGCAGTAACTTAGCAAGACCCTGTTTCAAAATAAAGAAATTAAAAAGTATAGGGATGTAGCTCAGTGGTAGAATTCCTCTGAATTCTGTTCTCAGTATCACACAACACAAATAAAAACCAAGTCCTATTGAATGGTGTTGTGCAAATAGGGCTCTGTCCTTTTATCAGAAGACTTGGAAATAATTCTGTCCTTTTATCAGAAGACTTGGAAATAATTCTAACACCACAGACATTTCTCCACCACCGTGAATTTTTTAGATATTATTTGATTCTCCCCATAATTAAGAAAATAACTGTAGACTCTCCACACATTTCTCTCTCTTGAAATTAAACATTATTTCTCAAAGTAGTGGGATTTAGTCCTATAATGAAGAAAGAGAATTCTCCATTTCTAAATTGTTAAAGTATTCCTCACAGTAGAGGCTTATCTACCTTGAAGGATGGGTAATTATAAACATTTATAACGTGAACTTTTAAGAATCCAAAAATTACTCCATTTATAAAATGAATATCTATTAAGCACCAATTATCCACAGGCAGTGCACTCTAAAGCTGGAAACTTTAGACACCATTCTCATTATACAACTATATTAAAATTTGCTGTTTATTTGTTTTAGTATTCCTCTATTTTATATGCATCAGGAGGATGAAGATTTATAGATTCTACTTTCTCTCTCATCACCAGCTTTTAGCACCGTGCTCATAACAGGGTAGTTGCTTAATACATGATCCTGAATGAATGAACAAGATCATTGACATTCTACTGAGAAAAAAATAGACATCTATATAACTGGCTAAAACGTCTGTAGTGGGATAATATGTTGAAAGATTATTGTGTGGTTTAGTTTTGTTGCCATAGAGACAAGAACATATTAGAGATATACCTGCCTCCTTGAAAGAGTCGTGTGTGTGTGTGTCTGTGTGTATGAATGTGTGTAAGAGTATGCTTATATTTCTTAGTAATAATACCTATTAGGTTATATCTTGGAGATTAAAGGCTATTCTAGGAATTGAACGAGTAGAAGATACATAATCCAGGAGGAAAAACAATGGGTTCCTCTCAGATCTGTAGGAGGGATGTCTATATATTTTGCCCAAGGAGGCTGGACACTAAAACCGTCATCAGGGGACTCAAGATGTACGCTTTGTGTAGAAGGAGAACTAGGAGGATGTAGGCATTCTCAATGAGGACAAGATTACCCGTTTATCCTGTCTAAATCCCCCAAAGTCCACTATGACCTCAGCGGTTTTCTACTAATGGTTTATACTGAATGAGAGCTCCTGGGAATTGAAGGCTTGAAACCAAGTTAAGGGTGCTGGAAAGTATTCTGGAATAATCCCACCCCATGAACTGGAAGTGAAGTGAGGTGAAATTTATTTATTTATTTATTTATTTATTTATTTATTTACTGTGGTTCTGGGGATTGAACCCAGGGATGTTCTACCTCTAAGCTATACCCCCAGACATATTTTATGTATTTATTATTTATTTATATTTATTTATTTATTTATTTTTGTGGTACTGGTGGTTGAATCCAGGAGCATTCTACCTCTGTGCTACACCCCAACCCTATTTTTGTATGTTTTATTTTGTCTTTTTTTTTTTTTTTTTGGTGGTGGTATTGGGGTTCCTGGAAACACTTCTACCTCTGGGCTACACTCCCAGACCTATTTTTTACGTTTTTTATTTGGAAACAGGGTCTCTTAAGCCAGTGCGGCTGGCTTCGAACCTGTATGATCATCCTGTCTCTGCCTCCCAAGCGCGGGGATTACAAGCGTGCGCCACCACGCCTGGCTATGTATGTTTTATTTTGCAACAGAGTCTCTGTAAATTGAGGAGCAGGCTTGTAATCCCAGCACTTGGGAGGCTGAAACAAGAGGATCACAGGTTTGCGGCCAGCTAGGTTGATGAATCTCACAACTTGCTGAGACTGTCCTCAAACCTGTCATCCTTCTCTTTCAGCCTCCAAAGTACTGAAATTACAAGTGTGCACAACCAACCCCGCAAAGGAAGGTGGTTTAGAAGAGAGCAAAGGCTGGGCGTGGTGGCGCTCGCTGGTAATCCCAGCATTCGGGAGGCTGAGACAGGAGGATCAGGGTTCAAGGACAGCTTCAGCTACTTAGTGAGGCCCTTTGCAACTCAGTGAGACCCTGTTTCAAAATAAGAATAAAAAATAGGACTGGGGATGTAGCTTGGAGGTAGAATGCCCCTGGGTTCCATCCCCAATACTGAAAATATAAATAAATAAATAAATAAATAAATAAATAAATAAATGAGTGCAAAGAACGATTAGTTTTTACATGGGCTTTAGTGTTTAAGAGAGTGATAAGAAATTTATCAGGAAATCCATAAGATGATTAGAAATACAAGGAGAAAGAGCATTTGAGGGAAATGTAAAGTACAAGTAAGTGTAGAGAAGTAAAAGAAAGTGTGTTAAAAGAAAAGCATTTCATTTGGTTCTATTGTTTCTTATTTTATTTTTTCTGGTGCCGGAGATTGAACCCTGAGGCAGTCTGTCTATGAGCTTCAACCCCAGCTCTATTTATTATTTGTTATTTGGAAACAGGGTCTCACTAACTGGCTGGCATCCTCACTGAGTGGTTGAGGCTGGCTTTGAGCCTGTGATCTTCCTGTCTCAGCCTCCCCAGTACTGGGATTATAGGTCAGCATCACCATGCTGCCACTGCTGGCTAGTTGGCTTTATTTCTTAGCAGAGTGGTTTAAATATCAGACTCTTCATAATCATTATACCATAGATTAAGAATTTATCATTTATTTCAAGCACTTACCTGTGTAAGGAAACCTAACTTGTTCCAATGCGTTCCCAAGATGTGGAATATTTTTACCTCTGAAAGGTAAAATTCTGCTTTTCAAAGATGGCTAAAAAAGGAAATACTAACCTAATTAAATCATAAGAACTTTGTAATAAAATTCTAAATATGCCTTCTGAAATGCTTCTTTTCTGGCCTTTCTAAATTAAATAATTATTATAGATCATGAGTACCTTCAGTTTTACATGGAGATGGCTTTTAAAGCATGGTGGTTGTAATAGTTTTTTGACAATAACTTGTTCTATATAGGTTGAAATATTTAAGGGGTGTGTGTGTGTGTGTGTGTGTGTGTGTGTGTGTGTATGTGTGTGTAAACTCGCAGGTTAAATTACTCTTACAAATGGTTTTGGCTTCAGATTTCAATCCCAGAAAAATGACTTCATTCCACACTTTCCACTGTTGTAGGTTAATCTTCCGTAAACTCATTTTGAAATGACATGTTATGGTTATTCCAAAACTCCTTAACGTTGGAATATTTTTAAAGTATAAAATGTTAATCATAAGAGGAGTCGATGAACATATTTTTCCCCTCATGAAAGTTTGATCAGTCATCAAAAAGCCAAAGAAATACTTTCTATAAAATACTGAAATAATGTATGGAAAATCTATGAAACTAAAACCTCCACACAATTTTAGTTAAATGCCCATATTTATTTATATATTGAGAGTGACCCTCAGTGTACAGAAGATACTCCTGTGTTTTTTTCCCCCGACTGTGGTTTTCTTATATGAAGGAACACTATTGCCTGTCTTCTATTTAATTAAAAGCAATAATGTGCCTTCCCAGATGTTAAAGGTGGCCTGAGCTGAATAGCGTGTTGACATCAGATGAATGGGTGAGGCCACCTGCGAGCTTTGCTCTTGGCTCTGCGGATGATTTGCATTCCTGTGGCCTGTTGCTCCAGATGACCACTCTCAGCACATCACAGGCCCGTGGCCTGTTTAATATCATGGAAGCCTTTTAGTCCTGACATCTCGTATATTAACATCAGCACACAATAGCAAAGGGCCCATTCCATGATTTCTCTGCTCTGAGTATCATGTTTTTACTTAATTTATCCTACAAAAAAGAAATGGAAATGTTTTTCTACAGGCTGGATTAAGATAAAATAAAATTGTTCTTTCCTGAAATCATTAACAGATTGTTCAGTCTTTTATGGAGATGGTACCCCCTCATTGTAATTGGAAAAAATAGTATAAGCTAAATATAAAAATCTTTTAAGATGTATGACTATAATGTCCCAATAAAAATTTAAAAGAAATCTTGACTTTATTAATAAGCACAAGATGTTTCAATTTTTCCCCTTAATTTGTCAATTTGGAGTAAGCCTCCCACATGTGTTAAGACTGCAAAGACTACAATGGCATTAGTCTACAAGCCTCTGACATTCCATGCTGCAGAGAGGAGAAATAATTGGATTCTACAAAAGTGAAGGGGAAAGCTGGGCATGGTGGTGCGTGCTTGTATTATCAGTATTTGGGAGGCTGAGACAGGAGGATCGCAGGTTCATGGCCATCCTCAGCTATTTAGTGAGGCCTCTGCGGCTTAGTGAGACTCTGTTTCAAAAAAAAAGAGTAAAAAATAGGGATGGGGGTATATCTCGGAGGTATAATGCCCCTGAGTTCAATCCCTAATACTGCAAGAAGAAGGGAAGATAAATTATAACATTTTGATTTAGAATATATTAAAAACACAAAGAAAGTCAGGTATGGTGGTGCACATCTGTAATTCTAAACTTGAGAGGCTGAAATGGGAGGATCATAAATTTGAGGCCAAGCCATAGCTAAGTAGTAACACTCTCAGCAACCTAGTGAAACCTTGTTTCAGAATAAAATAGGACTTGGGATTTAGATCAGACATTGAATGCCCCTACGTTCAATCCTTAATACCTCTCCAAACTCCTCCAAGACACACACACACACACACACACACACACACACACACACATTCAAACACACAACAAAGAGAAAAGCAAAGATATTATGAAAATTGACAGTTGCTTTTAAATTATTTCATAAAGAGTAAAATTAACATATGTTGGTAGAGTTGGTACTCATGAAACAGTACTTTGCACCAAGCACTAACAGAGGTATCAGGTTTGTGCATAGATTCTGCATTGTTACTCTTATTCTTAAGACATAGGTAAGGCTCAATACTAAGACGGAAAATGTATATTTAATTCTGTACTTATATGTTGAAATAAAATATATTTGGTGAGTAAAATACCTGACTATTTTACTTCTGCCTGTATGCATTCAAAGTTTTTCTGTTTCACTTTCTTAAAAGGATTTGTTTCTAATCTATAGTGTCATTTTACCATTCTGTCAGTATTCGATTTGGTTTCGTATGTGACACTATAGATTAGGAATGAATGGGGTGAGGCCCCCAATTGCTCCAGCATACTCTCTTCAGAGAATTTCTAGTCACAGTGAAGGAAGGAGGAATCTGTAATTTTATATCCAGCTAAAATATCTTTCAGAAACAAAGGTGAAATAGTCTTTTAGAATCTAAGGACTGAAAAGATTAATAACCAGCAAACCCACACTATGAGTAATGTTGATCTAGACAGAAGAAAAGTGATTCCAGATGGAAACACAGATCTATACAAAGGAATGAAAATTACCAGACATAGTAACTACATGGCTAAATATACAAGATTTAAAAAAAATTAAATCTCTTTAAATATAATTAAATGCTTAAACAAAAATAATAAAAACATATTATGGGTTTATAACATATGAATAAGTAACATGTGTGTGACAACAGTATATAGTCTAGGAGGGAGAAATTTGAAGTGTAGAGTTACAGCTCATACATTAACAGAGATGATAAACTGGAATGATTTCATGTTCATTGAACATGTTCAATTAATTCAAAATAAGGCAGAAAAGAACATATAAAGAAAATAATAAGTAGATAAAATAGAAAGCAATAACTAGATAAACTCAAACTTATCCATATAATTAACATATAAAATCTAAATGGTTGAACCATCAGAGTTATAAGACAGATTTTGGCAAGCGGGATAAAAATAAACAACTGCATGACGCTTATAAAAAAAAATCTTTAAGTATAAAGAAACAAATGTGTAAAAAGTAAAAGAATGAAAACAAAGCACTGTTGCTAACAATAGAAGAAAGCTGGAGTAACTTAATAGGAGGTAAAGTAGATTTTAGTACACACACAATTACTAGGGCAAAATCATTTTGCAAAGGTAAAGTGGTCGATTCATCAAGAGGAAACATCAATCTGGGCGTGGTGGTGCACACTTGTAATTCCAACATTTGGGAGGCTGAGACAGGAGGATTGCGGTTCGTGGACAGCTTCAGCTACTCAGCGAGGTCCTTTGCAACTCAGTGAGACCCTGTTTCAAAATAAAGAATAAATAATAGGGTTGGGGGGTATAGCTCAGGGGTAGAATGCCCCTGGATTCCATCCCCAGTACCATACACAAAAAAAGAGGACATATCAATCCTAAAGCTTACGATCCTAATAATGGATTTTAAAAATACATATAGCAGGTTAGGCATGGTGGCACACACCTGTAATTTCAGCATTTGGGGCAGGAGGCTAAGACAGGAGGATCATAGGTTTGAGGACAGCAACCTCATGAGACCATGTTTTACAACAAAAAATAAAAAAGGGGCTGGGTTGGACTTTGGAGGTAGAATGTCCATGGGTTCAATCCCCAGTACCTCTCCCCTAAAAAAAAATAAAATAAAATAAACACACCACAACTAAGAGAACTAAAACATGTTAAAGACAAATCTATAATTGTAGATGAACATTTTAATCCCACTGTGGACAGATCGACGCACAAAATTAGCAAGGAAAGAGAAACCTTGACTAACATTGTCAACCAACTTGATTTAACTAGATTAATAGACACTTCAGTTAACAATAGAATGAATACACATTACTTCCTATGAACATGGAATACATACCAGACTAGATCTGAGATGTCAAACAACTCTTACTGAATACAAAAACACTAAGTGGTAAATAATGTGCTCTTTCACAATGGTGAAATTAATAGAAATAGCAGAAATACATCTAGGAAATTCACAAATGCTAGGAATTTAACATACTTGAAAACAACTGAGGTATCAACAATTGAGTTGAGAATATTAGAAGCTCTGTTAATTAGAAAAAATGAAATGAAAACACAAAATGTGAACATGTGTGAGATGCAAAAACATTACAAAGAGGTCTCAAATCAATGACCTCAGTTTCCACCTTAAAAAAACAATAAAAATTAAAAGAGGAAATAATGACTCCAGACAACATAAAAGAAATACAAAATACAAAACAATTTGGTTAATAAATGAAACAAAACCTGGTTCTTTGAGATCATTAAAATTGATAAACTTTCCCCCAGACTAATCTGAAAATAAAGAAGGTGCATTTTATCAATATTTGTATGGAAATATGGCACCATTAGAAATTCTATAAGTATTGAAAGGTCGGCAAGAAAATATTACAAACATCTTTATGTCACTTGGCTTATCAAATTAGATAAACACATTTTTTGAATAACACAAATCCCCAAAGTTTACTCAAAATATAAATAATGTGAATAATATCATACCTGCTAAGGAAATTGAAATTACAGTAAAATAATCTCTCCACAAGAAAACCTCAAACTCATGTAGATTTAGAAAGAGATTAATTTTACCAAATATTTAAGGATGAAATAGTATTAATACTATACAAACTGGTAGAGATCTATAATATATAATAGGACAGTGTTACAACAGGTCATTAAAAGTAAAATTACAGACCACTTTCCCTCTTAAGTGTAAAAATCACAAACTAAACAAAATATTGGCAAATTGGATAAAATAATATATAAAATGATAATGCATTATAACCAATGAAGTTTTATCTCAAGAACAAAGCTTGCTTTGAAAAAAACAAAATAATTGACTACACTACCGAATTACAAAAGAGAAAGCATCTGATAATACCAGTAGATTCATCAGAAATATTCGACAAAATTAAAATCTGTTCCAAATTAATTAATTAAAAACAACCCTCATCAAAATAAAAAATGAAGGAACAATTTGAAAACTAAAGGGTCTTCTCCAAAAATATGTGTATTTGACGATGTCAGGCATGTATATGTGTGTATGTATCACATACTTCAGTGTGACACATTTTTATTCAATATTGTAGAAATGTTTAACCACCTCAAGAGCAAAGAAAGATGCACCCACATGATAGGGAAGTAATTTACTTAAGAAAGCACACTCATGTACACCTTATGTCTATAAAGTTCTAGTAAAGAAAAGTTACTATAGTCACTATAGTTATTATTCTATATACTATAGCTATTTGGTTCATCAACACTATGGCATGCAAAAACAATCTATGCAATTTAAGCAAGGTTTTATATACTAGTAATGAAATCCAGGGATTTTATTTTATTTTATTTTTTTGGTGGTACTGGGGCTCCTGGAAGCCCTTCTACCTCCGGGCTACACTCCCAGACCTATTTTATACTTTTTTATTTGGAAACAGGGTCTCCTAAGCCAGTGCGGCTGGCTTTGAACCTGTGCGATCCCCCTGTTTCTGCCTTCCAAGCGCGGGGATTACAAGCATGTGACACCACGCCCCGCTACACATCCTGATTTTAAGACTTGTAAATTTAGAGCAGTCAAGACTTGAGGTACTGGGATGAAGAGAAACAAATGGATATAAGGAATAGAAACTGGGTTAGGAAGTAGATGCACATGTCTAGACAACTGATTTTTGAAAATGCAAAGTAAATTCAGAGAAGAACAGGCTTATCTTTTCTACAAGTTACAGAACAACTGTATATCCATTTCTAAAAAATAAATTCATTTATTAATAAATGGAAAAACTTAAAAAGTAATATCCTATTGGACAACAGTCTTTGCGACATGGAGTTAATCAAATATTTTTTAGAGATGACAGAAATAGTGTGATCCATAAAAGAAAAAGGTTGATCAAGTACACTTTGTCGAAACCGAAACTTTATGTTCCTCCAGGAATAGTGTGAAGAGAATTAAATGACTGACCTGTAAAATGAGAAAAAATGTCTGTTGAAGGACTTAGGTCCAGAATAAATAAATTCAACAATATAAAGGAAACGATTCAATTAAAAATCAGACAAAGAGTTTGAAGCGACACTTCTAACACCAAGAAAACATAGGAATTACAAATAAGCATGTAAGAGCCGGGCGTGGTGGCTCACGCTTGTAATCCCCGCGCTTGGGAGGCGGAGACAGGAGGATCGCACAGGTTCGAAGCCAGCCGTGCTGGCTTACGAGACCCTGTTTCAAAAATATAAAATAGGTCTGGGAGTGTAGCCCGGAGGTAGAAGGGCTTCCAGGAACCCCAGTACCACCAAATAAACAAACAAACAAACAAACAAACAAGTAAAAAGATGTGCAACATAGTTAATCATTAAGGAAACAAACATTAAGACCACCGGTGGATCTTCACTGTGAATCTTCACTATATTTTTAGTAGAATGACTAAAATAAAAAGGTGTGGCTATATTTAGTTTTGGTGATGTTAAGCAACCCAATTTCATAAGCTCGTTGTGGGAAGGAAAAATGGATGAAAGTACTGTGAAAACTGGTTTATGCAGTTTTAAAAAAGTGAGACATATACTAATAAGTATTCATATACTTTAGGATTCAGGCATTCTCCCTCTAGGCATTTCTAAGAATAAAGGAAACATAATAATAATAATAATAATAATAATTATTATTATAAATATAATAATAGCTATCATTATTATATTATTATTATATTATTATTATCATATTTATTATTAATATTATTTTATTATGTGTGTCACAAGGGATTGAATCCAGGGGCATTCTACCTCTGAGCTACACCCCCAACCCTATGTTTTCTTTAATTTTTCTTTTGAAACCAGGTCTCACTAAGTGTCTGAGGCTGGCCGTGAACCTGTAAACTTCCTGTCTCTGCCTCCCAAGTACTGGGATTACGAGTGTGTGTCACCACACCCAGCTAAACATACAGAATTATACATGAAGGTCCATATCAACTTTTTTGCTAACAAGCATATATAGAAAACAAATCCAAATGTCTATCTGTAGACAGTAAGACAAATGTTTATCCATAGACAACATGATTAACAAATGATAATATATCACATAATGGTAATAAAAATAAAATGAGCAAACTATTGAATTATCCAAGCAAACATAAAGATGAGTTTATTTATTTAGTCATTCATTTTTAGTATTGGGAATTGAATGTAGGGGCAGTCTACCACTGAGCTACACCTCCAGACCTTTCTTTAATTAATAATTTTTAATGTTTTGAAACAAGTCTTGCTAAGATGTGGGGCCAACCTCTAATTTGCAATCTTCCTGTCTCATCTTCCAGAGCTTCTAGGATTAAAGCACTTGCTACCACACCCTGCTAAAGATAAATTTCTGTATAATTATGTTGAGTGAAAGAATCCAGACCAAAAAAAAAAATCATATTGTATGACTAGATTCATATAAAACTCTACAATGTTCAAACTAAGCTAGACTGACAAAACACAGATCAGTCTTTGCTTAGGGTTGGCGGAAGGCACAGGAGGAAGTGATTACAAAGGAGAAGTAAATTTTGTGGATGATGAATATTCCATTATTTTGATTGTGATGTTTTTATGGGTATATGCAAATATCAAGATTTATTAAAGCATACATTCTAAATGTGCACAGTTTATTATATATCAGTCATAATTCAAGCTATTTTGTAAAACTGAAGAACAATCCCACAATGATATACCACTGAACACACACACACACACACACACACACACACACACACACACAAAACATGCCCAAAAATCTGTCAAACTGTACACTTGGAATATGTGCAGCATATAATATAGAAACTCAATAAAGCTCTTAAAAATCTACAACCAAGACCATACAGAAGATAATTCTGTTCATATTAGTACAGAGAAAATGGGACAGAGGGCTCAAGGGAAACCATCGCAGGGTTGCCTTTCATCATGGCTTCAGATCAGGAATGGCCATGCTATTGAGGTCTCAGTCACTGCTTCAGTGTCCAGAGCCTTGCGGTGGGCGGCTTTGGCAAGGCCAACTTTGTCCGCCTGCTACAGAAAGGTTGGGTGGTAGGTAAGCAAAAGCTAATTAAATATTATTTTCTTCTAAATCTCTTGAACTTTTCTAAAATCCTAAAAATTAAAATAAAATGTTATCCTCATACTAGTTTACCATAAATGTTTGCAGACAGCCTCATCTACTTAGCGAGGCCCTTTGCAACTCAGCTAGCGAGACCCTGTTTCAAAAACTAAAAAGACTAAAATGTAGGGCTGGGGGTGTAGCTTGGAGGTACAGTTCTCCTGGGTTCCATCCCCAGTACCACAAAAATAAATAAATAAATAAGTAAATAAAGTGTAAAAACAAAAACAGAGTTTAGTTTGCTGTTTGATGTTTCTCTGACTTGAGAGACTCCGGTGGCACGAGGAGGAGACTCCGGTAGACCTCAGCTTGTGCTATGTGTTGACCCTGTGACCTTGACATATTACCTCAGTCACCCAAAGGTTTCTCCTGAGTAAAACTGAACACTGCATCTGCTTTACAGAGTAATGCAAACTAAATACACACACACACACACACACACACACACAGACACACAGACACACACACAGACACACACACACAGACACACACATAGACACACACAGACAGACACACACAGACACACACACACAGACACACACACACAGACACACAGACACACACGCACAGACACACACACAGACACAGACACACACAGACACACACACAGGCACACACACAAACACACACACAGACACACACACAGACAGACACACACACAGACACACAGACACACACACAGAGACACACACACACAGACACACACACAGACACAGACACACACAGACACACACAGACACACACACACAGACACACACACAGACACACAGACACACACAGACACACACACAGACACACACACAGACACACACAGACACACAGACACACACACAGACACACACACAGACACACACACACGCAAACACACAGACACACACACAGACATGCACAGACACACACACAGACACACACACAGACACACATGCCCACACACACAGACACACACACAGACATGCACAGACACACACACAGACACACACACACAGACACAGACAGACACAGACACACACACACACCATGTGTGATATTAAAGGTGTGAGATTGGGCTGGACAAAAGAAATTAAGGTAGAGATATGAATATTTATCTAGTAAGTGGTAAGGCTATATGAGTAAAGTTTCTTTCTTATTTTTTAAGGTTTTTGTAATACCTACCCTTCAAAATTGTGAAGATTCTATGAGGTTATATAGGAAAAAGTGTTTAGCACAGTGTCTGAGACAAAGCAATCTTTCATTTTGTGAATTTATAGATATGTGCTTAGAAAATACATTTGAAGGCATATGAAATTATTCATGGATTATGTTTGACTCTCTACAGATATCGTTATAATTTTATAATTCTTCTTGCTTATGCTATTCTCATATTCATAATAAAATCATGATTTTTATTTTACTTTATATTTTGATAATCTCAAGAGCAGTAATTGAATAGAATGATTAAGCCAAATAATAAAATTAAAAAGATTTGTTATTTGGAAGGATTACCCTACCCAACTCTTCCCTTTACCTTTCACATTTTTTTCATCTGTTCTATCTACGCCAACAACTTTTTGTTAATATATGTTGATTAACATTTTTATTTTATCTTATCCCCAGAGAGTTTATATTTTTAAATCTTGCATGTAATGTGCATGTTGATTTATAAATCAACTTAATATAACTAA
Organism: Muscardinus avellanarius; assembly: GCF_963383645.1. Taxonomy (NCBI): domain Eukaryota; kingdom Metazoa; phylum Chordata; class Mammalia; order Rodentia; family Gliridae; genus Muscardinus; species Muscardinus avellanarius. The sequence continues at coordinate 12,112,952 of NC_137794.1, forward strand.
TATACTTAGGGTAAAGCAATATTTGAATGAAAATAAAATTGTAAAATCAAACAAATAAAATTCTTCAAAACCAACATGAAAAATCAAAAGAGATTTTATGAAACTTCTGTGATGCTTCAAATGAGCTAGTTTGCATGGAGAGTGGGGAATTCTGTTTTCTTCTTCTTTTCTTAATTTTGAGACAGGGTCTTGCTAAGATTCTCAGGCTAGACTCTAACTTTCGATCTTCCCGCTTCATCCTCCTCAGTTGCTGAGATTTCAGGTGTGCACACCTTGGGGTGGGGGTGGGGGTGGGAAATATATGTATATATGTTGTTGAGATTCCTCTCTTACCAAATACTAATTTTGACAATAACTTCATCTTTTTTGGTTTCCTTTAAATTTCTTTCTTTTTATTTTGATGTTGGAGAAAAATAAGAGACCCGTTTTTCCCTTAATCTTAGGACCTACTCTTCATTCTAAGTCCTCGATTTAGTGATAATAAAATAATGCTCTTTTTCCTACAACAGTAGATATCATGGAAGGTTTTATCGGGAGGGACAGTAAAGTCAGGAATATGATACTGAAGCCAAGTTACAGTTGGCAGTGTGGTAAATGACCTGGGAAGAATGGAGCTAATGGGGCTGAAAACTGCCACCAAGGTGCCTGTGGTCTGCTTCACACCTGGGTCTCAGGTGTGGTAGAAAGGGACAGTACTTGTCTCCTGGAACAGCTGTTTTTGTACCAAAGGGCTTTTCCAGATGCACTTTTGGGGTCTAGCATTATTCAACCCAGACAATATCTGAGGAGAGGAATTCTCTTTCCAATTTATCTGATTCACATGTTTGGGTCCTAATTATAGGGCAGAAGACAGGACTGTTCTTGACAAATAAGACATTTGCTGCTAAAACCCACTTGAACTAAGCAGCCGTCCTAGAGGAGTGTGCAGAGAGACCTTCCACTGCTTGAAGCTTCCATCGAAAGGAAGCCGCCTTTCCTTCCGCTTAAGGGCTGCCTGGAGCATGTGGCAAGGTCACAGTTTGTGGCAGTGTAATTTCATTTTGGCATAAGTCACTCTGAGAATGTTACCCTCTTAGAGTGGGGATCTTACCCTTTGGGGATGTAAGTTTTCATTAGAAGCTTAATTAGAAAATGTATTTTACCTCTTTATCATAATCTGTCATGGGACAGGAAAACAGGCGCTATTAAAAGATTCATTTAAGGTAAGATGGATTGCCTGGGGCTGTGCTACACACAGTGTGGTCCTCTCCTAAAGCCAAGCCCACGAGCTAACAAGTAACTTAAATGATCTGTGCCCATTACTAGAGCAGTCCTCTAGCAAACACCACAAACAGATTCTGGGTTCAGTAAGATTTCTGTACAAGCACTTAACACAGAATCTTACCAGGAGCAACTAGATGCAAAAGTGTACAAAATCTCGTTGAACAGGTACTAATGCTTATGATGGAGATCTGCTCTTCTCTTCCCTTCATCTCTGTTGCCCTATTTCCATTTGTTTTAGAACCAGTTAATAAAGGTATGTCTTTAAACATTTTTTGGAACCTGGTATCTTTTCTCTAGCTATGTTTAATGACAGGAACAGACTTGGAAGTCAGTGAGATTATTGTTTTTGCAAATGATTTGAAACTTTAACGGAGTGAACTACTCTCTGTGTGGCTTCTTGCTTTCATTGCTGAGTGCCACTGGGCTTATCAGAATTCTTGGACACTGTACCTGACAATATAGGTGAGATTTAACTCTTGTAACTTCCAGTCATTGCCCATATGGTTCCCTTAAGACCATACATTAGGTCTGTTTTTGTTTGTTTGTAGTACTGGGGATGGAACCCAGGGGCATTCTACCTCCAAGCTACACCCCAGCCCAATTTTTTATTCTTTGTTTTGCAACAGGGTCTCCCTGAGCTGCAAAGGGCCTCACTAAGTAGCTGAGGCTGTCTGTGAACCGCGATCCTCCTGTCTCAGCCTCCCGAAGGCTGGAATTACAAGCATGTGCCATCATGTCTGGCATTTTTTTTTAAACTACTGATTTCTGGTATTTTCTTTTATTCCATTGCCTGGTTATTTTGCGTTTATAATGCCATTCATCATAACTCTGAAGTGTGTGCTGTTTTATTCTCCCTGTCCCTGATAAATTCAAAAGTCCTTGTAGCTGTATCTCTAATTAGGTCAGAAGTAAAGATGAAACATTTAGAAAAGGAAGGTAAAGATGAGTGTAAAGATGAGCTTTCCATAATAAATATATGCATTAAAATACATACGCAATATGAGCTCACCCTTCACTCTCATTTTTCAAAGTACTAACCATTCAATAGCCAACACCTGACTTAGAATGGTTGACAATTCTTCATACATGTAGCCAGCTGATTATTAATGTATCACATAGCTACAAGGTTGATTTAAAGAGAGTGTTATGTAAAGAGTTTGAAGTCTGGAGCGTGTCCACAGGTCCAACCACATTATGACTTTGCCCCACTGAGGACCTAGGGCAAGTCCTCATGGACACCAGTACCGCCATCATCGTCAGAAATGAATACTAGGTCCTTACACAGAATGGAGTGAAGTAGACATGATACTACAATATGTCTTCGGCAGATAGCTAATTTAATAATTAAGTGAAATGAAGCCAGGTGCAGTAAGGGGTGCACACCCATATTTCCAGTGCCCAGGAGGCTGAGACAGGAGGTTTGCAGGTTCGAGGTCAGTGTATGATAATTTTGCAAGACCCTGTTTCAAGGTCAAAAATAAAATAGAGCTGTAAATGAGCTCAGAAGTAGAAGCCCCTGGATTCAATCCTAATTACTACAATAAAATAATAATAATTCAGCAAAATGAATGTGATGGCATTCGGAAAGTGAGTATAGTCCGCTATATTATTGTTTAGAGATTGTGTTTTGTTTTACCCTTACTCTCAAAGGACTGTAGCACTGAGCTGTAAGTAGATCAGATTAAGTTATTTGCCAAGACAAATATCTCCATGTAAAATCACTTTATAACAGGTATAGGTCTATGTTAGTAATGATAGCATTCGGTGACACATTTTGCACATTCATGGCAAACTTTATTTGAAAAATTTGGCAGAATCCCCAACCTGAAATGTGTAAAAATGTATCTTGACTCTTCTAAACTGCCTCTATGTATGAAGCAGTTTTTCATATCATTAGAAAAACAATCTTGGGTGGAATTGTGAATTTTCGTGGGCTAAATGTCTCACAGTTTGTCTCAGGCTGGATTATTATGTTGGAAATATTTTTAAAGTCATATCCTTTAACTTTCCTATTGTCTTGGCTTAGGAAATTAAAGGAAATTATAATTCTGTGATATTTGTTAACATTCAGTTGATATCTTCCCAAATCCCATCTCTCTCTTCCATTGTAACATTGTGCTAATTTTCATTGTGTCCAACACTTGACACCAAACACAAATGCAGGCAGGGCATTTCCCCTGCACCTGGGAACCATCTCTTACAAGATACTTAACTTCAATCAAGGTAAGCAATTTGACTTGCTTCTATATTGCTTTTGATAAGAAAGTAATGTATTTTATAATCCTTAAAACCAAGCTTTTACACCGGGTGTGGTGGCGCATGCTTGTAATCCCCGTGCTTGGGAGGCTGAGACAGGAGGATCGCACGGGTTCGAAGCCAGCCTCAGCTACTTAGTGAGGCTCTCGGCAACTTAGTGAGACCCTGTTTCCAAATAAAATATGAAAAAGGTCTGGGAGTATAGCCTGGAGGTAGAAAGCCTCTGGGTTCCACCCCCAGTACCACCACAAACACACACACACACACACACACACACACACACACACACACACCACAAATATATATATATATATATATATATATATATATATATTTATATATATAATCAAGCTTTTGCTTTTGGTTTTGAACATCATAGACAAGAGAAACATGTAACAAACTGAGGAGTTTTAGTATAGACTCTTTACTTCAAGTGTTTTTGGAAGAAAGTATATGGGGATTATTATGACTGGTATTATATAGATGTGTTAAAGCTGCAATGATTATGCTCAGAGTTAGGTCCCGTGATGCTCCTGCACTGGCATTATGAAGTTTATATAAGTGTGTAACAGTAAGGGAAATGCTTGGAAATGGGCTGTGGAGAGGCAATGAGGAAAAGGAGAAATTTAGGCCACACGGTTACTATCATCACTTCCTCAATGCAAGAATATTTAATGAATTTAGCATCCACAGATTTTTTTTAGTAGTGTTGACATTTTGGATGGCATGTGTTTGAATATTCACACTATTTTGCTATGTTGTTCCTCATGAAGGAGAAAAGAGGAAGAGAACAGAAGGAACATTTCCTGTACCTCTCTAGTGCCACTACTTTATTGTAGTTGCGATGTAGCGCCTTAATTTTTGTTTACCTTCGTCTATTTTTATGTTATGCATTGACTGAGCATGAGAGTATCTCTTCTGTGATGTGCCAAATTCTGCTTTCATGATCATTAAAAGTTTGGAATTGAGTGGTGTTTGGTATTACCCAGCTGTGGCCTCACATGATGAAACCCTAAAAATATGTAGTACGCCTTCTCAAAAAGCATATGCTTTAAATATGTAAAAGTAATCAAACACACAAACCAACCTTTAGGCAAAATTGGCTGTAGGTGGCCAGATAAGCATCAAGTTCTTGATTCTAAGGGTTGCAATTCAGGAAATGGGGAACTTGGTATGTAAATGAGAAATGATTGTATTGCTGTACTAGCAATTCTTGTTTCTAAGTGAGCAATAAAATGAAAAATACCTCTTTTATTTTATATTTGCATATTATGAATATAAGCACACGTCCATACATAAAATGGTTTAATAAAGGATATAGTTCTAAAATGAGCAATAAAACAAGAATGTACCTTTCTTATACTATATTCAGAAATGATAAAGAATGATTGGATTAATATTACATGGGTTGAAGAAGACATTTTTTTTTTTACTTTATTTTTAAGTCCTGGGAATTAAACTCAGGGCCTGACACATGGTAGGCAAGTGCTTTACCAGTCTGCTATACTCCAGCCCCTGAAGAGGCCTCCAGTGTTTGTGTCAGCTAACATTCTCAAGCAATAATCCCAAACAATGGACCACACAACTTAGAGGAAGGAACCTTCATTTGCTCACAGTAGAGTGTCAGTCCATGTGAGGCCAGGTCTGCTGAGCTCAGGCCATCCATGTATGAAGCACAGAGAGGGAGAGTGCAACACTGTTTTCTCACATTAAAGAGGCCAGAAGCAGAGAAAAAAGGGAGGGAAAACCCTATACAGTCCCCAAAGCCATACCCTCAAAGCAACCAAGCCCCTTCCAATATTGCAACTCTGTTTCTATGAGAGGTAGGAGAATATTCTAAATCCAAAGGATTACAGTGTTTCCAGGGATGCTGCAGAAGGGAGAGAGCAGGGACCATCGCCATGTACGCTCCTGCCTGAATTAACCTACTATTACTTATTTCACATTGTTGCTCCCTCAAATGTCTTAGGAACCTAAGATTCCAGCCATTACAATAAGATACGTAGACATTGCAATCTTTAGAAAATATCTGGTCTCTGCTATTTTAGTCAGTTTGACTATGGCCACTGATCTCAAACAGATTTAAAGTTTTTCTAAGAGTAGAAACTGTCTTGTTACAGGCAGTGCTGGTACTAATTGTACCAGTATTGGGAAGAGGCATCAAAATTTATTAATGTGCCGGTTTTGGAAAATTGCTTTGATAATTTCCAAAGTGTAAAATAAGTCAGGGCCTAGGTGCTGTGCAGTCACTCAGGCAAGGAGGGGGTTGTGTAGCTGTTACAATGCAGAGTTCCTCTCTGTCTTTGACCTTTATTCTAATCATTAACCTATAGTAAAAACCTTAGAGTCAACTGAAGCCTTTAGCCCTAAAACTACAATCAAGGGAACCGGTGCCTCTGTTTACCTCCTCTCCTCTGTGATGCGGCCTGGGCACAGGAAAGGTAAACTTTGTGTGCAGCTTCAAAGCACCCTAGTTGATGAGTAATTAATACTGCCCAATACAATAGAGAGAAGGGCCGGGTAGATTCTTGACCCTTGCACTTAGGAAGTGCACTGTCCGGAGACAGAGCGGCACCACCTGGCTAAGGAATACGTAACTAGCCCATTGCCTTGGTAACACTGATGAGAAAGATACCAATACAAAAATCTGTTTAAAGTTTGGGGTCCTCAAAAGGAGTCAGAGTTCCATTTTCGGGTTCTCCAGCATGCGGGTCAGCACGCTGCTTTTTCCTTCTCTATTTCCTACTGCTCTATTTCCTACTAATTTTGTAATATAGATTTGTTAAAGCTGCACTGAACTGCCTATTGGTTTTAATTTTTCTATTCAACAAATTTTAGTCGAATAAGAAAAAGCACCCCCACCATTTCAACCATAACACTAATACTCAGGATAAACACAGACCAGATAAAAATGTGCGTGCTCTTTTACTGCTTTTTATTTAGCCCGTGTACAAACATAAACATTTTTTTGCGGGGACTTGCCGTAAATATTGTCAGTACATCCTGAATCACTTTCAGTGTCCGGTTTTACCTCGCGTCTCTGTTTACATGGAACTCTTGATTTAAACTCTTTGATTAAAAATATTTATTTAGTATGACGTCAGAGGGTGCAACAAAATGTACTTCTTAGGCACATGTAGATGTTCTTGTTCCCCTCTCGCAAAATGCTCTGGAATGACTGGATTTTTGTCACTAATGAAAATGTTTAAGTTAGGCCTTTAAATGGGAGTGCACACATTTCTTCATTTTTTTCCCCCACTTCCAAAAAATATGGGATCGTTATATGAACTCAGCAGATGTTGAATTAAAATTTCTCTTGCCACAATTGAAGCCTGTCTCCTCTTCCTTTTGGTGTGCTGGAGAGAGGGAACAGCTGTTGGACATCAGCCTCCAGTAAGCCTCCCCTTCACTTTCTCCTTTTCAGCTCATTTAAAAGCCCGAGCCTTGACTTGTTCCTATTACCCTCGCTAACATGTTGGATACGATCCTATAGTCACATCACCATTACCTCACATCTGCGGGGCCCTAAGTTGGGAAGCTGCATCTCATAAACACTGCACTTTATGGGAAAAGAATAGTTGCCCGGCTTATTTGCATACCATTCCAGGTAATTGTAATAATGGAGTAATGGTAAACTTACAAATTCATATAACCACTTTTTTTTTTTTTACAAATTAGTGATTCTATAATTGCATGCTATTAAAATTAATTATTCTTCCTCCCTATGAACTAAGTCAAATATTTTTCAAATAATTCATTTTATTTAATACCGGAGATTGAATCCGGTGTCAAATGGAACTCAGTATCAAATTGAATCCAGAGGAATTTGACATCTAAGCTACACTCTCAGACCCTTTTTAATTATTCTGAAGCCAGGTCTCGCTAAGTTGCTGAAGCTGGCCTCAAACCTGCCATCCTCCTGTCTTGGCCTCCAAGTACTCGGATTACAGTTATGTACCCCCACACTGGGTTTTGCTTTTCCTTTATGCTACATGACAACATACACTATTGATTTAATGAAGTCCTGTGGGCCCCTGAAGAATAATGGTACTTAGAAAATAACTTGGTGATGGTATCATGTAAAACTATCTCCATTTTCAAACATGATACTTATTCTAGTAACTTTTTTTTGTGTGTGTGGTGCTAGAGATGGAAACCAGAGGCTTTCTACTTTCTGGCTACACTCTCACACTTATTTTCTATTTTATTTGGAAACAGGGTCTCAAAAAGTTGCTAAAAGCCTCACTAAGTAGCTTAGGCTGGCTTCGAACTGGCGCAATCCTCCTGTCTCAGCCTCCCAAGTGTGGGGATTACAAGCGTGCGCTGCCATGCCCAACTTCCTAGTAACTTTTGACACAATCCTTTCTGAACCTCTTTACTTCCAAACGACTAAATCTTCTTTCCTCTTCCATTTGTGTTCATAACATTAATAACTTATAGAACAGAAGTTCAGAGCCCAGGTTTTGTCTTTTTACCTCTGGCACTTAATATCTGTCTGATGCCTTTGAAAATCCTGAATACTGCTAAATGGCCTTCTCTTCATCTATAAAGTGGTAAAACCAAAAAAAAAAAAAAAAAAAAAAAAAAGATCACATCAGGGTGACTGGACAAATAAAAAAGGAATAATACCTGTGAAACACTTTATAAAGTATCTGATATCTATTTCTTCCTTACCTGACCAAGCTAGCCTGGTAGCGCAGTGTGGTAGTCCATGCCTGTAATCTCAGTCCTTTGGAGGCTTGAATCACAGGTCCAAGAGCAGACTCAACAGTTAGCAAGACCCTGTTTCAAAATTAAAAAAAATAAAAAGGGCTGGGGTATAGCTTAGAGTTAGAATGCCCCTGAGTTCAATCTCCAGTATCCAAACAAACAAACAAGCAAAGAAACAAACAGAAAACCCAACAAGCTGATAGAGCCCTTCTGTTTAAATATGAATAAATGAAAAACGTTTAAAAACTATGCCATTATATATTATGGTTTGGACGTGGTTTGTGTCTCCCACAAATCACGTCCAAAATGGTATGAAGAGAGTTAAAACTAAATCCAATTGTGGAGATCTTGGAAGGAGATTAGGATTAGATTAGGTTGTTGGGGTGGCACGCACTGGACGTGGCTTTATAAGAGAGAGGAGGGAGAACACACATGGGACTGGACTGTCTCCCTGTCTCATGTTCTGCTGTACACCGGGATTTGCCAGCAAGAGGCCATGGCCAGATGTGGCCCTTTGATCTTTTGATTTGGGGATGGAAATGAACCAAGAGGCATTCTGCCTCCGACCTATACTCCCAGTCTTTTTTTTTTTTTTTTTTTTCCTCTACTGGGGATGGAACCCAGAGGCATTCTACTTCCAAGCCCTATTTTAGTATTCTTTATTTTGAAACGGGGTCTCACTAGGTTGCATAGGGCCTCACTAAGTCGCTGAGGCTGTCTTTGAACCGTGATCCTCCTGTCTCAGCCTTTTCTTTCTTTCTTTTTTTTTTTTTAATATAGAAACAGGGCCTCCTTAAGTTGCTAAGGCCTTGCTAAATTGTCGAGGCTGTCCTCACAACTTGGATCCTCTGGTCTCAGTTTCTCAAGCACTGGGATTACAAGTGTGTGCCAACATGCCTGGCTACAGCACCCTTGATTTTGGATCTAGAGAACTATGAGCCAAAATAAACCTCATCTTTATGACGTTTCCTAGTTGGGGGTATTCCGTTATTAACAACAACAACAACAACGACAACAGCAGCAGCAACAACAAAACTGACTCATTTAGATATTTCTGTTGATTCCCTATTAGTACCATCTATTATTAAGAGAAGTAGAGAGTGTTGTATGCTCCAATTAAAGTCTCCTTTTATTTTTAATTTGTGGTACTGGTGGAAGCAGTGGCATTCTACCTCTGAGCTACAACCCCAGCCTTTTTCTTTATTTTGAAACAGTCTTGCTATGTTAGCCTGCACTGGCCTTGAACCCACAACTCTCCTGGCCCAGCCTCCCAAGTACTAGAATTATAAGTATACATCAAGCTCGGCCCAACTAAAATCTTTAATTCTCCGTTTAGTTTTTTTTCTTTCCTACTATTGCACTTCTGTTATATGTATTTTTTCTTCCTCCTTTCCTCCTCCTCCCCCTTCCTCCTACTTCTTTATTGTTGTTGTTGTTGTTGTTGTTATTTATTGGGAATAAAACCCAGAGGTATTCTACCTCCAAGCTACACTCTTTTTTTAGTTTCTAATTTTGAATTTTTTTTTTTTTTTGTACTGGAGATGGAATCCAGGGGCAGTCTACCTCCAAGCTAAACTCTTATTTAAGATATATATATATATATATATATATATATATATATATATTTTTTTTTTTTTTTTTTTTTTTTTAATGGCGGTACTGAGGAGGGAACCCCGGGCATGCTACCTCAGAGCTACACCCCAGCCCTATTTTTTTTGTTGTTGTTCTTTCTTTTCTTTTATTTATTTTTTTATTTTTTTGTGGTACTAGGGTTGCTGGAAACCCTTCTACCTCTGGGATATACTCCCAGACCTATTTTATATTTTTATTTGGAAACAGGGTCTCTTAAGCCAGAGAGGCTGGCTTCGAACCTGCGCGATCCTCCTGTCTCTGCCTTAAGCATCTACCACCACGTCCGGCTTTCGTTCTTTATTTTGAAACAGGGTCTCACTGAGTTGCAAAGGGCCTCACTAAATAGCAGAGGCTATCCGCGAAACATGATCCTCCACTCAGCCTCCCAAATGCTGGGATTACACGTGTGTGCCACCATACCCAGTTCAAATTTGGGTTTTAATAAGTTGTTGAGGGCCTGGATAGGTTGCTGAGGCTAGCTTCAAACCCATGATCCTCCTATCTCAGCCTCCTAAGTACTGGGATTACAGTCGTGCACCACCATGCCTAGTTTATTTGTTCGATTTTTATTGCTGCATAATAAATTGCTGCAAGTTTAGTAGATTTAAACAACTCCTATTTCTTACCTCACAGTTCTTGTTCCAAGTCCAGCGGTTCTCTATGAGATTCCAAAGAGCAGTGGTCTGTAAGGTTCTTTTTATTCTTCCAGTCTCTCTGACTTCTCCCACCAGCCAGAGAATACTCTCAGTTTTTAAAGACAAATGTAGTTTAAGTTCAATGAAATATCTACCTTGAGAGACAGGTTGAGATAGAAAGATCACAGATTCGAGGCCAGTCTCTTTGCCAGTTTAGTGTGTCCCTGTTTCAAAAATAAAAAAAAAATAAATAAATAAAAGGGGCTGGGGGATTAGTTCAGAGGTAGAATACCTAAAAAAAAAAAAAAAAAAAAATCCATAGATTCTGAAGGGAAAAAACACACTTGGTGGTATGCACAACTATAATCCCAGTTCTCAGGAAGCTGAGATAGGAGGATCACAGTCTCGAGGCCAGCCACAGCAATTTAGTGAGGCCCTCAGCAACTTATAAAGACCTTCTTTCCAAATTTAAAAAAAATATATTTAACCCACAGACTTATCTGTGGGTATTGCTCAGAATTAAAATGCCTCTGGGCTCCATCCCCAGTACAAAAATAAAATGATAATAAATAAACACCTATTTTGTTCTTTTTCCTGACTCTAAAAAGCTTCACTATAGGCAGGCTTCTTAACTTTGAGATGCAGATGATAATACCAATTTCAAGCTTATAGATTTAATGAAAGGTTCAATGAGGGAAATGGCAAGAACTTAGCACTTGGTAAATTTTAGTTATGCTTAGTATTATTAACATTTTACATATGTTAATAAAATGTACATAGTTTAGCCTCCAGGGCAATCAAAAGAATCTTTATTGTTGAGTGAAATAAAAATATATTGCAACTAATGCCCAGTTTGGATTCATGAAGCATTCACTCTTGGTAAATGATGGGTAACTAGCAGGCTTCTAAAAGTTTGGTCATTTCCACCCTTGGATACTGCAATGGCCTTAGTGAGTAAGTGGAATCTGGAATTTCTCTCAAAGAATCCCACTTCTTTTTTAAATATTCTTTTTCTTTTATTTATAAGTGGAAAATACTGAAAATGATATACATTTAGCCTGTGCTCGGTGCTCCCACCCCCCATTTCTCTTCCCCCATCCCCTTCTACTTTATCTTCAAACACCAGGCAGGGAGCTCTTAAAAGTTGAAGAGGCAGGGCAAGGGTCAAGGGGGTCTCTCTGCTCGGGGCTTTTATAGCCCAGTCTGTTTAAGGGCATGAATGATGTACAGAGATCTATTTTTCTTTTTTGTTTGCGGTACTAGGGATGAAACCCAGCAGCATTGCACCTCCGAGCTCCACCCCCAGCCCTCTCTTTTTAGTCTCTTTATTTTTGAAACAAGTAGCTGAGACTGTCCGCAAACCACATCCTCCGGTCTCCGCCTCCTGCATGTTGGGATTACAAACGAGCGCCACCACCACACCTGGCCTCAAAAGTTTAACTTGTGAAAAAAATGTGAATATTTTATGGCTTCCGCGTAAATTGCTATAGACTGTACCGCTGTGTCTTTCTGTCCTGTGTCTAAGGGATGTTCCTGCATGTTTGGCTAATGACGTCCCCAAGAATTGTGAAATGCTTAACCGTGCTTTCTCAACTGGCTGCTACCCATGTAGTAGAACTTGTTTCCTTTTGATATAAATCAAACATTGAAGGTGATAGCTCAGAGAAAATAATTTGAGTTTTATTGTTTTGGAAAGAATATCTGCGTGAGTCCTTCATGCTCCGTTAGTTAGAAGATATTTAAGTAAAATGAATAGGTCCTGTATGAATTCATGGTAATTGGGGCCCTCATTTCAGTGTTTCAGGCCTGTAATCCCCACACGCGGGAGGCTGAGACAGCAGATGGCAGGTTCGAGGACAGCCTCAGCAGGTAGGGAGACTCATCAACCCAGTGAGACCCTTTTTTAAATAAAAATAAAATAAAGCTAGGGTTGTAGCAGTACTACAAACAAACAAACAAACAATTTTAATCTATATAAGGCTTTAACATGTACATTAGGTAGAATAACATGTAATTCTTTTTTATTACATAGCAAAATGTATCAAAAGAGAATATAATTGCTGCTGTTTATACTCCTAGACAAAGTGCCCACCCTGACTTTAGCTCATGTACTTTGCAAAGTACAATAACTGATTCTGATACTTTTACTGGACAAAAAAAAAAAAAAATGTGTTTTTCCCTGAAGAGGGCTGACTGATTCCCGAGTACCCTGCGGGTTAATTCTTGAAATGAGATCCTATTTCTGGCATATTGTGTGGTTTAGTTAATGCTGTTCTTAGGCCCTATTTGTAAAATTATTCACATGGCCAGGTCATGCTGATTCCATTACTTTTTAGAATCCAACTGGGATCTGAGAGTCTATGCTTGATTCAGAACCAAGAAAAGAGGGTTTATAAAAGTGCATTCCTGCAGAGAAAACTCACGTGAGGTAGAAAGTTAGGAGCACAGGGATTCCTTAGCTCTGCCTCTGTCTGTGGCTTTCTTCTCAGAAGTTGAGTTCCAATCCCGAGGCCAGAGCTCCTATGAAGGCAATACCTGGCCCATCCTGCAGGTTTTGACGGCGTGACTAATAATTTACCAATTTGTCCAGCATCATCTTAGGTATGTTCTACTGTCTACATAATAAAAGGTAACTTACAGCTCAGCAAGGTAAATGTTTCAATAAAATTTTCCACCTATTTACCTTGAAAAAGTTTAGGATGGTCTGCCTAACACCGATTTAAATAGCTTCTTCTTGTAGCCAGGGCTGTCAACATGAAGGTCTTTTTCACCACAGCTGAGATTTGAGACAGATGACTTCGCGGTAATGTTTTAATTCCAGTTAAAAGCCCGAGAGAATTTCCCAACAAGGAATGAAAGGAAAGGTTTGGGCTGACCTTGGATGAGGAAGCAAATTCTACAGCTGCGAAGTTGCGGGATGAGAGAAGAAGGAAGATAATATGCTAGTGAAATTACCAGGAGGGGCACCCCTGGCCCGGCATCTGAATCTCCTCGTCTCCTCCCAAGTCTTACGTTCCCCCGGGGACTATGTTCCTACCAACAGGTTCCTGTCCAAAATGTAAAGAAAGAGCTTAATTAAGAAAATGTGTATACTTAGATTATCTCGTGATGCCCCGATGAATGAGAACTTATGAATGAATACACTTCAACAAGGAAGTGTTTCTCACTTTCCAATCATATCCTCAATGGGAATAAAATCACAATACGTAACTTGATTACTCACTAAGTCTGCAAATTCCACATAAAAAGATACCCATCTGCTTTTGCAAATCAGCCAACAACAAAACAACCTCTGAAGACAAATTTAAAATGTTCTTCCATTATCAGGATTTGATTGTAAACACATTGATACAAACATGTCTTTTTTTTTTTTTTTTTTTTTTTTTTTTGGTGGTGGTACTGGGTGTGGAACTCAGGGGCTTTTCTATTTCTGGGCTACACTTCCAGATCTATTTTTACTTTATTTTGAAACAGGGGCTCACTAAAGTTGCTGAGAGCCTCACTAAGGAGCTGAGACTGGCTTTGAACCTGTGTGATCCTCCTTTCTCAGCCTTCCAAGTGCTGGGATTACAAACGTGCACCACCACACCCGACTACCCTTTTAATATAAACATTTAAAAACACATAAAAAGCTGGGTGTGGTAGTGTACCCTTGTAATCCCAGTACTTGGGAGGCTGAGACAGGAGGATCGCAGGTTTGCAGCCAGCCTCAGCTACTTAGTGAGGCCCTCTGCAACTTAGAACTTGTTTCAAAATTTAAAAAATAATAAAAAAATAGGTCTGGGGGTGTAGCTCAGAGGTAGAAGCCCCTGGGCTTAATTCTTAGTATTAAAAAAAAAAAACACCATAGCAGACAATTGCTATAGGAGACCCACTGATTCTCATGAAGAAGTCAGATCCACATTCTTGTATTAACACTTTTCTTTTGAGTATGGTCTGATCCTGTTGATTCATTTCCTTATTTCTTATTTTTTTAAACTGGAGATTAAACCCAGGGGCAGTCTATCTCTGAACTATACCCCCAGGCTTTTTAATTTTGAAAGAGGGTCTCACTAAGTTGCTGAGGCTGGCCTCAAACCCATAATCCTCCTTCTTCAGTCTCCAAAGTACTAGGATTATAGGCATGTGTGGCCAACTCTAGTTTGTTTTATTTATTTATTTATTTATTTATTTATTTATTTATTTGGTGGTACTGGGGTTCCTGGAAGCCCTTCTACCTCCGGGCTACACCTCCAGACCTATTTTCATATTTTTATTTGGAAACAGGGTCTCCTAAGCCAGCACGCACGGCTGGCTTCAAACCTGCGCGATCCTCCTGTCTCTGCCTCCCAAGCGCGGGGATTACAAGCATGCGCCACCACGCCGGGCCAAACTCTAGTTTTATTGATTCACTTCTCATATATAATGAAGGGTAGAAGGGATAGGACTTCGCTCCTGAATTGAGTTTAGCTTATAAACATACTGGATTTTTCTGGGTTCTCTCCCTCATTTTCTTGCTCTCGCTCTCTGCCACTTGACCTATCTCTGATTACTCACTGTGGGACGGGCCAGTTACCATACAGTAAGGGTATGCCCAATGTACAGTGTTGCAAAGGGTAGAGGGAAAACCAGGAATTATCTGAGTGAGGGTAGAAGGAGATCTTCTAGCCTTAAAACAGTTCTGAGAGGACTAGAGCCCAGCTAATAACTAGAATGCATCTCATGGGAGAACTTGATGCAAAAGCATTGGTCTTGATCAGATTCCAGAACCACAGAAGTTGTTAACTAGTAAGGAGTTCTTTTTTTTTTTTTTTTTTTGCGGTTCTGGGGATGGAACCCAGGGGCATTTGACCTCCGAGCTGAGGCTGTCCGCGAACCGTGATACTCCAGGTCTCAGCCTCCCGAATGCTGGGATTACAAGCGTGCGCCACCACGCCCGGCAGGATTTCTTGTTTTAAGGCCTCAAGTTTTGGAGAAATTTATTACAAAGCAGTAGATAACTAAATACTTCAATTTGTTTAAAAAAGTACTCAGCCAGGCGTAGTGGTGCATGTTTGTAATCCCAGCATTCCGGAGGCTGAGACCGGAGGATCGCAGTTCACGGACAGCCTCAGCTACTTAGTGAGGCCTTCTGCAGGTTAATGAGACCCTATTTCAAATTAAAGAATAAAAAATAGGGTGGGGGTATAGCTCGGAGGTGAAATGTCCCTGGGTTCCATCCCCAGACCCTCAAAAAAAGTACTCAAAATATTTCAATTTGTTTAAAAATAAATTTTACTTTATAAATAGAGTAATACTATATTCGCTAGAATAACACGCACGTGTAATCTTTTTAAGCATTTGAAAATTAAGTTTCTTTCTTATCCATGCCACTTATATTTTAGTTCTCTTTTTCTGAAGGTAACCACTGTTACTGTGTTATGTGTCTATCCAGAGAGATAGTGCATATACAGGTAGGTATGGTTAGACATCTTTAAACAACTAAAAATATCCATCTACATAACTACCGTGGCAGCATTTTCGAACTTATAGGTTTTGGAATCAAGTTATTAAATGCTTACTATTTTTAATGATTACATGCTATATTTTTTCAACAAACACCCAGTGGATGAATATTTTGATTTTCAAATGAGGCTAATATAAACATCTTATTGTTATACCCAGAGTATACCTTTTGAAAAGTAGAATTTCTGGGTCAAAAATATTTTGCAGTTTTTCACTGATATAGATATTGTATCTAAAAAAACATTTCAATTTATTCTATCACTGGTTATATAAGATAGGGACCATTTCTCTACACTTTTATTAATGTAGCTCTCAAACTTATTATTTTTGTCAAGCGCAAAGCTAAATAAATAAGTCATTTTCCCCAAATGTTTAAGAACTTTTTGTTTTTCCTTTTCTATGAATTGTGTGTTCATAGAAATATATAAATTCTTTGCTTGCATTTTTACTGTATTTTTTTTTTTTTGGTGGTGCAGGGAATTAAACTCAAGGCATTTGCTCTTAGCTGCATTCCAGATCACTGATCTATTTTAGCAGGAACTTTTTTTTTTTTTTTTTTGGTGGTACTGGGGGTTCCTGGAAGCCCTTCTACCTCCGGGCCACACTCCCAGACCTATTTTTACATTTTTATTTGGAAACAGGGTCTCCTAAGCCAGTGCGCGCGGCTGGCTTCGAACCTGTGTGATCCTCCTGTCTCCGCCTCCCAAGCGCGGGGATTACAAGCGTGAGCCACCACGCCCGGCACAGCAGGAACTTTTTATATAAGAAAATTAACATTCGCCTGAGATATATGTCCAATTTCTTTTCTGCGTTTGGCCATTTATTTTTATTTGTTTATGTAGCATGTGATCATAGGATAGTGAGGGAACTCAGTCACGGAAAGTTGGTGAATGAAGGGAGGTGTGATGGCTCAGTACTGTAACTGGGAGGCTGAGATAAGACGTTACAAGTTCAAGGGCCGCCTCAGCAACTTTATGAGGCCGTTTCAAAATTTAAAAAGAAGGGGGGGAGGTGTGTGACTCATGCTATTGCATCCTTGCTTTCAATTTCCAGCAACACACACACACACACACACACACACACACACACACACACACAGTTGGTGAATGGAAGTTAAGCTATGCTTAGATTACTCACCATTTCTTTAGCACCACTTACTAAATGTCCACAAAAGGGATATACAGATGTGTAAGTATCAGTTGTTCTTCTTCAGTGATATCACTGCACAGGGCCTCGGGCAATTCTTTAAGCAATTGTTGAAGTTAGAGTTTAATTAAACAAACAAACAAACAAACAGCCACAATCAGAACAAAGACAAACCTGCTCAGCAAATGGAGGGTGAGAAAAAAGGGAGATAACTGGAAGAAAGGGGGTAAATAAGTAAAGAAAGAAAGAAAGAAAGAAAGAGAGAAAGAAAGAAAACGGGTATTAAGTGTACCTGGATTTTCTAGATGTTCTGAAAACAGAGTCCTGAATTTACTAAGTACTTGCCAGGTATTATAGTTAGATAGCAAATGTCCCCTAAAGAGCCCTTTTATGAATATTCAGGGTTGATAGAATTGAGCCATGAGAACTGTAATCTTAGAAGTGGATGAATCCATTGTCATGGCATTGACCTGAAACCCAATAGGCCACAGGGTATAGCGTAAGGGTCTCGGGGGTGTTCCCTTGGAGATGGTATATATGGTTCCTCCTCCCCCTGCTCTCTCTCTTCTTCTGGCCTCCATGATATGAGCACCTGTGCTCTTCTTCTCCTTCTGGTCACCATGCCCTGAATTCTGTGATCCCCAGCCTCACATGGCCTGAAACTGAAACGTTAAGAAAATAAATCTTCTTTCTTCTAAGTCATGTGGTCAGTCTTTAGATTATAGCTGCAAGGACGCAGACAGATGCACCAGGTATGCAGAGGTATGAGGTGCGTGCATGAAACAACTCAACTCACTAACCAGTTGTTGAATTGACTTTTATTGAATTATGAGATGATCAAGCCAGGATCAATGCACTAAAAGGTGCGTTTATTTTAGAGGTGCTGTAAAATTGCCCCTCTGTATCGCTGAGCACCAGAACTCCCTGTGAGAGAAGTGAATTCAGTGAGTCACCATCTTCATCAGCCCTTCAAGCAGTAAAGAGAGACTAGTATTATTTTTTATTTATTTTTTGTGGTATGGGGGATTGAACCCAGGGGCATTCTACCTCCAGGCTATACTCCCAGCCTTATTTTTAATTCTTTATTTTAACATAGGATTTCATTAAGTTGCAGAAGGCCTCACTACATAGCTGAGGTTGGCCTTGAACCTGTGATCCTTTTGTCTCAGCCTCACAAGTACTGGGATCACAAGCGTACACCACCACATTCAGCTGCATAGGAAGACTAGTACTGTAACCTTGCGGCTATAAACTGCAATTCTGCAGGGGAATGTTTAGGTAACTGCAAGTACTCCTCTTGTATAGAAAGAGGAAGACTATGAGAGAAATGAAAGGACTGAAAAATCCACCCGCTTATAATTAATTGCCTTTTCTTTCTCCTTCAGTTGCATGACAACTGACAATTAAGCAATTACACATTATTTTCTTTAGTACTCATTTTGACATTTAAGACACATGTTTCTGATTCCATCTCTGTAGGGAGGATTGCCCCTTGGAGAGAGAGAGAGAAAGAGAGAATAACTAATAAACTTCACTTTTCAACCCCGAGAGCCTTTGAGTCTATAATTAAGATAACACCCAGTGATGTCATAAACTGTTTCAATCTGGGGCTAAATTATTCTATTGAATAATTCTTTTCTCCTACCTAACCCCTGCTTACTGTTTATTTTTTCTTCCATTATCTCTCTTAAGAAACGATATCTTCATCCAAAAACCAAGTCAGAAACCTAAGAGTAACACTTGACTACTCTCTTACTATGTATAAGCACCCAGGTGCAAGGCATCAGTTCTCCAATATTTCTTACACTCTCCTATTCATCTTTTTCTCTTTGATTTTGTTGGTATTCAGCCAGAAGAATTTCTTCCTAGACTCCTTTTTTGTCTACACATATAGACTAGGCTCCCCCTTTCAGTTTATTCTCCACCCTAAAGCCTGAGTTATCATTACAAGTCGCATAGAATGTCTTATGATGCAGCAATTTGGGTCATGCAGCTTTAAAATTCCATCCTATAATATGCTCCTCCTCTTCATAGCACCTACCAAATTTATAATTATACTTTGCTTGGCGACACTATTCATTTAAGTCACTCTTCATTGAACTATTGACTGCATTCAAATAGGGAACACATCTGTATTTGATTGTCTTGTATTTCCACAATACATCTCTATACCTAAAGAAAATATTTGTTAATCAACCGGGCGTGGTGGCGCACGCTTGTAATCCCAGCATTCGGGAGGCTGAGGTCGGAGGATCACGGTTCGTGGACAGCCTCAGCTACTTAGTGAGGCAGCCTCTGTAACTTAGTGAGACCCTGTTTCAAGATAAAGAATTAAAAAAAAAATAAAAAACGAGGGCAGGAGGTATAGCTTGGAAGCGAATGCTCCTGGGGTTTCATTTCCAGACCCGCAAAAAAAAAAAAAAAAGAAAAGAAAAATAAATAGACTCTATAAGCCATGTCTAAGCCCCACAGTAGATGATTGAAATGAAAGGTTTAGAAATTCGTGTTAGACTCCTCGTATCTGTTACCTTCTCTTGATAAATAGATAAATATATCTCACATTTCCCAAATAGAATAATCCTCCTTTAATCTCAGTTCATGTGGTTTGCATGAGAATGATCCTGTTCCTCTACCCAGTTGACTGAAGCCCAAGCTTAGCAGGGATTCCACCCCACTGTCCATGGTGAGGATATATGGTAGGGGGAAGGGGGAAGAAGGGTCACTGTTTCTGTGTTCAGCACATTATCCAATTCAGGTTCAGAGTGCTAATTTTGTTTGTATAACAAAAGTGAATTTTTTTAGCACTGTGAAAAAAGAATGATTTTTTAAAAATAGAGCTAGGAAGCCAGGCATAGTGGAACATGCTTGTAATATCAGCATTTGGGAGGCTGAGACAGGAGGATCACAGTTCATGGACAACCTCAGCTACTTAGTGAGGCTCTTTGCAACCCAGTGAGACTTTGTTTCAAAATAAAAAATAAAAAAATAGGGCTGGGGGTGTAGCTTGGAGGTAGAATGCCCCTGGGTACCATCCCCAGTAATGAAAAAAAAAAAAAATAGAACTAGGAGTAGTAAAGTAACTTAGAAAAGTAAATTAGAAAGCAGAACAAAGAGAAAGAATTAAATCCTGATGACATTTTAACCCATGAATTTATCATCCATTCTCTAATATGTTACTTCTCTCTCAAATCAATAATTTATCTTGATCTCAGTAAATGAGAATTTATGACTCTTAGAGTTTTCATCGATTCTCCTTTTCCTGTAGGGAGTTTTGTGGCCTCTCTCTCTTTCTCTCTCTCTTTTTTTCCTTCCATGCTGAGGACTGAACCCAGGGAGACCCCAGCATGGTAGGCAAGCACTCTACCACTGAGTTACATCCACAGACTATGGTATCTTTGTTTGAAAAATGCCCAAAATCTGGTCCCTTTTACCACTTCTACAGATAATGCCCTGCCATTCTTTACTAAGATTTTTTCACAGTGTGAGAATATAATTAAATATTTTTTATCAAAGAATAAGTAACTCCATCTCTTGAAATCACCATTTTGTGGCTTTGCGTAAGTTTCTTTAGTTTCTTTTTCTTCCTAAGTTTCCGTTTCCTGAAGCCTGCAAATGTCAGCCTCTCCTCCAGCATTTCATTGTTTACAAATTAGCCATTTACATAAGACTGTGAAACCATACTCCCACCAATAGAAGGTGCAAAAATCTACACTAGGAATAAGAATTGGGCAGAATTTTTCC
Organism: Muscardinus avellanarius; assembly: GCF_963383645.1. Taxonomy (NCBI): domain Eukaryota; kingdom Metazoa; phylum Chordata; class Mammalia; order Rodentia; family Gliridae; genus Muscardinus; species Muscardinus avellanarius. The sequence goes on from NC_137794.1 coordinate 12,133,819, forward strand.
ACTCAGTGTGCTTGCTTACCAGATTTTTGTTGGTTGTACACTCTTCTATAGAAGTAAAATCCCCTTGCCCAGCCATTTTCCAACATATTTCTCATAACAATAGCTTTTGAACTGGTCTCCCTCAATCAATTTTCACCCATATCTTTCTAGTGTTTTCTCCATACAGAAAGCAATGTGATCTTTTAAACTTCAAATAAGATTGTATCATACCAATATTCAGAAACTTCAGTAGCCTTACCTCATCTCAAAGGTACAAAGGAATATAGTCTAATGATGTGCTTAGGAAAAAAAAAAGTTAAAATAAAAAAAGATCTATTGAGCACTGAATTGTTTGCTTACAATTGTTTCCCATAATACTTAGAGCTCAAAAACAAAGAGATATGAACAAACAGAAGAATGGAAATTGGGGGGATTAAATTAGAAATTTAAGCTTAATCTTTTACAGATAGAATTATCTATTGTTTTTGAAATAGTAGTTTGGGACATATGACTGAAATATGATAAAATTGCAGTGTTAGTTCACAGCTACTAGAACTTTCTCCCACAGGCTTTGGCTCACATGTAGAGCCAAGTGTTGGGCATGGTTTGGTGGCGCTCACCATCTTTAACTTGTGCTCAGATGGTTGCCCCAGGCCTACCGTGTTTACAACCCTCAGAACTCAATGTTCCTATTGTTTCTTCAAGTCAAACACAACATAATGAGGTTAGGAAATGAAAACATTATCAAATGTTCCTTTATACTCTTTGAAGTCCCCAGAGGACTTAGAAGGTCAACACTGGCCTTCTTTTAGATATAGTGTTTCTTAGCAGGATGTGATGGCGCACGCTTGTAATCCCAGCATTCGGGAGGCTGAGACAGGAGGATCGCGGTTCGTGGACAGCCTCATCTCCTTAGTGAAGCCCTCTGCAACTTAGTGAGACCCTGTTTCAAAATAAAGAATAAAAAATAGGGCAGGGAGTGTAGCTTGGAGGTTGAATGACCCTAGGGGATCCCCCCCTCCCAGACCCACAGAAAAAATAGATATAGTGTTTCCCAGGATTCCTATTGAGGATGTCATGGGGCTCTTTTGTGGCTGTGATGGTTAACAGCTGGTAGCTTCTTAGGGAAACTCAACAAAGTTAATTCAGTCCCTTTGCTCATCTTCCTCATTTCTCTTTTTCTTCCCACTAGCCTGACTTCTTCAATTATCTTTTAAGTTTTATTTTTACAATCTATATTTATTTGTAGAGTAGTTTGAGATTTGCAATATTATTTGGAGACTTTTTTTGAGATAAAAAGTATTTCCTTTCCAAGATATGGCTCTTGAAAACCCAAATTGGTCTGGATTTAAAGCTGTTTTTGCTATGGGCTTAAGAAGTTTCTATTTAAAGTTAATTGATTTCTTTTTTTTCCTTTTTTTTTGTGGGTCTTGGGATGGAACCTAGGGGCATTCGACCTCCAAACTATACCCCCTGCCCTAGTTTTTATTCTTTATTTTGAAACAGGGTCTTACTAAGTTGCAGAGGACCTCACTAAGTAGCTGAGGCTGTCTGCGAACTTCGATCCTCCAGTCTCAGCCTCCTGAATGCTGGGATTACAATTGTAAGCCACCAGGCCTAGTTCTTAATTGATTTCTTAAAATTCTTTAGTTCCAGTATTTGTGCTTGTCCTGAAGAGACAAAGGCTTTCTTCTCAAGGGCACATTGTTGTTATACAACAGTAAGTGAAAGTGAGAAAAATTATATTAGCTAAAACTTTTTTTTCCCATAATGAAGACATAGAAGCTGAATGGCAGGAACTTTAGGAAAGCACTTTTTTTTTTTTTTTAAACATGAAGCTGGAGAAAAAATGTGTTGGAATGGGCCTTGGAAACTAAGTTAATATGGATTTTGCTTTCCCTATAAGTATGGGTTCAGAATAAAGCCATAGTTATAAAAAATAAATAGGTAAGTATGTAAGAAATATAAGTTAAATGAGCTAACAACAACATAAACAAAAGAAAACACAAGCAGGTAAATAATTAAGCTATTTATGTAAATATATGTGTAAGCTCTATCCTGAAATGTCACAATCCAAGATCCACTTTTAAACTATGCTTTAAAACTATTTTTTCATGACTCTTTCTTGTTTATGATTATAAACTTTTCAAAAAGAAAAAAAAAAAAAAGACTAAGATAGTCTGTGCTTCTCCCAAGTAGAGTCTGCAGAAAAAAAAAAAAAAAAGATTCTAATGCAATTTGTGCAGACCATGACATTCTCCTGACCATCGGCCCTGCGGGTTCTTCCTTCTCTGAAGGGGGATGAGAGATGGTCTGCAGAACACGAACACCACTGACAATCCCGATTGTGCGCAGAAAGGCAGACGTTCAGCTTTCTCACCGCAGACACAGATGCCTGCTTCCCATCTAGTGAAGTTCAGTGTGTTCTGTTTTCTCTTACACTTTTTTCCTTCATTTTTTTTTCCTGCATAGTGAAGCGAAATTTCTAAATTTTGTATACATCTAGAGTTTTTAATGTCAAATCACTGTGTATTTAAAATTCATTTTTTAACCTACAGATGCCTTTTTGATTTCCACTGAGTGTCAGTAGTGATGTACTAGTATTGGGATGATAATACTGGGCCCTCTTAGAGATTTTATAAAAGATGGGGGGAAAAAAAACACAGAAAAAGGCATCCTGTTAGAAGCATAAGAAACCTACCTGGGTAAATTTAATTGATTTACCTACAATTTTATATTACCAATTGTCAATTCATTTTAAAAAGTTTTATTTTTTTCTCATAATTATTTTTCATAAGAAAACAACGGAGAAATGTGAAGGGAATTAATTTTCTATTGTAACAAAAAAGAATTATTTTGTCTTCATAACTAAAATAGGGTTCCAAGAGAAACAAATTCTACTTTATTTTATATGAAAGAATGTTTTTGCATTTAGTGGTTTTTGCTGTACAATGATATATTTTTATTATAACAAATAAAAATTATTCAAATGTGTACAAAAAGTAATTGTCTCCCTACTCTATATTACAATTATTTTTCTAAGGTAACTATTAGCCAGAATGCATGTGATTACTTCATTCTTCTTGGTCATAAAAGGATATACATTAATGAGCAGGTGTGTCCGTCCAAATATACATATACATACACACACATACATAAAATAATAAATAACAAGTCTGCATAACATTTTAATCAATTATTTATATATACTGTCTTTACTGTACTTTTAATATGCAACTTAATATGCAACTTACTTTTTTCTTAGTTTATTGTCTCTATTTTTCAACATATTGATATGACTTTATGCTTCTGATGTTCTAACTTATTTATTTTATTTTTTTTATTTTGGTGGTACTGGGGTTCCTGGAAGCCCTTCTACCTCTGGGCTACACTCCCAGACCTATTTATTTTAATATATTTTTATTGGAAACAGGGTCTCTTAAGCCAGCGCGGCTGGCTTTGAACCTGTGCGATCCTCTGGTCTCCGCCTCCCAAGCGCGGGGATTACAAGCGTGCGCCACCACGCCCGGCTGATGTTCTAACTTATTAATGTATATAAGCACATAAACTAATTAGCATAAAGAATTATGCAATATATGCTAGCTTTAAAAAATTATTGTTTTCCAATCCCGGCCTCGGAGGCCCCAGTAGCGGCCTTGCCTCCTGGCAGGCTCTGATGCCGGCTGTTGGCCCTGGCATCGGCCTGACCCCTTATGGCATTCTGTGAGGCAAGGCCGCTACTGAGGCCTCCAAGGCCGGGATCAGAGCCTGCCAAGGGGTTAGGCCGGTTCCGAGACCAATGGCTGGCATCGGAGCCTGCCAGGAGGCAAGGCTGCTCCTGGGGCCTCTAAGGCCGGGATCGGAGCCTGCCAAGGGGTTAGGCTGATGCCAGGGCCAGTGGCCAGCATCGGAGCCTGCCGTGAGGCAACCCGGTACTGGGCCTCTGAGACTGGGATTGGAGCCTGCCAAGGGGTTAGGCCAGTGCCGGAGCCAGCGGCCAGCATCGGAGCCTTCCATGAAGCTAGGCCACTACTGAGGCCTCCGAGACCAGGATCGGAGCCTGCTTTGAGGCTAGGCCGGTGCTGGGGCCACTGAGGCCGGGATCGAAGCCAGCCAAGGGGTTATGCCGGTGTGGAGGCCAGCGAGACCAGAATCGGGGCCTCCCATGAGGCAAGGCCGCTGCTCGAGCCAGCGAGGTCTGGATCAGTCCACCGGGTAGCCAGGCCACTACTGGGGCCGTCAAGAGTGGGATCGGTACTTGCAATACAGCATGCACAGAGAAATATCGCAGAAAATATAAACCAGATGCTTCCCCTAATCAGCAAAAACTAGGAGGAAAGGGGCAACAGGAAGAGGTTGAGCTATAGAAAGGGCCCTATAGTGAAGCAACTAAGGTGACCAATCAGAGGGTATGGAATAGGGGAGGATGGAGCCTCTTTAAAATGCAGGAGGTACATAAACAAATGTATCAAAGTTAATCACCAAACAAGCATGGGATCGAGGGAGGGGGAGGGAATGGGATGGGGGCTGGATGATATGTGCTTGTATATCCTCTCAAGTCTTGTATTTCAATGTGATATATGATTACAATGCACCAATAAAAAAATTAAAAAAAGATTGTTTTCTTTATTATTTGCTTCTCATTTTCTTTCACAATATCTTGTGTTATATACAACTATAATTATAAAGAATTTTTACTGTTTATGAAAGATTTATCTTGCTTTCTTTTCTTGTATTTTCTCTCTCTCTCTCTCTCTCTCTGTGTGTGTGTGTGTGTGTGTGTGTGTGTGTGTGTGTGTGTTATTGGGGATTGAATCCAAAGGTATTCTACTGTTGAGATATACCCCAGGCATATTTTATTTTGAAACAGAGTCTCACTAAATTGCTGAGAATGGCCTTTAATTTACAATCCTATTTCAGCCTCCTAAATACAAGCCAGGCACCACCAAGGCTGGCTTGCTTTTATTTTTGTTTTGTTTTGTTCTCGTTTGGCACAATAATGTCTTGTGGAAACTCTCCAAATAAGCTGTTTAAGTCTATATAGATAATATCAATTTTACTTTCTTTGAAATTAGTATTTTAGCTTATAACAAGCTAGTATATCCCTTTTCCATGTCAGAGCTAAGGGAGTTATAGAGTATTTTACACAGAATATTAGTATATAGTGTACCCTCGAGTTATCGCAGATGTAGGTGACTACAGTCTCTTCTCAATGCGATGCTCAATCACCGCACAGTGAATGTTGAGTTCTGACATGGACCACTGGCTCAGGATGCATAGTAAAGAGAAAGCAGCCTGCTGAAGATAGCCCCATGTAATAGTAAAAGAGAAATTCATTCCAATAGATGAGAAAATTGCAATACTGCCATAAAAACAATATTATGTAATTTGCAGGAAAATATATGGAACTGGAGAATGTCATGTTAAGTGACATAAGCCAGACTCAGAAAGTTAATTTTCATATGTGAAAGTTAGAGAGAAGAAGGGAAATGGGATCCCATGAAAGTAAAAGGGAGACCCCTTAGTTTAGAGGCAGGAGGCCAGGAGAGGTAAGAGAGGAGGGTACAGGCTGGGGAATGATTTTAATCAAATTATATTATGTACAATTATGAATATCTCACAGTGAATCCCACACTTAAAGGTGATTATCATGTACCAGTTCATTTGTTTTAAAAAGAATCTACCTAATTCCTGTTTGGCTTAGTGATTGCCATTAATATGTTTGTTAAAGTACATCATGAACCTTAGAGAATTTCCAGCTTCTCCTCTCCTGTCCCCTCAGGCCGCCTTATTTGCTCATTTATAGTTTCTCCTTCTTTGTCTAGAGTTCCTCCCATGACCCATTTTCTCCCTTCCGCTCGCATATTAGAGAGAACATCTGATTTCTTATTTTTTGGGACTGACTAATCTCGCTTAGACTAATGTTCTCCAGTTCCATCCATTTCTCTGTAAATGGCATAATTTTGTTCTTCTTTAAGGCTGAGTAAAATCCATTGTGTACATATCCCATAGTTTTGTAATCCATTCATCTGTTGAGGGACATCTTAGCTGGTTCCATAGTTTGGCAATTGTGAATTGTGCATCTATAAACATAGATATGCATGAATTAGTCTGGTAGTTTGGTTTCCATTCTTTCGGGTAGATACCCAGAAGTGGAATTATTGGATCATATAGTAAGTTCATTCCTATTCTTCTGAGGATCCTCCATACTGTTTTCTAAAGTGGTTCCACTAATTAGCAGTCCTACCAACAATGTATTAGAGTTCCCACTTATCCACATCCTCACCAGCATTTGGTGATGTTTGTGTTTTGAATGATTACCATTCTAGTTGGAGTTAGGTGAAATCTCAGGGCAGTTTTGATTTGCATCTCCCTGATTGCTAATGATGTTGAGCATTTTTTCATGGATTTCTTGGCAATAAGGGATAATTGGGTGATGTGTGCATGTATTCCTACACCATCTTGTAACCCATTAAGATACATGACTACAATGTGCCAATAAAAAAATAAAAAAATAAAAAGAATATACCCAAATTTCTGATTTTATTTTTATACAATTTGTATTTTATGATATAGATATTCCTAATTTAACCATTCCTTCATGAATGCGAGTTAACTTATTTTTAGTTTTTCTTTATAAAAAAGATACCTACCTTAGACATATGTGATAATATAGCCGTTTAGCTGTGCTTTTATTTTGTTATTTTTATTGTTTGTTTTTGGTTTGGAGATTTTTTTAGGGGGTAACTGGAGATTGAACCCAGCAGGAGTAATCTATGTCCAAGCCATGCCACCAGCCCCATTTTATTTTATATTTTGAAATAGGGTTTCACTAAGTACCTGAAGCTGGCCTCAAACCTGCAGTGCCCCTGTCTCAGCTAACCAAGTACTGGAATTATAGGTGTGTGGCACCATGCTTGACTCTTTTTAAATTAATCATGAATATGGAGTAGAATTTCCATTAAACAATATAAAATGAGAGAGAGAGAGAGAGAGAGAGAGAGAGAGAGAGAGAGAGAGAGAGAGAGATAGGCACTGTTGGTTGGCAGGGCATGGTGACCCACACTTGTAATCCCAGTACTTGTGAGGCTGAGACAGAAGGATCACAGTTTGTGACCAGCCTCAGCTATTTAGTGAAACCCTTTGCAACTCAGTGAGACTTTGCTTCAAAATAAGGAAAAAAAAAAAATAGGGCTGGTGGTATAGCACAGAGGTAGAATGCCCCTGGGTTCAATACCCAGTACCACACACACAAAAAAAAGATTGTTTCATAGAATTAAGGATTTTAAAATACTACAATAAATAGTTTATCCAATACATAAAATATAACATTTAATATGACACAAAATATTATAAAATACATAATACACATATAGGCATATATAATATATATATATATATGTGTATAGAATGAGAAAGGTTTAGAGAATAATATTTACCTACTATAGTGATTCAGTATTCTCAACACATGTGAAAGAGCTTTTCTATTTTTAACTATAGTTACCTCTTTTCTTTCTTTCACCTCCTTATGGGCCAAAGATAGACACATCTTGAATCTGAAATATTTTATTTTTATCAATTTTATATCGTTTTAATTTTATTAATTCATTTATGTGTCTATATATACATATAGAACAGATTTTATAGCTTTATAGAAAAGAATGGTACTGGATGTACTCTTCTCTGTCTTATTTTTGCTGGAATTATATTATACAACTCATTCATGTTAATAGACAAGGATCTAGATCAGATTCCCAAATCTATTTCTCTTACTTCCCCCTCTTCAGAAAAATAATTACTTAGCACTCCCTGGAAATCAGCCTTCCTTAAGTAAATAAGCAGTAATATGTAGTGACAAATTTGCCTTGTGTGTCTAGATTTTGTTCCAGCACAACCTGGGGAGTGATTTCACCCGCTTTGGAAGTCCATGGCTAGTTCATGGATTTTATTTTTCAGTATAGTGCTCAACTGAATAAATTAGTATAACTCATGTACTCATTCTTCTGTCGACACACATGTAATTTCTTTACATCGTTTTTGTACACTAAAGAGTGAAATTGCTAGAATATATGGTATAATTATATTCAACTTTGGTAGATACTCTAAAATCCCACCTCTCTTTTCTTTCACATCCTCCATTTCTTTCTCTTCTTCTTCTCTTCTTGTCACCATATTAATTGTCCTTGTCTTCCTTTCTCTTGGTTTATATAAATGTTGGAGGAAAACTAAAAGAAAATCCAGAGGAGGGAAGAATTATTCAATTATTAGGCCATTAACAGCTTCATTAAATTTGCTTAAACCATTTAACTCTTAAATCATTTCTAGAAATCAGTGTGCAGTCCAGTTTAGTGGCTCGGGCCTACCATCCCCATACTTAGGAAACTGAAACAGATAGATTGCAGGTTTACGCCAACCCCAGCAATTTAGCAAGATCCTCAGTAACGTAGTGAAAACTTGTCTCACAATAAAAAAACGAAGACCTGGAAATATAGCTCAGTGGTAGAGCGCTTGCCTATCATATGTGAGGCTTGGAGTTCAGTGCGTAGGACAACCAAGAAATAAAAAATACAACAAAATTTTATTTTTTATATAAATATTTTTATTGGTGCATTGTAGTCATGCATCACAATAGAATACAAGACTTGTGAGGATATACAAGTACACATTATCCAATTAGGCTTTATCCGATCCCCATCCCATTCCCCGCCCCTCCCTCGATCCCATGCTTGATTAGTGATTAACTTTGATACATTTGTTTACATACATCATGAGTTTTAAAGAGATTCCATCCTCCCCCATCCCATCCCCTCTGATTGGTCACCTTAATTGCTCCTCTATAGGGCCCTTTCTTCAACTAAATCTCCTCCTATTACCTATTTCTTCCTAGTTTTTTGCATATTAGGAAAAACATCTGTTTTTTTTTTTTTTCTGTGATATTTCTCTGTGTATGCTGCATTGCAAGTTCCAGTCCCACTCTTGAGGGCCCCGGCACTGGCCTGGCCACCAGGCAGACTATGATCCCGGCCTCGCTGGCTCTAGCACCAGCCCTGCATCATGGCAGGCCCCAATCCCGGCCTCGCTGGCCCTGGCATCGGCCTCACCCCTCGGCGGACTCCGATCCAAGCCTCGGAGGCCTCAGCACCAGCCTTGCCTCATGGCAGGCTCTGATCCCAGCTTTGCTGGCCCTGGCATCAGCCTCACCCCTCGGCAGGCTCAGATCCTGGCCTCAGAGGCTCTAGCTCCGGCCTTGCTTCACAATAGGCCCCGATCCTGGCCTCACTGGCCCCAGCACTGGCCTAACCCCTCGGCAGGTCCCGATTCTGGTCTTGTGGGCCCCAGCACCGGCCTTGCCTCATGGCTGACTCCAATCCTGGCTTCACTGACCCCGGCATCGGCCGCAACCCTTGGTGGGCTCCAATCCTAGTCTCAAATGGAGCCCCCATCACCGGCCTTGCCTCATGAAAGGCTCCAATCCCGGCCTCCCTGGCCCCAGCACTAGCCTATCTGCCTTGCAGGCTCCTATCCTGGCCTCAGAGTACCTGGCACCAGCCTTGCTGTGCATCGGGCTCTGGTCTCTGTCTCTATGAGCAGGTCTTCTACAGATGATCACTTTTTTTTTTCTTTCTTTTTTTCTTTCTTTCTTTTTCTTTTTTTGGTGGTACTGGGGTTTCTGGAAACACCTCTACCTCCGGGCTATACTCCCGGAGACCTGACTTTTTTTTTTTAATATCTATTTTTATTTGGAAACAGGGTCTCTTAAGCCAGGGAATCTGGCCTCAGACCAGCGCGATCCTCCTGTCTCTGCCTCTCAAACCCTGGGATTACAAGCATGTGCCACCACTCCTGCCGTTCTTCCATTTTTTTTTTTTAATATGAGAAAGCATGTCTTTTGCAAAAGCTGGGACCCCAAATACCTAGTGGCAATAAATTTTGTCTTCCCTCCAAAGGCAGAGGTCCACAGCTTCACTTCGGACAGCAGGCTCTGCTTTTCACGTGCACCCTGGCCTCTCACTCTGCACCAAAGAGTGCGATGGCCATGAGGGCTGACAACTCCCAGAACACGCAGCGTGTAGGCCCATCCTGGCTATGCGGGGCTCCCTCTGATACCCCCCGAACGCTTTTGCCACTTAGCATGTTGTCCAGTCTTCTCGGGCATGTGTGGCAGAAGGAGCCAGTCTACTTTTGGGGAGATTTCCTCGAAAGCTCAAGGTGGACTGGGCTGGATCTGTCTGCCCCTCCGAATTCTACCTTTGGGGCAATTTCTTCAGGAGATCAAGTTGGGTTGAATCAGATGTCTGCCTCTCCAAAATAATAACCCCCACCTCTGCTGCCGGCACCAGGGCCGGGGCTTCTGCGCCACCATGCCGCCCTCCACCGCTCCGCCACTCTGCTGGCGCCTCACCACCATTGGCGCCAGCAGCTGAGCGGCCGCCTTCCACCTGGTTCTCCACTGAGCTCCCTCCCCACAAGACATGAAGACACGATGTCCAGAATTCCTAAGCCTGTGGGGCAGGGGCAGTCCCCCTTCATGGGGATTTCTCCTCCCAAAAGTTCCAGGTGAACTGGACAGAGTCAGTCTGCATCTCCCGAGTCCTGGCTGCCGCTGCTGCCATCTTGGCCCCTCTCCAATATTTTATTTATTTATTTATTTATTTATTTATTTATTTATTTATTTATTTTTTTTTTTAAGGGGTTGTGAGGTTGAGCGCTCAGCAGCAATGAATTTTATCTCCCTTCCAAGAGTGGAGGCCCACAGCCCCACCGCAAAGAGCAGGATCTGCCGTGCCGGGTGCACCGTGGCCCCGGCAGAGCATAGGAGTGTGGCTGCTGGGCGCGCTGAGTTCCCAGAACGCGCAGCTTGGCTCCCCTCCCGGCACTGCTCGGCTACCTCCACCACATCCGGGTCATTTTCCTTACAAGATATGATGTTGAGAGTCCCCAGCATGCGCGGCTGAAGTGGTCTTTTCTCCAGTCCCTTCTAGGATGATCTTCCAAAACTCGCTTTTCTTGCGTGACTGGTGCCTGCTCATCATCCTGCTTCCAATTCCGCAGTTATCCACTCTCTCTCCTGTATTCTAGATGGGAAGTCACGGCTGGAAGTGTTTCCTTAAATTGTCCCAATCCAATATTAAACCAAAATCTGGTGTCCAGGGTTTTCCCGAGAAAAGCTTATCCTTATTGGCTGCCACATTCACCAGTGCGACTGCGGCCGCCACCACCTTAACTGTCTTCCTCACTATACAACAAAATTTTAAAAAGGTTTGAGGTGTGGCTTGAAGGTAAAATGCCCCTGGATTTAATTTCCAGTACCCAAATAACAACAAAGACAAAGGAAAGGAAAGAAAGGATAAAAAGAAAAGAATGAAAGAAATCAGTATAGATTCTGTGGTTCTTATAAAATGAAAGTGGTGGATATGATTTGGAGTCTCAGCTCTGCTAGCCCTTGTTTTGTGCTCTTGATGGGTTATTCAACTCAATTTCCTTGCCAATAAATGAAGGAAAAAGTTCCTATATACTCAGGTAGAATTTCAGTTCTAGAAGCACTAGAAATATGTGTATTTGGTTCAACACATGATTTTTTTCCCTGTATCTAGCAATGACAACTAGTAGATATTTTTAAAATATTTGCATAATGAATTAAAAAATCAAATGATAAAACAACTCAAAATATTTTAGCTTTGAGTCCCTTTATACCTAGCAAATTTTCATTAAATATTTACTAATAAGTCATCATACTGGTACTGCTTGCAATAAACTATGTAGTAGTAGCAGAAATACTTCTAGAAATGGACACAATAGCAGTGATAGTGGTATTTCTGTAATAGTAATGTCCATACTAGTGTGCATGTATGTCTCCACCATCTTGTATCCCATTAAGATGTATAAATACAGTGCACCAATAAAAAAATTTAAATTAAAAAATTAAAGCTATAGATAGCATTTATTGAGATTGTACTAAATGTCAGGTGCACACATTTCTTAATTTTGTCACGCAATAATCCGTTGCAATAGATATATTATCATCATTTCATAAATAGAAAAATGAAGACCAGAGTTACTAATTACAACTAGAGTTTATGTCATGATTATATTTTAAGTCATTATATTTTAAGTCTGCATATAGTTTAGATGTTGTAAACGTTGCCATTTTCCAGTCTTGGGCCGAGAGAAACATAGTTTTAAATTTGCAGCTTACCCTTAACATTATGGAGGGCCATATGGTATTAATTAAGTGTTTATTATACTCCTGGCTTTATTCCCTTGTTCCTAATTTCCATTTATCCTAATTCCCTAAACTACTTAATTTATCTCTTTGACTCTATATATATGTTTTAAGGCTTCCTAAAACAAAATAAGGTCAAGGATACATCAAACAGATTTATTTTTATTTCCTTGCACACTATCCTTTGTGTAAGGACTCTATATGTTAAGAAGGCTTATCATCTATATTTGATGAATGAGGAAAAGAAATTTCCAAGATGTTAACATGACTTTTTTTCGATTTCAAGGGCTGAAAATGAAAAATTCAGGATTCAGTACAGATTGGGAAGATTTTTGTTTTCTTTGCTTTGCCTTTTAGGCTTACACCGAGCATTGAATTGCCCTTTGTATGTATGCATGCATACATGTATGCATGTACATATGCATGCATGTATGTATGTATGTACTTACTTATTCATTTTGTAGTACTAGGGATTGAACCCAGGGAGATTCTACCTCTGAGCTATACCCTCAGCCCTATTTTATTTTATTGAAAGAATCTTGCTAAGTTGCTAGGATTACAGGCATGTGCCACCATACTAGCCTTGGCGTTTGTTCATCAAAATGCCAAATATTAATAAATAATTTCTTAATAATTGATTAGTGGTGGAAAAAATTTATTTCAAAGTTAATTTTTTACTTTTAATACCTAATATCGCCTATTCTTACCCTGCCATTTTGGTTCATATTTGTTTTTAAAGTGTTGTAAAATTATCAAGATTGCCAGAGTGACACAATTCTATCAATCCTAAGCGTCAAATTCTAGGATCAGATAATTTAGATCAGGTTTTAAGTGAGATTCGTAATTTCAAGTTTTGGCGGTAACATAGGTATAATAAAGTAGCTTTGCAGAGTCACAGCACACCTCCCCTTAAGCCTCCACAGGCTCTTCATCTTGGACTTACAGAGCCTCTGCCATAACAAGGTAGTTACTCTTGATTCACTACAGAGCAATTCTGTGAAATAGGCTCTATGTGTATGTCTGTGTGTGTGTGCGTGTGTGTGTGTGTGTGTGCACGCGCACATGTGTGGGTGAATATAAATAATATGGGATCACATACACACATCAAATTATAAAGACAAGGTAAGTAAACGGACATCTTTTCTTTTTTGTGTGTGTTTGTGTGTACTAGGAATTCAATTCCAGAAGCATTCTACTTCTTAGCTACACCCCCAGTCTTATTTTATTTTTTATTTTGCAACAGCATCTCATTGAGTTGTGGAGGGCCTCACCAAGTTGCTGAGGTTGGCCATGAACCTATGATCGATCCTCTTTGTCTCAGCCCCCCAAGTACTGGTATTATGAGTGTGCGCCATATTGCCCGGCTAAATATGTATCATTTTTGTATTAGTCCTGTGCATTCACGATTTTAGGAAGAAATGCAAGAGGCCATCTGGTTATATGTGATCTCTAATCAAAGGAACTTAGAATTTGGCTGAAAAAACTAAAGAAGGTGCCCAAGGATGCTCAGAGAATAGAAGAAATTCCTTTAATATGTATATTTAAAAAGTAAGACCCGCTGGGCATGGTGGTGCACACTTGTAATCCCCGCACTTGGGAGGCGGAGACAGGAGAATCACTGTCTCCAGTGATTCTTGGAACCTTGGCAGGTTGGCAGGTTCCAAGCCAGCCTCACTTTTAAGAGACCCTGTTTCTAATATACATAGTAGGTCTGGGAGTGTAGCCCGGAGAGTACCACCAAAAAAAATAAATAAATAAAAATAAATAAATAAATAAATAGATAAATAGATAAATACAAAGTAAGATCCATTTGTTTTTATTTTCAATTGACTTTTTAAAAATCAATCTTCAAATAGGTCTTTGTGGGAAAAATTAATTTGATAATTCCCCTTATTCTGACTTTGTAGGGACAATCGAATCAAGGTTTCAGAAGTTTATATCACAGCAGGAAGCTCCTTAGATTGTCCATGGCTCAGGGGGGTAGCGTCAGAGGTGAATAATGATACCAGGAACCTTCTTTTCATCCTTCTTCATTGAGTTTGTCTTATTTTATTAAATTTGTGAAACAGTTACTCACATTGGTCTCTAATTTATTTTTATTATTGCACAGATTTAAAAGTGATACCATCTTGCCTGTAATTGTAATGAGGAAAATACATAGGGGACCTGGTGTGAATGCAAGACACCTCCTTTGCTGGAATCCTCCAGAGGCCTATTACCCCTATGTTAGTTTAACACATCCCCACAGGCAACAATTCACTGCTTAAAGTTAAGAAATATGAATCCTTACACTAAGCCATAAGCTATTTAGCTTACCAGCGATTGAATTTAAAAGATTTAGGTTGTGAATCCAGCTGTGACACTGAAAGTAAAGCATTTGTAGTAATAAGGACATATGGAAATTTGAGTGACCTGCCATTGGTGCAGCCAGGAAACTTAGGCCTTTTGTTCTTGGTGAGAATATGTTGCAAGACATTTTCATCATCATTTGTATTAACCTTTAGCCCTACTGATACTTCTTTATCTGATGTTTATGCACACTCTATGTAAAGCTTTTATAATATTGTTGACACATCAACATTTAAAAAAGCTTTAAAAGTTTTCTCTATTGTAAATATATATATATTTATATATACAGTAAATATATATTATATATATAATAAATATATATTATATACAGTAAATATATATTATATACAGTAAATATATTATGTATAGTAAATATATATTATATACAGTAAATATATATTATATATAATAAATATATATTATATACAGTAAATATATATTATATACAGTAAATATATTATGTACAGTAAATATATATTATATACAGTAAATATATATTATATACAGTAAATATATATTATATACAGTAAATATATATTATATACAGTAAATATATATTATATATAGTAAATATATATTATATATAGTAAATATATATTATATATAGTAAATATATATATATATATATATATTTTTTGGTGGTATTGGGGAAGGAACCCTTTTACCTCTGGGGTACACCCCAGACCTATTTTTTTAATATTAGGGACTCTTAAGGCAGTGAGGCTGGCTTGGAACCTGCATGATCCTCCTGTCTCCACCTCCCAAGCCATGCTTGGCTCTATTGTAAATATTTTTAATCTTTCCTCAGTCATATTCCATCTGAAGTGACCTTCATTTTCTTAATATGTGACTAGGACTGAGTTCTGTTTAATGTTCAAAGATATATTACTGATCATTTGTGAAAATTTAACATGCAGCCCCAAAACCAATGATATACTTAATTTGGGGATATATAGAATCAGTGCTTTAGAGAAGTTCTCTTTTAAAACAGGTGCATCACAATTATTCAAAATAGTAGCATTCATTGTGACATATTTATGTATGCACATAACATAATTTGATCATTTTCATAGCCCAGTCCCTTCTCTTTTTCTTCCTTCTCCAGCCCCATCCTTTACTTTACTGGTCTCCCTGCTATTTTTATGAAACCATTTTATCTCTAGATTTCATATGTGAGAGAAAACCTATGACTCTTAACATTCTGAGCTTGGCTTATTTCACTTGACATGATGTTTTCTAGTTCCATTCATTGTCTTGAAAATAACAATCTCATTCTTTATGGCCATGTAAAACTCTATTGCATAGATATGCCATACCTTCTTTATCCATTCGCCCATTGACAGGCACCTAGGCTGGTTCCACAACTTGTCTTCTATCCAGCCATCTAACACATAGTTGGAGGACTTCAGTTGCTCTTCATCAGGCTAGTATCTAGGTAGAATGCGGATGATGGAACAGACAACCTGTGCCGTCAGAACAACTTCTGCCGTTAGTTTTCTTGGCCGTTACCCCTTCTCCAGAACATTCTTTATCAGGTCCCATTTATTAAACATCATCCTTCTTCGTGTTCAGCAATGGAGAGTGTCAACAGAACTGAAACAAAGAATTTTTCTCCTGGGCTTTCTGCTTTAGCACTTAAATTCCTTTCATTCTTTCTAACTTGTCCCATTTTCTGGTGATATTATAAAGGGCAAATCCTGCTAGAAGTGGCTGGCAAGTGATTAAAGAACATTCTTTAGCTTAAGTAACAGGAAAAGTATACCCTTGATAATAATGGCATCAATTTGGCAACTAGCATGGTTTTGGAAAGAAAGTAGTTAGTCTGACTTGATAAGATGATCAGCTCAGCCACAGAAAATTAAATGTAATAGATATAAATTTTGTTCATCATTTGTACTTGTACTGTTTTCTACTAAAATGAGGAAATTTTTTTTTTCTTTTCCCCGAGACTCTTGGCTGGGGCCTTGTAACAGCCTGATCTTTACCATAACTTTTGACAGTCCTAAGTTCTGTTTGTTTCAAACTAAGTTAAGGGTTGGCACTTGACCTAGAGAGTGTCTGCCTTATCTGTACAATTATATAAACTGCAAAGTAGGGTCTGATTTTTCTGATAATCTCTTAGACATGTACACAGAGAAAAACTTGAATCCAGCCTATTTATTTCAGATTTTCTCTTTTTTGTGGTCATGGTCATGCATGTATTTTCTGTAAGCTATTTATAGAACTTAAAAAAATCTATTAGAAGATCATTTTGTTCATACAATCAATATAGTTCTAAGTATTTTGTGTAAGTGATTTTCTCTTCAGTTTATGGGCATATTCAACAATCTTTTAAAGAAATTTTGAACTTTTCATATTTGGATATGTGTTTACTTGAAGACTCAAGACATGGGTATCTTAAGAGATAAACACAGTAGATTTTAGATATTTAGAAATCCTCCACTTCAAATTGTCCCTGTATAATGCTATTTTTTATCCTCACACTAACTTGTGTTGATTTAACTCACAAAAGACTCAATTAGATGGTGAGAAAAAAATGTAAAACATTCTGGAGACTAAAATTCTCCTCTGAGCAATCTTCCTTTTCCATGATCTGAATAACCCAACACGGGTAGATGAATGTTTTACTCTGAGTGGCCACGGGGGTTCGTACTATTTCAACCACTTAAAGTAGTAAACTTTGGGGAAAGAACAAATGGATTTATGCACGCAGCGAAGTAATGTGATGTGTTCACATTCATTTTGGTGGGCTGCAGAAATATTGCAGGAAAGCACGTTAGGCATTTTAGAAATGCCATCTATCACTTCTGGTTACCTGGATTAAGTTGTTCCAAGTCATTTCTCCAATTCCTCTTTGTCTTAAATTCCTGCTGGGTTCACAGTAGTCATCTTAGAGAAAGAGTGCTAAAGTCAAGTAGCAAAAGCTTACCTACGGAATCTGAGATTTCAAACATATAGCTGCTCTTTTATATCTCTTTCCTGTCCCTTTCTTCTTTTATTCATGTTGGATGTGGTGGCTGAGCAGATGTTTTAACAAGTATTCCATCAGAACACACACACACACACACACACACACACACACACACACACACTTTTCAGCAAAGATCAAAATCTCTTAGTTTTACTAATGCTGGTCATTTGACTAATGACCTCTTTACTGTCTACTCCAGTTACCACTTTGAATCAAGGACAACAGGTTCCACGTCATCGACATAAACCTCAACGTTTTACATGGACATTACCTTTTATCTTTGATGCTGAAGCTTTGGTTTTACTGTCAACAGAAACTTCCATGGTCCACCAGCCAAACGAATAAATAAAGTGATGCTAAAAGTATAGACAAAAGGAAAATGAAATATATAAGTCTTTAGTAAGTGGGACAGGGTTGAAGGGAATGAAATGTGAGAATACACCATTGGTTTGAGTGAGGGACTTGCGAATAGAAGTGAAATATTTTACTTAAGCTTATTCAGAAGAATGTTTGTGATATCTGAGGAATCTTGCTTTAAAAAACAATATTTTGACCTATTTTTCTCTCTTCCTCCATATACAATCGCAAGGTTTTGGCAATAACATGATTTCAGTATCTTTTAGTTTTGCACACTCCTCTTTACTTCACGTGCTCAGAGTTTAATTGGTCATTTCAGAGCTTTCTAATAGCTATTTAATCTCTTTAATCTGCTCAGCTCATTAATGCTGGTTCCTGCTTTGGAGACGCTATTTGCTTACCTCATTCTACTTTGCTGGAAAAACCAACTGTTTTTCCCTAATTCCCACTGCATCAAGGTCACATTTTTCAAATTAACACTATCATATTTTTGCATGAACTAGCTCCTCTCTCATTTTTTAACATTATTTTCTATACGGCTCCTTTTCGTAGAAATAGACTGGTTTCTTTACTACTTCATGAGTACACCGTTCTCTTTAACACTATATTATTGTAATGTATCTACTAGAAAATTTCTCTCTGTCCATTCAAACACACCTTATTCAACACACAGCTCCAACATGAACTAATAATTAGTCCAAACCATACCAGACTACTCTTTCTATGGTTCTTGGAACTCAAAGGCACACTTGACCACATCTTAGACCCTAGGTACTCTTGTTCTTACATTAGTGGTTTTGACCTTTTACAAAAACACCAAAAGTTCATGTAATTTTCCCATGTTATTTGATGGGCGAGGCGCTCATGTGAATCACACTTGCCATGAGACGGCCATAGCTCCTGAGTCACCGACCAGTGAATTAGCTGGCCAGTGCTTTTGTTCTCTGCTTAAAATCATATCCACAGTCTTTTGTCAAGTAATACAAGTTGTACTTTGGATGAAAAATAACATCCGCTCCATATGTGAGTCCTTGCCAACGTGCAGATACAGACAGGACTTTAGATGGTTCTCTTGTAGATGTCAAGGGTCTACATGCAGCTTTCTGTGCTTCCTTGTTGCTTCATGGATAGTTAGTTATCTGGTTTCCCTGGCCAGTCAATAAAATTGACAGGAGAACAGGCTGTGCATTGAAATTCTCCATCCCGAAAATCTAGCAAGGTCCCAGGAAGAATATGATCCTCTTGTTACCAAACCAAGTCTATTACTAATACAAGTTTATTACTGTAAAAATTGTATCCAGTTTCAGGAGCTAACTACCCATTAAGAAATGCTATAATATGCTTTAATATATGTATGTACAAAATTCAATTGTCGGAGAGTTGATGTGTTACATAGTTCACTTAGAAGAATGAATACGTCAAAAATCTTAAATAAAGCTGGGTTTGGTGGCACATGCTTGTAATCCCAGTACTTGGGAGGATGAGACAGAAGGATCAGAGTTCGAGGCCAGCCTAAGCTACTTAGGCCCTTCTCAACTTAGTGAGACACTGTTTCAAAATAAAAACTAAAATATGGGGCTGGGGTGTAGCTTGGAGGTAAAATGCCCCTGGGTTCCATCCCTAGCAACACAAAATAATTTAAATATGCATTAATTTTATTGAATACAACTAAAACAGGATAGATTTGTTTCAGTAAATCAAAATGACAGGCTTGATCTTTTTATATTTTGTACATTATAAGAAAGATACACTTTAATGCTGTTATTAATAATAAATTGTATATCATTTACATAGACACTACATTAATTATTTTGAAGTACTCATGACTTTTTGTGGGGTGGTGGGAATTGAAGTCAGGATGACCTATTCTAAGCTACAACCCTACCCCTTTTTATTTTTTATTTTGAAATAGGTTCTTACTAAATTGCTGAAGCTAACCTCAAACCTATGATTCTCCTGTCTCCGCCTCCTGAGTACTGAAATTACAGGCATGTGACACCACACTCAGCTTATTCATAAGTTTTACATGTAAAATAAATATATTTAAATATATTCATTCAATTAGATGCCCTGGCCATGCCCCGATTTTTTCAATATATTATGATAAACTATATTATTCATTTTCTCTAATTATAAAAATTATTAGATTTGACTGAGTAGAGATTTCTTTACTATTCTTTGAATTATCAATGTCATTGTATATTTTTATGAAGGGGAAACATAGTGGTGGTGTATGCCTGTAATACCAGTACTTAGAAGCCTGAGACTAGAGGGTCACAGGTTTGAGGCCAGCTTCAGAAAGTGGCAAGACTCTTATAAACCTAGTGAGATCCTGTTTTAAATAAAAAACTAAAAAGGAAAGACTGGGCTGTGAGTGTATCTTGGAGGTATAATGCCCCTGGATTTAATCTCTAGCACAAAGAAGGAAATGAAGAAGGAAGGATCTTCTAGCATGAGGTGTAATTTGTAACCTTCATCTTGGCTCTAATGTTGTTAGATTTACCCTACTTCTTTACAATGCTGCTCCCTCTAAATGTTAACTAATCTCTCTCAGAATAACTTTTCAGATATCCATTGAGTTCTCAGAGCATCCTTAAAGGTCTGATCAAAATAGTAAGGCAATAATGCCTTATCTCTGTCCTTCTCCTCCTTTTGGTACTAGAGAGGGAAACCAGAGGCATTCTACCTCTGAGCTACACTACAGACCTTATTTTATTATTTTACTTTGAAACAGGGTCTCTCTAGGTTGCTTAGAGTTTTGCTGTTTTGGTGAGGCTGGCCTCATACCTGTGATCCTTCAGTCTCAAGCTTGTGGGCGCCAAAGCAGGGTGCTGGCTGGCTCTGGGCTGATCTGCTTCTGAAGGACTGTCTGAGCACCCTGGCTTTGGGCAGACAGCCATAATCTTAGTACTTTCTTCATGTTATTGCTTTCCCGGGGAAAGTGCTCTCAGGTTATAGTGGTCTAAGTAATTCACTGGAAGATATTCATTAACGTCCTCGTGTGTTGCAAAATCATGTTTATGGAACTAATTTTGAAATATATGAAAAGACAATATAATCAGTAGCTTCGTTAATTCCGCAGCAACAGTTCCCTGTGGAAAAAAAGATAATGCTTTAGAGATACCATTTTACAGGGAATGTGTAATGAATGCATGTACAACACAAATTCTCTGTATCGAAATATTTTTCACTACAAGGACTATGAGCATGCAACTTCTTAATACCTGAGTGCACAGACCAAGCATGTGAGCTCCCGTTCTTCCTCCTCCTCCACGCTTCAAGTGTGTCTGGTGTTTTATCAGGTTCATGCTTTTTCCATGTCCTTCTTAGAGCTCCCCCTCCTCCTCCCAGGTCTTGCCTGCCTGCCCTAAGTCTGGCTGACACTTTCTACCATCTAAGATGGGTCTATTGTTTCCTAGAATCCACACTGCCCCACCCCTCCTTTTGTTTTATCCTTTCTTTAGAGGAAGTACCAGCTCTAGTAACTTCCTGAGAAAGGTTACATGGACAAGCAAGATCTTCAAAACCTTACATGTCTGAGAATATCATTATTCCCCTATTGGGCTTGATAACTCGGTTGGCCAAGTGCATAATTCCAGTAGAAATATTTTTTCTCTTCACAATTTTTAAGTTTCAGTGCTTTTTAATTTCAGTACTTCTTAACTTTTTAATGTCTAGTCAATTAAAAGGTTACTAAAATTTATAAGAATAACTAAAAACTACCTTTTAGCAGTCCTATTATAGTCTTACTCAGGATACTTTGCATATAAATTTTTTCTCCTTATAACTTTGTAGGATTTTGTCTTAGTTTCTAGGGCTGTGAGGTTTCAAAAATCATATTCCCTGTGTTGGTCTTCTTTTAAACTATTGTACAGTAAAAAGAAAATTAATGTTTCTAACTTTTTAAAAACTCTAATTTTCAATGATTACTTTTCTATTTTCTCTGAACCCTCTGAAATGTTTATTATTCATATCTGAAAGCTTAAACTAATTCTCATATTTTCTCACCATTTTATTCCTATTTTCTTTCTCTGTTTTACATATCTTTTCAATTTCTATCTTCTAATGTGTTTAATGTAGTTTTCCATTTAGGCTACCATGTTCTTAATTTCTGAAGGCAGTGTTTTTGTTCTTTTCATTTTGTAATCGCGTCTTGTTACATAGTGAAAATTCATCTTTGAGCTCTCTGAGGACATTAAATAAGTTTACATGATGTTTTAGTCTTTTCTCCTTACTGGTTCTGTTTCCTCCTGGTTATTTTAAAAATGTATAATGTTTGCTTTCAGTCTTCTAATTTAGTTTTTTTTTCTCCTACTTTAATGAAGGTTGTTCTTGGTAAGGTTTTTTTTTTTCCCCCTCTCCTGATTAAGACTGAGATCCAATAAGTTATACAAAAAATTCTACAGATTAATTCTCATTCCATAGCATGTATTGTAATAGATCTGTCAGCAAGTGTATCAGTTTTTGCTTTGCAGTAAATCAGCTTCAAGATGAGTAGGGTATTAACAGGAGCCATTTATTATCTCAGGAGTCTGTAGTGCAGGCAGCATCTCTCCTGAGCAAGCTGGTCTCTTTGGATTGCTTTTGCTCCCGTGATGAGCTTCCATGTTATTGGGCAGCTGGGTGACCTAGGCTCTCATGCATGGTGGTTGCAAATCGTTAGCTGGGGCATCTCTTTTCTCTTCCTGTCATCTTCAGCAGGCTAGACTGGGTTTATTTGCACAATGGCGTTAGCATTTCAAGAGCAGTAAGAGATCAAATCCTAATGCAGAAGTGGTTTTTCAGCATCTGTTTTGTATTATATTTGTGACTATTCCTCTGGCCAAAGGAAACCACATAGCAAACCCAGATACACAGGGTAGAGAAATTGTTCCCACTTTTTAGTGGGAAGAAATGAAATGTTAACTGGCTATTTTTTTTTCATCTACCATGGAATGGTTCACAGCTGTTTGTTGGGTATTTTCAAATGTCATATTAGAACTGCTAGATACAGATATATACGACCTTTTATTTTTTTTCTCTATGGCCATTTTACCAAGAATGAAAATTTCAAGTTATAGATATCTGAATATAGGCTGTTCTAACTGAATTAAAGTATACAAATGATCAGTAAATATACCATTTTTTCTAAACTTCCTGTATTCATTTTGGTACCCCACGCTTATCTTTGCCTATTAGCCTTAAATCAAGAGAACTGTGGCTTGGCTTTCCTGTAGAATAGATTTCCAGTCATTTGTTAGTAGGATAGAGAAGGAGTTATTTGATTTTGTAAACAGCAGCTTTAAAGAAAATGCAATTATGATGTAGTAGTTTCAATTAACAAAAAAGGTATTTTAAGCAAGACATACCTGGTATTATTATTCAGAAATAGTCTATGGATAAATCTTCCCATGATGTACCTTTTTTTTTTTTTTTTTGGTGGTACTGGGAGTAGAACCCAGGGGCTTTCTACCTCCGGGCTATACTCCCAGACCTATTTTATACTTTATTTGGAAACAGGGTCTCACTAAGTTGCTGAAAGCCTCACTAAGTATCTGAGACTGGCTTCCAACCTGTGCGATCCTCCTGCCTCAGCCTCCCAAGTGCTGGGATTACAAGTGTGTGCCACCACGCCCGGCTATAAATTTTAAATACTAATCAAACAAAATTAATCCATTTTAGGTCTAAGACACGCTACAAAAGGCTTCTACCCATCCTAATTACATGAAATTAAGTAATGGAAATGGACCTCTAATGGACCCCTTTTCTATTAAGTAATGGAAAAGACGCCCAAAAAATCTCTTATTTTCCACTCCACCTGCATGCACACCTTTTAGGATTTCCACATAGCTGGAATCCTTGAGTCAGCAAATTTCTATAGCCCTTTTCAAGCTGCTAGCTTTTCATCTACTTGTCTCCAGTCGGGGGTGGTAGTTATTCCTCATGTTAATCTTCCAGGAGGCTTTGGTCCATAGAGAACAAGATACAGAGGCCAGAATAGAGTAGAGCAGGTTTCTTCGGGTCACGGGAGAGGCCTAGAGGAAAGAGCTACAATTTTAACCCTTAAATGGTGTCAACATACAGACTATATAACCCCAGTGGGACAGGTTTTGATTGGGTCAATAACAGGCAGAAGTATCGATACGGAAGCTCTGGTCAAGTTTCATTTCCGCTTGCTGAGCGAGAGTTCCTGTATTGGCCTCCATGTGGCCAGGAGTGGGTGGCGCCATCTTGTACTCCTACCTCCTGAATACTTTCCAGATTTTGATATTTTATTGCTATCATCTCCTCTCTTGCTCTGTGTATTTTTGTGTATTTTAATTGGATCATAATTTTTATAGGAGGGAATAGAGGAGTTAGGTATGTTTTCCTCTTTTCTCTTTTAAAAACAAATGCTAAATTAACCATTTAAATATAAACTGGTGTTAGAAAACCCATGTTTTGTATAAGTTAAGGCCAATCTAAAATGAGCTATAGCCTCAATAAATAGCAAAAAACAAGCATTTTCTCCTCACAGCTTTGGAGCCTGGAGTCCAAGATTAAGGTGTCTGCTTATTTAGTATTCTGTGAGGGTCTTCCTTCTGATCTGTAGACCACTGCCTTCTTACTATATCTTTATGTAACAGAAAAATAATGATTTTTCTTAAGTATCTATTAGGGCACTAATTCTTTTATAAGGGCTCCATTCTTATGATCTAAATAGTTCAGAAAAACCCTTCAGATTCTATCAAATTAATAGTTAGGACTCTAACCTATACATTTCAGGAGGTAAAGCAATTTAGTACATAGCATCTGATCATTTTTAAAGCAATTTATTAATGCAATATAGCTATACATTCCCACATTTTTATACATACATAAGTATGAGAACATATATTCATGTATAATTAAGTTAAATATAAAATCATATATATGTACATATAAATCACTCATATATGTTATATATGTAAATTAATTTTATATGTATAAAATTAAGTTTAAACAATATGGAGGGAATGTGTTCTGAAAAAAGATCATTCAAGTCATATCGACATTTTTTATTGTTCAGAATATACTGTTTTCTGTTAGCTAAAACTGATGTATCTGTGTTTCTCAAGGTACTCTTGTGAAATTTAAGAATTGTTCTGATTTTTAATACAGTAGGTTTTTCCACAGTGTGTTTTAGAAATTATTTTATGTGAGACTAGAAAGAAGACAGTTCTTTATTTTTCTTAATTTCCACACAGGCATAGGATGAGAAAGGAGAGGAGGAATTTGCTGAGCTTGATGAGAAAGACTATTTTTTTTTTATTTCACTGCAATTTGCATGATTGGTCTTCTTGCCTATCCTAAAATTAACTTTCTTTGGATCTAATTAGTTTGGTGCCACCTCCTAAATGTGTGTGTGTGTGTGTGTGTGTGTGTGTGTGTGTGTGTGTATTACTGTGGATTCACTGCAGGGACACTCTACCCCAGAGCTATACCCCCAGCCCTATTTTATTTTTTATTTTGAATCAGAGTCTCACTAAGTTGATGGGTATCTCACTAAATTGCTGAGGCTGGTCTTGAACCTATGACCCTCTTGTCCCAGCCTCTCAAGTGCTGGGATTACAGGTGTGCACCACCATGCCCGGCTCATCTCATTCTCAGGACCTGTAAAGAATGCCTGTTCTCTATCTGGGGCACATAAAACTTGCTTGGCTTTGACTTCTTTTTAATCTGGACCAGGGCAAGGGAGAAACTGAATACCCACAGACCTCTCAGGAGTCACTGACTTATTCACCCAGTAAACTTAGAATTTGTGTCTGGCAGAGACACACACAAGGGTTCTGACTTCTTTAAAGATGATATAGTAACTATATATGTAACTGTATATGTAGTGGTGTCCCGCGGAGAAGCTATTAAAAGACTTGTTATAAGACTTTTGAAGGTAGGTCAGAGAGTAAGTGGTAGCACTAGGTTCTAATTGACCAGGGAAACAGTTTAGAGTCAGACAAAACTGTATAACAGTTGAGAAAGCTGGGGAGAATGCCAGGACTTATATGCTAAATGTTAACTAATATAAGAGGCAAATTTTAATGTGTATGAGGATGAGAGGGAATGGTTTTGATCAAGCAGAAAAAAAGACTAGAATTAACTACATTAAAAAAAAACAGTTTTTTTTTTTTTTTTTTGGCAGTACTGGGGATGGAACCCAGGGGCATTCAACCTTTGAGCTATGCCCCCAGCCCTATTTTTTTATTCTTTATTTTGAAACAGGGTCTCACTGAGTTGCAAAGGGCCTCACTAAGTAGCTGAGGCTGCCCGCGAACTGCCATTCTCTTGTCTCAGCCTCCCAAATGCTGGGATTACAAGCGTGCACCACCACGCCAGGCCAAAAAACAAACAAACAAACAAACAATAAAACAACCAACCAAACAAACAAAAAACCCCCAAAAACCCCCAAAGTTTTTAAAATAGTATTTTCTTTGTGGGAGCAAAATAAAAAATAGAAGTCAGAATTTGAATTTTTACTTTTTATTTTTTTGGTGCTGGGAATTGAACTCAGTTCTACCTTTGAATTATACCCCAGCTCTATTTTACTTTTTATTTAGAAACAGTCTTGCTAAGTTGCTGAGAGCCTTGCTGAGTTTCTGAGGCTGGCCTCTAACCTGCTAGTCTCCTATTTCAGCCCCCCAAATCCTGAGACTACACATGTGCCACCAGGCCTGGATAAAATTGCACTTTTTGAAAGTGTTATGCTCTTTTTATCTCATAGATGTGTCAGCTGAAGGGAAGCAGGGGATTCTTCTTCAACTCACAAATACTTAATAGCAGAGGAGAAACTAGACTTCAAAGCATCCTAACGGTCCGAGGTTGGTTTCTGAAAGAAGCAGATCCCTGAGGTAGAGTCTTGCATACAGGATATTAATTAAGGCAGGCCACTGGGCTCAGCATCTGGGGAAAAAGGAAGAAAGCAAAAATATCTGGAGGAAGATTCTCATTTTAGGGACAGTGGCAACTGACCCTACAGAGAACTCTGGTGTGCCAGTGGCCTTTGGCAGTACCCCCTGTTGGGCTGAGATGCTAGTCCCTTATTCAGGCACAGGGACACTGTATGTGGGACATTCCTGGAGAGAGGCGTGGTCCTGGGTGAGGCGGTGCCATGCTCTAAGACAGTCCTTGCAGGGCGGACAGCTGGAGAGTTGCTACTGTCGGCACCCTTCAAAGACAATGTGCTAAGTGAGGTTAGTCAGTCCACAAAAAAGAAGAAATCGGACGCTTTCCCTAATATGTGACAGCTAGGGAGAAATGGGTAGCAGGTGGAACTCTAGATGAAGAAGGGG
The DNA here is from genome assembly GCF_963383645.1 of Muscardinus avellanarius. Lineage (NCBI taxonomy): Eukaryota > Metazoa > Chordata > Mammalia > Rodentia > Gliridae > Muscardinus > Muscardinus avellanarius. The sequence continues at coordinate 12,160,982 of NC_137794.1, forward strand.
ATTTTATAGAGGAGCAAATAAGTCGACCTAACTGAGCGGATGGGAGAAGGAAGAGGATAACTCTCTAAAGCACATGATGTACTTAAACATACCAAAGTCAACCACTAAGCCAAGCGTGGGAAGGGGGAGGGGAGGGAATGGGGCAGTAACTGGGTAAGGGCTAATTGGGTGATGTGTGCATCACCCAAAGTCAGACACCCATCTTTTATTCCCATCAAGACATTTGACTACAGTGAACCAATAAAAAATTAAAAAAATTAATGCCACAAATGTCTTCCTTCTCTGCTGCAGGATCGATGGCCACCTTACATGTCTACCACATTATCTCCTCTTGCAAACCACTTCTTCAAACTTTTAGATGAGGAAGACATTTCCCTTAATGTTGAAAATTGCTTTTCTAAGCCATGGTTGGAGTTGGTGGGTGAATTAGTCTTATGAACAATTTCAGGGTAGTTTTAGTAGCCAGGGCTGGTGTCACAGCCACGTAATGTAAGGCTGAGACAAACAGATTCAAGCCCAGGCTCGGCAATGTAGAGAGACGTTCAGCAATCTAGTGAAAGTTTGTTTTAAAACAAAACAAAACAAAAAAATAAAATAAAATATAAAAAGGGCTGGGGTATAGCTCAAAAGTACAGTGTTCAGAGTTCAATCCACAGTACAAAAAAAATTAAGTCCTCATACTATCTCATTTGTATAAAATAGTAGTGCTAAATTTGGGGGAAGAGTAAAAACTATTTGTCTCCATGCTTGCTATTGCTACATAGCTAATATCACAAACTAAGTTGCTTAAAAAACAGTACTGGATATCAGAAAGAAAATGAGTCTGCCTAGGCAGAAACCAAGGCAGTAGCATCGTGTCTTCAAATCTCTCTGTTTCTCCCCATCGAATTCTGTCTCCCTTCCTTACCTCAGTTTCCACTGACATATCTCCATCTTTGTCTATGAATCCTCTGTTTCTTAAGGACCTCTGCAACTACATTGGTAACTCTCAGTTAATCTAGAACAACCTCCTCATTCAAAATTCTTAACTTATACCTGCAAAGTCTCTTTCAGCACGCAAAGTCAGACATCACCAGGTCTTGAGGATTAGGACATGTATATACTTTGCGGGTGGTATATTATTCTGTTTACAACACAGAACAGATCTCATCTTAGTAAAGAATTACTTTTGTAGTAACATCTGTGACGTGCATCCTCCCTTTTTAGGATACTTGCCAAAAATCATTACAAATATTTGCTTAAGTGTTAGTTTATAGTGTACGGCAGATCCAATGAAGAGCCAGGTTTAAGGAGCCCATGAGATGCTTGGTCCATGCAAAAAGTGGGTGCTAGCAACCGAGATATTTGGATGCACATTTTGCCTCTGCCACTAACGAACCGGGGAAGCTTGTGATTCTGGTTTTCTTTCTAAAGTTATCGTGACCATTAGAGATATAAAATGCAAAAAGTATCTTTTCTACATAACTTAGAATGGCCATCTATTACTCACCCCAGCAATGGCACGCTAGGTACCAGCCGCCCTGGGAGCATACAGCTCCCCACCCCGAGTCTGTCTTTGCAAGCATGGCAGCTAAAGTCTGTCTTCCAAAAACATTGCTACTGGCAGGGACTAAGAATTCCTTTCTGGGGGCATCTGGATAGTAAATGCCACATTATAAGTTTAAATATCAACAAATTAATATAAACTTCACTTACATTATCTTTAGCTAATTAACCTTCACACACTTCGATTTTCTCCTTTTTAAGAATAATCATGTCTACATAGGATTCTTGAAATTTATATATGCAAAAATATTTAGAAATATTCCCTGTCATGCAGTAGCCACTGTACAAATGTTAATGATGGTGAGGACCTAATAAGACTATCCGCATCCAGAAAGGGTGAACTCTTCATAGCTACTATCATTTTAATGGTAATTCTTCTGTAAATTTAGGTTTTCTGCCAATTGGAATAATTTCAAGGGAAATATTTCATTTCTGATGAATTTAAACACTTAAAAATACCCTTAAACTGCAGGCTTATATGTCAGTATTTCTTGAAAATATCATTATTTTTATGTTTTTAATGTTTCCCAGTATAAACACGTTAACATTTTCAAAAAAAATAATCTACAGCATGTATTAAATTAAATGCAGTCTTAAAACTTTAACCTTAAAGTTTTGTGACATATACCTAGAAGCCTTAAACTACTAACTCAACTAATCTAGAAATATAAGTCTTTAAGTCCTAAAATGTAGCCAGTTCTATATATTTACCAAATACTTTGGTGAAGATAGGAGGGGTTTGTTATGTTTCAAAATAACTATGGAAGTTAAAGAATGTACATGATGTTCCTTTCCTCAGGCTAATTTCTACGTAATATTTGTTTTCTGATGGATTGACTTGAAGGTTTGTATTCCGGGACTTCCCTGTCAGTAGGAAACTTGGCAAAAGCTCTGTAGATAGATCATTCACTGGTGGTGGAGCCCGCCGCAGCCATTGGGCCAACTCCCTAGCTGCACCTTATTTTTCTATTAATGACTCCTTTTAAAAGTAAAAGAAGGAAGGAAAATTTTGGATGAGACAATTTTATGAATGACCTTTCTCCTCACCAAACTCTCCAGACACCTAACAAGCTACTCTTTATGGGAATAGAGATTGTGTGTACTCAAATAAAGTTAAGTTACATTTTTATTGAATTTTTTTCACTGAGAAAAACAATCTAACTCCAATACACAAGAGAACCAGGAAGCTGCCCAATACTTCTGTTTTTTATTTTGCCCCTAGTAAGAAAAATAAGAGGTTTTTTTTTTTTGGGGGGGGGGATCATATGCTACTAATTTTTTCATATAAGTTTTAGAGAAGCATAAACTGTAGTCTGGTCCCTGGAGCAGCAGTATTACCATTACCTGAAAACTTGTAAAAAAAATTCAAGTTTATAAGCCCCATCTAAGACCTACTAAATCAAAAGCTCTGGGTTAAGACATATGAGTCTCATTTCACACATCTTCCTGGTGATTCAGAGGCACAGCGAGGGTCAGTAATCTTTGTTTTGGAAAGAGTTGCTTTTACTAATATGATACATAAATTTCCACTCTTGTATGTTTGGATTTTAAAGAATACGCAGTTTAGATGTTAGCAGACTCATGTGATGATGCCAAAGGTTCATCTTCCTCAGGACCAGCTCCTCATCTTTGTCTGCTGTGATCAGCATTCTTACAGCCATGATCTAAAGGACTGAGCACACAACGTAGGAGAAAGAAGATTTAATTGCTCAGGGTTTCAGTCCATGTGAAGCCCACATCTGGATCTCTGGACATGGAGATGGAGACAGGGAGACAGGAAGAATACAAGGCTTTGCCTTCATATTACGGATACCAGAAGCAGGAAAGCAAGCACGGGGAACAGGAGCCATGTGTAATTTCCAAGTTTCTATCCCCAGAAACCTGCCTTCTCCACCCACATCCTGCCAGTCTGAGCTATCACCCATTCCCAGGATTGTGATCCTCATAACTCAGTTGCATCAACTCCAAACACGGATTTTTGAGCTCCTCAAGGGGCCACTCTATATCTAACTAGAAGAGTGTCCAAGAATTTACTTGTTTAGTTGTTGAAGATGATTATTTTGATTACATGTTATCTGCCTTGTTATGCAATACACTAAACTACCAATATGCGGATACTACTTACTGAAATGGAACTCTTACAGATACTATGCAAATAAAATAATGCTTGGAGATCAATACCTACTTAATTATTACATGCACCAGGTGTTTCAAATTTTCAGTGCCACCTCGATGCATCAGAATTTATCCTGTTGATTTTGTGTGTAGTGATAGAATAAAATACAAACATATTGAGAAAAAAAATAGAGCAAATGATATCAACATATTACCAAATATTGTGATTTAAAAGAAAGTGTAATTATGGGACATTATAATTGTTTTATCTGTCTAGGAATCACTGGCTGCCTTTCAGAAGTTCAGCACTATTATTCATTTTCTGACTTTCAGAAGCAAGGCTTCCTTGACAGGCCAATTTCAAAACATAGGTAAAGATTCCAAGTTATCTTATTAATTAATGGTAGTTATTTGTCAAGACTTAGGACCTTGGCCAAAAATAGTTTTTCTCTTTTCCTCCTTTGAATATAAAAATTAGTACTTTTAATTCTCAGTCCTCCCTCAGCCAACAAAACTATAGGAAAAACTGTAAGAAATTGTCCATCTCTTACTTGAAGGATTATGGCTTTCGACTAGTGCTACGTTTGAGAGATTTGAACACCAGTTACTGTGGCTTAGAATAGCTAGTTTTATAATATATTTTTATTTTTGGCATAAGATGAATAAAGGACATTTAGGGCACCTTGTCAAAACATACAAAAATTATTAAATACAGGAGATGTTCTGCACACATTTGGTAATCCTGATGTCAATAGATTACTGATAGATCATCTCATGGCAAAGTTTTGTTTGGTTTACCTTGCGTTTTCTTTAATTCTGTATTTGAACACATTATTTGATGAGGACCTACTCTGTCCTGAAGCTCTGTAGCTTAGTTGTACAGATTAGCTGACCGTTATCATAGAAACCCACTTTTTACTACACTGAACCGAGAATTTCACCAACGGATCCAAATTCTAGTCTTTATGGTTACACGGGCCAGTCTAAATCCTCTTCCACAACATATTTACCCAAACATTTCAGTTTAGTTATCATTTTCCTTTTGAGTTCTGTCTTATGAAGAGGAAACAACCAAACACCCAATTTTTATCTTCTTGTCTTAACAGTATAAGACTGTTAAAAAATATGAGTTTAGTTTAAAGTGATTTGTTTTTTGTGATGTTCTCTTGGCCAATGCTGAACGCTTCTGTTTTCTGTTTTTACAATCGCCCCACATACAATTTCAATTAGCATCGTTCCTGGAATTAATATTTTAGTTTTAAAAATAAATACTTTATTTTTACCATTGTTATTATTAATTCATTTCCATTGTTTTTCACAGGTAATGAAATAAGAACAAGGGTTTTGGGGAGATTTCATAGAATCTAAACATGAAATTTCTTAAGGCTATGATCTTTGAGCATTTGCAACCTCTTCCTTTTACAACTTCTTAATATATTTTGTATTTTAATTCCATCTTGCCAAATTCTGTACCCTTTTAAATCACAGCTTTGAAAGTCTGGGATTAATTCTTCCTAGAACTCTGTTCTTATAGATAAAGATACATCTTCAAAGAAATTGGTTGTAAATCATATCTAAACTTTTAATATGCCTTTAGTGCTTTTGTGGTGAATGGGCAAGCATCATAGAGGCTTATTAAATATACGTGATCCCAAAATTTTCGAGTCTCTTCATTAGAATATTATTATTTATTGACATGGAATTTTTAATGAAAGCAGAAAATCATAATATTTTCACTCTTATGTGTTAGGTTCTATTGGAGGTCTTTAGAACATCTAAATGCTGCAACTTCACTTTGAAATAAAATCCAAATAAAATTCAGAAAAGCAAATGTAACCCCCATTTGGTTGTTGGTCTTCCGGACTACTGTGCTTTGCATATAACATCATGTTTTTGTCTATAACATGGTATTTTTAACATATTTTACATTCATATGGTAATTTAATTTAAATGCTTTTGATGTTGATAAGTTAACAACTGACTTTAATTATGATTTATGTGTATTTAGCGTTTTCCCACGGATGTTGGCATTTTTTCACTGATTTTCAGTGTCTACATGCTAAATATAATTGTCACAGCTGCTTAAAATGTGAAATACTTAGCTTTGCAAATGATAGTTTAATTCAAAATTGAGCTTTTAGTGATATAAACTTCATGAACTAATTGCTGATAACAGATTAAAAGAAAAACGTTTGTTTTTAAAGTATTTGTATATCCAATTGTAGTGGCACATGTTTGTAATCCCAGCATTTTGGGAGGCTGAGACAGGAAGATCGTAGTTCCTGGCCAGCCTCAGCTACTTAGTGAGGCCCTTTGCAACTCAGTCAGACCTGTTTCAAAAAAATAAAGAATAATAATAAAAAAAAAAAGTCTGAGGGTATAGCTCAGAGGAAGAATGCCCCTGGGTTCCATCCCCAGTACTGCAAAAATAAATAAATAAATAAATAAATAAATAAATAAATAAATGTTTATATAATTGAACTTAATAATGTTTATATAATTGAACTTAAAGGAATGTATTTGAAAGGATTTTAAAATGCCAATCTCTGAAGCTTCCAAACTTTCACTATGTTTTTATTCTGCTTTACCAGAAACATTTTGAGTTACATCAGTTTTCTGATACTACGATTTTTATTTTCTTTTCTTTTTCTTTTTTTTTTTTTTTTTGGTGGTACTGGGGTTCCTGGAAGCCCTTCTTCCTCCGGGCTACACTCCCAGACCTATTTTATATTTTTGAAACAGGGTCTCTTACACCAGCACGGCTGGCTTCGAACCTGCGCGATCTTCCTGTCCCCGCCTCCCAAGTGCGGGGATTACAAGCGTGCGCCACCACGCCCGGCGCTTTGATACTACGATTTTTAAACCAAAAACTGCACATTAAATTCCTGGTACATGTTCTAGTTCCTATTGCTGTGTCACTCAGAGCGACAAACACCCTGCTCTTATACTCGTGGGTTCTGTGGATTAAGGAGTAAGAAAGGGCACAAAGAGGACAAATATTTCTTATTTCCCAATATTTGGCGCCTTCTCCGGGAAGTTGAAGGGGCGGCTGCAGTTCTGAGCAACTGGGGCTGGGGACTCTACGTCCAGGATGGCCTCTTCACTGGCATCCTGGCATTCGGGCCAAGACCCATTTCTGGAGCACTTACACAGGACCCTTTTGTGTGATGCAGACTCCCCAAAGCGTGGTAACTGAGTTCTGCAAGGGTGTGTCCCAAGCGCGGCCTCTCCGAGTGAGAGAAGAGAATCAGACAAAAGCTGGATGGCTTTTAGTGACCTAGTCCCACATTTGCTCCTGTAGGTATTTAAGAGTTGTCAATGGGCATGTCTTCCTAAAAAGCTGATGCTTTTGTAGTAGATTTGTGTCTTCTAATTTTGACATGGTCAGGGTGAACTCCGTGGTAGATGGTAAATATGAAACGCATTTTGTTCAAATCGCAAGTTTATTACTAACTTTCTTTAGAGATAGGAATTCAGCCAGGCGTTGTGCCACACGCTTGTAATCCCAGCGTTTGAGAAGCTGAGACAGGACGATCTTGGGTTGTGGACAGCTTCAGTTACTATGCAACTCAGTGAGACCCTATTTCAAAATAAAAAAAATTAGCCAGGCGTGGTGGTGCACACTTGTAATTCCCACGCTTGGTAGACGGAAACAGGAGGATCGCGCAGGTTCAAAGCCAGCCACGCTGGCTTAAGAGACCCTGTTTCCAAATAAAAAATATGAAAAATAGGTCTGGGAGTGTAGCCCGAAGGTAGAAGGGCTTCTAGGAACCCCAGTACCACAATAAATAAATAAATAAATAAATAAATAAATAAATAAATAAATAGACAAACAAAATTAATTAAAAAATTTAAAAGGGGCTGAGGGTATAGCTCCGAGTTAGAATGCCATTGGGTTCCATCCCTGGTACCACAAAACAAAATAGAAGGAAGCAGGAATTCAAAATTCAGTTTTTAAAATGAACATGTTTATTATTTTCAATCAATTATCATTGACATATTTGATTGCAACATGAAAAGTATTGCTGGGCATGATGGTGCACGCTTGTAATCCCAGAACTTGGGAGGCTGAATCAGAAGGATCATAGGTTTGAAGCCAGCATTAACAATTCAGTAAGGCTCTCCACAATTTAGTAAGACTGTATTTCAAAAATGAAAAATCAGAGCTGGAAGCTTAAGCTTCCTCTGTAGCTTAGAGGAAGAATAATCCTGGTTTCGATCCCTCATATCACAACAAACAAAAAAATTAATGGAGATTAAAAAGCCAATAAAAATTGAAGATTTATACTGCATGATGAGTTTTTAAAAATTTTAATGGTGCATTGTAGTCATACTATGTCTTAGTAGAGTACATGATGGTACAGGCATACATGCACACATCACCCAATTAGCCCTTACCCAATTCTCACCACATTTAAAAACACATATGTAGCCAGGCATGGTGGCTCACGCTTGTAATCCCAGTATCTGAGAGGCTGAGACCTGAAACAGGAGGATCATGGCTACTTAGTAAGACCTGTTTCAAAAATAAAGAATAAAAAAATATGGCCGCTGATGTAGCTTGGAGGTAGAATGCCCCCGGGTTTCATTCCCAGTACTGCAAAAGAAAAAAAAAAAAAGAAAAAAAAAAGTATTCACTCTTTCCTATACTCTACAGCAAGACTGCTCAGTTTCTATTCTCTTACATAATTCATGTATACATACACACCATCTATAATTTTAAATATTTCCCTCTGATCCAGCTCCAGGCAGTCCCAAGACTGAGCAGGGAACATGCGACCGCTGCTGGTAGATTATGGAAACACTGAGGTTAGCAGGGCCGATTTGTCTCCCATCATCAGGACCCAAGAACGGGGCAGTGAGCTCTCTCCAGTGGCTCCTCTCAAAACATGTTTCATTCCATCAGTTGGTTCCTTGCATGCTGACTTTGAAAGGGAGATAGTGGATACATTGCATCTGGAAAAAATCAAGGAAAGAAAGAGACTTGTGGGTCCTCTTGCAGATTTAACCATGTGTTAAAGTGAGATCTCCATTCTCGGAACAAATGTTTCACACGCTACAAAAAGATATGTTGGCAGAGGCTGAAAGTAGATTATGGCCCTCAACCTAACTCAACCTGGTTTCATACAATTTTAAGCAAAATTTCTTTTGTTAACATGATTACCTCAAGAAATCTTAAACAGTCTAGGATAAGTGTAACCTAAGTTTGAACAAGGCCGACTGGGACAGGTGGTCTTAGTGATTCTTGGTGTAAAACCATGTAAGAACCCAGATATTTGAAATAATAAGAGAGGAATATAGAGAATACTATCTAAGAAATAATTTACAATAAATTTAAAATATTTTATAATTATCAGCTTATTTATTCATAAAATAAAAGTCTTGCCCCTGCTGTCGAGAATTTCGTAGATGGAATAATTTTAACAGACAATTAAATACATTTTACCTATTGTATCAGTATAAGACATATGTTCTGATTTGATCATTTCTTGCGTGTGTGTGTGTGTGTGTGTGTGTGTGTGTGTGTGTGTGTGGTGCTGGGGACTGAAGCCAGGAATATTCTGTCTCTGGGATACACCCCCAGCCCTACTTTGTTTTATTTTGAAACAAGGTTTCACTAGGTTGACAAGAGTCTCACTACTTGCTGAAGCTGTCCTCTAACCTATGATCCTCCTGTCTCAGCCTCCCAAGTACTAGAATCACAGGTGTGCACCACCATGCCCAGCTTGATTATCTATTAAATGATGAATAAGATTCTTCTACTTCAGGAGAATGGCATAAATAAGTTACAACCAATGAAACTTTGATGCCAAAATACATGGGTCGATATGATAGCTAAATTATTTATTAGCTATATTGCTCTGGTGAAATTATTTACTTCTGATTCTTTATATTCCAAATGAGGATATAAAAGGTATCTATATAGGGCATCATGAGGATTAAATGTGTTAATATATGAAGAACTCTTGTGATACTCCTGGCATGTAAAGATCAATCAATAAATGTAATTTAAGAATGGGTTATAGATGGGGCCCGGGTCGCGGGACTCTGGGCCCTGGCCGAACTGCGCGTAGCACGCCAGACCCCTGGAGAAACCGGACCCAGTAAGACGCTGGGTTCTGGGCGGAGGTCGTGGGCTGGGCACGTCAGATGGGGCCCGGGTCGCGGGACTCTGGGCCCCAGGCCGAACTGCAAGTAGCACGCCAGACCCCTGGAGAAACCAGGCCCAGTAAGACGCTGGGTTCTGGGCGGGGGTCGCGGGCGGGGCACGCCAGCTGGGGCCCGGGTCGCAGGACTCTGGGCCCCGGGCCGAACTGCGAGTAGCACACCAGACCCCTGGAGAAACCGGGCCCAGAAGAGAAAAAGATAAAGAAAAATATCAAAGAGGTGGTAAGAAAGCCCTTATGGATGCCAGGACACTGGAGATGCAGACAAAACTTATCTAAATGCACTGGAACTTATGGAAAAATTCGCCGTGAAAGAGGACTGCTATTTCTCTATATTGTTAAGAATCTCAGACATCACATATAAGGAGAGAGTTTAGTGGAGACCAAGGAGAAATGCGGTGTTGAAAGAGTTCTCCGCGATGGTGGTGGAGACTTGTATTCAGGAGAAGCAGAAACCGGATCTTACCAACTTTATTTTTTGGAGAAATTACACCAAATGTCGAATGCTACCATCATGCATGCTTAGGAACACTGGACAACATTCAGAGTGGAAAAAGAGCCTGGGAAGGATTTGAAACGGTGGAGGCAGTGGCAATGCCAGTGGCCAATATTCGGGGGAGGCAGAGATCTGATACATTACAACTGGAACCTTTGAAATAATAACCACAGAGACAGTGATCGGAACCTGCTGAGGGGTTAGGCGGGCGCCGGGGCCAGTGGCCGACATCGGAGCTTGCTGTGAGGCAAGGCCACTACTGAGGCCTCCGTGGCCGGGATTGGAACCTGCAGAGGGGTTAGACCAATGCTGGGGCCAGCGAGGCCGGCATTGGAGCCTGCCATGATGCAAGGCTTGTGCTAGGGCCTCCGAGGTCGGGTCCGGAACTTGCTGAGGGGTTAGGCCGGTGCTGGGGTCAGTGAGGCCGGCATTGGAGCCTGCCGTGAGGCAAGGCCAGTGTTGGGGCCCCCGAGGACGGGACCGGAGCCTGCTGAGGGGTTAGGCCGGTGCTGGGGCCAGCGAGGCCGGCATCAGAGCCTGCCATGAGGCAAGGCCGGTACTTGGGCCTCCAAGGCCAGGATAAGAGCCTGCCGAGGGGTTAGGCTGGTGCTGGGGCCAGCGAGGCCGGCATCAGAGCCTGCCATGAGGCAAGGCCGGTACTTGGGCCTCCAAGGCCAGGATAAGAGCCTGCCGAGGGGTTAGGCCGGTGCTGGGGCCAGTGAGGCCGGCATCGGAGCCTGCCTTGAGTCATGACAAGTTCTGGGGCCTCCGAGGCTGGGATCGGAGCCTGCCGAGGGCTTAGGCCGGTGCTGGGGCAAGTGAGGCCGGCATTGGAACCTGCCTTGAGGCAAGGCCGGTACTGGGGCCTCTGAGGCCAGGATAAGAGCCTGTCGAGGGGTTAGGCCGGTCCTGGGGCCAGCGAGGCCGGCATCGGAGCCTGCTGTGAGGCATGACCAGTGCTGGGGCCTCCGAGGCCGGGATCGGAGCCTGCCGAGGGGTTAGGCTGGTGCTGGGGCCAGTGAGGCCGGCATCAGAGCCTGCCTTGAGGCAAGGCCGGTACTGGGGCCTCGAGGCCAGGATAAGAGCCTGTCGAGGGGTTAGGCCGGTGCTGGGGCCAGCAAGGCCGTCATCGGAGCCTGCCTTGAGGCATGACCAGACCAGTGCTGGGGCCTCCGAGGCCGGGATCGGAGCCTGCCGAGGGGTTAGGCCGGTGCTGGGGCCAGTGAGGCTGGCATCGGAGCCTGCCTTGAGGCAAGGCCAGTACTGGGGCCTCGAGGCCAGGATAAGAGCCTGCTGAGGGGTTAGGCCGCTACTGGGGCCAGCGAGGCCGGCATCGGAGCCTGCCGTGAGGCAAGGCCGGTACTGGGGTCTCCGAGGCCGGGATCGGAGCCTGCCAAGGGGTTAGGCCGGTGCTGGGGCCAGCGAGGCCGGCATCGGAGCCTGCCGTGAGGCAAGGCCGGTACTGGGGCCTCTGAGGCCAGGACAAGAGCCTGCCGAGGGGTTAGGCCGGTGCTGGGGCCAGCGAGGCCGGCATCGGAGCCTGTCTTGAGGCATGACCAGGGCTGGGGCCTCCGAGGCCGGGATCGGAGCCTGCCGAGGGGTTAGGCTGGTGCTGGGGCCAACGAGGCCGGCATTGGAGCCTGCCATGAGGCTAGGCCGGTGCTGGGGCCTCCGAGGCCGGGATTGGAATCCTGCCAAGGGGTTAGACCGGTGCAGGGGCCAATGGCCAGCATCGGAGCCTGGCGTGAGGCAAGTTCACTCCTGCGGCCTCCAAGGTCGGGACCAAAGCCAGCTTAGGGGTTAGACCGGTTCAGGGGCCAGCGAGACCAGAACTGCGGCCTCCCATGAGGCAAGGCCGCTACTTGAGCCAGCGAGGTCTGGATCAGTCCACTGAGTAGCCAGGCCACTACTGGGACCATCAAGAGTGGGATTGGTACTTGCAACGCAGCATGCACAGATAAATATCGCAGAAAATATAAATCAGACGTTTCTCTTAATCAGCAATAACTAGGAGGAAAAGGGCAACAGGAAGAGGTTGAGCTATAGAAAGGGCCCTATAGTGAAGCAACTAATGTGACCAATCAGAGGGTATGTAATACTGGAGGACGGAGCCTCTTTAAAATGCAGGAGGTACATAAACAAATGTATCAAAGTAAATCACCAAAGAAGCGTGGGATGGAGGGAGGGGGAGGGAATGGGATGGGGGCCGGATGAGGGCTAATTGGATGATGTGTGCTTGTATATCCTCTCAAGTCTTGTACTCCAATGTGATTGATATATGACTACAATGCACCAATTTAAAAAATAAATTAATTAAAAAAAAAGGAATGGGTTATTATTATCATTACTCTTTCCATGAACTTTCCAAAAAAGCTTGAAAAAGAATAATATATACCATGTAGTTCAAATTACACACATTGATTTTGATTAATTAGATATGAAACTTTGGTTATTAGACTATTTCATTTAATATTCTATGGTCAGCATGAAACCATTGAAAATAAGGATGAAGAACAAAAATGTTACATTTTCTGGAGATGTAGCACTAATAGAGTCGACACTTCTGTAAGTCATACTGTGTGATCATTTTAGCTTTGTGTGGAAGCGTGAGCTCTGTCACATGCAGTGAAGGTGGAGTGATGTGAAGAGAAATTTAATTTTTGCTGCTTGCTCTTACTATTATTTTTGCAGTGCTGGGGTTCCAATCCAAGGCTCTGCACATTCTAGATAAGCACTCAGACATTGAACTATGCATCTAGCCCCTCGTTGCTACATATAATAAGACTTTAAGAATTACATTTGAATGATGAATAATATAGAATAAATCTTAGTTAAAAAAACCTTAAGTTGTTTTCTTCTAAACTACTGATTCTCAATAAAAATAGACACCCTTAATATTCAAATGATGATTACAGAGTAATAAACCATGTGGGCAGCCTCACAATCTTCACAGGGCTCATATACCTGAGCCTGCGTTGTTGGGAGGCATCCCAGGAATCTGACTCCTTTACCTGAGCTCTAAATCTTTGCCTGGGGAATCTGGTTTTTGATGGGATTTCAAGAGCTCAATGAACAGAACCAAGGGACGCAGGGAACCTATTTTTCTGAAGAGGTTTAAAATTTGCCGGAAATCTCCAAGGTTTAAGTGCTTGAAACAATGGGAAAGAATTTAGACCTAAAATGATCCATGATTTTAGCCAGGGGTCGTGGTTCATTCCTGTGCTTGAGAGGCAGAGATAGGAAGCTCACAGGTGGAAGGACAGCCGGACGGACAAGCAAGGTCCTATCTCAGAGAGACAGACAAACAGGGATGAAACTGTAGCTCAGTGGTAGAGCTTTTAAGGTTCAATCCTTAGTGTGGGAAAAAAAAATCTACATTCTGGAAGGATCTGTCTCTTGCTCAGTGTCATTTCAACAAATCACTTGATCCTCACAATGAAAAATGTGGACTCCAAGAAGTTACCTTGCTTGGGTTTGAATCCCAGCTCTTTTACTAACCATCCATGTGGTGTAAGTTACTTAGTTAACTGTGCTTAAATTATCTCATTTACAAAATAAACATGATAAGACCTTTGTCATAAATCAAATAACAGGTGCATTAGGTCCTTATACATGTGCCTGGTACATGGTAAAAATTCAATAAATGTCGCCACCTTCATCATCACCATCATTAGCATCATCATCATCATAATCATCATCATTTAAAGCAATGATTTTTCTAGCCGGGCGTGGTGGCGCACGCTTGTCATCCCCGCGCTTGGGAGGCGGAGACGGGAGGATCGCGCAGGTTCGAAGCCAGCCGTGCGCGCTGGCTTAGGAGACCCTGTTTCCAAATAAAAATGTAAAAATAGGTCTGGGAGTGTAGCCCGGAGGTAGAAGGGCTTCCAGGAACCCCAGTACCACCAAAATAAATAAATAAATAAATAAATAAATAAATAAATAAAGCAATGATTTTCTATCAGAGATGATTTTGCATCCCAGGTGGATACCAAATGGGTAGAGACCAGGGATTCTGCTAAAATTCCTATTTCACAGGGCAGCTCCTGCAACAAAGAATTGTCCTATCCCAAATCTCAGTATCTCTCAAGTTGAGAAGGACCAATTTAAACTGTTCTATTTTTGAAGATGCAAGTTAAAGGCCAAATATATTTTCTTTTTTTATTTATTTTTGGTTTTTTATTTTTTTTAATTTTTTATTGGTGCATTGTAATCATATATCACATTGGAATACAAGACTTGAGAGGATATACAAGCACACATCATCCAATTACCCCTCATCCAGCCCCCATCCCATTCCCTCCCCCTCCCTTGATCCCATGTTTGTTTGGTGATTAACTTTGATACATTTATGTACCTCCTATGTTTTAAAGAGGCTCCATCCTCCCCTATTCCATACACTCTGATTGGTCACCTTAGTTGCTTCACTATAGGGCCCTTTCTATAGCTCGACCTCTTCCTGTTGCCCCTTTCCTCCTAGTTTTTGCTGATTAGGGGAAGCATCTGATTTTATTTTCTGCGATATTTCTCTGTGCATGCTGCGTTGAAAGTACCGATCCCACTCTTGACGGCCCCAGTATTGGCATGGCTACCTGGTGGACTGTTTCAGACCTCGCTGGCTCAAGTGTGGCCTTGCCTCATGGGAGGCCCTGATTCTGGTCTCACTGGCCCCCACACCATCCTAACCCCTCAGCTGGCTCTGATCCCGGCCTCGGATCCCAGTAGCAGCCTTGCCTCACGGCAGGCTCTGATGCCAGCCATTGGCCCCGGCACTGGCCTAACTCCTCGGCAGGCTCCAGTCCCGGCCTCGGAGGCCCCAGCACCGGCCTTGCCTCATGGCAGGCTCCAATCCCAGCCTCGCTGGCCCCAGCACTGGTCTAACCCCTTGGCAGGCTCCGATCCCAGCCTCGGAGGCCTCAGTAGCAGCCTTGCCTCACGGCAGGCTCCAATGCTGGCCATTGGCCCCGGCACCAGCCTAACCCCTCGGCAGGCTCTTATCCCAGCCTTGGAGGTCCCAGCACCTGCCTTGCCTCACAGCAGGCTCCGATGCTGGCCACTGGCCCAGGCATCGGCCTAACTCCCTGGCAGGCTCCGATCCCAGCCTCGGAGGCCCCAACACCGGCCTTGCCTTATGGCAGGCTCCAATGCCGGCCATTGGCCCTGGCACCATCCTAACCCCTCGGCAGATTCTTATCCTGGCCTCGGAGGCCCCAGCACCGGCCTTGCCTCAC
Organism: Muscardinus avellanarius; assembly: GCF_963383645.1. Lineage (NCBI taxonomy): Eukaryota > Metazoa > Chordata > Mammalia > Rodentia > Gliridae > Muscardinus > Muscardinus avellanarius. The sequence goes on from NC_137794.1 coordinate 12,176,533, forward strand.
GGCAGGCTCCGATGCCAGCCTCGCTGGCCCCAGCACCGGCCTAACCCCTCGGCAGGCTCTTATCCTGGCCTCTGAGACCCCAGCACCGGCCTTGCCTCACGGCAGGCTCTAATCCTGGCCTCCGAGGCTCCAGCACCGGCCTTGCCTCAAGGCAGGCTCCAATCCCAGCTTTGCTGTGTCCGTTGCCGGCCTTACCCCTCGGCAGGCTCCAATCCGAGCACCCTCTTTCCCCAACAAATTGTCCCATGTTCTCTAGGGTGCGTTGTGGTAGCATTCTGCCTCTGGGGATATTATTTCAAAGGTTCCAGGTGTAATGCATCAGATCTCTGCCTCCCCTGAGTACTGGCCACTGCCATTGCCACTGCCTCCACCATTTCAAATCTTTCCCGAGCTCTTTTTCCACTCTGAATGTTGTCCAGTGTTCTTAAGCATGCGTGATGGTAGCATTCGACATTTGGTGTAATTTTTCCAAAAAAAAAACAAGGTTGGTAGGATCAGATTTCTGCTTCTCCATAATACAAGTCTCCACCACCATCGCGGAGACCGCTTTCAACACTGCCTTTCTCCTTGGTCTCCACTAAACTGTCTCCTTAAAGGTGATGTCCAAGATTCTTAACAATATAGAGAAACAGCAGTCCTCCTTCACGGGGAATTTTTCCATAAGTTCCAGTGCATTTGGATAAGTTTTTTCTGCATCTCCAGTATCCTGGCATCTGCCACGGCCTTCTTAACCACTCTCCGATATTTTTCTTTTTTCTTTTTCTTCAGTATGTGTGGTTTGAGGAGGTAGTGGAATCAGGTAGTCAGTAGCACTGTGACCCGGCCCGGTTTCCCATGGGTCCAGCGTGCTCCGCACTACTCCACCTGGGGCCCAGAGTTCCGTGACCCGGGCCCCGACTGTTCCGGGGTTCCAGCGTGCTCCACATGACACCTGCCCGGGACCCAGGGTCTTACTGGGCCCAGTTTCTCCAGGGGTCTGGCGTGCTATGCGTGGTCCGGCCCGGGGCCCAGGGTCCTGCGACCCGGGCCCCAGCTGTTCTGGGATTCCAGCGTGCCCTGCGCAACCCCTGCCTGGGACCCAGGGTCTCCAGGGGTCTCCAAATATATTCAAAGAGTTTTATATAATTCTGATTAATTATAACTTACTAACAATTCCCATGCTTCGATTCAGCAAATATGGATGACAGAGAATCAGAAATCTCCATGAACATACATAACTTTGAGGTAGAGCAATGTTTCTGAGGGAATTATATAAGAGTTAAAGTAAAAAATGCACTTCTACAGTAAAGAAAGAGAAAGGTGAAATAGAAGACACTAAAGAGAGCCAAATGGGAGCAGAAATTGAGTGGGAAGAGAGATCTCAGCAATATTATCTCAGGCCTCCTGTTCTTCTTCCCCATCTTCTTCCTCCTAAGTGTGGCATGGATTGCATTTTAGTTAGTTCAACTTTTAAATGGATGAGTGAACAGTTATGTAAATATCAAACAAGAATCTTTGAAACCTATAAAAATGATATTTTATTACAGAATAACTAGATTGTTGTCTTGAAAGGCAGTGACCTATCTTCTTGTATCTTCATTTGTGAACTTAGTGGAGACTTGAGGACAGTAAAATGCAGGGCATTGAATAATGCTAGTAGATAAAGCACTCTTAGGACTTTGGGCCCTAATTGAATTCATCCAAAGGATTCTTGGAATGATGGCATTCTAGAAAAAAAAAAAAAAGAGATTCCATTACTCAATCAATTTTATGAATTCTTTAGAGGATTTTATTGCCAAAAGAAATCTGGTAAATTGTTGGCAAGGAAATTGCCTTTTCTCTGCTTGAAAAAATTCCTTAGATGGTAGAGTGAAACTTCATTAACTTAGGAAAAAACAGGCTGTACTGGGTGTGTGTACGAAGAAGAGTTCTGGGAAGGAAGTTAAAAAAAATAGTAATGAAAACTCAGAAATCACACTCCTATAGGATAGATGGGTATATTGATACATACATACCCATAGTAAAACCATGATTCAAATAGCTATGAAATAAGAAATCCTCTCCCCATGACCCATGATGGTCAATGGAACATTCTCTCTAAAGTTTGCTTAAAGACCGAAATTTGAAGCTTATGCCCTCGGAGGAGGCTGAAAACATGGGCTGCTGAAGGTATTCGGTGTGCTCTTAAGCCTCATGCTGTTTCCATGAACAGTATTTATGTCACCAAGCCAGAGAAGATCCTTGAACCTCATATTTAGTACAAGACTGGGTCTTCCATGTAGTACAGAAATTTCATGGGATGCAGAGTCAGAAGCTTCAATGTAAGTCTTAGTGCTAAAGAACATCCATTGGAATAATTTTATATTTTATTTTATTTTATTTTATTTTTTGGTGGTACTAGGGGTGGAACCCAGAGGCTTTCTACCTCCAGGCTATACTCCCAAACCTTTTTTAAAATATATTTATTTGGAAACAGGGTCTCACTAAGTTGCTGAAAGCCTCACTAAGTAGCTGAGGCTGGTTTCGAACCCATGTGATCCTCCTGTCTCAGCCTCCCAAGCGCGGAGATTACAAGCGTGCGCCACCACGCCCGGCTCATTGGAATAATATTAAACTCTCTGAGCCAAGGCCTATTTACTAAAAGATGTGGAGCAAATTATATATTCTTGAGTATGATGAGAGGGACAAGGAAGAGTAAAAAGGCTTTGACTGACACAGATTTAAATCTACTTCTGCTTCTTTTGTACCTTAGTAGTTCAAGGTCTCTGAGATTCGTTTTTTCTTTTAAATGGTGGTGACTATTCATACAATGGATTAAAAAAAACAGAAAAATGCTTCATAGGTTTAGTTGCTAAAGAAACATCGTCTAGAGGGATGCAGGGGTTCACAACTGTAGTCCTAGTATCTGGAAGGTTAAGACAGAAGGATCACAGGTCCAAGTTGGCTTAGCAACTAAGGGGAACCATTTTTCAAAAGAAAAAGAAAAAAAGCAGGGTGTGGTGGTGCACACCAGTTTTTGGGAGGCTGACATAGGAGAATGACAGGTTTGAAGCCAACTTCAGCCATTTAGTAAAAACTTATTTTCAGTTTTAAAATAATAAAAAATGGGGTTGGGGGCAGAGCTTAGAGTTAGAATGATGCCCCTGGATTCAATCCCCAGCACCATATAAATTAATAAGTACATACATACATACATACATACATACATACATACTCAAAATAGAGTTGGAGTGTATGTAGTCTGTAGACTGCCCCTAGGTTTAATCTCCAGTACCTAAATAAATAAATAAATAAATAAATAAATAAATAAAGTTTTTCCTCCTCTGTCCATGGAGAACAGACATGACAGATTTTTAAATATCTAAAGTTATATATGAAAGTTTGATTTTCAAAATGATACTTTTTTTTTGCAGTACTGGAGATGGAACTCAGGGGCATGCTACCTCCAAGCTATGTCCCAGCGCTATTTTTTATTCTTTATTTTGAAACAGGGTCTTACTGATTTGCAAAAGGCCTCACTAAGCAGCTGAGGCTGGCTGCAAACCGTGATCCGCCTGTCTCAGCCTCCCAAGTCCCAGGATTACAAGCGTGCTCTACCATGCCAGGCTAAAATGATACTTGTGAAATCGTCTCTTTAGAACCTATGGTGGATTTATGGCATTATGTTTATCTGTGGTAAAATTAACATGGGTCACTTTACCTATAATATCTCCATGTAAAAAAAAAATCTCATTAATTCCAGAGCTTTTATGAAGACTTATTTAGAGCTTTTTCTGTGCCTCTGTGGAGAAATGGCTGCTGTTCACTGCTCTTTCTACCCTCCTGCACCTTCCCTTCCTCAAGATAGGCTCTCTGCCCCATCCTCCCCAATGCGGCTTCCTCTCCAGTCTTCTCCCATCACCAAGCTCAGCGAGGAGTGTGCTGCTTTCAGATCGGTGCCTCTGAAGTTATACCGCTGGGCACTTACCCGTATTCTGCTCTATTACAGGCATTTAAGCAGCGTATTTCCTTACGGGATTAGAAGTTTCTTGTGTTAAAGTTTTGTTCAGCACGACTCCTCACGCATTATTATAGTACCTTATGTTTACTGTGCAGTTAGTTATTCGATAAACATCTGAAAAACATAAAATTCTGCTATCAAAATGTTTTGTGCGCACATCATACAACTTTGGACTTTAATTTCTTAGATTTCCTAATTAAAATGCAGCTTCTGGAATGCTTTCTATTTTTCTTCAGATATCAGCACTAGAATGAGAGATTTCTAAATTAAAAAAGGGATATCTTCAATACATTTTTATATTTATTTTTTCAATGAGCTATTAAGTTTAAAAAATTCTCCATAATGGACTATAAAATCTAAGAAAATTATTAAAATTGGGTTTTACACAATTCCTTTAACTGTGACAGTGCCACATATACACTCTGTGTGTGTGTGTGTGTATGTGCAAGACCCCAATAAAAAATTATAAAGCCCCTAGCAACTAGCAAAATGCATGGCAAGTAGTTCCTCATTTCTGTTAAAGTGCAGATTTGAGAACTCTTTCTGCTGTGGGTGAAAAGTACAAGCTTAGGAAACATCATGATTAAGGGTACAGTGATAAAAAATGTGTGACCCCCAGGTCAGCCCGCCTTGTTCCAGAAATCTGCTGACTACAAGACGGACACACCTAATATCTTGTCCAATGTTTGACCCCAGATTGTGCTTTTTAAATGATTTTGTAATTTTCCTTTGACGTATGTAATCCGGCCCAATCCCCTCCCCAGCTTGCGGTTTTTCCCTTTAAATAATCCCAGCCCCTAGCACTCGGGGTCGATCTCAGCTCCTGCGTGAGTCATGAGATGACCCCAGTGCGCACTGGCTCCTTAATAAACCTTTTGCTTTTGCATCAAGGTAAAGTTTCTCTTGGGTACTTGGCGTTGCTAATCCCAAGGCTTGAGGGTCTCCCCTCTGTGGGGGGTCTTTCATATGTATGTGTGACTAGGTATTAAACCTAAGGGCATTCTACCTCTAAGCTGTACCCTCAGCCCTGTTTTATTTATTTATTTGTATATTGAAACAGGGTCTCACTAAGTTGATGAGAATCTTACTATGCTGAGGCTGTTCTCAAATCTGCCCTCCTCCTTTCTCAGCCTTCTAAGTACTGTGATTACAGGTATTCATTTCCACACCTGGCTTACATATGCATTGTTTAACAATCATCTGTTTTAATTCAATAAAAGAAAAAGGAAGCCGGACATGGTGGTGTACACTTGTAATCCCAGCATTTGCACGTCTGAGACAGAAGGATCACGGTTCGAGGCCAGCCTCAGCTACTGTTTACTGAGGCCGTTTGCAACTCAGTAAGACCCTGTTTCAAAGTAAAGAATAAAATAATAGGGCTGGGGGTGGAGCTCGGAGGTAGAATGACCCTGGGTTCCATCCTCAGTACCGCAAAAAAAAACCAACAACTATGCACCTACTATGTGTAAGGCAAGCTGCTATGTGCTTTATACTTGTAATAAATATTTAGTGTGATTTCTCCTTCAGTACCACTTGACGCAGACTGAAAAAAATATTCTCCAGGGTTAAAAGTTAATATAGTTTTCCTGTTAAAGTCACATTTACTTTAATCCACTAAAATGAATTAACTGATAGAAGCATTTCCCAAAATAGAGTTAGAGTTGATAATTAATAGAATAAAATGATACTCTTACACATATTGACAAAACTTATGTGCACTATAGCCATCTAATTGACTGAAAATAGTTAACAGCCTATGCCTGTGTCTTTAAATTTTGTAACATAGTTTTTGGATCCTTATGAATTATTGAGATAATAAATAGACATCTATAGAAATGTATTTATGGCTTTGTTCTGAATTTGGCATCAAGTACCAGGTATCTGTCCATCACCTAGGGTGGGGAGTTATGTTGATAAAACAGACCTCATTACTTACTCTTCAAAGAATGCTCTGTATCAGAACATTGCTGTTATTAATGGAACTTTGATATTAGTGACCAAATGCCAAAAATGTTTCAAACACTCTGTTATCCTCCCCCATCAACTTAGATCAGCCAGACATAACATGTGTGAGAAGTTATCTAATTTTTTTTAACAATAAAGCTGAGATGATGGATGAACGCTGTGCTTTCTCTTAGGTACCATCTGGTGTCAGTACCCCGGTTGTTCTCATTCTTCCTTTTTATTGTTTAAGGCTGACGCACATCACTGTTATGGTATTTGCCAAAGTTTTGTGGCATCATTGCTTGAGATTCACCGTATGTATCTTTGATCCTTGCTTACCGGGTACCTTGGCTAAATGCTTGTTGGCAGTTATTTCTATAATTGATTTGTGCACCTACTTCTGAGTGTATTCATGCTGTTATCATGCAGATTCCTACATAGCCATCTTTGAGTCCAAAGAGATTCACAGGATGGCAACCTCTTCTAACTCGATCCTCATCACCAAAGTAGTATTTACCACTCATGGAATTGACATAACCAGTCTTTCAAGTTGGGGCTGAAACACACACTCCTCATTCTGTTTCTAATATACTTTATTTAGGATAAAGAAAATACACAACCGTGTCATTTAACATGCTCATTTTATGCGAGAAAGAAGTAAGGAGAAAGCTGGGGATAAATAGAGAGTGTATGTGGCTTAAGTCTAGTTTTTTCTCTTATTGGTTAGTCAAGACATTGGAACAATATTGTAAGATTATCAGGCTTTCTCAGACAAAATAAAATGTTCTTAGCTTAATTTAGCATCTCATATACGTTTACTGTATTAGAAGTGATAGGAACTCCAGAATACATCGAAAAATATGGAGGAAACACAGTTAATAATAGAAAAGTTTGAAGTCAGAATTCTTGTAAATATTGAAGACTAAACTGTGAGTTCTCTTTCTACTCCCCTCAAACACTGATACCACCAATTTATCCAGAGCTAAGTGATGCCAAGAGGTTCACAAGAAGGCCAAATCCTTGGTAGACAGGGGCTGTGGTTTTAAGCACCCCAGTGGAGAGAAGGTACATATAAATCCCTGGCCATATGAGCAGCGTCATGGACCATTGGTCTCCATTCCTGGGAATTAGAAGAAGTTCAACTGGATCTGGAAGATCCAAACTCTGGAAAGAGCCAAGATGTTCATTGACATCATTGGATTACGCAACTATAGGCTGTGTACACAAAGGAATTTTACTCGGTCATAAAGAAGAAAAATTATGTCATTTCCGGCAAAATGGATAGAACTGGAGAAAATTATGCTATGTGAGATGAGTGACAAAAAAGTAAAAAAATCAGATGTTTTCCTAATATGTGGAAGCTAGGGAGAAAAGGGGTCATAGGAAGAACTCTATACAAAGAAGGAGAAGCCTTAGATGAGCAAAGGAGGGCTAACTGAGGAGATGGGAGGGGAAAAGAGGGAAAGTCCCTCATGCACATGACATACATTCACAAACATATCAAAGTCAATCATTAAGCCAAACATGAGAAGAATGGAAGGTGGAGGGAATGGGGTGGGAATTGGGGAAGGGCTAAATGAGGGATGTGTGCATATATACCTGTACCATCATGTACTCCATTAATATGTATGACTAAAATGCATCAATAAAAAGTAATAATAAAAAGAAAGTCACATATGGTAAGATATTTTTTTTCTGGAGGAAAACATGTGAAAATATTTATGGAACTAGAATTATGTATGATTCACTGATATCTTTATGCATCTTCCATATTCCCCAAATTTCTATAATTATGAACAGAATTAGGATGGTAGTACATTATGAGAGAGCCCTGAAACTTGGGGATACACATATAATTTGACTTATCTGGGGTTAAGGGTAAGTTTTAAAAATAGGCAGGAGCAGAGACATTTTGAATGATTAACTTTTATTTATTTATTTATTTATTTATTTAGTGTGTGTGTGTGTGTGTGTGTGTGTGTGTGTGTGTGTGGTGCTGGAGAAAGAACCCAGGATCTTTTTACCTCTGGGCCACACTCTCAAACCTATTTTATATTTTATTTGGAAACAGGGTCTCACCAAGTTGCTGAGAGCCTCACTCAGTAGCTGAGGCTGGCTTCGAACCTGTGCGATCCTCCTGTCTCAGCCTCCCAAGCCCCGAGATTACAAGTGTGTGCCACCACACCCGGCTGATCAACTCTTATTATGAAGGTTGTTTTGCTAAATTTTTGTTTTTCAAATCAAGTCTTTGTAATGTCTTTAAAATATCATGTTCCCTGTTACAGAATTATAACACAGAAAGAAAAATTGAGTAGACACCAATACAACCTAGGTGTGCCTTTTCAATTGTGGAAAATAACTAACAGTTAAGCTCTTTGAAAACAATCTAGGTGGATAGGAAATTTTTGGCTGGAAGTTGTTTTCTTTCAGAGTTTGGAATATGTTACTCCAAGCCCTTCTGGCTCTCATGACTTGGTTTGGGAAGTCTGGAGTGATTCTAATTGGTTTGCCTCTGAATGTCACTTGGCCCTTTGTTTTTGTTGCCTTTAAGATTCTCTGCTTGGCTTCCACATTGGTCATTTTGACAATTATGTGGCGTGGGGATCCTCTTCTCCGATCCTGTCTAAAGGGAGTTCTATAAGCAAAACTTTCTATCAAATTAGATGGAGAAATAAGAAGCTTCCATGACAAACAGAAACTGAAGGAATTTATGTCTTCAAAACCAGCGCTAGAGAAAATACTCAAAGAGATTAACTACAAAGAAGAAATAGGTAACACTCACCAGAACCAGAGAAACAAGATTTTCCATCCAACAGACAACTAAGATTGGTTATCTGTGGAGATTCATTATTTATGTTAGTCCTTTACCTATCTCTAAGTTGTATTGTTTGCCTTTATTGTTGTTAATTTTTAGGATTTCTAGTTGGAATATTAATATACCTTCAGATATAGCATTTGGAAATATTTTATCCAATTCTATTAGTAACTTTTAACTCTGTTTACATTGTCTTTGGATATACAATATTTTCTTTTATTTTTTAGGGAGTTTGTATATTCTTCTGTTGCCTGTGCCATTGAAATCATATCCAAGAAATCACGGCCAATTTCAATGTTGTGAGGTTTTATGACCCAGATTTTCTCCTAAAAGTTTATAGTCTTAAGATTTATATTTAGGTCTTTTATCTATTTTGAGTTAATACTTGTATATGGGATTAGGTAAAGGTCCAATTTTATTCTTTCCCATGTAATTATTATTTTTCAACAATATTTAGTTAAAAGATTATTATTTCCACCACCAAATGTTCGTGGAAACCTTGTCAAAAATAACTTGACAATATAGGGAAGAATTTAGCTCTAGGCTTGTATTTAACTCCAATGGTCTATATATCTGCCTTTAGAACAGTACTACACTGTTTCAATTATTGTAGCTTTATATGGTTTGAAATCAGAAAATATATATCTGCTAGCTTTGTTCTTTTTCAAGATCGTTTTGGGTATCTAGAATTCATATTCCATATTAGGATAGATTTTTTTCTGAAAAATAAATATATAAATATATGATAGTTTCACCTAAAAAAACAGAAAAAATATTCTCTAGTAAGAAAGAAAGCAAAAAGAAATATTGAAATGCTATCTTTAAATCATCAAACACTTGGTATCAGACAAATGAAACTGTTATGTGAGATTATCATTTTTAATTTTGGATAAATTGCTACAATACTAGATGTCAACCACTAAGGCAAGCATGGGAAGGAGGGATGGGGAGAAAATGGGGTGGGGATCGGGTGGGGGCTGACTGGGCGATGTGTGCATGTATGTCTACAAAAGTTTGTATCCCACTATGATGTATGAATACAGTGCACCAATAAAATAAAATTAAAAAAAAAAAAAAAAAAAGAAAACAATCTAGGTGCTGATGGGGGATGTAGGTCTGTGGTAGAGCACTTATCTAGCATGTGCAAGGCACCAGATCCATTCCACAGCAACACACACACACACACACACACACACACACACACACACACACAGAGAGAGAAAACAATATTTAATAGTGGTTTAGTTTATAGGTAGATACCACTAAGTAAGCAGTTTAGTAAATAATAACCCGTGTTAAGGCTGTGAGAGCTCTCAGATCTTTCTTATTCTCTGCCATTTCTGGTGCTGTTTCTTTGACGAATCCTTGGGACACCTCTCCCATGCTTTGCCCCTTTCTTTCTTAATTCTTTTATTTCTAATACCAGTGAAAGTCTTAACTACTCACTCAAGTGGTAATGACCTTTAAAAAAAATCGGAATGGTAGATTCCTTCTAAATACTTTCTAATAATAATTTTAATAACAATTTCTAATAACTTTTTTCTAAATACTTTAAATAATACTTTATAATAATTTCTTTCTGACTTTCTAAATAATTCTTTTTAAATAATTTATTTATACTTTTATACTTTATACTTTATTACTTTATTATTTATTACTTATTTCTTTATACTTTTTATTTTTGCCTCTTTTTGGTTGTGCCAGTCTGATGCTGATATATATTCGCTGCTGAGAACAGGAGGTGAGACCGGTGTATCCGGCGGTCTAGCTGGATCTGCAGAGGCTCTATGCACCCTGCGCAAGACTGATGATTGTATCTCATCGGACACAGGCTGCTCAGCCCACTCTGAACTCGTTTAGAGTGTAACATTCTAGGTGGGTTCATGAAGGTGCATGCTTAGGGGAGGTGGGGACAGAGCTACAGGCCTAGCTTCCAAATCCCCCACCCGTTAAGGATTGCTCCAATTCCAATATTCGAAGCTTTCTTTAGGATTTCCTGTTTGGATGTGTTTGGTCCTTAAGAGTTTCAATGTGTTAAATAAAAACAAAAATAAACAAACCCAAACCCTTAACTCCATTTCAGCTTCTTCTTCTTTTTTTTTTTTTTTTTTTTTTTTTTGGTGATGGTACTGGGGTTCCTGGAAGCCCTTCTACCTCCAGGCTACACTCCCAGACCTATTTTATACTTTTTTTTTAAAAAAAAAAAACAGGGTCTCTTAAGCCAGCACAGCTGGCTTTGAACCTGCGTGATCCTGTCTCCGCCTCCCACGCATGGGGATTACAAGCATGCTCCACCATGCTCCCATTTCACCTTTTAACTGCGGCACCATCTCTGGAGGATTTACTGACATCATCTCTCCCATTTAGGGCATTTCATCATCATCATCATCATCATCATCATCATCATTATTATTATTATTATTATTATTATTATTAAACTGGTGTATATGTGTTTGAGCCTTGCAAAACTCCTCGAAAATTTTTAAAATATTTTATTGTTATAGACATAAACTCAAATGAGCTCAACAGTGGACAAATTATATTGGGCGCGGAAAGCTGTGGCTGCGAACAAACTCACAGATACAGAAACGCGTGCACTTAAGAGTCTAAACCCCTTTCCCTCCTGGTTAAACTAGGAATCGGGGGAGAATGGGGGCGGGGGCTGGGGGCAAGTGCAGTCAGATACCCTCAGACTTAGAGCTTGAGGCAGATGCTCGCCTCTGAACACCTGGCCCAGCTCCTCGTCCTGCACTGGGGCGCTGGAGCAGGTGCCCGCGGTCCCTGCCCGGCTGCCCAGGCTCCGCGCCGCCGCACTGCGGGGCCGCGGGCCTCGCGCTCCGCCGGCTCGGGAGGCGCAGGCTCGGGCGCGGTGCCCGCCCCGCATCCTCCTCCACGCTCCCGCCCATCGCCGACCGCAGCCCGGGCCCCGCCATGGGGAATGTACCCTCCGCGGTGAAGCACTGCCTCAGCTACCAGCAGCTTCTCCGGGAGCATCTCTGGATCGGGGATTCGGTGGCGGGGGCGCTCGACTCGGCGCAGGTACCAGCTCGCGGCCCAGGGACACACCGCCAGCCCCCTGTCCCCATCGACCCCCAGTGCCCCCCTCCCTCTGCCGCCCCCCCTTCCCCCGCCGCCCGGGAGGGCCCTTCCCGCAAGGTCTTGTGACCCCTCAAAGGCCTCCCATCCTCTCTCGGCTGAGAAGGAGTCGAGTCGCCGATGGGTCAGAGCCAGCAAAATCCCTATTGCTGGCGCCCGCAGGTCGCCTAAAGGAAAGGGTTACTTCTCTGTGTTTTCTGAATGGGATGCATTGTGTAGTATAATTTACACCCGCAGGCATTCTTTCAAAGGCAACGCCCTTATTTTCAACCAAGATGACAAATGTGTCACAATTTAAGGCTGGAAAAAGAATAAAGCCAACCTAGACAGTAGGGACGGCTAAGAAGGATAGAATTACCCATGGGTTCATTAATGATCCGTAGTGTATTTACGCTTCAACGACCTTGAATAAACTTGTAAATAGCAGCTCCTTCATCCTAAAACGTACCCCCTTTATTTCTAAAAGCTCGTGTAAAGACAAAAGCCAAATGAATAGTATCCACCTAGGACTTAATACACCCTCAGCCAGAAGTGAAGGATAAATGGAAAAAAAAAATCATTTAAACAAATTTATTTCCCCCTTAAAAGCTTAAAATTGAGGACATCACAAAATATTAAATAACAATAATAATTGCTTTGTAAATGTTAAAACATGTTAAAAAGAATGACCTTATGAGGACTTAGCTATTATTATTATTATTATTATTATTATTATTATTATTATTAGGGCCTGGGGATGGAATCCAGGGGCATTTGACCTCCGAGCTACACCCCAGCCCTATTTTTTATACTTTATTTTGAAACAGGGTCTCACTGAGTTGCAGAGGGCCTCGCTAAGTAGCTGAGGCTGTCTGCGAACCGCGATCCTCCAGTCTCAGCCTCCAGACTGCTGGGATTACAAGCGTGCATCACCATGCAGAGCTTAGCTATTATTACCTGAAGTAAAGGTTCTGGGAACAAAATTAGTACGGATTCATCTTGTGAACAGACAGATCACTGGTATTATTGCAATATTTTAGTGGCCAATCACAATTTTGCTCTGTGGCAATATATAAACCACCCTAATATTATTTATCTATAGAGTATTCTCAGTTTAATGGCTCAATATATGGAAATGTAATCTCTATAAAGTAGGACTCCGGCATTTGTGAATTCTTTAAAAGATGCTTTTTTTCTGCCCATTACTTAAATAGATGGTCGGGGCTATCTAATAACCTATTTCATTTGTCTGCTTAACTTTTGTGCATTCTCTGTTTTTGGTGGTACTGGGAGTGGAATGCAGGGGCATTGTACCTCCGAGCTATACTCACAGCCCTATTTTTATTCTTTATTTTGAAACAGGGTCTCATTGAGTTGCAAAGGGCCTCACTAAGTAGCTGAGGCTGTCCGCGAACCCCGATCCTCCGGTCTCAGCCTCCCGAATGCTGATAGTACACATGTGCGCCACCACGCCCGGCTTTTGCATTCTCTTTTGTGCTTCCTATTATCTCTTTTCTTTTATATTCTTAACTTTCCAATTCGGTCTGTTACATAATTAGGAATCCTTAACATTTATTGTCTAACTTTGAGATGATATGACTTTTGTTGCGAGTGAATATTATTAATATTATTTTTCTCTCTCTTTCCCTATGATGTGTGTGTGTGTGTGTGTGTGTGTGTGTGTGTGTGTGTGTGTACTGGGGATTGAACCAACCCAAGGGCACTCTACCTCCAAGCTACACCTCCTGTCCTTTCCTTATTCTTTATTTTTTGAAACAGGAGCTCTCTAAGTTGTGGAGGGCCTCACTCAGTAGGTAAGGCTGGTCTCAAAACTGTAATCCTCCTGTCTCAGCCTCCAGAGTATTGGGTTTACAAGTATGCACCACCTCAGCTGGTCTCGTGTACATTCTTATTTATACATTTTGTGGGCTTTGTGGACAAGGCTAAAGGATACGCTGATGTCTACTTTGCCAAAAACTGAGATGTAGAAATAGAGTAAATGAAAATAACCAACATTACTGATCAAAGAATATAAGAATCAGAATTCTGTGACCTCCCCATTGCCCTAATGATTTTTGTTGTTTTTCTGGGGAAATAGCTATACCTTCTCTAAATATTACTTTTTTACATCTCAACTGTTCTGCCTGAGAAATTCCTGTTCGACCATCAAATATAGTTTAAAAATCACTTTTTAAATTCAACCTATTTCTCTCTTCAAAGTTAATTCCCCTTTCGCTGTGTTCTCTGGCATTTTATGATTAATTCTGTTTTGGTTCCAGTTCTCTTGAATTTTATTTTATGTTATTATCTCATCCTATTTGAACTGACAACAGTATTGATACCGAATGCTTGGCTCTTGCTTTTTTAATTTAATTTTACTATTTATTATTATTATTATTATTATTATTATTATTATTATTATTATGTGTGTGTGTTTGTATGCGTGCGCACACATGTGTGGTGGGGATACTGGAGATTCAACCCACAGACATTCTACCTCTGGGCTACACCTTGAAATAGGGTCTCGCGAGATTGATGAGAGTCTTAATACTTGCAGAGGCTGCCCTAGAACCTGGGATCCTGCTGACTTCCTTTCTGGGCTTCTATTCTAAACAGACTTTGCCTGCTCCAGCCCTTCCTGTCTTGCTTCCCACGTTCCTTGGCCAGCTCAATGGCCTCCATCTGTCTGGGTCCTCATGACACATGTATACTCTCCTAGAACTTCTTATCCCTGCTTCCTTTCAGTTATTCTGTGTGTAAGTGCATTCTCTTGTTCCTGGATAACTGGACTCTTGTAGTGGTCTCTTGTAACTTTTCACACATCTCCCTTAGACTTACTGTCTATGTAATTCAGAAATGCTCACTATTTCAAATAGAATAAGGCAATAATTACCCTACTTCACAGCCATCTGCAATTTCCCATTGCATGAAGATATGGACAAGAAGAAAACATTTAATGTGTCCTGTGAAGCTCCAGTCTTTTATCTTATCTAAAAGCTACTTCATCTTTGATTAATAAATAAAGATGCGGCGGGTCCCATTGGCGCACAGATACACGCAGGAGTCCATTATAGGTGGTTGGATGCCTTTATTCGTGGGGAGTCGGCCGCCAGCCTCCGCTGGCCGTGAGGGCTAGTGGGGGAGAGCCCGCCTCTCTGTCTCTACTCAGCTTCTCTTAAATCGAGGGGCGTGGTCTCCTCTGGGAATCACAGGGCTCCGCCTCCTAGCTTCCGGCCCCGCCCCCTGTGGGGCAGTGGCTCAAACCTTTCAATCTGTGTGTGTGTGTGTGTGTGTGTGTGTGTGTGTGTGTTAGTGAGGGTGGAACCCAGGGGTTTTTCTACCTCCTGGCCATACTCCCAGGCCTATTTTATATTTTATTTGGAAACAGGGTCTCACTAAGTTGCTGAGAGCCTCACTAAGTAGCAGAGGCTGGCTTTGAACCTGTGCGATCCTCCTGTCTCAGCCTCCCAAGTGTGGGGATTACAAGCGTGCGCCATCATGCCTGGCTCTAAGCCACATCATCTTAAACTGTTCTGTATTTTTCTTGCCACTCCACTTTAGACACAGTGGCCTTCTTTGAGTTCTCTGTAGGTTATGTTCCCACTGGATACATGATATTTGCCTGGTACCTTCTTCTAAGATTATTTTTTCAACTAATTAGCCTCTCTTCAACCTTCAGCTCTCAATACGAATGCTACTTTCTCAGGAAATCTTTCCCAGACTCTCAAGGCAAACTGTCTACCAATTTTTTTTTTATTGCAGTCACCTTTTTGTTATATATAATACAGCTTACATATTTATTTTGTAATTATTTAATCTTAAATCTTCCAGCCCCACATGTTCTACATGAACTACACCCCCAATTCTATTTTATTTTTATTTTGAAATGTGGTCTTACTAAGTTATTGAGGTCCTCGCCAAGTTGTTGAGGCTGATCTTGAACCAGTGATCCTTCCGTCTGGGTCTCCCAAATACTGGGATTAGAGGCATGATTACAACTTTTAATGGCTGATAGTAATTGTTGAAAGAACAAACGAATGGCTGTTTATCTCTCTAGGACATAAGTTTCATGTACTTAAGCAATTCTTCTTAGACATTGTTCAGAGTTCAAGGCAATGATCGGCACATTGTCAGAGCACAGTAAGTATTTGTTAAAAAAGTGTAAAATCAACAAGAATGAGGACATGTTGCCAATAGAATTTAGCTTTAGTGTCAGTAGGTGGGTATTGTGTTTGAGACTTACCTTTCTGTTGCATAGAACCCAGGCTTGGGGAGACCTCATGAAAATGGGCTTTGGAGATTGCGAAGAAGCAGGAAAGAGCTTAACCAACTCTCCATTGTTGAAATTTGCAGAGACAAGCTCTTAAGCAGGATAGGACTGACCTTTTGGTTATAAAACAAAATTGCAGTTGAAATAGACAGTGCTATATTTTAAAAGATTGTCATTCCAGGCAATAAAATATCTGGAAACAAGATCTTTTCCTGCTACCAACTTATTCTGTGATTTTTATGGATGTGATATCATAGTTAAACTTTAAAATTTTAGTTTATATGGTAGAGATGAGAATGAATTATTGATAAATTATCAGGATGAACATAAATATTATATGCATATGTGTTTAAGTTCATAGACCTATGTTCGAAGTTTAACAATGTAGAACCAAAAATAAAATGGGTTGATGTAAAGAAAAGGCTTACTCTAGTATATTTCACTAATTAAATTATTTGATTCAGGTTTATTTTCTAATAGCAATAGTTTTTCAAAATATTCTCTTACTAGGTCAAGAGGGCAAAACTTCACATTCTATAATTGAAACTATTTCTTAGAATCCTGTTTAATTTCTATATTACCATTCAAATGGGTATGATGAAGCTGGTTAAACTGGTGTGTTTTCAAGTTTTGATTAAGTTTGATCAAAGTTGATTTTAAGGTTCCTGGTACAGTAATCCCTCTTTGATTTTTTTCAGTGCTGCTAAGTCCCCTCATATATTAATACCCTGCTGCAACAATAAAAATTTGAAAGGTTTAAATTCTAACATAGTTTTTAAAACCTTTTAGATTTCTACAAATAAAATTTAAGATGATGTGAGATTAACTTATGTTATGTAAATTGTAATTACATAGTATGTTTTATATTAGATCCTGATCCTTTATGTTACATTTGCTGTCAGCAAAAAATTATGATTCAAAGTAAAGTTATTTCGTACTAAAGGGTCTCTCGAATTTAACCTGAATTAAATTTTACTGAAATTTAATGAGAAAATAAGGTAACTGCACTTTTACTTTCCAACTATGTAGCCCATAGTACATTTATTAAACACCCTAGGATGACAGGGGATCAATTTTAAATAAAATTTGAAGGAGGAACCAAACTGTTGTCGGTCCTACTGTTTTTTTTTTTATTTATTTCATACATTCTTTGTTTGTTTTCTCTTTTTGTTATGATTTCTTTTGAAATAGCACGTTTTTATTACTCATTTACCCCCATATTAACATGTTAGTTATATGCTATTTTTACTATTCTATTTCATGTCAACACAGTGCCTTGATTTATTAAAATGTAACATAAGTTAGTAGTAATACAACTGGTTAAAAATGAAAATATAACACATTGACTCCACTTCCTGCTTTCTGCCTTTTGGTTTTTGCTATCATTTATATTCATTCTCTATATGGCTGTATTTACAAATATATTTATTTACTCATATCTGTTCCTAGTCATCCACCTAGTTTTTTCTTTGCTCTTTAAATTTTCATCTCCATTGTTAAATCTAAGATTATTTTCTTTCAACCATAAGTATTTGCTGCGAGGTTTTCTTTAGTAAAAATCTTCTGCTTATGATGTCTTTCAGTTCTTTGTTTGAAATTACACACACACACACACACACACACACACACACACACACACACACGCGCGCCAGGCGTCGTGGCGCACGCTTGTAATCCCAGCATTTGGTAGGCTGAGACAGGAGGATTGAGATTCGCAGACAGCCTCAGCTACTTAGTGAGGCTCTTCATAACTCAGTGAGACCCTGTTTCAAAATAAAGAATAAAATATAGGGCTGGGGGTGTAGCTCAGAAGTAGAAACCTCCTGGGTTTTATCCCCAGGACCACAACAAAAATATGCACACACACACACACACACACACACACACACACATGTGTATATATACAAAGACATGTATATACATATGTAACGCTTATAAGTGAATATTGAGTATAAACATATATTCTACATAAAGTATTAAAATACATGACAACAGAACAAAATGCAAATTTCTCAACAAATATCATGGGAAGCTAAAAAGAATAAGATTGGCTATTGTCTTGTTTCTTCTCTGATAATAGTCTTTCATTCTGTTTGCTTTGTTTTTGGTGTGCAGTTAGAGTTTGATGATAGAAACAATTCAGATAATCCTTTGTTCTACATGAAATTATTTGTACACATGTGAAGACTATCGATGGGGGACAGAGTTGGAACTGAAGGGAACATATGAATGCTGTGTACATGTATATATTTGTCACTTTGAACCTCACTATGATGCGCAATTTCAATGCACAAATTAAAAAGAAAAGATAGCATACGGCAGACATGGTAGCAGCTCATGCATGTAATCCCAGTTCATGGGAGGCTGAGAAAGAAGAATGGCAAACTGTTACCTATGATACGTCTGGGTTTAGTTTTCTTGGTATTTGTCTACTTAATAGTTTTAGCTCTCTCTCTCTCTCTCTTCTTTCTCTGTAAACCTTTTTGTGTTTTATTAGTTCATTCTAAAGAATCTTGTAGATTTGTGAGTACGTTGACTATATGTGTATGGTTGTATCTATTGCCTATGTTTGACGTGCTAACAAAAAGACAAAACCAAAATTCTCACTTTTCTACTTTAGTGTCTGCACTTATTAATTAATTTCCTTTAAAAGTATCTCTTGAAAGCTGCTCATCATCCTTAGGTGACTTTAAGTTAATAATGGTCGCTGTGACTATTGATGTTCACCCCATTCTGCCATACCTATTATTCTTACTTGCCCCTTTATAGTTAACTTTAAGGATATTTGTGCATTTTTGGTATTATTTTATACTTAATGCTACAGTTTGGAGTGAAATATGTATTTTAGCAATTGAATTCACTCACCTTAAGAAAATTCCGTTTCATTATTATCCTACAATTCTTACAATAGCCGGTACCAGGCACACTGCCATTCTTAAGACCTTCTCTACTGTTGGAAGACATCTGACAGCTGAGGTTCAAATTGGAGTTCTGAAGATTTGTAACACTGACCTGAGATCCAAGCTTGAACCATGGCAACAGTAGAGTTAGAAAATTGAAGGGATAGGTACTTGTGGTTGGGGTTTACTAGGTGAACCATCATAAGCAATATTAAGCTCTTTTTAAGAGAATTAATGGCCAGAATGGAGTAAAAGCCCACTGAATTTTATTGGAAAACAAATGTTGGCTGGAAAACTCACCAGGACATTGAATATAGTGTTGGTATTTCGATGAATGCAGCCATTGTGAACTCATTTCTAACGGCCTTGATAGGTGAAGGATATAAATCATCAAGCCAGGATAAAGCACCACCGTACAGCCAAATCACCTGGGTCCCAAAGGAAGGATTTTATACAAGCAACAGAAGTTAAGAGTCTTCAAGAAGTAATGGAAACTAAAAATACCATGCATACTTCTGGCTTGTAATTGGGGTCTAGAAGGAGGTGGGCCTTCTTAATTGCAGAGCTGAATGTCGAGTTAGAAGCATAAAAAGATGAATCTTGGCACAAAGAGAAAGGCAGAGACTGCGAGGTTCTACAGAAGGAGCAAGGGATTGTTGCTAATAATGCATTGGAAAATGACAACAGAGAAAGTGATTGTGAAATAATGTGGGTTTCCAAGTGAGTGGGTCTCAGCAATCTCATCATGGCTTTCTTGTTGAGTCCCTCCATCAGCCAGGTTCTGGATTTATTACAATTCAAGAAAATCTTCATCGCGATAGCATGGGGATGAAGTTTTGGAGCCATCTTTAATATGAACTGACTTATTTACACTACTCTTCATCTTTTATTTTTAAACCAATTTTTATTGTTTTGCAGGAGTTTCTTATCCCATTTTTTTCTAGTTGTATACCTACCATTATTCAGTGCTCAATATGTACTGGGCGCTACCTAATTGTTTTACGTAAATGATCCATTTATTCCTTTATGATAGTCAATTTTAAAGGTTTGGGTAAGGAAGGTTAGATAAGTTGCTTATGTCCAATAACTGGCAAAGAGCAGAGCTAGGATTCAAATGCAGGCAGTTCTGTTTTCTGAGCCTGCACTTTTCCCCAGGACAACAGTGCATCCTCAAGCTTGCCTGATGATAGGAACCATCCCAGGTGTTTGTTAAATACCCCGGAAGTTCTGATTCAGCAGCTCTGAGCTGGACCCAGCTCTCTTTGTTTTAACTCCACCCTTTACTGGTAAACACTGGCTGGCTGCTGCTGCACCCCTGTATCTGCTGTCGGATCCTGTTTCCTCTCTTCTGTCTTTCCAGAGCTCCTGGCTCCTGCCCATGAGAAAAAAGACTGCTGGGAGCTTTGACTTCCCTTCTGTCCTCTTTGAGGTTGAGACTAGAGTTCAGCATGGACTAGAATTGCATTGGATACAAAAGGAAAAACAACGTGGTTTCCAATAAATTTCCTGTTCCCTTCAATCTCCAATACTTTCTGTCCTTGCATTTCTGTTGGCTGCTGCATCCTTTACTTTCTCTTATTCCAGCTGGCTTTCTCATGCATCCCTCCCTCCCTCGCTCCTTTCTGGGTCCTTGTTTTTTTCATTAGCCTAGAGCTCCTCCAAAGTCTCTGGCTTTCTCTCTGTGCTGTAACTTCCCCTGACTTTTCTTTCTCTCCTCTGTACCTCCCTTCACATTTAGCTTCGAGTTCAGTTTCTTTTTACTGTTTCTAATCACCCAAGAAGAGGCTAGGCTGTGTGGACTCATAATTGCATGGGTCACTCTCATGCGACACACGGTCTTTAAAAGAGATAAAGTAAAATCGTGGATTTTGGAAGCTATCATTTTATCAGAAATTTGGTTGTAAAGGTGACCATTCAGCCTGCCTGAAGCTCCAATAATAAAAACAATCTTTAGAATTCCAGCTGCATACTATTCTTCTATTGCTGATCTAAGTAAAGATGCAAATTGCTGGTCAGGTGAGCCAAATTTAACCTAAGGAAATATTTTGTTTGGCTGCCAGCGTACTTAAAATAGAAGTACATAGAGGTATAGATATATGAATCCTTTAAAGTGGATTAAAATCTTTACTCAGGTCCCAGGGCATCTTGGACATCAAAGCAACCTTCTCTGCTTATGCGGATTCTCTGTCGTGGTCCTTGATGGCTAGTTACATGGGAGTATTTTAATGACATCATCCATCCAGGACGTTTCTGAACATTGGTGGATTTTTCAGTGTCGTAGAGCTTAATCATAATCATTCAGCTGGCAGGAAATTGTCTTTAAATTACCAGAAGTTTGCCATCTTCCTATTTGGATAATCTTTATTTTTCTGAATGATCAGGATTCAGCCCTAAATGAACACTCAAGTGTTTTTAATTTATTCTTTTGGATATAACTACATTTATAACTCATTTCTCTGATATTTTCTTACAGCCGTAATGTCAGTGAGTGAGCCTTACTCCCAGGCCATTAGTTCTAAAATCAGACTTTTTATAAAAAAGAATTCTACATGAAGATGACTTTGGGAATTATTGGGTTCAGAGAGGTTTATATTTTTAAAATTTTTCCTAAATTTATACAAGTAATAAGATTAGAAAAGCTTTCTGAAAAATAAATGAATAAATTACATATAAATTGCATATATTTGTATCATATATATTTATATGCATAGTTATCCTCATATATGTATATTTATATGTTTATTTGCATATATTTACAAGTAAGCCTGGGGATGTAGCTCAGTGTCAGAGCATTTGCCTAGCATGTGTGAAACCTTGGATTCAACCCCCAGTACCTCAAAAATAAAAATAAATAAGTAAAGCAAACAAGCTATGGTTTCTAGGCAGCAGTGAAGCCACGACAGCTGTGCACTAGGAACCTGAGGAGACACCAGAGTGTCTGGGCACTGCCCAGGCTGGGTTTTTATTTTTCATAGTTGGGCCCCTTCAGAAGTTGTTTTTTCCGTTCTGCTTTTAATTTGGGTCATTTTTATTTTCGCAAGCCTTTCTTGCAATTAAACTGAAAGTACAAATCTGTATACGTGTTTAAATCCAGCGCATGGGGGACAGTGAAGGGAACGGTAGTCTGTGCGGGACAGGAGGATGTGAGCATTGAGTGGGATTCAGATAGACCTGGCCAGGATAAGATGATTGAAGATGCGTGCGCAGAGTAAATAGAGTGAAACTGTGGAGAGTGATTCCTCTTATTTTCACTTATTTATTTTTTTTGTGGTACTGTGGATGGAACCCAGGGGCATTCTACATCTGAGCTGCACTTTCAGCCCTGTTTTTTATTTTGAAACAGGGTCTCACTGAGTTGGAAAGGGCCTCACTACGTAGCTGAGGCTGTCCGCGAACGGTGATCCTCCTGCCTCAGCCTCCCAAATGCTGGGATTATAAGCATTTGCCACCACGCCCGAGGAGTTATTCCTCTTAGACATACATAGAGAGTATGTACGTGTATGTGTATAGACTTATCAATCTAGAGCTGTACCTACATCCATCTAGCAAATCTACCTTTCATATATGATATAAAACATTCTTTATTCTTAATTATTATATTATTATTCACATTATTATTCTTTTAATTTTAAAAGTGGTTTGATTGTTTTATCCAATTTGATTTGAGGATTAATGCAGATTTGCTTTTTCTTAATATTGAAATTATTTCTCTCGCATGCTTAACTTCTTCCTCCGATGACCCCATTCTTATAGATGTGCTTAGTGGCCCCATCCTTGTTTTCTGCACTGAAGCAGAATTTCCTACCAAATATAACTAAACACAGTGACATATCTCTTTATTTAATATATAATGTTTGCATAACTGGATTGAGACCTTCTTAAGGAATGCAGCTATGTTTTATTTTTCTATCTGTTATCTAGAGGACCTAAATATTTATATCCTTATTGAATATTTATTAAATAGTTTACATATAAAATACAGTAGACATCTACAATACATACATTTACTGCTGTTAGCCACATGAACTGCCTTTTAATTGGAAAAACATGTACTTAATTACATTAAAGATATTATTATTATATGGTGCTGGGGATTGGTAGATATTGTTTTCGAGTACCAGAATTAGTAGTTTCAGCTCTTTGCCATTTTTCATACCGGATGACAATGCCTGTTTTTAAATCCTTGTGATAGAGGAAATTTGAAAGCTTTTTTTTTTTCTTTCTTTCTCTCTTGGCTACTGTTGAAAAGGTCACAGAAATGAGAATCTGGCTTCTAAATCATTTTCCATATCTGTGTTTCTCCGAAGTCAATTCACATAGTGCACGCTAAGCATCTTCACGGGCAGGAGGAGTGGAAACGAGGTGTAATGATCCCCTTGGGGTTAAGCGGCTTCTCCCTTGCAGGGGCCAGGCCATGCCTCTGCTCTTGGATTCAGCCTTTGGGCTCAGTCTCCCACTGATAGTGAGCGCATCAGATGTCACCTTCTGCTTGTAACTCTCCAGTCACGCTTCCTTGGATTTGTGAAGTAGGGAAATACAGATGGCAGGAAACGTCAACCGTATAAAAACTCCTTTAAAGCGAGTTTCACTCTATGAAATCAACGTTTTCATAAGGCCTTTCTGGTGAACTTTATTAACAAGCAACGGGGCCTAGGAAGCTTGGCAAAGGACGAAGCAGGAAACCCCAAGGAGAACTTGTCTGTCAGACACCTTTCCTTCTGGGGTTTCCTTCCAAATGTTTTCGGATCTTGAAGGGAGTAGAGTGGCTCTCTGCCACCACGTTCCCACATCTGTAGCCCACTGGGTGCACAGTCTGGCATTCGCTCCTGAAACTCTTCACTCAATCTGTATTTATTTCGCTGTGAAATAGAAGCCGATCATAGGTTAATGTCAAAGTCAAAATATGAATCTTATTTTGGTTAGACACGATTTCTACTTTTTTGAGAAATTTAAAGGCTGAAAATTCTCTAATTTGAAGAACAACATAGATGCTTCTAACTTTTCATTTTACAGAAGGCTGTGGACCGAGTCAGATGTTAAAACAGCGGGTAGCTTGGCACCCTGTCTGCCTAGGTTTGGGGGCCGTGTTTAACTGACATTTCCAAGGCCTTTGGAGAAACAGAGGTAGCTCTTCAGGGTTTCACTCATGAATGTCTGCTATCACTTAGCTCCCATTTCCTTAGGACAAGATTTTAATATTTAATTTAATATAATTCTGCTGAATGTATGCTCTAGCAAATATTGAGGGAAACCTGGAGCTAGAGGAACTAGAACATAAAGCTGCATAAATATGTGTCCCCAGATCTTTTACATTGACTTGCTCTTTGAAGAGTATATATAATATATTCTTATAAAAATATATATAACATATATATATATATATATATATATATTGACCTTCTAATGGAAAAGACACAATGATAATTTATTAAATAAAATAGTAGAATGTCAACTGTTTGCCTTAACCAAAGTGTATTACTAGGGGGAAGTAGTATTATTTTAGCATACTTTTTCTAGATATCCAACTGACTTATCACATGGAACAAATCAAAGCATATATGTCATACAAAATATTATTCTAGCCACTAATAGAATATTTTTTGTGGGTCTGCGGATGGGACCCAGGGGCATTCGACCTCCAAGCTACATCCCCTGCCCTATTTTTTATTCTTTATTTTGAAACCGGGTCTCACCAAGTTGCACAGGGCCTCACTAAGTAGCTGAGGCTGTCCGCGAACCGGGATCCTCAGGTCTCAGCGTCCCGAATGCTGGGATTACAAGCATGAGCCACCATGCCCAGCTACTAATAGAATATTTTAACATTAATTTTGGAAATTCATAATAATAACAGCAAGTACTCTTTATAGATAGCAAACTTATTCCAGTGACTTTGTTTAAAAAATAGCTCTACATAACTTCTGGACTCTTATAGATCTGCAAAAAAGATCCTGTGATTGCAGCTTCCAAAATGAGGACAGGAGGCTAAGAGAGTTGATACATCTCCTTAGGCCACTCACCTGTTACAGGTACTGAACTTGAACCTGTATCGGATTCCAAGGCCTTCAACCACATCATGCTAATTTTTGCCAATAGGAACTTGAGTTATAAGAATAAAATATAAGCTGGGTGTGGTGGCTCACATTTGTAATCTTAGCATTTGGGAGGCTGAGATAGAAGGATGGTGGTTCGCGGACAGCCTCAGCTACTTAGTGAGGCCCTTTGCAACTCAGCGAGACCCTGTTTCAAAGTAAAGAATGAAAAATAGGGCTGGGAGTGTAGGTCAGAGGTAGAATGCCCCTGGGTTCCATCCCTAGTACCACAATAAATAAATAAATAAATAAATAAATAAATAAATGTAAGAATAAAATATTTGTGACTGTATTTATTTTTGTAACTTTATGTAACACAGTAGTTCACGTTCAAGTTCTAGATTGAGCTGTTATTTTAAGGACGCACGATAGGTGGTAAGAGGTGCTTTGAATGATGTGCCTTTCTTTCCATTATTATTTTATGTTGAGACCCAGTATTTCTATCCTGAGATGAAAGAAGCTCAAATAAGTCACCCTCAGATACAGGTTATTCCAACGCTTTCAAATTATCCCACAGTTCCCAGCAGTCTTCCATGATTATCTCTTCCCACTCTACACGCCATACAACCGGCCCTCCTCCCTTCTCTGCCCCCAGACAAATGGCTTTAAAGAATATTTCTATGACACACGTCTTCAGTTTTGTTGCTCATA
This sequence comes from Muscardinus avellanarius, assembly GCF_963383645.1. Lineage (NCBI taxonomy): Eukaryota > Metazoa > Chordata > Mammalia > Rodentia > Gliridae > Muscardinus > Muscardinus avellanarius. The sequence continues at coordinate 12,202,256 of NC_137794.1, forward strand.
CACATGACAGGTACAGTGGACTCAAAGTCATCAAAAGGTCAGATTTATGTAAAATGTGTTGTTATATTTATACCATATATTGAACATATAGTATCTGAAACATGCTGAAAATTCCTAGAAGACTTCTGTTGGAAAAATAAAAGCTATATTTGCTTTAATTTAAACACTGTATATTATTCTTGTACCGAGGAGACTATCTGAAACTCGAGTGTAGAACAAAACCACACCGCAGTGCCACAAATGGAATAACAAAGGTGTCAGTCATCTAAAAGGAATTCCACTAATATACTACTGTGCTGTTTGTATATGAGTGCGTGCACGTGCGCGCGCGCGCGCGCGTGTGTGTGTGTGTGTGTGTGTGTGTGTGTGTGTGTCTTACTAGGGATCTAGGGATTGAACCCAGGGGCACTTTGCCTCTTAGCTATGGCTCCAGCGCTTTTTTATTTTTTGTTTTAAAACAGATTCTTGTTAGGTTGTTGAGAATCTTGCTATATTGCCAAGGCTGTCCTTGAACTTGCAAACCTCTGTCTCAGCCTCCCCAGTACAGAGATTATAGGCAGTGCTAATGTGCCTGGCTATTGCACTATATTTAAAAGCCATTATTAGTCAGACATGAGTTGTTATTATTATCTTTTGTGTGATACTGGGAATTGAACCCAGGTTCATTCTTTCTACCCCCGAGCTACACTACCAACCCTTTTTTATCTTGAAACAGGGTCTCAGTGGGTTGCAGAGAGTCTTACTAATTTGCTGAGGCTGGACTTCAACTTGCAGTGCTCCTCTTTCAGCCTCCCAAGTACTGGCATGTACCACCACACCCAGCTCAGATGTGAGTTATTTGAAACATAGAAAATAATAGTTTTCTGTCATTTGTCAACTAGAAACACGAATGTAAGATAATGAAAAATATTCTAAGTGATTGACAGAGTAAAATATATGATATATAAAAACGATCCTACCACTGATGTCAAATCTTCAGTATACTTCCCTTTGGGAAACGAGGAGTTGCAGGACCCTGAGCCCGTCACATGGAGACTGGACATCTGGACTTGAATCTATAGTACCATTGAGTGCACTTTGGTGAGCCTTCGCTGTTCTTCATTTCGAAACGCTGCTGAGAGTGCTAACTTCTGGGGTGGCCAGGAGTTTCCCATGCCTCATTGCTGGCTACTCCCTGGTCTTCCCTACAGAGCATCACTCCATGATGCTCCAGCAGGACCTCACAGGAGGCTACCGCCCTTGATGCAATCCTTGATACCACTCCTTCATCTCTTACTAAAGACCACAGCAGAAGTGTAGCAACTTCTTCTCAAGCTATTGGGAAAGGAGAATAAAATTATAATCCTTGTCGTTAATTGTGCATGAATGCCTATTAACTAGCTTTGATTAAATTGCATGTAAAACTTGGTAGCAAATTATTTAGTTACTCAAACTCCATGTAATTACTTTCTTCTGTTCCCAGATTCATAGCATAGTTGGAGACACTTTCTTTTAATCAGTATGGACAGCGGAAAGTGAATGCTGAGAAGGCCTTCCCTAAATTTAAAATATATAAATTGGACTGACATGTGGTGTGAAGTAATGATGTTTTATTAATTCCCAAGGAGGAGAAACAAGTGTGAAAAATTAAAATTATGCCTAAGTAGTAAAATATACAATTCCTATGTACAACTGAAGTCACAGGAATTGAAAATAAGAGAAACTTAGTACATCTTATATAATTTTGCTATTTATATTACTATTCTGGCAGTGTGTAATTATATTTGTCATATAGAGTATATGTTTTATATTTTGGCATTGACATTCCCCTCTATATTATAAATTATTAGTTATCAGCAGCTAAAAATTTCAACACTATTCAACTGTTGATAAATTTTACTTGCTCTAATTTTCACAAGAACATTCATGACTCATGATGTATTCCTATAAATATGCACTATTTATTAGCAAATGTATGCATTACATAGGCCCATTGAAATTAACACCATGATATTCCATATAGTTGTGAGTGTATGGATGTCTTTTGTATGTAGATGTATGGTTATGAATATATTTATATGCATATTTATTACTGGTGGGTCAATAGTGATATGTCAGAGCCCTCCACTTTTTTCTGGAGTTGGAGCGCTCAAGGGGAGTACTGATCACACACTCCATAGGCCATGCACGATTGAGGACATTTGTGTCTGAGACTGATGTAGTAATACCTGAGAGGGACCCCTGACGAGGGAAGGTTAGGAGAAGGCAGTCAGTGGTTAGGGGAGAATCTCCTGATACCTTTTCTTGTTGTTGACTGCTTACCATTTCTGCTGTTATCTCTGAGTATCTTTATAACTTCAAAATGCTACTTCAAATTAGCTTTCGAGTGACCATTTATAGTTACTTGATTTACTACTAAATGATCTTGGAAAACAGAAACTACTCTTGCTAGTGTTATTAAACCAAGGCAGTATAAGTCAAACACTGAGCTTCCGGTCCCTTCCTTCCTCGTGAATTGAACAGAGACCCTCAGAGGGCAGGGGATATAGTAGTGGGATTAGCTGATCACTATGCCTTTCCTGAATAATCATCTTCCATGCTTTCAAAGTATTTGGCATTAAACATAGCATCTAGGTATGCATGCTTGTGTGTGTGTGTGTGTGTGTGTGTGTGTGTTGATGAATTTTACTTGCTCTAATTTTCACAAGAACATTTATGACTCATGATGTATTCCTATAAATATGTTCACATGTGTGTGTGTGTGTGTGAGTGCACTCTAATATATGGAAATGTTTCTACTATTAGCATTTGTAAAATAATCATTGGGAATTTAAAGGAGGATAGAAAAAATGTTGAAATGACTCACATTTTTTAAAAGAAGAAAGGATTAGTCGTATGTGGTGGCACATGCCTGGAATCCCAGGACTTGGGAGGCTGAGACAATAGGGTCAAAGGATCGAGGTCAGCGGCAGCAATCTAGCAAAGTCCCCCAGCAACTTAGCGAGATTCTGTTTCAAAATGAAAAAATAAAGCCGGGCGTGGTGGCGCACACTTGTAATCCCCGCGCTTGGGAGGCTGAGACAGGAGGATCACAGAGGTTCGAAGCCAGCCTCAGCTACTTAGTGAGGCTCTCAGCAACTTAGTGAGACCCTGTTTCCAAAAATAGGTCTGGGAGTATAGCCTGGACATAGAAAGCCTCTGGGTTCCACCCCCAGTACCACAAAAAAAAAAAAAAAAGAAAAAAGAAAATAGGTCTGAAATGTAGCTCTGATATAGATTGCCCCTGAGTTCATCCTCCAGTAACAATAAAAGAAAGAGGGAAAGGAAAGGGATTTGGAGGAAGAGAGAGAGGAGAGAGAGGAGAGAGAGGGGAGAGAGAGAGAGAGAGAGAGAGAGAGAGAGAGAGAGAGAGAGAGAGAGAAAGAGAAAGAGAGAGAGAAGAAAGAGAGGGAATTAAGAATTTGAAATTGTTCATCTGGGTGTGGTGGCACACTGCATCCATTTGTAATCCCAGTACTTGGGAGGTTGAGACAAGAGGATCACAGGTTCTAAGGCCATCCTTGGCAATTTAGCTAGACCCATAGCAGCTGGTGAGACCTCTTTTAAAACACAGTTTATTCAAACTAAATTTAGAATTATATTACTCTAAAATTTGTATCCAAATTTTTATCTGTGTTGCGTTATATTCATAGCAGATTTTTATTGATTTTTCCAGTTGATGGTGATAGGCTGTTACTTAATCATACTGTTTGTTTAAGTTGGCTTAAGCTAGAGATATGTTTCTCAAATTGGGGTCCACAGAACTGCTGCATCAACATCTCTGAGTTGATTAAAAATGCAAATTCAGTCAAGTGTGGTGACTCTGGCTTGTAATCTCAGTACTTGGAAGGCTGAGACAGGAGGATTTGGGTTCGTGCCAGCCTCAGCTACTTAGTGAAGCCCTCCGAAACTTAGTGAGATCCTGTTTCAAAATAAAGAATAAAAAAATAGGGCTAGGAGTATAGCTCAGAGGTAGAATGCCTCTGGTTTCCATCTCCAGTACCGCAAAAACAAAACGAAAAAATGGAAATTAATGGATCCCACCTGATCCAATGATTCATAATCTCAGGATCTGATCCCAGGAAGTTGCTTTAACAAGCTGTGCCGGGATCCAAATTTCAAAACCACTGATCTAAATAAAATCTATGACTAAATCCAGTAAGATCCATACAGGAAACGGCTGGGAACTAGGAGGCTTGGGTTTTATTTGTGGGGAACTTATTTTTTTATTTCTAAGGAAGAACCTTTATTAACAGGATGTATTACAAATAAGATAAAAGTTTTAAAATGATTTTATAAGATAATATAGTTCTTCTATACTCATAATTGCTATCAATATTAGTATCTTCTAGGAAGAATTTTGATAAATCTTACATACTATTTGCTTAGAGTAAGCAGTTCATTAGGATATTTTAGTTTATTTACTAAATTTAATAATAATGCTGGAAAAACCAACTATTTATATACAGAATAAAATTAAACTTTAAGTAACCTGATAAATTATGTTAGAGATGATTGGTTTTCCAAATAAAGGCAGGCTGAATTCATTTCACTGGAAGGCATAAAGACTAATTAGTCATTGCATATACCTGTTTCTTAACCATTACTTCGAGGGTAAATTGAATTTTGCCACTATGGTTTATTTTTTAATAGAAATTGAAATGAAGAACATTGATTTATTGCCAAAGATGGCTGATAAAGGTTGCATCCAACTTTAGTAGAATTGTGTAACATTTTTTTTGTTTTGTTTTGATGTTTTGGTGTGCAGATGTGAGCTATTTTTGTGTGTGTGTGTGTGTGAGGAAATAATGGTGTTAGCTGTGAGTTTTCTTGGAAAGAAAGAGCTTAAAAGCTTTGGAGGACTGAGACCGAAGTCTGCACAGCCAAATGAACATGGCTGGAATGTTAGGTGAGGCCCAGGGGGAGCCATTGAACAGCAGCATCTGGAAGGAAACAATAAGTGCCTGGAGGGTTTACTTTTCAGGCAAATGATTAAGAGGTGATTAAATGAAGGTGTTAGGATGTGAGGGAGGGAAGGAAGCACTGAAGGTGTATATATAATATGGAACGGAGGGATTACGGAAAAGACTTAACAGAATGAACTGTAGATCACAGCTGAACTTATAAAAAAAACTGGAATTGGAATTCAGACAGAACAGCTTGTAGGTATCACATGAAACAGAACACGAGATTCACTTAATACAGAACACACTGGGAAGTATTTTCTGGAACAGGAAAGGACAGTGATGATGTCTAGTTATTCGCAGCCATTGGAAATCATTTCTTAGAGTTGGAAAGACATCCTGCTATTACAACTTTATAGTCTTACTCCAATTATATTGGCCCTACTTTAAAGTCCTAAGAAAGCCCTGGGCTTTGGAAAGGGAAATTCAAGGCTTTGATCAAATGAATGGTTTGGGTTTAAGAGTTTGATACTGAAAAATTCATAATGCAGGACAGCATTGCTTAATTAGTTAGGACAAACATTTCTCTTTATTCTTCTTGCAAAAAATCATGTCTTTCTGTCCACTCTCAACTGCCTAATGAATAAACAAGTGAACTAATGAATGAAGGAACACTCAGTGGGACAAAGCTCTTGTTTAGTTCAGAATATAGGATAAGAACTGTGTTACTTTCCCCCAAAAGGCTCACGTTTGTCTTGAAAAAATAAAATCTAGTTTACCTTTGAATACACGTTTTCTTTTTGCTGCCAGACATTGGAGCATCCTGGGAAAGTTATAGATTATAGAAGAAGAGGCAAAGAATCATTACAGAAACCAATGTCCTTGCCTGGCCACAATCATCTTCCTAGTTTTCGGCGAGAGATCTTTCAATTGTAATGAGTGAAGATTTTATCAACCCAATACTCAATCTCTACACATCTAAGCATTGGATTTGATTAGCCAGTGCCCAAATTGCATATGCCAAAGTTTTGAAACACACTCACCCACATTTAAAATATATGCAGGTGATTCCTTGCTTGAGACTAGGGCAGATTATCTAGAGGTGTTGGGACCCTGCTGTGTCCCTCTGTCCTCTGGGCCCTTACCAGTTGGCTGGGGCATAATCAGAGTGACCAGGGGAAGAGTGGCACACCCCTTCACACCACTTCACTCATGAAGTAACATGATTTTGCTTCACTCTGTTCAGAAATCACTGTTATGGTCAAGAGCAGATGTGAGGGCGGCAGAAGGATGGGGTCCACCTCTGTTCACAGAAATTTCTGCAGTATAGATTTAACCTTTCTGCCAAATATCTTAATCAGAAGAAAATGTAAATCTGAGTGGGCACATGGAGGGAGGTACTGGCCGGGCAAGTGAAATAGAGGGCTATAGACATAGAATTTGTTCCACAATAAAATTTCATAGAGCAAAACTTTTGAGAGGGCCTTTTATTAAAAAAAAGTCTCATTTACTTCTTTGGCAGCTGTTGTTGGTAGTGGTGGTGATGGTGGTGCTAGGAATTGAACCCAGGGGAATTCTACCACTGAGTTATACCACCAGCATTTTTAATTTTTAATTTTTTAGAATTTTTAATTTTTATGTGGAGTATATTAAAAATAGCATACATTTAGACTGTACTTGATGCCCTCTCTGCCCTCCCTCGCTTCCCCTTCCTCCCCTCCTAACAATGAGTGTCCATGCTACATTCATACTTTTACACATACTCGGATGTAGCTCCTCCATTAATCAACCACAGCCTTCTTCCTCTTCTATCTTTTCATTCTAGCTTTGCTGAGGTTTCCCCTCCATTATCTGGAGTCCCCATGGTATTTCTAATACTCCCTAGTTTGAGCATATTAGAGAAAACATATGTCCCTTCTCTTTCTGTGCTTGGTCGATCTCACTTAACATAATGTTCTCCAGATCTTCCCATCTTCTCACGAATGACATGATTTTCTTGTTCTTTATAGCTGAGTAGAATTCCATTGTATGTATTTCCCATAATTTTGCAATCCATTCATCTGTTGATGGAGTCCTACGTTGGTTCCATATTTGGGCTATTATGAATTGTGCTGCTATGAATATGGGTATTTATATGTTACTGTAGTTCTCTGGTTTCAACCCCTTTGGACAAATACCCAGGAGTGGTATAGCCAGATCATATGGTGGATCTATTCTCAGTTTTCTAAGGAATCTCCACACTGATCTCCATAGCAGATGAAGAAGTTTCCACTTCCACCAACAGTGTAAAAGAGTTCCTCTTTCCCCACATCCTCAGCAGCATTTGTTGTTATTTGATGTCTTTATGCTTGCCACTCTGATTGGGGTTAGATGGAATCTCAGCCTAGATTTGATTTGCATCTCCCTGATGGCTAATGACAATGAACATCTTTTCATGTATCCATTGGCCATTTGTATCTCTTCTTTTGTGAAACATCTATTCAGTTCAGTTGCCCATTTCTTGATCGGGTAATTTGTTTTGCTAGTGTAGATTATTTTGAGCTCTTTGTTTATTCGGGATATTAGCCCTCTATCAGAGTGGTGGCTGGTAAAGACCTTCTCCCATTCTATAGGCTTTCTATTTAGGTTCTTGATGGTTTCCTTTGATGGGAAGAAACTTTTTAGTTTGATGCCATCCCACTTGTTAATTCTTGCTTTAATTTCCTGTGCTTTGGAGGTCTTGTTGAGAAAGTTACTGCCTGCGCCTATATGTTGGAGTGTTGAGCCTATGCCCTTCTCTAATAACTTCACAGTCTCTGGTCTAATTTCTAAGTCTTTGATCCATCTCAAGTTGATTCCTGTGCATGGTGAGAGGTAAGGATTTAGTTTCATCTTTCAACAAATGGATATCCAGTTCTCCAAGCAGCATTTGTTGAAAAGGCTGTCTTTTCTCCAGCATATGAGTTTGGCCCCTTTGTCAAAGATCAATTGACTATAGGTGTGTGGGTTTGTTTCTGTATCTTCTATTCTGTTCCACTGACCAGTATTCTTGTTGTTGTGCCAATACCATGCTGTTTTTACTACTATTGATCTATAGTATCTCCTTTGCTCATGGATGGGCAGAATAAATATCATCAAAATGGCCATTCTGCCAAAAGTGATCTATAGATTCAATGCAATTCCTATTAAAATACCAACAAAATTCTTCATAGACCTAGAAAAATCAGTCATGAATTTTATATGGAGAAAGAAATGACCCAGAATAGCCAAAGCAATCCTCAGCACTAAGAACCAGGCAGGAAGCATCACAATCCCAGACTTCAAATTATACTATAGAGCAATAGTAGTAAAAACAACATTAAAAAAAAAAAAAGTTTGGCTAAGTTGCTGAGGGCCTCATTCATTAATTTGCTGGGACTGGCCTCAAACCTGTGATCCTCCTGCCTTAGTCTCCCAAGTACTGGGATTACAGGCATGCATCATCGTGCCTGGCAGTCTCTTTTAATTCTGCTTAAATTATTCTCTGGTTTCCCTTCCTCTTGAGTCTTGGTTCATGTCTGGTTCTTTAGATCAGTGTTCCCATAGAGTGATTGTTTCATCAAATGTTTCTCAAGCATCAAATTTAAGGAGTCCAGGACTGCTAACTTGTGTGTTAGAGTTTCTCACTATTAGGGGAGTAGAATGCACATGGCTGCCTGCCACCAATTTTTTTCTGGGCTCCTTTGTGTGGGATATAACACTTACTAAGATCATATTCCTAACAGATTAGCCAGGGCAATTTTGATGAGATATGGGAAGAAGTAGCAGTTTGAATACTTCAGCTAGTGACAGATGTATAGGGAAATAGAAGGAAAAGAAAAAAATTTAATAAGAGTTAAGAAAGCCAGGGACAGGGGTGTACACCTGTAATCCCAGGACCTAGGACACTCGGACAGGAGGAGTCCAAGTGTGAGGCCAGCCTGGGTCACTTTGCAAGACCCTGTCTCAAAAAATAAAAAAGGTTGGGGATATAGCTCAGTGGTAGAGCACCCTGGGATTAAATTTCTAGTTCTCCCCGTCTACTCTGAAAGAAGCAGAATTGAAAACAAGACTCATCAACCTATAGTTTGAATTTATTCACTTTAACTGAAGCTTGGACCAAGATGGAGTTCTCTATCTAGGTTCAACCAAGTCCTGAGCAAAGGTGGAACATTTTAGACTATTCCCAATAGGCTAAGCTTTGACCTAAGTATCCTGTTGCTCGCTTGTTTATCTTGAGGATAGAAAGTTGTAGAATTAGAATGAATCAAACACAGTTTTGAAGTATATGAAACACATCCATGTGCACCATTGGGCACCAGCTGGACTTTGCTCAGGCAATACAATTTATTGCGTAGTCCCCTTCTGCCCTGTATGTGGAGAACACTCGAGCAGGACTAGATTTAGACTTACATGGACTGAACAAATAGGCACGGGATATGATTTAAGAAGGATCAGAAAGGCAGCGACCCTGGACCACCCTTCTTCAGCCGGCTCACATTCCCAACATTAGAGAAACCTCTTGGGTTTGAGATTTGAGGTCTCTAAAATATAAAAGGCCACCTGGAATGAAAAGTATAATAAAGCCAGTAGCAACTTCATCAGCCGGGTACAAAGCCCTAAGGAAACAAAACACAAATTTTAATTAGAATTGGAGCCATGGAAGGTCACAGTGTTAGAAAACGAAGCCGGGTGGAGAAGTCAGAGAGTGCGGAGCAATCTAGATGTCACTGAAGGCTGGGAAGGGGCTGCTGATGACAAGTTCTGCCAGCAATCGCAGAGAGTCCAGTTGTTTCCCATTGCTGGCCTGAGGTTAGACACTAGGGACATCGAGACGGAAGTAAACGCTCTGGTTTTGGAGCTCAGCACTTCAAGTGGGAATCAAATTAAACACAACCATAGATTTTCTTTTTCATTCTTAAAAACTGAAGCCTGACATTGTGATGCACACTTGTAATACCAGTACTTGGGAGGCTGAGACAGGAAGATTGCAGCTTCTCAGCCAGCCTCAGCAATTTTGTAAGGCCGTCCGCAACTTAGTGAGACTCTGTTTCAAAAATAAAAAATCAAGGGGGGGGGGGCATGATTATAGATTGTACTCCCTGCGCTTGGGAGGCGGAGACAGGAGGATCGCGCAGGTTCGAAGCCAGCCTCTCTGGCTTAAGAGACCCTGTTTTCAAATAAAATATAAAATAGGTCAAGAAGTGTAGCCCCGAGGTAGAAGGGTTCCATTCAAATACAAAATACAAGATGAAATAGGGCTGGGAGTGTAGTGTCATTCAGAGTTAGAATACCCCTAGGTTCAATCCCCAGCACCACACACACACACACACACACACACACACACACACACACAAATTGTTGTATGGGTGCATTGCAATTTTACATAATTGTGAGGTTTGATATATTAAAAATATGTTTACATATCTTTGAATATCTCCCTCCACATCCCACCCTGATTTCACCTCCTATCTCCCCACATAAGTTAGTGAGATTGGTAGTAATATTCTTTAAAGCAGTGGTTAGAAAAAGTGTTTGTTTAAGAATACTTAGAAAAATTATTACCTGTAGGTGAATTCTTAGTTTTGAGGTTTTGCAAGTGAAATGGAGAAGTCAAAATATTGGTATCATTTGGGTGATGGAGTCTAACTTTATAACTTGTGGGGCAGCTTCCTGTAGGAAAATATTTAGTAGTGGTCTGGGGGAACGTAGGAAAGAGTTTAATGGAGATGCAAGTTTTGAATAAATTTAACAACTTACTGTTTCTTACATTTGGGAGTATTTTCCTTTCATAAGTATTCTGACTTTTGTTGTAATTTACATCGTTAAACTTATAGGGGAACCCGGGGTGTAAGGTACACATCTGCCCTTTTAAGGCTGGGAGTCAGGAGATTTACTTCATCAGGGATGGAAGTTACTGTGAGCTCAGGGTCCATTCTTTCCCCCCTGCCCAAACTATTCTCATACAAGCTGCTCTGATCTCTCCTGTGGATTAGTTATGCAACCTAATTTGGTGAAGCTTCAACAAAAGGCTAAAGTTTCCTCACCACATCTAGCTCCCGTTCAAAGAGGTTTTGAAGACTTCCCTTGAAAAAATTAATGCAAGGTTATGACTCTAGATGTCTTCTTCAGAATATTAGGGATCACTGTAGGTATTGGGGTTTTGTTAGTTTCAAAACCATAACATGGGTATGAAGGTCCTTTGTTATAAGACTGATAAAAATAATTCACATATCTAGTCCATTAGTATTTACTAAGCATGTTCCATACACTCAGCTCTGTTCTAAGAGCTGACTCAAAACAGGGTCAAGCCCTCAAGAGACTTTTATGTAAGAAAAGATATTATGATAAATAAATATGATAATAAATAGGCATATTTATAATGTGCTAGGTGGTGATACTTGCTAGAAGCATAATGAGGGTGAAGACTGATAGAAAGTGGGGAGGATTTTTTTAATCTTGTTTGTCTGTCATTTTTGTTGAAATGTTTTTGTGTAGTTTTATAGAGAGATTTGGGGGAGCAGCGCCCCTAAAAGAAGTGAGCCTCCAAGAGAAGGCAGTTCAGGGGGAAAGTGCAAATGCCCAGGCGTGCGAATAACAGCGGAGAATTCAGAGTGGATGGAGCAGAAGCAAAGGACAACTGGAAGAGGAGGTCTGACGTTGATAACTGCAAGATGAAGGAGGGCTTCTCTAGGAGTCAGCTCTAGTCAGGGTATCATTCCAGGAGGGCGTGGCCAAGTAAAGCTGCACAACTCGTAGCGCCCAGGAAACAGACAGACAGATAGACAGACACTCAGGACAAGTTACACCCTCCATGGACATGTTCCCAAGTGACTCACCTCCTACAACCAGGCCCCACTTCTCAAAGTTTTCCCCACTTCCCAGCATTGCCACGGCCTGAAGACCAAGCCTGGTCTTTGGATACCATTTTAAAATCCAAACCATGACAGCATCCAAAACTGTGGCGAAGACTTTGGGATTTTCACTGGAAAGTCATAGACAATATTGAACAGAGGGATATGTGATTGACAGTGTCAGAGAAGGAAAGGATGCAGGGATGAGTCCGTATCGAGGCCTTAACAGTTAAAAAGAGAAATGTGCCATTCCCTGAGATGGGACAACTTTGGGAAAGATATGTTTTAGAGGAATGGACTAAGAATCAATTTCAGAAGATGCCCTTAGACCTGGGCCAGGAGACCTCCAGCTCTGGGCATCATGCCTAAAGGGGTCACATGGATTGGCACGGCCTCTTCAAAGTTGCTTAAGATCCCTTCGACTGCTTCGATTATTCTTAATGTATTTTTTTTCCCTTATAATTTGAGGACTCCACATGATATAGTTTCTGAAAATGCTGATAGATTTTGAGGTCAAAAGGTTTTCTTTCTCCTTACAGAAGAGTCAATTAGAATAATCAGTGAGCCCCAAGAATGCTGATAAAATGAGTAACGGGGCTAAGGCACCGTGAAGTCTCCTTTGCTAGGGTGTGCGGGGTCATAGCTTAACTCTCCATTTGCCGGCTTCATGTTACAAGAACATCTGAGTATTTTTAAAAACTGGGTCCTTTCTTCTGAAAGTATGCTTTAAACCTGAAAGGAAGGTCCCCGAGGTGAAAGGAGGAATTAAAACCCAGCCTGTGAAGACAGCATAAGGCTTTTTTTTTTTATACTTGCGGTGCATATCCTAATTATTAATGTATTTAATTTGCCTTTTAAATTTGTATTTTTTCCATGAAAACATTTCCAACGAGTAAATAGCTGTGACTCCTGAATCATTTATGGCACTGCTCAGCCAAGCTTTGAATATGAGCTCTCAGTTTTCCTCCTGTTGAAGTGAGCGCCCCTCTGTTGAAGTGAGCGCCCCTCTGTTGAAGTGAGCGCCCCTCTGTTGCCTCTCAAAGGCTCAGCCTGAGGTGGACATTGCCAAGTGGAACAGGATGGGTGGGGTGGATGGTGTCAGCACTGGAGGTGGATAAAATCGTTGGCAAGATCCAGAATGGGATAATGTCTCCAAAGTGTTCTGAGCTCCCTGCTGAAAGATCTTGAATAATTTCCATGTATTGTTTTGATTGTGGCAAGGAATGTATAAGGTAATCTGCTCTACTATCAACAATGGTTCCTTTCATTGAGAAATTTAAACTAGTAGTTATATTTTAAAATGATAAATGGGCTAATGTTAAGCTATCTTTTTTGAAATATATATTTATTTATATACACACATGTGTATAGACACACACATATGCATACATACACACATACATACATACACGCACACACAAGCAGGCATACACACTGAGGATTGAATCCAGGATCATTTTGCCTCTGAGATATATACCCCTGCCCTTTTAAAAAATTATTATTTTGAAATAGGGTATCGCTAAGTTTCTGAGGCTTCACTAAATTGCAGAGGCTGGACTCAAATCTGTGATCCTCCTATTTCAGCCTCCCAAGGATTGGATTATAGGCAAGCATCACTACACCTACCCCTGGAAAAATATTTTTAAAAACAATTTCATGTTCTTAAGTATACTTACAAAAGGCAGTGTTGATCAAACATTAACTGCACAAAATGCCATCCTAAATGTTTTATATCCATATTCTTTTTCTTTGCTGTACTGGGGATGGAAGCCAGGGGCAGCCCTATTTTTTAGTCTTTTTTATTTCTGAAACAGGGTCTCACTGAGATGCGAAGGGCCTGGGTTAAATGTCATTATTATTAACCCTTTTAAACAGAGTACATTTGGCCAGGCGTGGTGGCTCACGCTTGTAAGCCCCATGCTTGGGCGGCAGAGACAGGAGATTGTGCAGGTTCGAAGCCAGCCACTCTGGCTTAAGAGACCCTGTTTTCAAATAAAAAATAAAAATATAAAAAATAGGTGTCTGGGAGTGTAGCCCAGAGGTAGAGGGGTTTCCAGGAATCCCAGTACCACCCAAAACAATAAAAAATAAACAGAGTAAATTTGGGAGGAGTAATTACTTATTTATACCTTTGTACAATAGAATAAGATAGAACCTTAGTTGTTTGTTGTAGGTCCTTATGCCACCACACTTGATGGCCTACTAATGACTATTCACCACTTGTACAGCATGTGTGTGTGTGTGTGTGTGTGTGTGTGTGTGTGTGTGAGTATGTGTCAGTCATTAAAGTGGATTTCTAGTGAGGCCATTATCCCTACAGCTTTTACTTTAGACCCTTAAAAGACTGCGGTAAGTTCTGCAGTTTCTCCTCCACCAATCCTCCTCTCTCCCACTTTCTCTTCTCTCTTGCCCTGATCTTGACTGAGGGGGATGAGTGAGATGTTTTAGAAAATTCTCCTTGAAGGTTTCTACTGTAATAGTTTTATATTACAAGTCAAAAAGTCATTATATGGCAGGAGCTATTCCAACCATGAAATGTCTATTCCAATTATACACTTAGGGACTGAGCAAAGACCAAATAGAAGTAGAGTTCCAGAGTTTCGTCTAGTATATGGCTTCCATGTTTTCCATTATATACGGGGGGATTACTCTTTGCATCTCTATGTACCAGTCTTAGCTTGGACCTTGTATCCAAGACTCTGAAATGTTTAGTATTCTCCATTACCCCATATGCATTGCCTGTAAGACCCTTTAGGAAAAGATTATATGAATTACTATATATAGTTCCCATAGGGCCCTCCTCAGGAGAATCTGGTTCTTCATTCCATTGATTTTTGGCCTATAAATTGGCTCATGTATAAGTCAGCAAAGTATCATGGCTCTTTGTTGAGGCGGCTAACCTCAGCTAACTGACCAACTACATCCTTGGTTTCTTTTGCTTTTATCGATCAGGTGCCATAACCATCCTTCTTTATTGCTAGGACCATCCCGTGCATTGTAATATGAACCACTAGATGCCGGTAGTGTTAAGCCATTGCGACAAGCACAAATGCCCACAGGCATTGATAACTGTTCCTTGGGGGGCAACATTACCCTGGTCAAGAACCAGTTAATATTTTCAAAATTACACAGGTTACCAGGGAGTAGCAGCATCGTACTTATTTTCAAGGATATGAACTAACAAAATTAGCCAGCAAATGATCTAGCTCTCAAGTCCCATTTTCGTGATCACTTTCTTGGTCATTTCTGGCCTCAGTTTTCTTGGGTCCGGTGCTCTAGGAAGCAGATTCTTGGATGAAGATTTGTTTGTGGGAAGTTGTCATCCTTGGAATCAATACCTGTGGGAGAGTGAAGGATGTAGGATTAGACAGAGGGAGAAGTCGAAATATGATGGAGTCATAACAAAGTATCATAATATCCACTATGTTCTATTAATAATAAAAGTCAAAATTTCTAAAGATATAGACTTTACCAGCACATGCTAGTATTTCTACCACATTTAGCACCCAACAGCTTATCTCTAACAAATATATATTTTATATATATTATATATATTCTCTAACAAATATAATATATATTTATATATGTCATAAATATATTATATATATTTGTTAGAGAATATATACACACACATACACACACACACACGCACACACACACATATATATATATGACTCACATAGCACATAGTATAAGACACCACAGTCAGCTTTGTTAATTTTCTGGGAATTTGTGAGGTATCTCTATAATCATGTCAAAACTCAGATATTTTGATTGATTTTGGACAATAAGAAAATAAAGATTAAATAAAGTGAGTGTTTTGATGAAAGAGAATTATTAGGATTTAAAAAGTTTTTTGCAAAGTTTAAATGGATTTTGTTTATAGCTGAATAGTTTCATTATACCCCAGAGAGTATATTATAAAGCTTAACGCTCACAGCACATCTATGATGTGATTTCCCAACTCACGGTTGTTATCGGAACAACGTGGTATTAACCAAAGACTGTGAAGAGCAAAGTAATTGCCTTTCATCAGTAATAATAATAACACCGATTTAAATAATTATTTGTATATATTCAATCAACTTGACTCCTTTTGTGTTTTCCAAATGCAAAAGTAATTTTAGTTGTTTCCGAGATTAACTTTGGGAAAGATGTCAGCAAAACGGGAGGATGGGGCCAAAGGATTTTGTTGGCAAAGATGCTGAGGAAAGGAAAATTTTCATATTTAAAATACTATAGGTCAAACTTTTCTTCTTAATTTTTTGAGGAACTGGGGGTGGAACCCAAGGGCATTCTACCTCCCAGCTACACCCCTAGCACTATTTTATTCTTCATTTTGTATTTTGTATTTGTTTATTTACTTACTTATTTATTTATTTATTTTGGTGGTACTGGGGTTCCTGGAAACCCTTCTACCTCCGGGCTACACTCTCAGACCTATTTTTACACTTTTATTTGGAAACAGTGTCTCCTAAGTCATCACCCGTGGCTGGCTTCGAACCTGCGCGATCCTCCTGTCTCCGCCTCCCAAGCGCGGGGATTGCAAGCGTGCGCCACCACGCCCGGCTCCTTTATTCTTCATTTTGAAACAGGGTCTCACTAAGTTGCAGAGGGCCTCACTAAGTAGCTGAGTCTGACCACGCACCTTCAATCCTCCTGCTTCAGGCTCTCAAGTAATGGGATTACAAGCGTGCACCACCACTCCCGGCTTCTTCTTAATTTTTAATTAGCGGTTTACATTTCTATCATAATCTATAATAGCAACAGTAATAATAGTAACAAAACGACCATAGGTCATGTTGGCTTTTTTTTCATAACTTTATTATTAAGCTGTCACAAATACAAGAATAATTTTATTTCTTGAAACTATTAAAACTAAATGAGAAGCGCTCCTTAAAGACGCAGAGCTCTGTCCACAGAATCGCGTGCTCTACCAATGCATGGAAGCGTCTGCTTTTTAAAGTTACTTTAAATGTGCTGTAGTTTTTGTTGAGAGGGCTGTTACCTGTGTGCATTAAATCGCTCTTCTCTTTCTTTGATATGTTTGTCCTTATATGCACTTTCTCTCATTTATATTTTGGTTAGTATTTTATTAGCACCCATTTTTATAAACTATTCACATGATCTGTTTTTATATCATCTATTTGTAATTTTTATAGCTTGTTTTATTCCTAATACACTTGTGATTTTATATTAAAACAAGAATTACCGTTTAAAAATGAAACTGATTCAACTGAGAAGTGAATTGACGTAGAGCAGATGCTAAGGCTGCCTCCAAATGGCTGAAAAGTGAGTGGGTACTTTCCTTTATCTTTGGAGTTAGTAAATAAAGGATATTATTCAGGGAGGTTTAGCTGCCTTACAAACTTGCTTTTCTTTGGTTGTGAGTATATTCTTATTAACTTGCCAAAGATTGCCTTCGCATAAACCCAGGTGCATGAATATTCTGAAAGAGAGGTTTTGAGTATCAGCATTGTTTATTCAACCATTCATTCTAGAGAGATGCCAGGGAGAAAAAGTGTCTTTGGATTGCTCTGGAGGACCAAGGTTCCTGTGGCTCTCGGCTATATCAGCGATGCTGGTTTACATGTTTCTGATTATATTGAATTAAAAGAGGAATTAGCCAGGCCTGGAGGCCCACTCTTGTAATCCCAGTACTTGGGAGGCTGAGACAGAAGGATTGCAGGTTTGCAGCCAGCCTCAAGTACTATGTGAGGCCCTCCACTAAGTAGTATAACACTGTTTCAAAATAAAGAATAAAAAGTATGGCTAGAGGTGTAGCTTGGAGGTAGAATGCCCCTGGGTTCAATCCCCAGTACTGAAAAAAAAGAAAGAAAAAAAGAAAAGAAAGAGAGAAAGACAAATTAATATTCAAGCAATAACAAGTAGCACAACGTGGAGGGTTTAACATTACTACAAAATGAATTATGTGCATATATCAAATAAGTTGACAAAAATAGACTCTTTCCAAATCAGTGGTATCTGGTGTCTCCCTAAGAAGTCCAAGTTAATTTAAAAAAATCACACAATTTTCCGGTTCAGACTTTTCATCCGTGTAGTGGGGGCTTTTGATTTGGCCCTCATAACAATTCTCCATGAGAATTCTGGCTATAAAACAGGATATTTCAACATCCATAAAGACTTTACACAAGAAACGTACCCTCAAGAAACGAAATGAGTGGAAAATGCACAAATCAATTCAGAAATTTCTGCTACAGTTAGTATTTGAGGGGGGGGGTAGGGAAAAAGTAGTCCTTTCATGGTGAATAAAGAATCCTATCTATCACCCCATAGAGGGTTGGCTATACAAAGTCACTCATTATTTATGCTAGGAGACATATTATACAGACACATGTGCATACACACACAGTGTCAGAGAAGTTCCCATTGAAATATGCCTTCCTTTTAATTTTTTGTACAAATGAAAATATGAATAATGCAGATCATTTCTGTTCTATATAAAATAATGGCTCACTATGTTTTTCAAGCAAAATTCAATAGTTGATGTTATATTTTATTTTATCTTAAAATTAGAAGAGGGGCCCATGAACTTAGTAAATTTAGAATGTCATTTAATCTCTCCTCAATCCGGCCTTCTTAATAGGGTTGCTTCCCAGATGAAATGTAGATAGAAACGTTCTTTGGAAAAACACAGCAACATATAAACGCAAGATCGTATTTCTTTTGTTGTTGCTCTATGAAAAGTGAACCATTAGAAATCCGATGCCAGATGTGGGCATGCACCCAGCTACATAACATAGCTTTTTGAAACCCTCACTTTAGAAAATATATCTTTTCTTTTTCCCTAGTATCATTCATTCTACTACACATTAAACAGGATACATTGAGCTCAGTAACATAGGACTTTTAATGCTATAAAAATAAATGTAGATTATAGGCCTCTTTAAGGACTATGTTACTAACTTCTGTAGACTTTTTTTTTTACTCAATTTCTTGTAATATATAAGTCATTCATGTTCAATGTGTAAGAAAAGTACCCACCCATCCCTGACTCAGAGGAAACTGCAGGTCCTTATGCCATTAATATGCATGCTAGTTATGGGCAGGAATTTTTGTTTGTGTGGTTCATATCATATACCTAACAACTATAATATTGTTGGGTAATGTTTGTTCACTAATGAAAGGTTAATTTTATTTTTTTTCTTGCCATACTGAGGATTGAATTCAGGGGCATTCTACTACCGAGCTGCACCCCCAGCATTATTTTTTATTCTTTATTTTGAAATAGCATCTCACTAAGTTGCATAGGGCCTCACTAAGTAGCTGAGGTTACAAAGGGCCTCACTAAGTAGCTGAGGTTGTCCACGAACTACGATCCTCCTGTCTCAGCCTCCCAAATGCTGAGATTACAAGCGTGCACCACCATGCCTGGCTAGGAAATAGTATTTAGTTGGTAGCTGTGTTGTGTGACACAGAAAATAAATAAATAGCACACTTCTTTTTCTAACCTTAGCTCTCTGAGAATAAGGCCAAAATACTGAGTCCCCAGTATGGCAGGTAACTTCTTTAGTGAGTCTATGTAGTATAATCTGTTATTACTGTTATGGCTTGGGATGTCACTGTGGCTGCTTGTTCTCAGGCTAGTTTAGAAAAAAAAAAAAAGAGCCAGAACTGCTACAAGCTTAAGCAAAGTTTTATTATTACAGGCAGAGAGATGATAACACCACCTCAGGGAGGGATGCAATAGAGTGACTCAGAAGTGAGACAGTGAGAAACTGACACCTAAGAAAACACAGTCTTTACACAGGAATTTATTACCTTGGCCTCCTATCCTGCTCGCCAGTGGCCTTCTCTTCCTAACACAAGCAGGTGCATGGGCCCCTAGTTATCTCTGCTGCGTACGCCTTTTCTGTTAGCCCTCTTTGTTCTCCCTCACAAGGACAGACGGTCTGACATTGCTGATCAAAACGTGTCACTTAATTAGCAAGATCGAAAGGCTGCATGGCAGAAGCCCGCTTTGCCCTTTGCTCGCTTTTACCCTTAAAGTTGAAAGCTTGTATTTTACACCAGTGTCCTTAGTAAGTTCTCAGCATCCTCTTATCTCTATCTACTAATAGCTTTTTTTATTAATAAAAAAGAACAAAGTCTAGAGGTTTTTAGGGTTTTAACTATTTTGTGTTATTATTTACTTATTTACTTATTTATTTATTTATCTATTTATTTATTTTGCGGGTCTGGGGATGGAACCCAGGGGCATTCGACCTCCGAGCTACACCCCTTGCCCTATTTTTTATTCTTTATTTAGAAACCGGGTCTCACTGAGTTGCAAGGGGCCTCACTAAGTAGCTGAGGCTGTCCGCGAACCGCGATCCTCTGGTCTCAGCCTCCCAAATGCTGGGATTACAAGCGTGCACCACCACGCCCATTATATTAGTAATTTATGTTGGGTTAATACAGCTTGCTTTTTTATCTTGTATTCTAAACTTTTGTGTGAGTCTGCATAATTATTTTCTAAGTGCAGGTGCCCATAAATTCAGCATTCAGTGTTTGGCCGGGTTCATAGCCAATTTTTAGCAGACCAAGGTCAACTTTAACCAGAGATATTGGCTGATAGCTTAGAGACAGAGAAAAGGATTTAATTGCTCTGCCTAAGTATGAAAACTTAGTAGCAATGAATACAGCCCTTATTAACAATCAATACAAGCTTAATCCCCATCAAATAAGATTTAATTATTTAATTGAGCTCCAGCAATTAAATAATTGAAAAATTATTGAAGAATTTTTCAATAGATTCGTTATTTATATCCTGGGTAAATAATCTATTCCACAGTTATATTTTACAAATTATGCTTTTGAATTTAATAGGCTGAATATTACTCAAGAAGCGATGACATCATATTACAACTAATACAAATAGGGTATTTGGATTTTATCATTGTGATGATTTCCTGTTATTTTTACTTTCTGGGAGGAGATTTCTTTACCAAATTGTAATTGTTTAACTTTTGAAACAAGTAAGTATGCCAACCTAAAAGTTCTGTTTCTCTTGTCCTTATGTTTTGCATTTCAGGACTCACCTCATTTATCTGGACTACCTGAGTATGTTAAAATAGTAGAAGTTGGACCTAGGGATGGACTGCAGAATGAAAAGGTGGGTTTTCAGTAGGTTTACAGAGTGTATTTCAAATGTCAGGTCTGAAAATTACTATCGCTTAGGATTTTAAAGACATATGGTTTTTATATTTCACAAAACTGTTTGTTTCCATTTTCTCCCTGAATTTATAAGTCATATTTCCTTTCAGTTATGAAGTCGTGTTCTGTATTTGTTCCAGTAGCCTCCATATGATTTGCTTACAAATAACTTTTAATGTTTTTATAGGTTATAGTTCCTACAGATGTGAAAATTGAATTTATCAATCGACTTTCCCAAACTGGGTTGCCTGTCATCGAAGTCACCAGCTTTGTATCCTCCAGATGGGTACCACAGGTATTTAAATTTATAATTCCTTAATAAGGTCCTTACTTGAAAAATTGTTTAGGATACACTATGATACACTATGATATTAAGCTAATATAATTAATATAATTACTAATTTCCCATGTGATTACAATTAGCCCATGCACTGATATGTTTGAAAAAAATCCTCTGATGAAATATCTTCTGTGAAATGCAATCTGAAAGGTAACTTGGAACTTCATACTAACCCCATGTGAATGTGTGGCCTAATATAATGAATAGAGAACAAGGCTCTTACATAGTAAGTTAGGGGGCTGCCATTCTGTGACTGACTTTATGAATGATTTGAACATCCCTAAGTACTTGGAGCTTTTTCTTTAATCCTGTAAAACAAAATAGATAAGTGTGTTGACAGCTTTTCCATAGAATCTCATCTCAAATGGTGAGAAATGTAGGTATATGTTCTCTTGACTTCCCTTCTTTCAGCACTTCTATTTACCAAAGGGATAAGGCATGAGTCATTGTCAAAGATGAGACAAAGGGATTCATCTAGACTCTCCTCTTGATAAATGATGATAGAGCTTTATCCCAAGTTTTCATATGTTTGACACCAGTCCACCATTCTGAGACTTGACACTCGTTTTGGAAGTATGAATAGTAATCAGTAGCCAGGTGTGGTGGTGCACACTTTTAATCCCAGCATTCGGGAGGCTGAGACAGGAGGATCATGGTTCACAGACAGCCTCAGCTACTTAATGAGGCCCTGTGCAATTCAGTGAAACCCTGTTTTAAAATAAAGAATGAAAAAATAGGCCGGGCGTGGTGGCGCACACTTGTAATCCCTGTGCTTGAGAGGCAGAGACAGGAGGATCACACAGGTTTGAAGCCAGCCACGCTGGCTTAAGAGACCCTGTTTTAAAAAATATAAAAAAAAATAGGTCTTGGAGTGTAGCCCGGAGGTAGAAGGGCTTCCAGGAACCCCAGTACCACCAAAAGAATGAAAAAACAGGGCTGGGGGTGTAGGTTGAAGGTAGACTGCCCCTGGCTTCCAACCCCAGTCCCCCACACACAAAATAATAATAGTAATCAGTAAACAGTTTGACCCTTTTCATTTCGTAGGGTCTTCTTAGACCTTGGATCTCACAGTCTCTTGAACCCATTCTCTTGGTTTCCATTATTCTGTACTGTGGTGTGTGTGTGTGTGTGTGTATGTGTGTGTGTGTGTGTGTGTGTGTATGGTGCTGGGGATTGAACCCAGGGGCAATATACCTCTGAGCTACACACCCAGCCTTATTTCATTTTTTTATTTGGAAACAGGGTCTCACTAAATTACAGAGGGCCTCACTTAGCTGCTGAGTCTGGCCACAAGGCTACTATTCTCTTGTCTCAGACTCCCAAATCCTGGGATTACAAGCATGTGCCACCATGCCTGGCTTCTCTATTGGCTTGATTCCTTTACTTCTCCAATTACTTTTCTGTCATCTCTGACATCTCTTATGATTTATATGTTGAAGGTATCCCTATGAGTCTGCTTTTAGTGGTCATCTCTTCCTGAGTTCTCTTCTTTGTCTATCCTGCCAGTACCAACAGCCACTTTTGTAAAGATGATGGATCTATATCTCTGCTTTTGCTTCTCTGTCTGGCTTCATCCGAATGTGCTGATGGCACTACAAACACATTAGGATCAAAACCAAACTCATCAATATCCACCCTGAGTTACCCTAGGAGTTCCATTCTTCCCTTCGGGATCCTGGACTTGAACCTGGAGGTGCTGTCATGGTATCCAGTCAATTACTCTCTTAGTCATTTGGGGCTGCTCTGCAGGAATACACAGCCTGGTTAGTTTAGATGATTATTTTTCACAGTTCTGGAAGCTGGAAAATAAAATAAAAAATCAAGGTATCAGCAGACCTGATATCTGATGAAGATCTACTTTCTCATTTGCACATAGCTGTCTTCTCACTGTGTTCTCATATGGTGGACAACAGAGAGGGAAGCGAGTTCTCTGGTTTGTAAGTGGATTGATTTAATCATTAAGTCTCCACCTCATTATTTTCCAATGATCTCACCTCCTAAGCCCATCACTTTGGATGTTAAGATCTCAACATTCAAATATTCAGTGCAAAACAAAAATGTCTTACCTCCAGTAGAGGCTAGACTTGTCTTTTCAGTGCCACAGATACATTAGCAATCCAGACTCCCATTGACTAATCACTGGGGCAGTCTCTTAAATGATATTTTGATTATAATGGTTACTACTGATATTGTACATTTTATCATATATTGCTGGGCCATTATTATCTCTTCTTTTGATAAGTATATATCCAGTTCAAGTGTTCATTTTTTATTGGGTTGCTTGTTTTTTAAGTGTTTCAGTTTTTAAGTTTTTTGTGTATTCTAGGTATTAGTCTTCTATCAGAGGAATTGCTGGCAAACATCTTCTCCCATTCTTCAGTCTCCCTATCTCTCTTTAGACTCTTTTTTTCAGTACTGAGGATGAAGCCCAGGGGCATTCTACCTCTGAACTACACTCACAGCCATATTTTTTAGTCTTTTTTATTTTTTGAAACAGGGTCTCACTGAGTTATGAATTAGCTGAGACTCTGATCTCTGCCTCCCAAATGCTGGGATTACAAGGTGCGCCACCAAGCCCGGCCTATTAAGACTCTTGATGGTTTTCTTTGTTGCAAAAGAGTTGATTCAAGGTGGGTAGAAGACCTAGAAATTAAACCAGAGACTTTACACTAACTAAAAGTTGGCATAGGACCAATGCTTAAACATATAAGCACTGGGGAAAATTTCCTCAATAAGAACTCTAAGACTCAGAATATTAAAACGAAAGTTAATAAATGGAATGGCAGTGAGTTAAAAAGCTTTTGTGCAGCAAAGGAAATTATTTAAGCCTTATCAATTGCAATGCATTTGAGGGAACAGAAGCCACAATAGGTTCATTTATTACCTAAACCAGAGTGTTATGAAGACAGCGATTGTGTCTTCCTTGTTCATCACTGTATCCCCAGTACTTGGGAATACAGTTACATAATAAACACTGTGAAATGAATAATGAGTCAGTCAGCCTGAAAGAATAATGACATATTGCTTTCAGTTCTCTAATATTGGCAATCACTCTTATTTTTGTCCATATATTTATTCCTGTTTATTTTATGGATACAAATGTTTTCCTTAGGAAAAAATGCTCGATTAGCCTATGCATTTTTCCTTAAGATTTTCATCTTGCAAAGTGCTATTATTTTTATTTCACTAGCTATCATTGATTTTAAGGGAGTTTGAGACCTTTTGACCATCTTTAAATCTGCCTAAAGTTACTTCTATGTTTCATTCAGTCTGTGCTCATTTCCGATATTTTATTATTGTTAGAAAGAAGCACATTAGGCTGGTATAACTTTATTTTTATACTTTTATTGGCTCATTATAGTCTTACATCATAATAGAGTTCGTAGTGATGGTGACATGCATGCATAAAGCACTTGGTGAGCTTTCCCCAGCTCCCTCCCCACTTCCCCCTTTCTAATACAAGATACTGAGATTGGCATTGCTATTCTCATACATGTACAAAATGTCTGTGAATGTGTTTTTTTCATTAATTATTCCTCCTCTCCCTACTCCCCTAGGCCTCCTCCCTCAATCCACTGGAATTTATCTTTCATTAGAACTAATGTTAGGAAAGAGATTAGGTCTTGCTAATGTTAATTGATAAATATTGACTTTCCAAAGTTACATTTCATATACTAAATGTTGCTGATCCTCTTCAATATTCTTTGATTTCTCAATGGTTTTATGAAGTTGCATATAAAAATCATCTTCCCTACAATGATGCCTATGTCTGAATTATATTATTATACAATAGTAGATACTGATTGATAAATTATTCTTCAGATCCATACATGACGCACCCAGCGACGTTTAAAAGAGAAAGGCTGGAATCCTTTCTAAAAGGTGATGCTTCTTGCTCAGTGAGTGAAAAAGTGGACAAAAGAAAAGGAAAGTCAGTCCCCCTGTGAGCAGTAACTGGAAAATGCCTCCTGGCCTCCCTTAAATACACACGTGTGATGGGACTATAAAACGATATGATTTATTCTGTTTAGTCATGAGTTCAACTTGGGACTTAACCTAGTGAGACGTAATGAACTCTTTCTAGGCTCAAAGTATTATCAAATAAGTGACTGGATTCCCCCACATAGCTCTTAAGGACAGCTGTGGCGAGGGGAGATGCTTCTAGAATGTCCCTGTCCATATTCTGGCTTGCACTTGAGTAAGTGATTTAACCTCTTTGAACCTTGGGCATCCCTCCTGCCGTACAGGAGGCTGGGGGAGGCTGACAAGACACTCTATGGTCCCGGCGTGTGAATGTCCAGAGACTGCAGCTCCTGGCTCAGGACCAGTCCAAACAGTGTCTCCATAATGGCTATCCTAACATCTATTTCATTTCTAATATTCATCTAGTTATATGAATTCCCCAAAAAAGTTGATTTCAATAATAACATGCTCAAGGAAGCAGTGTGTCCAAATCAAAGATAGCAGAAGATTCGTCTTTTAGTCACTTTTTACATAATATATTGAGTGGTTTTTCAAAAGGAAATGTTGAGGATAATTTGTTTGTTTGTTTGTTTGTTTGTTTGTTTGTTTTGGTGGTAGTGGTACCAGAGACTGAACTCAGGGGCATTCTACTTCTGAGCTACACCCCCAGCCATATATTTTTTTCTAACTTTTGAACAGAGTGTCACTAAGTTGTGGAGGCCTCACTAAGTAGCTGAAGCTGGCCACGAACCTGTGATCCTCCTAGCTCAACCTCCTAAATACTGGAATTACAAGCATGTGCCACCACGCCCAGCTGATAATTATTGTTTCTGTTTTAGATTTTATTGAGTTTGTATTTCTTAAATATCGCCTTTAAAATGTTATATCATTTTCATTTCAGAAGAAAATTGTACAGCTGACTCATGTACCATAAAATAATGTCTGAGATTCCTGACAAAACACTCTTAAATATAACAGCTTTTTTTGTGTATTGCTTGAAGTAATCTCTGTTTCTGAAGACAATGTGTGTGTCTCTAAACTAGTATTCTATTAATTCTCTGGATCTTTTTTTTTTTCCTATCAAATGTAGGTCATGGGAATGGTTCTCTAGTTTGTGTTTACATTGCTGCTTGTTCACTTATTTCTTTTTTTAGCATTTTTAAAGATTTTTTTATAGTTTCCCCCCTACTGTTTTGTTTGGCAGAGGCTTCCTAGTGCAAACAGCTAAAAGAAAAGTTCCACAGAAGCAGGGTGCCATATAAAACAGGATCCCACACCTATAATCTAAATGGCCTGGGATGATAAAATACCTACCATTAAAAATACATGTTCTTTACAACTTATCTGGAAAAAGGTTTCCTTAGAGGGACATGTAATGTAAGAACATCTGAAATGAGTCCAGGTAGTCCTTTACTTAGATGGAACACACAATAGCAGTAGGAAGGGGAAACACACACACACACACACACACACACACACACACGCATACACGCACGCACGCACACACACATTTATAAAAATAGATAAGGTTCTTGTAACTTTGAAATGTGGCTGTTAGTTATAAGCTACTTGAATTACTATAAATAAATAGTAATTTTAAAAACAGAAACTCAAATTTTACATTCATCTTTGATTTGCTTATTTGATTTTAAACATTTTTATTCACATGAGTGATTAAAGGGACTGACTTTTATTTAAAAATAAAAATAGACGAAATGTATGCAATAGTGTATTTTTATAGATGTCATATGCAAAGGGTCAGTTGTAAATATTTGCTCCCTGGTTAATTAATTTTCAACTATTGGAATAGATGGGGTCATACATCTTGACAACAGGGGTAGAAGTATATTTTCTATAGAAAAGTAGAAAGAAGTAGACAGTTATGGTGGCTCATGCCTGTAATCTTAGTGTTAGGATTACAGGAGGATTTCAGGTTTGAAAGCAGCCTCAGCAGCATAATAAGACTCTCAGCAACCTAGGGAGACCCTGTTTCAAAACAAAAACCACAAAGATCTGGGGGTCCCTTGGAGCTTGAACACCCCTGGATTCATCCCCCATAACCATCCCCCCACCCACCACACACTCAGAAGAAAGAAACAACCATTTGCATGTATGTCACTGTAACACTCAAAACTAAGGCCTTCATTACATGTTAACCAAGGCAATGTTTAAAATTTTTCCTACTCTCCTTTTAGTGTGTGAACCAGTTAATTTTTTATTGGCAATAAAAGCACATTTACTGAAGTTTCAGATTTAAATTTGCATAGCTGAGCTGCAGGAGGCAGCAGATTCTGTTACTGAATCCTGTCCTCTGGTGTGTCTTTCTGGCTGTGCTTTGTATGCTTTTTGTTTTAAAAAATGTGTGTGTGAGAGGTGTGTGTGTGTGTGTGTGTGTGTGTGTGTGTGTATTTGTCTGCGAATGTAAGAAAGAGTGATAGTAAGAGAGAAAGAAAGAAGGAGAAGAGCCCTCAGATTGTTTTCTTTTAGGCACAGGGAGCTGTCAGGTCAGCTGAACCAGGGAAGTTGGCTCCGGCCATTCTTGCAAAGAGGATCCTGGTGAAACTGACCAACATGGCAATTGCAATTCCTATATTCTGGTGTTCTAAGAGTCCCTTGATCCAGACAGATGAGGGAAGGGGGGCATAAACTGAAAGAATAGTGCAGCTCACAGGCTCTCTCAGTTCTAGGTTGAGCACATGGTTTTCTATTGCACACTAAGATGCTGGCCCAGAGATGAAAGCCGCATTGTGATTCTCCACTGCTCTCCTACTAATACCTGTAGCTCTCGACACATTTCTGTAATAGACATGGATCCATTGAATGACCGCAGTCAGCCTTGGGAGCCGGCCACTTCAAATCACCAAGAAAACCCATTGATGTTTCTTTCTCTTTTCTCCTGAATTGGCAGTTCATGTTCACACACTAATGCTGCTGCCTCGCTGTAAGAAGGCTTATATTAAGAATTTTAGTGGTATATTTTCCCTAAGAAACAGCATCTAAATATGCCTTATTTATTTTTTCAATTTATTTGAGCATACCCAGTATCTTACATAGCAAATAAATGCTGTTTGTTTCATATTTTATTTCAGTGGAGTAATGAAGACACTAAGTTTATCAGTAAATGACTTGAGGTGATTGTTGAGAGTCAATGGGGAAAATTGTGCTATAACAATTAATATCCAGGCAGATAGAATGTTAGCTCTTCAGATTAAAAATAAGCGTACTATCTGCCACTTCATTTTGATTACAGCCCTTTAAGATTACGTCAACTGGTCCAAAGTTCTTTCAGAGTACGCAGTTTGTGATATATTGTATGGGTCTGTGCAAATGTGTGTGCCTGTGTGTGTTCAAGCTGTACAAATGCCACATATCCTTGAAAGCTAATAAAAAAAAATTATCAGGTTCTTCTCATTATCTGCATAACAAATAATTCTCAAATTCAGTGGCTTCAAATAATAAGAACATTTGCTCTTTATGTTTTTGCGGATTAGAAATTCAGGAATGTCTCCGGTAGGGACACTAGAGATGTCTCGGGTACTAATAGATAGTGATGCTCAGGTTTGGAGCCAGAGGTACTGAGTGGCTGGGGCGCTGGGGCAGGCTAGTACCTCTTTTTCTTCATTAGTTTTCAGAGCCTCTCCATGTGCTGGCCCTGCAAGGGCTAATTTTCACTGTGCCCTAACCTGGTCACTTTGCACACCTAAGAATAGCTCAGATCTCCAAAGGTGAACGTTCCAAGAGGCAGGGAAAGTGGCTTGCTTTGGCTAGCCAAGCTTTGCATATTATAAAGCATTGCTTTTCTGTAACTTATTAGGTGAGGCAGTTACAAAGCCCACCCAGTTTCAAAAGGAGGGGACAATGGCCGGGCATGATGGCACACACTTGTAATCTCAGCATTCGAGAGGCTGAGACCTGAGAATCATGGTTTGTGGACAGCCTCAGCTACTTAGTGAGGCCCTTCGCAACTCAGTGAGACCCTGTTTCAAAACTAAAGAGACTAAAAGATATGTCTGGGAGTATAGCTTGGAGTTGCAATGCCACTGGGTTCCATCCTCAGTACCGCAAAAAAAAAAAAAAAAAAAGGAGTAGGCAGGCACATGTGATTGTGGGTGACAGTCTGGAAGGGAAAGTGAGAAAGAAAATATCATTGGGGCCACTTTCTAAGTCTGTCTCACTTATATTTTTAAAAATGGTCTAGCATTTACCCATTTGTATGCATTTTCTTAGTAATAATTTAAAAATAAATACAGTTGAGAGAGAAGCAAATTTTGCATCCTAAACCCCCCTAAATTCCAAAAGATGACATTCTAACATGGTATTGTTATGATTGCTCACCTCACCCATACCCGCCCTTTTATAAAAGTATTTTACCTCCAGTGCGATTTCAGTTGGCTGTTCAAGTGACAGGCTGTTGCCTAGATAACTAAGGAGATGAGTGGGAAGATGATGCATCCACAGCCTCCCTCCATGTTTCTCACTCCCACCTCTGGTTAAGAGGGGCTTATAGGAACAGCCAGTGAAGGAGGGGTCTGGGCAGTTGCCGTCATGACTACTGGTGTCTGAGAGGGAAGAGACCTTCATGGCCACTGGTGTCCCAGAGGGAAGAGACCTTCATGGCCACTGGTGTTCTAGAAGGAAGAGACCTCCATGGCCGCTGGCGTCCCAGAGGGAAGAGATCTTTATAGCCACTGGTATCCCAGAGGGAAGAGACCTTCATGAACACTGGTGTCCCAGAGGGAAGTGACCTTCATGGCCACTGGTGTCCCAGAAGGAAGAGACCTTCATGACCACTGGTGTCCCAGAGGGAAGAGATCTTCATGGGCACTGGTTTTCTAGAAAGAAGAGACCTCCATGGCCGCTGGCATCCCAGGGGGAAGAGATCTTTATGGCCACTGGTATCCCAGAGGGAAGAGACCTTCATGACCACTGGTGTTCCAGAAGGAAGAGACCTCCATGATGGCCGCTAGCGTCCCAGAGGGAAGAGATCTTTATGGCCACTGGTGTCCCAGAAGGAAGAGACCTTCATGACCACTGGTGTCCCAGAAGGAAGAGACCTTCATGACCACTGGTGTCCCAGAGGGAAGAGACCTTCATGAGCACTGGTGTCTCAGAGGGAAGAGACCTTCATGACCACTGGTGTCCCAGAAGGAAGAGACCTTCATGACCACTGGTATCTCAGAGGGAAGCCAGCATTCTCCCACATACACATACCTGTTTCAAAACTTGGTGCTCAAGCTAGAGAGGAAGGACTACAGAAGGGAGAGTCTCTTTCCTGTCAGAAAGAAAGAAGAAAAATCCAGAGAGTAAAAGGGCAAAGAGAAAGCTCACAGCTTCCTTCCTGATGCCCCAAAACTCTACCTTCTATTCTGAGACACTGTGCAAAGACTGGTGCACCAATCACCAGGGGGGGGGGTCCCATATATTCCTGAAACTGTGTCATCCATGTCCCAACACCATCGCAGCATGTTCTGTAACAAATCAAACATGTGGGGCATGTGGTTGTGACTCAGTTCAACTCAGTTCAACGTGTGAAATTAGTTAGGTGGGTAATGCCTGCTTCCCTTTGAAAGAATAAATAGGAGGAGGGCCTATTTGTTCTTTTCAGATCAAAAGCAATGTACTTCAGAAACAGGGTCTCACTAAGTTGTGGGGGATCTCATTAAGTTGCTGAGGCTGGCTGCAAACTCAGATTCTCCTGTCTCAGCCTCTCAAACACTGGGATTACAAGTGTGTGTCACCACATCCAGCTTAGACCAGTACTTTTCAAATGGTTGATTTTTAAAATAAATGTGTTTTGCTAATATTTATAAAGAATTATGCTATTTAGATAATTTTTAAAACTTAGAGGTAACTCTTCTAATTTTAAATACATTGATCTAAAGTTGACTGATCAAATTTCTGGAAAATTTTCTAGAAGTAATATGAAGTACACATGGAGGGTTAGAAAGATATAAATATTAATGTTAAAAGTAATATTACATCTCCCAAATCACATTTTATAATGGATAAGTTTTGTAAATCAAAACCTATGCATTAAAGAGGCATATACATGTAGGGTTTTACTTGTTCTGCATTTGATAAAATAAAAGTGACTAAGTATATTTTTCCTTTTGAGTATAACTATAAATAGAAACTTTTAAATCAGTTGATATTACTGGATTTGAAAAAATTGTATCCAGTCTCATTTATCTTGAACATTCAATTTATGGATCACAGGCCAATAAGAATTGTAACTTTTTAGAATGATAGAATATTATGTAATAGCTCTGGATTTTACATATTTTTCACTTATATGGAAGACATTCTTTTGAAGAATGCTGTTCATTTTTTGTCTTAGAGGAACTTTAATTTGCTTTTTAAAAGCTGATAGGTTATAGCTAAGTACTCTTTGTAATATCAATATGTTGGAGCAAATTCATGCTGATGTCTTTATGACATGAATACTATTTGCTCCAGAATTTGTACTGCTGTGATGTGGGATCCATTGACAAATTTAACAATAATGTTAGTAAAAATGGATGAAGATGTTATAGAATTTTGCTTACAGCATATACTAAGAAATGTGTAAGTAGTCTGAATGTAGTCATTCATCCTCCCCTCTACACACACACACACACACACACACACACACACACACACACGTCTACGTTGCTGGCTTCCTGAGCTTTAGGAGAAAGCATGATATCTGCTATTTAACTTGTGCTTTCTGATGGAGCAATAGAAAATATGAGCCCTATTCTTACTCTTTATGATATGATTTGGCAAAGGATTTCCACATCTCTGCTTTGGATCCTTTCCACTTATTCACTCTCTCATTCATTGCTTTTATTGTGTCTCTATTAAAAAACTGTATGGAGTTCTTTGTTGGACTCAAAAATGGAATAACAGACAGTTGCTAACAATAACCGCAGTGTATACCTAACAAGGCAGTTACGAAGTTAAAGTGAATAATGGGAATAAAATCACTAAAATATTAAAACTCATACAAAAATGTTTTAAAACCAAGTGGCTGTCTATAAAGTAGTTATAATCAAATAAAATCTAGTAAGTAGAATACGTTCAACACTTTATCATCAGGGACTCTGGGCAACCTTTCAAAGGTCTGCTTTCTGCACTATTTACTAAAACAGATCTCCAGATCCATCGCATGGCCAAATCACAAGCCATCACAGCGATGGCTTCCATTTTTATGTTAACAAAATGTTTTGCTGCTGCTTTTTCTTATAACTGGTGTCTGACTTCCAATAAGCTAGTCTCCCCGCTCTCCAACAACCCAGGCCTACCCTTCCTTCTAATCAGTGTAGTTATGAGAGTGCTTAGAGTTGGCTCACAGAGGAAGTACGAAACTAGAAGGGAAACTCCATTAGCAGCCTCTGTAGAATGAGCGCAATTAAAGCCAGTATTTCAAAATTGCTCCTGCTCTCTTGCAAGAGAACTGACAACACGGACAGTGCCATTATCAAACAGCAAGCTGTAATATCTGAGAGGCTGCAGAGTTGAGTAGAAAGAAAATTACATTGGGAGCTTTGAGACTTCTTGCCCTACTTCAGAAAGATGTCGGGAACATGCTTGTTCTGACATGGGAAGACCGGGAGCGTGGTCACCTAAGGCACTGACCTGAACAAGAATAACGAATGCATAATTGTTATGTTTATCTTAGGAAACTGGGAACTGTAATGACTTATTTATCTGTCTAGAACGTTAGTTTCCCAGTTTATAACCCACAAAACTATTTGTGTGTTTGTTTTACAACTTGGAAAAATGAAAATTTGTAGGTCTTGGTGGGTGGATTATGATTATAAATGTCTTTATTCACAGTAAGTGTATGGGTAGCTGCTTGGTTACTCTTGAGAGGCATGAGCATTCCACCCAGTAGAGGGCAGTAAAGAGGGCCTCAGTATACAAAGGCAAAGTCAACTAAAGAATTCCGTACAGGAAATCATACACCAGACCAAATTAGTTTTAAGGCTTCTGGATTTGAGAAGTTTTGTGAGTATGGTGTCAGACCATTTTAACTTTGGCAGCCAAGACAGGGTACTGGGTAGGGGAAAAAAAAAAAAAAACTGGATGTTCAATTTTCCAGAGATTTCCTGTGTTTATTATTGTAAGAGTGTGATTTATTAAAACTGTCTTACTTCTTCAAGCAGACCAAGATTTCCTCTATGCTACTGAGGCTAAGATATATGGGGTCTGTGGAAATAGTCTGTGAATGAGACAGGGTTATAGTACCCAGGCTGCAGTGCTATTCATAGCTGGCCAGAACATTTTCACCCAGGGTTGTCAGGAAGGTTGTCTCTAGTCTCATTTTTTCTCATTGCTGAATTTACCAATGCTACCTTTAAGAGGAATTACTGCTCAAATTGGGTTTTGAGTTATAGGGTCCGAAACCACATTATTTACATTTTTATAGTAATCGATGGCGTGTGTTGAAGAAATTAATGTTCTATATCTGTCTTTCCTGCTGTAGTCCTGCACACAGAAAGTAATATCATCAGTTATGTGTCCTCTGGCCAGTAGAGATTGTAGACAAGTTACTCTGACATTACTTACTTTAAAGAAATAGGGCTGTTCTTCCGGATCATTTTGTTGGTAGAAGGGCAGAAGCAAAGACTTTTTAAAATATATATTTTTAAAAGATTTGGCAAAATTTAAGATTATAGGTATACACATTGAAGCATTTTCTGGCAAAATTTATGATAGTTTATTAAGCAGAGCATTTAGAACTATAGATACACTCAGAAATATGATGGCTTTACCAAGAATACGACACACCTACTGACATCGCTTTTTGTTGGTAACATTTCTGGAGTTGTAAGGAAAAAGGATATAGTAGATACTATAAATCTGCATTTCAGAAAAAGTCTTGGCTATTTTGATGACATTGCTATGAAATATAGGAATGTTACCAAGGCTGATAGTTTCCAAACTCTCATTTTTTAATCTGTGAAACTATTCTCCATCTTGGATAAAACTTTACATTCAACCCTGATGCACAATACATACAAGAACAGATCTATGTAGATCCCTCCAGGTTCTAGGAAGAATCCTGTTAATGCGTTCACCTAGTTATTTTTAATGAGTTTTCAATATATATATATATATATATATATATATATATATATATACTTAAATATACTTATATTAGTGTATTGTAACCATATATCACATTGAGTTTTCATGTGATAAAAGCATCCATGCACACAGCACCTGACATTTCTTTTTAAAAAGAAGCTTCATCCAAATTGCAATCCTTTTAATTCATGAAAGCTGGACTTGCCTTACTGCAGTAGATAAAGTGCCTGGAGTACATTGACTTATTCTCTCTGAACCCCCAACCTCTGTGACCCCCAACCTTGTGGATGTCCAGTACTTTCTGAGAAATTTGCCAACCTCAGATTCCTGAATCCTACAGGAGAATAGAATCAGAATCTGTACAGATGGGTCTAAGAAGTCTGTAGTATTTCAGATAATTTTAATGATGGGTCCAATGTGTGAGGTACTGGGATAGATAGTAAGATAAGCCCCCAAACTGCTTGACTTGAGTTCTTTTTATGAGCTTTGTTCTTAACATTGTGGCACACGGAATCTGATAATAAGAGGAAGCTACAGAAGATAGATAGAAGATACAGCAGACATACAGGCCGAGACAGTCAGACAGGAGTCACAGCTTTTCTCCTTACTAGCGAGGTGGCTTCCTGCTTCCTTACTGTCCCCGAGTTCAGTTCTTTTCCAGAAACCATCTCTGCTATTGGATAGTTCAAAATGTTTAAAAGATAGCACATATAAAGATTTTGGCCTAGCTAGATTTAATCTCTAATTCAGCATAAAGCAAATATGCTTGTATCATCATTATTACTAATAAAGATTCTAGAAGAATTAGTGGAGAAAAAGAATAACAATTCAAAGTAAACGCAAACAACAATAAATGATTGAAGCCCAAAAGGCAACATGTCAGTTATTTATTAAATGACAATCATTTATTAAATGTTCATTTTAGTCAAAGTATTTAAGAAGCTAACAATTTTTGGGGGGTAAAAGAGACATAAATCAATGCAATTTAATAAATGGGCAAACGAACTAAACTGACACTTCTCAAAAAGAGAAATTCAAACGGCCAACAAATATATGAAAACTGATCATCATTCTTAGAAATCAGAGAAATTAAAAGCAAAACTACCCTGAGATTTCATCCCAGTCCAGTTAAAATGATAATCACCAAGAATACAAACAGTAGAGCTGGGCATTGGTGGCACATGCTTGTAATCCCAGTACTTGGGAAGGTGAGACAGAAGATGTCATCTGCAAAAAAAAAAAAAAAAAATGGATAGAACTGCAGAACATTTTAACTGAAATGTTGAATTACAAACTCTCTGGGCTCAGGTGTATAAGTCACTTGAGAAACTTACTGAACATGCAGGTTTCTGTTTCTTTTGGCGGGAATGAGGGTTCTAAGAGATTTCCAGTTTGATTATCAGTAACTCTAAATCTACAGAGAACTTAGATAATACGATGAAGGGCCTTCATTTTTCAGTAATATGAAATTAAAATTAAAATTGTATTAATTTCAGGATGCTGGCTTGGTAACAACTTGCATATTTGGAGGTGCACTAAAAATGTTAAAATAATTGAAAATCATTCTAATCCATTTTATTTGTGTTTCATATGATACATTAAAAAAGACTTAGTTTATATTCTACCACAGGATTCTGAAAAAGCCCCTGCCTTATTTTTCCCAATGTCATAACATTCCACACCTGTCTTAGAGTCTCATATTCTCCAAATAATTCCCCTTTTCCTTCTGTCTCTTAGGTTTTGTATATCTTTGTTTAGTCCCCCTGATTCCATATCCTGATGGATACCTGGCTTGGACCAGCAGAGACAATGTCTATTGATAGGGTAAAGGAAAAAACCCCGCTGACAGTGACAGTCTACGCTGAAGTGGTCATGGGAGCCTTGAAAACCATCCTCTGCTCCAGTTCTCTTTGTTGACTTGTACTTATATAAAAATATCCATATTAGTTGTGTTACTTGAAAACCCTCCTAGTCTGAGGTGGTGGCTACTTCTCCCAAGTGTCAAAGACTATACCTCGACGTACACATAATGAAATACAACAATGAAATCCAAAGGACGAAATGATATTCACGTCTTCATTTGCATCACTATCAGACCTTCCTCAGAGAAGCACTGTACGTAGCAAAGCAATACTTTATACAACTTCCTCTTTTTCTTTTGAAATGTCTCCAGTGCATGGGAGTACAGCCCCTTGTCACCAAAGCGAACCCTGGCCTGTCCCTCACTCTAAACTTCACTACTGTTAGGATTGTTTAGATTCTTGTGGTCACCTCTTCCTCTTTATCCTAATATTTTCCTGTTGTCTCCCTATTTAGTATCCCATCACAGAACATCAGGTTCAGGACTTGCAAAAGATAATATCATTTCAGAAACATTACTATAAAGATAGAATACTTAGCATTTTATCTACATGCACTTTTGACTCTACTCTGTACACTTCCTCCACTTAACTTTTAATATTTTGTCCCATCCCATTTGATCTTGTTAACTTATAAGTTAAAAAAAATAAAACAAAGAGTTTTTTGTGTATCCTAAATGTGTATGAGAGACTTTCACATACAAATTACTTAGCTGGAACTTAGAGACCTAACCAGTGTTGTACATTTGTAATTGCACTTTTTTTTTCTGGATAAAGGAAAAAAATGCTAGTAAGTAAAGTCTAAATAAGCACCAGTTAATTTTCCCTCCAAATACAAAAAGTCCTCTCAATTTTTATGTGCCATAATCTAAATATAAATTCACATTTTTTAAATATCTCATACTATATATATATTCAGTTGTAATATTAAACTTATTCATATAATATTCACTTCATTTCTATATCAAATTCTACTGACATTTCCAGAATATGTCCAGGAAATGGTAAAATATGTTACCAAAAAAATTATGAGGACTTTTTATTTAAATAAAAACTCACAGCAAGGCTGGGTGGGGTTGTACAAACCTGTAATTCCAGTACTTGGAGGTCTGCGACAGAGGGATCTCAGGATCGAGGCCCTACACAACTTAGTGAGATCTTCTTTTAAAATAAAAAATTAAGCTGGACGTGGTGGCGCACGCTTGTAATCCCCACGCTTGGGAGGCGGAGACAGGAGGATCATGCTGGATCGAAGCCAGCCGCGCTGGCTTAAGAGACCCTGTTTCCAAATAAAAATATAAAATAGGTCTGAGAGTGTAGCCCTGAAGTAGAAGAGCTCCCAGAACCCCAGTACCACCAAAAATAAAAAAATTAAAAACTAAATTAAAAAATTAAAAAATAAAATAAGGATGGGAGTGTAGTCCAGGGGTAGAATGACTCTTGAGTTCAATCCCCAGTACAAAAAAGTCACAACAGAATATTAAAAATATGTTAATTTAAACCAGATGTAGAAAAGTTTTGTCAAAATGTCAAAAAGTAATATTACTTTCATTGTTTGAGTAATAGTCAAGCTTTAGACATTAAAATAACATCAAGGTTGAAGTTTAACATAAACTCCCCACGAGAAAAAATTAAAGCAGAGACTTTATATTTTAATTGAAACCTGTTTTCTTTTATTCATTATAATGAAATTTTATAATATTGTAATATCCTAAAGTTCTTTACTTATTTGCCTTTATTAAACAAATTAAGATAGAATTTTCTAAATGGCCTCATTATATGTGACTTTAAAAAAAGTATTGGTATTTTTGGATATTGTTAATGTATTTATCATAATTGAATTAAGATATTTTCAGTGATTATCAAATTCCAGGTATTATTATCATTATTATCTGGAAATTTGGTTACCTTTATCTCTTTTGTAGTTGTATTGATTAAGACATCTACTAAAAATTGTTTCATTATATAAAATTTTTCATATTAATTCAAGATTTTTATTAAATTATGTACTGAAGGAAGTAAGTCCTTACCTTACCAGTCAACAAAGACTGTATTTCTTATAGAGTAAAATGTGTTTTTTGCCTTTTACACTATTTATGATAAGCTGCCATACTTTATCCTAATCTATATCTGGTTGGGGACACACTGTTTATTTCTGCTATCATGGTAATATAAATGTCTCCAATAAATATTTAAGGATACCATGTTTAGTTGGTCTTAAATACTAGTAATTAACATTTTCTAGTAAGACAGTGTTGTATTTTATTTTATTATAATATACTAAAACTGGGGTAATTTTGATTTTCTTTCTGCTTGAAATTATGAATAAGTGCTCTAATTTTGCTATAATTTGTATGTGTATATGTGTGTGTGTGTGTGAGAGAGAGCGAGAGAGAGAGAGAGAGAGAGAGAGAGAGAGGGAGAGAGACAAGATAGAAATCTCACAGTGTCAGACACAAAGGCTAATAAATTCATGGGTATGCAATCAAGAGCTGTGTTAAAATATGAATAAATGTTAAATATTTTAAAAGGAAGCATATAAAACAATGAGGATCACACT
This sequence comes from Muscardinus avellanarius, assembly GCF_963383645.1. Lineage (NCBI taxonomy): Eukaryota > Metazoa > Chordata > Mammalia > Rodentia > Gliridae > Muscardinus > Muscardinus avellanarius. The sequence continues at coordinate 12,240,979 of NC_137794.1, forward strand.
TTCAGGTGGAGTCATTTCCTTTTTTCTATTAGCCACCATCCCCTATTATTTTCCTCTTGAGAGCCCTGTTACAGCCCCTGGCATTTCTCAACCACAGAACGTGTCGTGACCTGGATTCTCACACTTATCTGAGAGTGGCCTGCCTCTCATAGACTGGCCTCCGTGTCTCTCTCAGATCATTCTTTCTCTAATGCTGCTTTTATATCGCTCTTCTGAGATTTCAGTACCCTCTCCCCATGCCCTTCTATTGCAGCCACTAGAAAGCAGGGGTCTTTAATGAAACGTGAACCTAAGTCAAAGACACATCTCAGTGTTTGATCCCCACCTTCGTTTATGATCTCATCCCTGGTTATTTACCACTGATCTTCACTAGGCAAATATTGTGCTTCCACTCGGGCACCCATCCTTTCCTTTTTGCTAGGCATATCATTTTTCATAGTTTTTTTTATTTCACAACTATACACTGAATTACCTGAGAACTCAGTGGTGTAAATAGACATCTAGTATGTTCGCTGATTCTGTAGGTGCCCAACTTAAGCAGGACATAGGGGACAGGTTGTCTTTGTCTATCATGCCTAGGGTCTTGGATTCTGGATACAGGAGTTGTCTGATGGCTACTTCCATAGGAAATCTAGGGGGGTAATACTGGCTGTCGGGTGGGGCCTCAGGTTCCACAAGGGCCTCTTCTGGTGGCCTCTGCAGAGCCTCCTTTGGGCTTCCTCGTAGCATGTTGGCTGATTTCTCCATGGTAAATTTCTCCAAAGAGAAAGCCATATGGGAGCTATATACTTTTTTTTAACCTAGCCTTAGGAGTCACATAAATTTATTTGATCTATACACTACTAGTTAGAACAATCACAGCCCACCCAGATTTAAAGAGTTAAATAGAATCCACCTCTTGATAGGCCATTTTTTTTTTGCAATACTAGGGATGGAACCTATATTTTGGCCACTTTTAAATAATATGTAATATGCTCCAGCCAAGGACTTCAGTTCGTATTTCATGCCCTCTTTGAAGTTTTTCTAGACTGTGATAAGACATATCTACTTGTCCCCTTTCTGAACTATTATCATGTGGGCTCTCATTCACAATCATCTGTTTTTTCGCATTGTTAACCCTCCATGTGTATTTGTTTTATCTTCCCAAGTATTCTGCACGTGACTTCAGTGCAAGGACCTCAGTTTCTCACAGGAAAGTAAGATCTGGTTGTGCATTTCCCAGGGTACCTAGAATGGAGTTCTGGACATGGCAGATGCTCAGTAAACATCTGGATTAAAATCAGTTGAGTTTAGAATGAAGTAAGAATGTTGGCTTTTATGCATCATAAATGAATATGGAAGCTAGTCTTTGTCAAGGATGCAGTGCTGGAGTGGGGGGATGGTGGATATGCTAACGTGGAAATAAGTGAGGAAAAATAACACTAGGCACAAATAAATGTATTTGGATTGCCTGAAAAGCAAGCTTAAATATCAGTGATGCATAATGATAGTCAGAGGTGCTGGTTTACATCTTAAACACTTAATTCTAAATTTAAAGTGATTTAAAATTAATTTAATTAACTCAAATTATAATAATTCAAAATATTTACGTCTCCTAGCGCTCAATGCAGAGTTGAGAAGACTCATTAACCTGAGTAAATATTGTGATAGTTTATATCTTTTAAGAATGTGTACACATATTAATAAAAAACGTTAATGTTTTAGTTTGTTTTTAAAAACTCAAAATAATACATGCTCATCATAACAATCCAATATGTATAGAAACAAAACAGTAGTCTTCCTTCTTCCGTTCCCATGTTGAGGACACCAATTTTGTTTTGTTGTGTGTTCGCACCCTTCTTTTGCATACATTCCATCATTTCTATTTCATGTGTATATAGTCTACACATATATGTTGTTCATGCCATACTTGTTCTTCTTAATTATTGAAACATCATGATTCTAGTCATGGTCATTTTTCTTTTCTTTTCTTTTCTTTTCTTTTTTTTTTTTTTGGTGGTAATGGGGGTGGAACCCAGAGGCTTTCTACTTCTGGGCTATACTCCCAGACCCATTTTATATTTTATTTGGAAACAGGGTCTCACTAAGTAGCTGAGGCTGGCTTCGAACCTGCGTGATCCTCCTGTCTCAGCCTCTCAAGCGCGGGGATTACAAGCGTGGGCCACCAAGCCCGGTTAATCATGGTAATTTTTCTATACAATGATTATGGGATCTAATGATCAGTTGTCGCTTGAAAAGTAATTTATAAATTTTGTGTATTTGATATTTTAATTTAGTTTGTTAATAGATTCAGAGAAAACATCGATAAGGTGGATTAACTTTTTGGTCTGAGTTTTTCTCTGCTGTATTTGTTTATTTTGCCTGTCAGAAGATAAGAATCCCATGATAGTAATGCATAAAACATTTAAAGTATTTTTAACTGAGATACCCATGCTAACCAAATAACATATTGCAGTCTCAGATTCACTAAGGTATATGATGGAGACGTGTACAATTTCCTACTGTACACTTACTTGTCATACGTCACGTCGTCATATGTCATGGGGAAGCTAAATGTGTAGCTTGTAACCTTTCATACTCTCCCAGCCATCAGGCTTGCTGGAGGCTTTCTCCATCAGATGGCAAGCAGAAAAGAAATCTTGGTTAAGTGAAAATGGTAGGGGTCTTGAGCATCTGTGGTCCCCATTTAGCCAGATCTTGTTATGTGAGTTATTTAAGCTCATATCTAGCTATTATTTATCTATGGCGCTAAGAATGACTTTTCTGTAGTGACACTGGCATCATTTTACTATTTCAAACATTAATTTATAGAACCTATGCACGCATTAAGCTGTGACCTACATGACAAGCTGGTGACGTACCAGACAGAATACTCAGCTGTGTGTTTCTCTGTAACTCTTATGTGTTTGAGATGGCTGATCACACTGAAGTTATGAAAGGCATCCACCAGTTCCCAGGAGTCCGCTATCCTGTCCTGACTCCTAACCTGCAGGGTTTCCACCGAGCCGTAAGTATGCAGCTGCTGATTTTTCTAAAATTCTATGCCTCTTATTGATTTAAAGATCTTTATAAGGTTAAAATGTTGTCATGTGTAATTCTCTTATACTATATAAATACTCTGCTAATGTACCTACACTAATAAAAAGAGATTAGAATCTAGGGATGGTGGTGCACACTTGTAATCCCAGAATTTGGGAGGCTGAAACAGGAGGATCGCAGTTCACGGACAGCCTCGGCTACTTAGTGAGGCCCTTTGCAACTCAGTGAGACCCTGTTTCAAAATAAAGAATAGAAAATAGGGATGGGAGTGTAGTTTGGAGGTAGAAAGCCCTGGGGTTCAATCCTCAGTACCACACACACACACACACACACACACACACACACCAAAAAAAAAAGAAAAGAAAAAAAAAATAAAAAAAGAAAAGAAAAAAAGAAAAGAAAAAAAAAACCCAGACATTAGAACCCTCATGACACTTTTAGAAATTAAAGTGTTGCATGTACAGGGTTCTTTCAGTTTAATCATTCAAAAATTAAAAACAAGCTGGCGTGGTGGCGGACGCTTGTAATCCCCAGGCTTGGGAGGCGGAGACAGGAGGAACATGCAGGTTCAAAGCCAGCCTTGCTGGCTTAGGAGGCCCTGTTTCCAAATAAAATATAAAATAGGTCTGGGAGTGTAGACCGGAAGTAGAAGGGTTCCATCCCCAATACCACCAAAACATAAATAAATAAATAAATAAATAAATAAATACAGAGAGAATTAAAATGTAAAAATAAGTCTCTCCATTTTGATGGATTTTTAAGTGTATTTTGTGCTTCTCTCTGAAATAGGCAATACAGAGCACAACTTAAACATTTCTTGATGCAATGCAGCATTATCATCCTTAATATTATTGGATCGGATATGTATTTTGTTTCACCTAAAAAATAGAAAAAAATATTCTCTGGTAAGAAAGAAAGCAAAAAGAAATATTGAAATGTTATCTTTAAGTCATCAAAAGCTTGGTATCAGACAAATGAAACTGTTATGTGAGATTATCATTTTTTAATTTTAGATAAATTGCCATAATACTAGATATCAACTACTAAGCCAAGCATGGGAGGGAGGGATAGGGAGAGAATGGGGTGGGGATTGGGTGGGGGCTGACTGGGAAAAGTGTGCATGTATGTCTACAAAAGTATGTATCCTACTATGATGTATGAATACAGTGCACCAATAAAAAAATAAATAAAAAAAATAAAAGAAGCTAATCATTGTCATTGTATGTACTTTAAATAACTTTTCTCATTTTTTTGGGGTTTGTTTCCTCTAAGTCTGCGTGATTTGGGGAGTTATATGATGGATTAAAAGTTTTGATGAGCCAGAGAGGATGGCACATGTCTGTAGCTCAAGTATTTGTGAGGCTGGGAATGAAGTATCACAGGTTTGAGGCCAGCCTCAGCAACTTAGCAAGACTGTTTCAAAAAAAGGCTGAGGGTGTAGCTTGGAGATAGAAAGCCCCTTGGCTCCATCCCTGGTGCCATACACACAGAAAAGTTTTGATGATTAGCGTAAAAGAAGCACCATTTAAATTTGAAGTAAAAATGTGTCCTATTATATGTACATGAATTTATTGCCAAAGTTCTGCAGTAGCTCCCCTAGTGTATAAAGTTGTGGATGCTGGTTACTGTATTACTTGCTAGTCTATATGTTGTCAGAACCATTAATATCTTTTTCTCACTTTTACTGTGTGAGGTGGTGCTAGGTAATAAGGTAATAAGATCTTTGTGCTACAATATTTCCATCTATAAAATGGGCCTAATGATACTTAATTTATCCTGTTCCGAAAAGGATGTGGAAAGTGCTAACTACAGTACTGGAAAATAGAGGGCAGTTAATAAAGAGAAGTTTTATTTTAGAAGTTCTGAATATATTTTGAATATGTATATATATGTATATATATATATATTCTCCAAAATATATATTATATATATGCATATATATGTGTATATATATATATGTATATATATTTTTTGGACCAATATATATCTGTAAATAATGGAGGAAAGATGACAAGATTGTTTCAATGTTATTAGTAGGATATGAGAGACAGGGGTGGAGAAATGTAGGCAGAGTGCTAGCGATACATGAATGGAAGGTCCTGGCATCCAGAAGAAGATGCAGGATCCTTGACTTTTGAAAATGCGTCATTGGAGAAGCCTGGGGAGACAGTAAAGATGACAAAGAGGCAAAAGAGAGTTGATTAATATTTTGTATTTTAAGACTGGCAAGAGGATTTGAGCCTTAGGCACTTAAGAGTGTGGTTGTGTGATTCAGGATATAAAAGAAGAGGCTAGGTTAGGAGTTGAAGGAAAGAAAGCTTTGGGCAAAATTTAAATGTTGGATTGGAAAACATTTTTCTATTGGATCGTAGAAAGAAAAGAACAGAGAACCTCTATCTTAATAATTTGTTTGAAAATAGTGTTTTCCATGGAAAATAAAGGTTTTATTGGGGTGACATTATTTTTCATAGTTAGGGTTAACTTATTTCTGAGGATAACTTGTTGAAAGGCAAAATTAAATTGGAACATCGCCCCTGTGTTTTTGGTACCTCATAGACTTACGAGTCTTGTAGTTTGTGGAATTATCCTGCTATTAAAGTATTTTTCCATTTCCAAAGAGCATTTGTGGCAAGATGAGGGGACTTGTTTCAAATATTAAGGCAAAAATGAAAAAGAACAAGACAGGTTTTCCAGAGCAGTTAATCTGCAATCCTTTACACTTTTGAAAACTTCATCTTGGGGCTTTTAATTATATTTTCTAGGTTGCAGCTGGAGCCACGGAGATATCAGTTTTTGGTGCAGCATCTGAGTCCTTCAGCAAGAGGAACATTAACTGCTCCATTGAAGAAAGCATGGGGAGGTTCGAGGAGGTCGTTAAATCGGCAAGGCTCATGAATATCCCGGCACGAGGGTATTTATGAAATACCACAAATACTGTTTCATTCGCTTCATTATGATCTGTCTAGACACTTGTGTAATTATAAAAGTGCACGTAGGCTGTCTCATTTGTACCTTACTTAACCAGGCAATCACAGTATAGTCCTATTTTATTAATGTCTTAAAGAGCTGTAGGGGGTTCTGAGTCTGCGGAAGGTGGGATCCCCCTGAAGCAGAGGCACTAGCTTAGCGTACAGTTCTGCCCTTAGCCATTGTAGGGACCCACAGCTGTCCAAGTCCACTGCCTTCTGACCCCAGCCTGGTGCTGTTGATAAATTGAGGGAATTTGATAAATCAATTGAGGAATTGATAAGTCAAAAAACATCCGAGTAGCTTTTAGAAAGGAATCATCTAGTGTGGTTCTCAAATCTGTTTTTGTTTTAAGCATGACTTTTTCTTCAAAAAAATTTAATTGGATAGAGTATATTGTACATAAAGTTGAACCTCTGAGCTTCTCGAGGAAGTTGGGTCCATCATTTCACCTATTCAATCTCCCCTTTACCTCTGACTTTCCTACTTTCTCTGGTTGATCCCAGAGCCCCTGCTTAGCACCTTGCAGGACACTCTTTAAAAACACATGATAAACTGCAGACAGAAGATGAATACAAATCAATTTTGGGGTTTCTTTATTTGATCTCATATATCTATTTCAGTGTATCTGAGATATCAGTCCTTTCCTCCTAGCCTTGCCTGTTTCCTTGTAGAAACCACATTTTTCTTGGTTGGAGCCATGGGCTTTTCATTCCTATAGAACCTAAATATTGGCCACTGAGGAAGAGAAACAGACCCAGGGTCCACAAAACCAGTTTTGTGCTCAGAGGTTTAGAAACAGTATACTAAATATGATTACCTTAGTTGAATGATGATATAATTGGCCTCTGAGTTCACTACTGGGGTTCCTAGCATGGAGCCACACACATATCAATGTCAAGATAAAGTAGCAGGAAACAGATAAAAAGGAAGGAGGCTCTGAGCAGGGCTGAGGGGTAGCAAAGGAGACGTGTGTCTTGGTTCTTGCCTGCTTCCCAGATGAACAGGTGAATTTTAAGCAGCCATTGCAACTCGGCGCACAGGAGTTGAAGCATAAAATAAAATGTTACCAAACAAAGAAAGGCATTAGTTCACATGCTATTGATGGGGTGTTTGTTTGTTTGTTTGTTTGTTTGTTGTTGGTTTTTTTTTTGTACTGAGGATTGAACCCAGAGGCATTCTACCTCCAAGTTACAACCATAGCCCGATTTTTTTTATTTTTTCTTTGGAAACAGGGTCTTACTAGGTTGTTGAGAGCCTCACTAAGTTGCTGAAGCTGATTTTGAACCTGCAATCCTCCTGTCTCCGCTTCTCAAGTACTGGGATTGCAAGCGTGCACCACCACGCCCAGCCTTTGGTATTCATTTTATACTTACACAAATATGATAAGCACACTCTAAATCTTCAAGTGCATAATGTTTGCAAGAGAAACCTGCGTGCTAGAAATGGATTTAGGTGTAGGTTGGACTTTAGCTGAGGTGAGCAAAGTTTGTAATAGCAGGAACATCAGCTAAGTAAATCAAGTGACTCAGCTTTGAGGGAGGATATTAGACAAGGAGTGGAATCGAGTCGACGTCCTTTGACGAGTGGAATTAGACCGTATCATAGCGAACTAGCTTGTCGGTTTGTTTTTCCATTTTAACATGTTTTTTCCTCTCCCCATGGTAAGTCTGCAACATGAACTTTTAAAAAAAATATGCGAATTACTTTTGTAACTAAAATAGACCTATTTCATGGGAAAAACTTGCAAGAAAAATTTAGAAACTAAGACAATGTATTTTCATAGGCTATTTGTTTTTAAGGTAAATTTTACATAACCATAATAAAAAAAGAATATACTCTAAGTTTCTAAATTCAAATATAAATGTTACATTGTCGTTTTTACCTTTTAAAGAAAGTGAGAAGATTCTACTCTATTTTTTTTTGTGTGTGTGAGGGGGGGGGTTAAGGATGGAACACAAGGGAATTTGACCTCTGAGCTACACCCCCTTCCCTATTTTTTTTTTTTATTCTTTACTTTGAAACAGGGTCTCACTGAGTTGCAGAGGGCCTCACTAAGTAGCTGAGGCTGTCCGCGAACCGTGATCCTCCGGTCTCAGCCTCCCACAAGCGTGCGCCACCACATCCGGCTTCTATTCTATTTTAATATGTTTAAAATATGAATTGTAAGTTCTAAAGTAATTTTCACTGGAAAGTTGAAAAGAACGTAACTATAGGAAGAACAGTACAGCTGCGTTTGGTGGTGTGCGCTTGCGATCCTAGTACTTGGAGTATGAGACAGGAAGAGCACAGGTTCGAGGCCAGCTTCAGCAACTTAGCAAAATCTTGCTTCAAGATGAAAAAAAAAAAGTTTTACAAAGGTCTGGGGGTACATCTTAGAGGTAGAATTCTTCTGGCCCAACCTCCAGTATAAATAAATAAATAAATAAATAAATAAATAAATAAATAAATGTGCTTACTCTTCAAATAGAAAATTTGTGAAATTTTTTAATGTTGAAAGATGGATGTAAATAAATTATATGAGATCAGCTCTTGACTGTTAGCTTTTAAGGGCATGATGGCATTTGCCTGTAATCCCAGCACTTGGGAGGCTAAAGACAGGAGGAACACAAGTTTGAGGACAGCCTCAGCAACCTAGCAAGACCTTGTTTCAAAACATTTAAAAAAGGTGCATGCTAGGACCCTCAACTCAGCCATAAAGAAGAACAGAATTATATCATTTTCAAGGAGATGGAAAGTCCTGGAGAGCATTATGTTAAGTGAGATCAGCCGAGCACAGAATAAGAAGGTACATATGTTCCCTCTAATATGCCCAAACTAGGGAACGTAGAGGATACCACTGGTATTCCAGGTAATGGAGGGAAAATACCAGCAAAGCTTGAATGGAAAGATAGGGGAGGAGGAAGACTGAACTTGATTAATGGGGGTCTACATCCGAATATGTGTAAAATTATGAATATGGCATGGTTACCCTGGACAATCATTGGCGGAAGGGGGGAAGGGAAAACAGGGGCAGGGGGGGAGGGCACCAAGTATAGTTTAAATGTATACCATTTATGTTCAATAAAAAAAAAAATTAAAAAAAGGTGCGGGCACACACACACACACACACACACACACACACACACACACAGAATACTTAATGTAATTGATTTAAAGTGCTCTTTATGTACACTGAAAACGTTGCCCCATCAGTAAAGGAAACTTCCTACAGTTCTACAACGTAAAATTGTCTAAGTCTTTGATAAGAAAGCTACAAAAGTACAAGACGGAGAAGTTACAATAAAACCAAATGAAGGTTTTATTATGGAATTATACTACACAAAAATATGTGTGCTCCAATACAGATTTTGTCCCGTTTGAAATCAATTTCTCAAACGCACCCTTCAGTCCGTGAGTTCATTAGTTATTGATGCATTGTACATCATTTTCTTCTTCCCTCACATTTTTATCGATTTCAATAAGATTTTACTTTTACTAGCCATCTAGATTTTAGAAACGCTCTATTTTCAGTGATCGGGCATTGTATCAGTGATGGGGCTCGTATCAGGAGAAGAGCCAGGATTCAGCAGTTGACACCATTACTGGTCAGGTCAGTCACCGCTTCATCTTGTCTTACCTATCAGCAGTTGGTGTAACGTGTCTGCTCTTGATAATCGTCATTGCAGTCACACTTAACGAGTGTGACGCAGTGCACATTTTGAAAGTGCTCACTAAAACCATTTTCATTTTTATAGAAATGGTAACTTTAATGCGGACTAGTTAGAAGCTTTCTATAGAGTTACGAAGATAGTGTCCAATTTCCCTCCAAAACACACAACTCACATACATGTGCATACATTTTTATACGTATTGAGAATGTTACATATGATATGAGATATGGGACACATTGTCAAATCAGTGGCATAAAATGCAGAGTCTCCTCAATGCTGCCCAGTGTATGGAACTGGACATGAACACTGAAATGTCTACACTTTGTACTCAGCTCTTCTTAATATGTAATTCATGGAATAGCTAAGAATCTAGGTTATCTCTCTGATATTTGTCTAAAGTAATAAAAGTTAAGAAGGCAAAGAGAAATAAATGCCTGTGGTGAATGTAATTATTTTCTCTCCCTTAATAAATGACATTTTTTGAAAGAAATATGTGTTATTTTGCCAGGATCCTATTAAATTGAAATGCCTCCAGAAGTAAAGCTGTACTCTAATATATCATATGGAACACTTAGGATTTATTGCATTTTGTCTAATGTGGATAATAACCTCTCTTGAATGAAGTCGCATGAATCAAACGCTCACTGTCTTTGTGAAAGTATTAATTTAGAAATAAAATTACCACTAAAGTTCCAGCGATTTCACTATTTATATGCTTATGAATGTGTTTTACTAAATCAAAGGCTAACAGCTCTCTTTATCAAAGAATAAACCATGAAAACTCTCTTATAAAGTGTCCCAGGAAAGCTCTCTTATGAAATGGCCTAGGATGATGGATCCGCGAGTAACGTTATCAAAGGCTGAGCCTACGAAAGTGTTGTTTTCACATATTCCTGGGAATCAAACAAAATGATTCATCCACTGTTTAACAAATTATGAAATACAAAAATATTTTAGCTGTGAACTGTACATGTTGTATTTCTTCCCAATTATTTAGAATAAAAGCAAAACGGAGAAACATCGGGAAAAATAATAAGAGCAAATTAAGAATTAAACTAATATAAGCCAGGCAGGGCATGGTGACACTTGCTAAAATTCCAGTACTTTGGAGTCTGAGACAGAGAATGGCAGGTTTGAGGCCAGCCTCAGCAACGTACTGAAACCGTTTTAAAATAAAAATAAAAAGGGCTGGGAGTGTAGTTTGTAGCTTGGAGGTAAAATGCCCTGTGTTCAATCTCTACTACAAAAACCAAAGCTAATAGAGATAATCACAGAGTTCTCTTAGATTCAGGAAAAATAAAGAAAATTGTAGGATGTTAATTCAGTCATAACTTGTTTATAAAGTGTGATTAACAGTTACTGATATTTAGGAGCAGGTGAGGCATGTGGTTTTTCTAGAGCCACAATAAATCCAGAATGCTCATTTTATTTATCTCTTAATCTACTATCACCTGAAACCAGCCAAATTCCAGTCTTCCTTTGAAGGTTTCCAAAAGAGATTACATCATATTTCTTTAGTGAAAGATCTTCACCACTAGGAAGTCCACCCTGTCCAATTATGTAATTGATTGCCCAAATTTATATCATTAATGTCAGATTCATAGAAGAGTGTTTCCTTTTTATGTATTTTGACTCAGTTAAGACAGATGATCTACATAATCTTAGACTATAGAAGACCTGGGAAGCTGGGCGTGGTGGCGCACGCTTGTAATCCCCGTGCTTCGGAGGCTGAGACAGGAGGATCACACGGGTTCGAAGCCAGCCTCAGCTACTTAGTGAGGCTCTCAGCAACTTAGTGAGACCCTGTTTCCAAATAAAATATAAAATAGGTCTGGGAGTATAGCCCGGAGGTAGAAAGCCTCTGGGTTCCATCCCCAGTACCACCAAAAAAAAAAAAAAAAAAAGAAGAAGACCTGGAAAAACAGAGCAGTAGGTTTCCTACCAAGGAAAATATTCAAACTTTACTTGAATTTTTCTACTTCCCTGTCATTATAACCACTCGTCTGGCTTCTGAAGCTCCTTATTTAGTGATTGTGTGTGTGTGTGTGTGTGTGTGTGTGTGTGTGTGTGAACCTGGGGCCTAGTGTACTCTAGGCAAGCACTCTACCACTGTGCCCCAGCCCTAGAACTGCTCATTTACTTTAAGCCTCAAACATACCTCAAAAAATGAGATCCCATCATTGAATCAATGGGCATGTTTCTTTTCTATTCTAAAGCCTGTAATGACCTTTGTGGTATATTTTCCAATCAACAGCATCTCTATAAAGGAGATAGGACAATATTTTCTTGTGTTTTTGTCTCCTCTTTTCCTCTGACAACTACTTCCATTGTTCCTGGAGATTATACTTCTGGGAAACAAACCTGATCTTGTCCTTAATTTATCTAATAATTTTGAGTGTCTTCAATTAATTTTTAATCTTCTCCAGTCCAGTATCCATGGTATGATAGACAAGAGCTCTTGCTGTCTGAAAACTTATATTCTGGTCCAAAGAACTGTGTTTCCAGCCTCACTTCCCACCACAGGGCTCACTTCATTCTTGACAATTAGATACATGAGGCGTTGTTTTAATACTTGCATTGTCAAAGAATCTGTGAGGGATATAAAATGGTTTTAGCGCTGAGCTGAATAGCTAAAAGAGCTTTGTCCAAAAGCTTAATAATTTAAGATGGAAAGGAATTATTGTCTGCAGGAAAGACCTGACTTTTATAGGAGGGTGAGTTTCTTAAAAAGTTCACTTATAGATATCTATTATTTTGAGCCTTTTAAACAAATTAGACACTCCTTGTTTGAAATGATTTAGGAAAATACATGAGAGAGAAGAGAGGGAACCAAGGAGAACTCTGAGATTTTGCCCGATTCTAGGAGTTCTAGGGATGATTAATGATTATTATATCAACACATTCAGATGGAAATTCAGTGACAAGTGCACTCTTTTACATGATGTCTACATATAATTCTGAGAACCTGGATTTTTAACAGCTGAGTTTATGTAATTATTCAAATAAAACTCTATATTCCATTGGTATTTTCTGCTTTGAATATTGCTATGGTTATGAACAGCTTCATGAGATAAGTGCCTGTTATTTTATTCCCATCTGCCATCGAGTAACATATCTCAAGTTGTCGTTATTAGAACGATAAAAATGTGAGTTGAAAGAAAATGTTCCAAAATCGAGTTCATTTGGTTGATGGTAAAGTACTTGTGAAAGTCGAATGTAAAGTGAAATTTCTTGATGCGATTTTGACTATTTCTTTATTTTCATAAAATGGAACTTAGAAGATGACTTACCCATCATATGCATGGGACTCATATTGGTCTGTTTTGAACCAGGTATGTGTCTTGTGCCCTGGGCTGTCCGTATGAAGGAAGCATTACACCGCAGAAAGTGACAGAGGTAAGATGCACCCGTAGCTTTTTGGTGAATGGTAAAATAATGTATATTGTTTTTTAAATGAACTTTTTTCCTTATTGTTTATTGGTTCTGCACAGCAAAGACTTAAGAGAGCCTCGAAGTGAGAGATGATCCCTGACAGGTGGTTGGTCACTTACATAATCAGTCGTTTTCACACTGAATACCTACATGTTGGCCATTACTTTTCAAAGTTTAAGGACAGTTGAGTCTTATTATTTGGGTGTTTTAAGGTAGAAGGAACAGGAACTTCTTTTTGTTTTTTATGTGGCTTTAACATAGTGAGAAATGTTTTCACTTCCCGTCAGGGCAGTTTGGATCTGCACACTTAAACTCTGCCTGTTTTATTTTCCTTCTTTTTCTCCTTTAAACATTCCCCTTTAGATCCGATAATACACTGCTTCTGTGTTTTTGTTCATTTGTGAGCCTATAGATCTTACCGTTGTGATTAAGTTTCTGCCCCCAAGAAATGTTATAGCAATAGATTGTAGTCATTAAGGATCTACTTACTGAAGTTTATAGTCTATTTCCTCCTTCATTATTAGTTCATACTAATGAATACAAAATACTCCACTTGGGTATTATAGCATGCTTTCTTATCTATCACACATTTGTATGTGAGACATATTAATAAGAACCTGTGGCTAAGGCTTCAACTTTTCATAAACTTAGTAATATGGCCACTGAAGCAGCAACATTGTTAGAAAATTCAAGTTCAGATGTGGACCCTCATTAATCAAGTTCAGGATCCACATCTGAATATATGTAAAATTATGAATATGGCATGGTTACCCGGGACAATCATTGCTTTATTGCTGGGAGGGGGAGGAGGGAAAACAGGGGTGGGAGGGGGGTGAGGGCATCAAGTATAGTTTAAATGTATACCATTTATTATGAATAAGACATGGTTAACCTGGACAACCATTGGTGGGAGGGGGGAAGGGAAAACGGGGGTTGGGGGGGGGAGAGGGCACCAAATATAGTTTAAATGTATACTATTTATGTTCAATAAAAAATTGTTAAAAATGTATACTATTTATGTTCAATAAAAAATTTAAAAAAGAAAAGAAAAGAAAATTCAAGTTCAGATAGGATAAACTTCCAGTTAATAAATGGCTAAAACCATTCTCCTTTTGTGCAACTACTCGTTTGAAATCTTAAATTTACTGCATCTCTTTCAAAAGAGAGCTATCTCACCATTTCTTCTAGAAACAAGACCCTGGTACATATGGGCAGATATGTTATAAAATAAACTTAGATTGTGAGTCCTTCACTTGCAAGGCATACTGCCAAGTTTCTGTTCTTAGTCTGCATGCTTAATGACATATTGTCCTCTACTGACTGTCTCAGGCCCCACACAATTTAGGACCTCCTCTGCCTAACACCAGATTCCTTGATTTTCTGCCTTTTGCCCTGCTCTGCTTACGGATGACCACACACTCCCTTCTTGAACCAGAATGCTTTAGTGCTGGATGAAAAGAGTCCTGTATCCTCCATGTTGAAAGGATTGGACATTCCTGGATAGCAACCACGTTAAACGGGGCCTTTTCACTCTCCTAGGACATTTTGCGGTGAATTCACTTTTTCTTTGAAATGACTGTTTCCATCTGTAATTACTTTTTACTGTCCTCTAGTTTTTCCTTTTTCTCTCCCACCACCCCTTAGGATTGCTTTCTTTTAATTTTTTTTTAAATTGGTGCATTGTAGTCATACAACATGATAAAGTTCTGAATGATAGAGTCAAGCATGCACACAGAGGGACTGTGAGTCTGCCACACCGCACCCCATCTCGGCCCTGCTCCCTCCTCTTCCCCACAGAAGATTGGCATTGATGATTCTGTGTATGTACATCCAATGAAATGAGGTGTTTTCTTCATCAGCTGTCCCTCCCCTAGACCCTCTCCATCACTCCACTGGGGCTTCTCTTTTTCCCCTGGGGACCCTTTACATTTGGCCAAATAAAATATAAAATAGGTCTGGGAGTGTAGCCCAGAGCCAGAAAGCCCCTGGGTTCCATCCTCAGTACCACATTGTTCTTTGAAAGTAACAATAACCAGGTTTAAATAGACCTTGCAGATTACCTTGTAGAAGAGCATCCATTTATGAGCCAGAAAAACGAGGCCAGAAATATTAAGTCACTGCAGCAACTGCAAAGCTGAAACTGCTACCCCTGTCTCCTGACCTCAAGTACAGTACCGAAAGAAACACTTCCAAAGCACATCTCCAATGTTTCTGCTTGACTTAAGTGTTAAGAAGTACGGCCTCCCAGAGTTGAAATTGTAGCTCATTGCTTCACAACTGAACCGAGAAACGGGGAGATATTAAATAGATGTGGCTCTAAGGGCAACTTGAATATTAGAAAAAAACATAATGGCCATCATTCTATTCAAAGTTTCCTGCAATGGTCAGAATTTAATGAGCAAAGGAAAGGACTAGAAAACTAGCATGTATTTTCCCTGGAGAAACTCTGTTGTGAGCTTTACCTCTAGATGATGTTGGTGGAGGAACAAGGTATGAGTCTGTCGGATTCCTCTGTTTTTCTAGCATGTCGTTTTTCTCAACAGGTATCTAAGAGATTGTACAGCATGGGCTGCTATGAGGTCTCCCTGGGAGACACCATTGGAGTGGGGACTCCAGGGAGCCTGAGGAGACTGTTGGAAAGTGTCATGAAAGAAATCCCACCCAGTGCGCTGGCTGTTCACTGCCACGACACCTACGGACAGGCCTTGGCAAACATCCTCACGGCCCTGCAGGTACTTTGAATTCTTTATCATGCATCAGAGTATGTCATCTTACTTGTAATATAAACATGCTGAGAGTTTTAGTGGGATAATATTTATAGAATACTATTATGTATTCGATGATACATTAAATTACTAAGGATATATCGATTGATTCTTTATTGGTGCATCATAATACATACATACATCATAATCATATATACATAATCATACATGGTGATGCAGTTCAGGGTGAAGGAGGACCACATGCACACAGCACTCTTTGAGCCCTCCCCAGCTCGCGCCCCACTCGCTCTCCCTCCCCACCTTCCCAGGCTCCACACGGTGAGGTGATGGGCTTTGCTAAGTTTGTGTATGTGACTCATGTCCATAGAGGTGTTTCTCTCTTCAAGTCTTCCTCCCTTCCCCCACCCCCTCAGTTAGGTCCCCTCCTCTACCACACCAAGGCTCCTCCTCCTTTGTCTGGAATCTGATATTTAGGCATGGAAGGCATTCCGGAAGTATTTGCCAATTCTACATGCTTTTAGGGCAGTGGAGGCCTCATTGTTCTTAATTTGTGTTGATAAATTTGTGAATCTGTTCTTTTTAAAGAAATAATCCTAGTAGTACGATGTCTAAATTCTACATGCTCTCAACCATCAAAATTAAGAGGTGGAAATATGATGATACTTTGGGATAAAAACACAAAAGTAGTGTAAAAGTAGTGTGGTAATCATAGAACTATCGCTTTTTGATAATTTAGTGCTCAATGATAGGTATATATGCATCCAAAATATAGAATATTTTAAAAGGATTTTTTGATGTTGGCAATCTCACTTTTGACAGAATCTCTATTTTTCAAACTAAATGTATTCTATTATATGATTAAACAAAACATACCTAGAAAGTTGAGGATAAAGAATTTTGCACTCAATTCTGTATTGTTTTAAATGTATTTATTTAAAATCATACACATAAGCAGCATTTTATGAGTATTATTTTTAAATCAATGTTGGTTCTTAAATTCAGCTAAGAATAGATTCATTTTCTGTCCTTAGACTTCAAGATTTTTAACAATTTAAAGGTAAGATTGCAGGGAAGCTTCTTACTGGAGCTGAAAATCAATATGAAAAGCTCAATGTCACAGCCCCGAAGTGCACAGTTGCTTGGCAGAGGTTAAAAAACAATAAGAAGGAAGCCGGCGTGGTGGCACACACTTGTAATCCCCGCGCTTGGGAGGCTGAGACAGGAGGATCACACGGGTTTGAAGCCAGCCTCAGCGACTTAGTGAGGCTTTCAGCAACTTAGTGAGACCCTGTTTCCAAATAAAATATAAAAAAGGTCTGGGAGTATAGCCCGGAGATGGAAAGCCTCTGGGTTCCACCCCCAGCACCATCAAACAAAACAAAACAACAAAAAACAAAAAACAAAACAAAAAAAACAATAGGAAGGGCAAACTCCACAAAAGCTCATTTTTAATTTTTAACATATATGCACAATTTTTATTTTACATTATAATGGATTAGAGAACTAGACACCATCACTTCAGGAATGTCCAGCTGCAACTGTAACTTATTATACTTCCAAAATTGGTCCTGTGTTCTTTTTCTCTCTCTCTCTCATTCCCTCCCTTCCTCCCTTTTCTCTCTTTACTTTCTCTGTACACATATGTCTTCTGTACGCTAATTCTTTATATAATATTTTATTAATGAATGATGTTTTAATTCTTATGGATAAAGAACTATAGTGCAAAACCTAGGAGAGGCTGGACAGCCCGGGCTATAGTTCTTAGCTGGAGACCTACTATGAGTAGGTTTCTTGCAGGTACTTAAAAGCTACAGAGCTCAGCGGGTTGTGTGTTTAAAGGACCATGGATGTTGGGTTTTCCCTGCAGGCTGTGGATAGAAAACAGAATGGTCCTGATGCTACACAGGGCAGGACATTTGTCCTTGAGGATGTCCAGGCAGATGTTACCCTGTGTTTCCAGGGTGGAATGGTAGCAGGATGAGAGGAACTTCATTGTGAGTGTGTTGTGAGGGTAGCCGCTGAGGAATTCTAAGGAGACCTTAAACCTCAGATCTTCAGATTCTGTGCCAGCTGCTCCAAAGATGGTCCCTACCCATTTGAAAAGGTCGTCTGATTCAGGGAAGCAGAAATTCCTTTGTTACAAGACATCATGAAGGTCATCAGCTCCTGCGGTAGCCTATCGCCCCCAGGGCCCTGGGCAGTGCCCCCGCTGGTCTTGACTCCTTTATCCACCGCAGTGACACTGGGTGGTGGCAGCTTGGGCAGGGAGACAGAAACTCAGAGAAAGTGATGGCAACTGCCTCATTGCCCCATCCTCTTCCTTCTGGACTCTGCCCCTTGGCATCTAAGTCTAAGATATGGCTGATGCCCCATTGAGGTTGTAATGGTTAAAGAAGGCCCAACTGAGGAAGCAGGGTCCTGTTTTTCATAATAACCTTTCAGTCAACAATGGACTATATTAGTGATGATCCCGTAAGATTGTTGTGAAGCTAAAACGGTCCCATGGCTGAGTGATATATGGCAGCCATCCCGCTGTTCTACTGTAGTACATTGCTCAAGCTTTGTGGGGATGCTGGCATAAACAAGCCTACTGTGCTGCCAGTCGTATAAAAATATAGCAACTACAATTATGTACAGTGGGTAATGCTTGGGAATGATAGCAAACAACTATGTTAGGGACTTTTGTATTTACTATCCTATAATTATTTTCTTCTTGTTGTTTTTGGCAGTGCTGGGAACTGGACTCAGGGCTTCCTGTATGCTAGTCAAATGCTTTACCACTAAGGTACACCCCAAACCCTACCATTATTTTTAAGTGTACATTACTACTTACCAAAAAATACTTTAAAGCATTATGCCCTGCTATGCCAACAGCAGTGATGGTGTGACTCTTCTACACCACCTAGGCTTGTGTAAGTATATGTTCTGATGTTTGCCCAAGGACAGAATCACCTTATGCGGCATTTGTCAGAAAGTGTCTCCATCATAAAAAGATGCATCACTGTAATTGTGAAAATCAGATCTAAAGATTTATGAAGAAATGGTTTCTCAATGAGGTGTGTTTGTGTAAGTGTGTGCTGTGTGTGTGTGTGTGTGTGTGTGTGTGTGTGTGTGTGCGCGCGCGCGCAATGGAATACCACTTATACAGAATGCCCTGGAGAATAAGAGGATTGTATGCTAGGAAGTGAAATTTGAACACTTAGTTGAATTGTATCTATTTACAAAAAGATGAGGACTGAAATCCTGGGGCCCTTTGGCATCATGTAACAGTCACACAGGGGGACAGGAAACAATCTCTAGCGCAAGCAAGACAGGGAACATGGACGGGAATCTGTATAAGGCCAGAGCTCCCCAACAACCGCACCTCTGTCAAAGGGTGAACCCGAGAAAAGCTGCTCGACAAAAGGAGAAGGCGGCATGTTCATTAACCTTGACCATGAATGGAGACAAAATACAAGGTCTCCCTTTGTACCTCCTAACCTTTCATAGGTCCTCATGTGGGTTTAAGCCTCGAATTAACATTGCCTGGACAGTTTCAAAGACCCACGCATAGAAAAAAATTTTCTGATAGTTGAAGATCAGTAGAAAACTCAGTTGCTAAGAATGTTTTTTCTGAAGGAACACAAGTTCAACACAAGACAAACTGAAGGGTGTGTGTGTGTGTGTGTGTGTGTGTGTGTGTGTGTGTGTTTAGAGGGATGGCTCTTCTACATTTTAGGAGCTCCCATGAAGATTAGTAGAAAGTCTGTCTAACCATCTGTGACTATGTTTTCTGAATTGTCCCCTATATACACAAGCTGTATTTGTATATGAGAGACAACGGGACGAGGGAGGCCAGGGGCCGAGGACAGCAACTGGATACTTCCAGCTTCATGTGACATTGCCCTGGAGTTTAATTTATAGTCACAGTGTAAACACAGGGATAAAAGGGGAACTGTGGCTTGTATAATAAGTAATGTGGCGTGAGGCCAGAGAGGCCACTGTAGAGGAGCAGTGGAGAAAACAAACAGAGATGCGCCCAGGAAACTGGAAGTCAAGAACTGTACAGCTTTGGATCATTTCTTGTCACCCACTTTCACAGAGTTTCATAAGACATTGACGATCCAAAGAAAAAATCTACACCCCTGCTTCCTTGAGTCTGTGTTTACCTGAGACCATCTTTATAAACGTTTGGGAACGTAAATGTTTCATTAAAGGGGACTAGCTGTGGTATTTGGGATGTCACTGCAAATGCATACCTGTCCCCAGCAGGACTGAGTAAGGGAGCCGCAGCAACAACAAAATAATCAGGTTTAACTTCAGGGGAGGAGAAAAAAATGTCTTGGGAAAAGCTCTCAGTGTTTAAATAGAAAAGAAATCAGAGAAAGCCCAGCTTCATTATGAGCAGGGCTAATCTTGGCTTCATGAAGAAATAGACATCGTTCTTTAAAAAAAAAAAAAAATGGAATCTTTGAAGTGGCTTTTAGTAAAATTGGTGGTTGATGTGGGGTGGATATCATTTGCTTTAATTTAGGGGTGGAGAAAGAGTTTACGGTGCTCCAAACTGGAAGTTAATATTTAAGACAAGGAGTCATGTAATAAGGGGAAACTTGGCCACGGTGGTAGGAAACAAAGGCGAGTTATAAATGGAACGTCCCCCTCTCTTTGGAAAGCACAATCTAATCATGCAATAGAGGGATCTTTCTCGGGTTCCCAGATTTTATTATAGCTTTATGACTTAGACATATGACTTAAAGTAGTAGAGATGGTTGTATGGCAGTCAAGAATTCATAATTATCAAACGTTATTTAATATAGATCTATTATTCTGAGAGTACAGATGTAAGTATGGGATATTTACAACCACTAAAAAGTGAAAGAGCCAAGAAAATGAAGTGACAAAATGTACACCATTTTGGTAAGGGAGGAAATGTACATGGCCCGATATACTTGTCTCAATTTTTATATAAAAACGAGCTTCACTCTCCTGCATATTCCCCAAGGACCTAAGGAAAAAACCAGTTAACAAATTGCCTAATCCCGTTAATACCAAAAAGTTGCTTGTTCTCATCCACTAAAATGATTTAAGTCTTCATAACTTGGGAAAAACAAAATAAAACAAATGAGATCCAATATCTGAAATAAGAGTCACACAGTAATTGGTAGTACAGGGACAAAGGCCGTCTTTAACCTCCTCATGAAGGAATACTGGGTGTGTTTTTTTTTTTTTCTCTTAAACTTAATAGACTTTTAGCTAATGTGCCTTTTCTCATAATGTTTTCCACATGTTTATTATTCTCTCTTAGAAAGACCAAATTATTAAGCTAATTTTTACATCAAGAACATTTTTTTTACATGGCCTCTTCATAGAACACATTAAAATGCCACCAAACAACAAATCTTTCTTCCTGTAATTTGTTTCTGAGGTTCTCAAGAAACAAAAGAGAATTTTTCTTGCTTTTCCCATCACTAACCAGATAAGCTTCACAGCCCCAAAATTATTACAGAGAGTGTAATGAAGTCTGCTTTCCTGGGTTGGGCAAAATTGAGGTGAGACGCAGAATTTCCAGAACGATGTCTTGATAACAGTGTACTTGGTCAATAATTTTGTTACAGTCATTACTATGACTGCTGTGTCTAACCAAAACAATGACCTCTATTATACAATATACAAGTCGAGCCAGGATAGGTAAAACATTCACAGTACCAATGTGTTTTATAAATACATGCATTAGGTAGCGTTCATTTCTTCAACATCTATTAAACAACTAAATAGAAATAGATGCCCAAGAAGGAAAAGAGAAGTTGAAAACGATTCAGTCCACAGTGGTTTTACCAGCAGATATGCATTTTATCGGGTAGTGTCGTAGATGTTAAATTAAGGTTCTAAAAGCTCTACTAAGGGCTGCTGTGGAAAACCATTTTATTTTCTCCATTCTTCCAAAATCTTTTTTATGATGGCCTAGTTTTGCATGCTACACAATTAACCTTTCCAACATGATATGCTGTTGGAAAATATTGTCCTGGGAGATAGGATGACAAATTATTACAGAAAAGAAAGAAGAAAATGTCAGAAAGGGAGAGTGGAAGGATCCACTCATTTTGGTGGAGGCAGTGATGCTTATTTTCGAGTGTGTATAACCAAGGTTCTTAAGCTAGAGATGTCTGTGAGAAAAAGATGAACAAAATGTCTTCCCATGTTCTTTCTAAATGGCCAGATTGATTGTATCAGTGAAGAAGAGAGAAGAATTTGAATACTTCATCTCTAGTTTGTCTCCACTATCTTTTCTACTAATAGAATCATTTTTCTCTCTTGGCAACAAGTGATCAGTCAGTTTCTTCAGAGACATCATAATATCATGTATTGCCAGATATCCACAGATATCCAATGGGCAATTGGTAAAAGCTGTTTCTAAGCTAGATGACATTCAACAAAATAACACTTAGGAGCTGGGCATAGTGGGTTATGCCTGTCATCCCAGTATTTGGGAGGCTGAGACTGGAGGATCACAGGTTCAAGGCCAGACTCAGCAACATAGCCAGAACCTGTTTCAAAATAAAAAATAAAATAGGTGCTGAGGTTGTAGATCAAAGGTAAAATTCCTCTGAGTTAAATCTCCAGTACCAACAAACAAACAAACAAACAAACGCATACACATTTAGGTAACATTTTACTGTAATGAACTAAAAATGAGAGTATTTAATCTTTATATAAAAGACTATAAAATTGAAGCTAAGTATAAAGTAAACTTCTCTAAAGCTGCTCCAGCCCTCTCACATTATTTCATCATGTTGAACAAATAGGGAGACTGTATAAAAAATTACATTATGTTTGTATTATTGGTCAAAAGAGTAAAAAGAATGACTGTCATCTCCTAAAGTTTTCTTGCTTTGTTTTGTTTTTAATCTATCTTTTTTTGTTTCCTTTCTTATTTATCTCTTTTTTTGTTTTTAAATATATTATTAATTTATTTATTATTTCTAATATAGTTCTGTACATATATACACACATACATATATATACATATACATATATATGAAAGACTAAATGTAGTATTTATAATATTTATAGAAATTAGGGCCGAAAAATGATGTGATTTTTTTTTTTTACTTGGTGTAGGTGATGGGAATTTTAAAACCATTTTGAGAATCTCTCCTATCCATTTTGTAAATGTCACTTTTTTTTTTTTTTTGTACTGGGAATGGAACCCAGGGGCCTTCTACCTCCATGCTACACCACCAGACCTATTTTATATTTTATTTGGAATCAAGGTCTCACTAAGTTGCTGAGCGCCTCACTAAGCTGCTGAGGCTGGCTTCAAACCTTTGATCCTCCTGTCTCAGCCTCCCAAGTACTGGGATTAGAAGCATGCACCACCATGCCCGGTGTAAATGTCACATTTTATTCATTAATCTCGCTTTTAATATCTTGTTTTCAACTAAATTCATGTCACATCTCTCTTAACACATGTGGCTTTGATTTGGAAGTCTTGTTATACCCTGCTGTTTGTATAAAACACATAAAGTTTCTCATTTTCTAATTTTCTTGTCATGTTCTTTTAAAAATTTTTTCTCTTCTAAGTTTTTTTGTGTGAATGTGTGTGCGGGTGTGAGTGTGCATGTGTTTGTGCGCACACACACATCAGCTGGGGATTGAACCCCAGGGAATTCTAACTCAGAGCTATATACTCCCCAACCCTTTTTCTTAATTTTGAAAGTCTTGCTGTATTGCTGAGGCTGGTCTCAAACCTGCAATCATCCTGTCTCAGTCTGGGATTACAGGCATGCATCACCACACCTGACATGATTTATTTTAAGAAAATGATTTTCCCACCTGTATCAGCTCTTTCCATACACAGTTGGTTAACGTCCCGGACAGAGGGGTGGGCGTAGCGAATGACAGACCTTGTGATCTTCGTTCCCACAAGTTACCGCGCATTGAGACAAGGAAAGTCTGGAACACAGATTGTTCGAGCTTCTTTCTGGGAATTCAGAGGCAGAGTGGGTCAGAGGTGGCGCCTCGGACAGCAGATGCACACAGAGAAAGAAAGTGAAGGTCCACACAACTAAGGAGAAGGTGGAGAATGTAGCTCCCCAGAAGCCACTCACTCTGCACAAAACCAAGTGTTATGTTTTTGCTTCTTTTTCTTTTTTAATTTCCTGGTGTCCTCCCAAGTGGTACTTCAGCATTTCATGTAAGAATGATTACACTGACGAGGACAGACTCTTGACCTTCATTACTAATATTGCTGATTTTAGGAAAGTTAGCAAAGATATCACTCAATATTGATGGAGAAACAAAAACGTTCCAAGACAAGCAGAAACTGAAAGAATTGATGACTACCAAGCCAACACTAGATAAAATACTTAAGTAAATAAAACTCAAAGACGGATTTCCATTTTATACAAAATTAGCTTGTTGGATTTGACAATAAACTACATGTTAATATTAATTTTATAAAACTATCTTCATTGGTTCAAAGCAGATAAGAGTTAGTCAATGAATCTTGTTTGTTCTTCTTGACAATTTTTACTTCATTAATGTGATCCTATGAATCCAGCAATTAGATTCATAGCTGTGTCTTTGATTTGCTGCTTATTGAACCAAGTAAAACGGGAGGCTTGGGCTCCAGCTGTTACTATATTTTCTATGAACATAATAAGGCAAGTCCAGACTCAGGTGGACAAACTCATCCTGGTTAACTTTTACCTCTTCAAATATTAATTATTTTTATTTAAAATGAATCTTTGCTGTTATTGCCTTCAGTGGAAAATTCCAAAATTTCTTCACAATGTAATCTGTTCTTCACTTTAGGATTGAACTTGGCTCTTAACTATTTGTAGAAATTAGGGTCATAAAATAATATGATTCTCTCCTTGGCCTAGGTGATGGGAATTTCAATACTTTTCTGAGAATCTCTCCTATCCATTCTGTAAATGTCACATCTTATTTTTTACCTTGTTTTTAATACATTGCTTTCAACTAAGTCCTTGTCACATTCCTCCCAACACATGTGGCTTTGATTTGGAAATATTGTTGTGCCCTGCTGTTTGTATAAAACACATGAAGCTTTTCATTTTCAATTTCTTTTCATGTTTCTTTCTAAAATGTTTTTCTTACTTCAAAGTTCGTATTAACAGAAAATTTTATGCACATACACTCTTTCTCCTGAATATAATGTATTACAGACCTTTTCCTTGAGAAAATTGGTTTGAAATTCACGTGTGGTAATGAATATAAACTTTTTTTGTTTAATGTAATGTGTTCAGTCAATGGTTTTATGTCCAGCTTACACACACACACACACACACACACACACACACACACACACACACTTGGAACCACTGATGAACAGAGTAGCCCCAAACCAAGAACCTGTTAGTTCTTTTGTTTGAACAGCTTATCCATATGTTGCCAAATATTTCTACTTAAGGATTTGAGGTGGGCAAAAATATATGTTGCTAGATGACAATGGCTCAATTTTATAAAGTTATTTCTCAGTACATAATACTGATTTGATAATGTCAGTAAGGGTTAGATTCAGTACTGAAGGACAATGGAGGATGAGTTCAAGAATTGTAACAGAAACACTTGGAATTTCCATCTGGAAGGTACAAAACTTTCAATTCATTGATAATTCTATCTTTAATGTAGAACAGAATAATAAATATGTTATTTCTATCAGTTGTGAGCGTTTAGAATTATATTTTAAATATCATTATGAAATATATTATTAGTTATTTTAACTATTCATTTAACAAAACATATATATTGGCTACCTTCTGTGGGACAATCACTCCAATACTAGTTATATTGAACAATTAAAAACCAGAATGAAGATTCATCTCTTTATAGGATTTCTGATTTATAAGTTTATCAAATTATTTTATTTTTATTTTTATTTAATTACTTTTGTGGTACTGGGGTTGAAACCCAGGGGCATTCTATCTCCAAGCTACACTCCCATCCCTATTTTTTATTCTTTATTTTTGAAACAGGGTCTCACTGAGTTGCAAAGGGCCTCACTAAGTAGTTGAGGCTGTCCTTGAATTATGATCCTCCTGTTTTAGCCTCCCAAATGCTGGGATTACAAGCCTGCACCACCATGCCTGGCCGATCCATCAAATTAAATGTGGAAGTCTGGGGATGTAGCTCAGGCATAGAACACATACCAAGTATGTAAGAGGCCCTGGGTTCAATCCCCAGGACCACACATATATACAAAAAAGGTAGAGATCACATCACGGTGCTTGGGTTATAAGTCAACTTATATTCACCCAGATTAAAATTCAAGTTATACTAGTTTTAAGTTTTAGAAATCTATGAAAATACAGTAGCTATCAGAGCCAGTTTAGAGTTACATATTTCTAGTAGACAGTCTAGACAAAGGAAAACTATTTTGCAACAGTTTTGTCTTTTTCTGATGGAACTGTTAATAATTTACTCCCCCTCCCTAAGATAAAAATCATACTATCCTGTGCCATCCTACTCCAAAATATAATTTTGTATGATACCATCCACAGTATTGAAACATTTCTTATCATGCTTTCTAGTTTATTCTTTTCTTTAAAAACATTGTGTGTATGTGTGTGTCTGTGTATCTAATTCAAATAGTGAAATAGTGCAACTAGATTCACACAAGAAGAAGCTCCAGTTACCAACCTTTGAGAGTTTTCAGTAGGAACACATAAGTTCAGACAATGAATGTGTGAGAGGAATCCAGGGAAGTTACTGTACAAACAGAGGGAGACTGGTTTCTTTCTCTGTCCTCTCTCCTCTCTCCTCTCTCCTCCCTCCTCCTTCCTCCCTCCTCCTTCCTCCTCTCCCCTCTCCCCTCTCCCCTCTCCCCTCTCCCCTCTCCCCTCTCCCTTCTCCGATATCTCTCTCTCTCTCCATACTTCGAAGGCAATGGGAAGCCACCTGGATATTTTTAAATTGAGAATGACATGATTAATGTTTTTGTTTTAGGAAGCTTAATGTGTACCGTATTGGAAAGATGGGCTGGTATGATTCTTGGTGGTATTGAGATGAGAAGGTACAAAGACCACAAACACCAAGACTAAAGATAAAACTACTGTGGAGGTCCTGTCCCTAGTGAAAAATCATGCATGGTGCTATAGTGTGAATATTTGTGATCCATTCAAATCCAAATGTTGACATCTAGTCTCTATTGTGATGGTAGGAAGAGGTGACCCCTTTGGAAGGTGATTTGACCAAGAGAGCAGAAGCCCTCATGAATGAAATTAATACCCTTATAAAAGAGAGGTTTTCTTCCCTCTTCCTCTGTGAGAAGACACAAAGAGGAGATTCCAGGCACAATCTATGAACCAAGACACAGACCCTGACCAAACACCGGCTCGGCAGGCACGTTCCTGTTAGATTTCCCAGGCCTCCAGAATGGTGACATAGAGATATTTCTTGTCTGTAAGCTATTTTGTTTTAGCATCCTGAATAGACTAAGAAAAAGAGTAAGACAGCAAGGACACAAATGAGAAATGATATTTAATGCAGAATTTATGGAAATAATAGTTACTTCTGAGTTCATTTAAGGTGAGAGTGATAGGGAGAAGAAAGAAAATAATGGCTCTGAAGTTGCAAGTTTAGAAAAAGAGGTGGACGTCATTAGGATAATTGATCTTCCCGAGCCATTGCCAGCTGTGTGGAACAGATGCCAGCACCTCCTAGCTAATGACAGTATTCCACATTTTATGAGTTCATGTTCCACAGGCCCATGGCTGTCCTGCGACGTTCCTGCCCATCACATTGTGGGAATTATTTCAAGTGGCCCTCTCAGACCCTCAGGCAAGTGGGTTTCTGGAAGGCGTGTTTGCCAAATAAAATCATGTGTACAGTCAAACCTAAATTCTACGTTTATTACTCTGTTGTTGGTTAAAGCAGTTGTAGTGGGGTTTATTGGTTTGTTTTTTAGTAATTAAAATTTTATGTTGATTTTTAGATACTTGGAAAGTACAGAAAAGTACAAAGAAAAAAATTAACTACTACAGTTTAATTACATAAAAATTATGTACTACATGGGGGAAATTATGTTAATATCAAAATATGAAATTGTCCTTATTAATGCATATATTTATATGTGAACACATATATATTCACATGGACTATGTAAATCATAAGGTACACATTTATTTTGCTTAATACAATAAAAACAGCAGCATTATGATTTGAATTTTTGCAGACATAATTTTTAGATTAAGCATAGCCTGCCGCCGAATGTGTGTTGTTAAATATATATTAATTTAACTAATTCCGCTTTTGAATGGAGGAATTTATTATATTTTAGCATTATTATATTTATAATGGACAATCTTGCATATAAATTTTGCTAATATTACTTAGAGTGGAATTTAGGGGTAAAGTAGTAAGGAGAGGATAGGGCTTTTGACAT
This sequence comes from Muscardinus avellanarius, assembly GCF_963383645.1. Taxonomy (NCBI): domain Eukaryota; kingdom Metazoa; phylum Chordata; class Mammalia; order Rodentia; family Gliridae; genus Muscardinus; species Muscardinus avellanarius. Next base: position 12,269,181 of record NC_137794.1, read on the forward strand.
GTTTTGAGACTAATGACAAGGGAAACTTCTCTTTATGTTCAGCACACAGGCCATTGGGCTACGGTTCATTCTTGTCTTCCTCCCAACCCACTCCTGCTCCCCAATTTTTAAGGCAAGAGACACAGAGGAGCAAACAGGCACAAAGGGGTTTATTCAGCAAAGTGGAACTCCAGAGGACGTAGAGGAAACCCTTGGCACGGGGTGGGCCGCATCTGTGTTGCGGGGTTTTGTGGCCTTGCGCAGGGATCCTGCCTCCTCCTGAATTATCGACTTGGGGTGGTTCCCTGTTTCCCGCCTCTGTTGAGTGTGCCTGTATTAATTTCATCACATTATTTTTTTTCTATCATCGCCTAAGTAAAACCTAAAGAGCAGAGGCAGTAGAAGCAGAGTGTAAAGGACATTATGATTCTGAGATGGTTTTGAGGGTAAAGCCCAGTAGTAGGTACATACTCCAGTCCCTTGGGCTGGGTTGTAATCAATTTTTTCTCCAGACCGAGGTGAACTATCTGAGCACTGGAAGGCACTGATGGGCAGTGTCGTGGACAGTTGGGTGTTGCCCAGGGGTGAAGCCTGAAATTCTTTGTTATTTCACTTTCTCAGGTCTACCTAGCTACCTACTTTAGAACAAGCACAATATTTTGTTGTTGTCACAAGTGACAAGATTTTCTTCTTTCTGTGCTTAAATAGTATTTGTGTATATGCATCACATTTTCTTTATCTACTTTTTTATTGATGGACACCCAGGGTCCTCCCATATCTTGGCCATCGTAAATAAAGCTTTGATGAACATGTGGATACAGACATGTCTTGGCATACTGATTTTATTTCCTTCGGATCATAATGTGGCTTTACATCAGATTTTAAATCAGATAGAATATGCCCTCTTTATTAGTCTTTTTATTATTCCCTTCTTGTTTACTTTTATACATATTTTAGCTGATTAAATTTTAACTAAATATGTTTTAAGCCTCATATCCCAAATTCCCATTACAGTAAATATGTAGATTATTTTAGAGATAATTGACTTAATGAAGATGCTAATTTTTTCCATCAAATTAATTTTCCACTTAACTCAGATGATTTTATAAAAATATATTTGGTTTTGTCTTATTTTATTTGGAAAAATTTAGATTCTTCTGTTTATTATAGCGCGTGCTTCTGTTTCTTTTTATAATTTGAACTGTATATTTTCTGCTTCTATCAGTCTGGCCACCTTTCATTCAGAAATTATGAGTCTCTTGAAGGCTCATTTCCTCATTAAACAGGATTTTTAAAAATTTCTCAGAAACTTCTCGTATTTATTTGTATATAAAACATTTGAATTTTCCTATATATAGTTCATGAACAGCATCAGCAATTTCTTAGGTTAAACATTTTTTGGCAGGATATGGAAAATAGTTTTATGACATCAATTTCCTGAGGTAAAAATGTAGAGGTCTAAAGAGGATGGTTGAGAAATAGGTTTCTTTTATTTTGATCTCACAGTAACTATAGATAACTAAATAAAGCTCACATTTTTCAGTAAAATATTTTTAGTTCAGTAAACATTCTTAAAGGAAACATTTATTTCAGTAACCAAAATCTACTGTTTTGAGTTGAAGTTCCAAATTAAGAGAATAGTTTCTATTTTGTAAAGAAAGAAAATGTCATTTATTCTTTTTTACATGGACATTTTGGAACCCATTTCCCCCCAATATACAACTTTATAGATAACTGACCTTCAAGTAAAAATAATTAGGACCCACTTCAGCCAAAAAAAAAAAGTTTAACAAAGTCATTTTACAAGAACAAACACCTGTGGATTAATTTAGTAAAATATAAATATTGAAAATAAAAAAATGTTTTATTTGTATTTATTTACTGAGATTTAAACCTATGAGCATTCTAACTCTGAGCTATAAGCCCAGTCCTATTTAATTAAGTAATTAATTAATTAATTTGTGGTACTAGGGATGGAACCCAGGGGCATTCTATCTTTGAGCTACACCCCAGCCCTTTTTTAAAATTCTTTATTTTGAAACAGGGTCTGAGTTGCAAAGGACCTCACAAATAGCTGAGGCTGTCCATGAGCTGCAGTCCTCCTGTCTTAGCCTCCCAAATGCTAGGATTACAAGCATGTGCCACCATGCCCAGCTCCTGTTTTATTCTGAAACAGGATCTCACTCAGTTCCCGAGGCTGGCTTTGAACCTGCAATCCTCCTGTCTCAGCTTCCCCAAGTTCTGGGATTGTAGCCATATGCTACCACACCTGGCTCTATATTGCTGACTATTCAATATTGGGTTTTGTTGGCCTGTAATTTAAAAAAAAAATGTTAAGGAAAAAGATGTGTGTGTGTGTGTGTGTGTGTGTGTGTGTGTGTGTGTGTGTGTTATTGGTTGTTGAATCCAGGGCATTCTACCACTGAACTGCATCCCCAGCTGTTTCAGTCGATGTTCTCACTGTTGAATCCACACAGCTTAGAGGAAGGAAGATTTATTTGCTCACAGTTTCCTTGGAGGTTTTGGACTCAGTCCATGTGAGGCCAAGCACTGTGCATCTCAGTTCGTAGTAGTGGGAAGCAGAGAAAGCGAGAGTGCAGAGCTTTGCTCTTATTTTTTGAAGGTCAGAGACAGAGCAAGCAAGGGGGAGGAGGAAGTATATATAATCCTTAAGGTTTCATACCTAGGAACCCCTCCTTAGCAACCAAGGCCTACTTCCGACATTTCCACCTTATTTCAAGGAGAAGCATTCTAACTCCAGACAATTACACTCCACCTGTGGCCCTCAGATCTCACTGTTACCTCAGCACAGAATGCACTTAGTCCATCTCCAAGAGTTCCTGTAGTCTCAACAGTTTCAGCACCACTGAAAAGTCCCCAAGTCTCCTCTGAGACTCGAAGTGAACTTTTGGCTGGGAGCCCCTGTAAAAGAAAAGCAAGTGACATATATCCAATGTACACTGGCACAGAGTGAACATTGCAGTCCAAAAGGGAAGAATAAACAGGACCATAAAAAGAAGGAATGGAACCAACACAGTATCAAAATCCAGCAGTGAAAGCATTGAATCTTCAGCTTCATTTCTGGATCCAGAGCACATGGGCGTGAGATGTGGTCTCCACGGGGCCTTGGCTCTCCTGCCACTGGGGCCCAGTTGTTGCCATGGGCAGCATACTCACTCTCCCAGGCTCACTCCATGGCTCTCAGATTAGAGCCTTTCCTTACGATTGTTCCATTGCTGTAGCACTTCTAAATCACACGGGTTTTCCTTGCAATCTCGGTTTCGCCCTCAGAACTTCACAGATTGCACCATTGGGGCCAGCTTGAGGGGATTCTGATCCTTCCACATGTTGTGTGGCTTCCCGGGCCTTCCTTTCAAATCTGGGGAGAAGACTCCATGACCCTTTTTTTCCTCGAGAAGTCAGCATTACATGAGTGCCCAGGTGGACTGCCCATGGGAAAGGCAGTCACACCCTCTTCAATGGTTGCTGCTGGCCTGCCTCCATCTTTACTATGGCTGAGCTCCTCCCCATCATGAACAGTGTTGGTTCTGACCCTGTTAAAGCCACAGCGAAGAAATCTGAGTGCCTTTGTTCAGAACTGCCACCCCTGTTTCCATGGTTAAAAACTTCCCTGGTGCCATTTCTTTCTTTGTTTCTAATCAAAGTGTTGGGCCTTCCTTCAACCTACTGTCTTTCACAGTACCATCTTTCCAGGCCCCAGATTTACACCTGTCTTCCTGGTCAAACTGTGAGTTAATAAATTTGCTCTGCTTTTCTTTTTGCTCCAGAAATTCTGTGTAAAACTGGCTGAATGCAGACATCCCATATCCACACTGTGTTGAGATTTCTTAAACCAGTTTAATCATCCATCGTCTTTAAATTCAGCCTCACACAAAGTTTCAGGACACGGGCAAAATGCCAATAAGTTCTTTGCCAGAATGTAATATGTGTGGCCTCTACTCTACTTCCCCATAGAGCCACTTTTGCCATCCAAAAATCTCCTGAGCACAGTATCTACCATCTGTCCTTCTGGCCCTAATCTGGCCCTTCCAAATTCCTCTCACAAAGCAGTTCCAAAGACTCATACACACATGGTCAGACTTAAATGTAATAGTGATGACCCCACTTCTCCAGTACTCATTTCTGTCTTAGTCAATGTTCTCACTGTTGTATCCCAGGAAACCTAACACTTACAAGAAGGAAGATGTATTTGTTCCGTTTCCTTGGAGATTTGGGGTTCAGTTCATATGAGGCCTGGAACTCCGAATCTCAGGGCAGTGTGGCAGGAAGTGGAGAGGATGAGAACACAGAGCATCACCTTTACATCACGGAGGCTGGAACCAGAGAAAAGGCAAGGGGGAAGAGGACGAATATATGATTCCTAAGGTCACACCCCCAGGGACCTTTCCTTAGCAACCAAGTCTACTTCCAACATTGCTGCCTTGTTTTCATGAGGGTTAGGGGGTCATTCTAAATTCAAACCATTATGTCAGCCCTTGTTATTTACTTATTTTTTTATTGTGAAATATGGTCTAGCTAAGTTTATATGGGTGCTGGCCTCAAACCTGCTATCCTCCAGTCTCAGACTCCCAAGTACTGGGGTTACAGAAGAAAGTTACCATCCCAGTGGAGAGCAATTTTTAAAAAATCCACTTTTATTGGTGCTTTGTAATTACACATCATAATGAGGTCCAGTGTAACAAAAATATACGTGCACTTGGTTAAATGGCTTCAGGAACAGCTATTGCTATAGACACCTCAGTGTGGCTAGATATAGCCATATTCATTTCTACTGTTCTACCCCCACTTTTGATTCATTTATTGAATCCAGTACAACCTTGGTCACCAATTCTACAATGATATCACACACAAAAAGAAAAATCTCAGTCAAATTTCTTTCATGATATTCTAAAAAGCTTTTAAGTAAATCTAATGACATGTAAAATCACTATATCATTTCAAAGAACTGGATTTTTTTCAGAAACTCTAGTAAAATATTTTAAAAAGATGAATCTAAACCCCTATATCTCACCATGCACAGGAATCAACTCAAGATGGATCAAAGACTTAGAAATTAGACCTGAGACTATGAAGTTAGTAGAGGAGAGCATAGGTTCAACACTACAACATATTGGCACAGGCAGTAACTTTCTCAACAAAACCTCCAAAGCTCAGGAAATTAAAGCAAGAATTAACAAGTGGGATAACATCAAACTAAAAAGTTTCTTCTCATCAAAGGAAACTATCAATAACCTAAAGAGGAAGCCTACAGAATGGGAAAAGATCTTTACCAGCCACCACTCTGATAGGGGCTAATATCCAGAGTATACAAAGAGCTCAAAAGACTCTACACTAGCAAAACAAACAACCCAATCAATAAATGGGCAAATGAACTAAATAGACACTTCACAAAAGAAGAGATACAAAGGGCCAATAGATATATGAAAAAATTTTCTATATCACTGGCTATCAGGGAGATGCAAATCAAAACTACCCTGAGATTCCATCTAACCCCAGTCAGAGTGGCAAACATAAAGAAATCAAACAACCACAAATGCTGGCAAGGATGTGGGGAAAGAGGAACTCTTTTACACTGTTGGTGGGAATGCAAACTAGTTCAGCCACTATGGAGATCTGTGTGGAGATTCCTAAGAAAGCTAGGAATAGATCCACCATATGATTCAGCTATACCACTCCTGGGTATTTTTCCAAAAGGGTTGAATTCAGAGAATTATAGCAACATATGCATACCTATGTTCATAGCAGCACAATTTGTAATAGCCAAAATATGGAACCAACCCAGGTCTCCATCAACAGATGAATGGATTGCAAAACTCTGGGAAATACACACAATGGAATTCTACTCAGCCATAAAAAAGAACAAAATCATATCATTTGCAAGAAGATGGAAAGTCCTGGAGAGCATTATGTTAAGTGAGATCAGCGAAACACAGAAGAAGGTACATATGTTTCCTCTAATATGCCCAAACTAAGAAATGTAGAGGATACTAGTGGTACTCCAGGTAATGGAGGGGAAATACCAGCAAAGCTTGAATGGAAAGATAGGGGAGGAGGAATTCTGAACTTGATTAATGAGGGTCTACATCCGAATATGTGTAAAATTATGAATATGGCATGGTTAACCTGGACAACCATTGGTGGGAGGGGGGAAGGGAAAATGGGGGCAGGGGGGAGAGGGCACCAAGTATAATTTAAATGTATACCACTTATGTTCAATAAAGAAAAAAAATTAAATATAAAAAATAAAATCAATAAATGGAAGCATTCTTAAGTCCATCATTCTAAAATCAGCATTAATAAAACAAAGAACAATCGTATCTCAAAATATGTAGGAAATTATTTGACATGATTAAAAATGTAGGGTGTTCTACCCAGTGCAAGAAGGAAAGGAAAGAAATACAGCTACAAGAGGTTCAGTTAAAAAGGATAAAAAGTCGAAGCCAGGCATGGTGGCTCACGCTTGAAGTTCTAGCACTTGGGAGGCTGAGACAGGAGGATTGCAGGTTCCAGACCAACCTCAGCTACTTAGTGAGGCCCTTCACAACTTAGTGAAACTCTGTTTCAAAATTAAAAATAAAAAATAGGGCTCTAGATGTAGCTCAGAGGTAGCATGCCCCTTTGTTCCATCCTTCATACTGCAAAAAGAGAAAGGTTAATAAATATCATTTCAAACATCATAATTTCATATTAAATCCCCTTATAAATTTTATATAAATTGTTAGTCAATAAACAGCAAAATTGTATAATATAATAAAACATACAAAATTCAATAGTATATATCTATGTATACTAGCAACAAATATTCATTACAAAATGAAATAACAAATTTAAATTGCAATATTTTAAGATATCATATAAGATATAAGTAGAACATTGTATATGATATGTTGTTTCAGAGAAAGCAACATAACATGGAGAAAAGATTTTTAAAATTTTAAATAAATAGAAAAGTAAATGGAGAAATTTTTTAATTTTAAATAAATGGAGAGGTAGATTAAGCTTCTGGCTTGGAAGAGTCAGTGTTGAACAAATGTCAGTTTTCACCAAATTGGATTCTAAAATTGATGTGGGAATGCAAGTGACCAGAAAGAACCAAGTCAATCTCAAAGAGAAATTTTAGATCAGGGGCTCTTATGACACTATGAATCTTACTATAAAGCCAAAATACATAAGATATAATATTAATAAGGCAAGGTCATTACAGATGCAGAAGGAAAACACAGATGCTGATAAAGAGACTCAGACATATACAGCCACTTGATACATGATAAAAACATCATTCTAATTTAGCAAGAGGAGCATGGCATGATTAGTGCTAGTTCAATTGAAAATTCGTATAGAAAAAGATCTTAACCTCTATCTCACACGATCCACAATGTCAGCTGATGAAATGTAAATCTGATTATGGATTTGAGTAAGATGAGAGAAATGTTCTGCATAAGCAGAGACTTATTACCTAGCCCATAAAACTGACTAACAAGATTGATAGGCAGGCGACATTTAAAAAACATTGGTAAACCGCCTACATTAAAGGAGGGCTGTTCTGTCAATAGTAAATATTCATTATGAACTTGTTGCTGACCTCCAGATGTGAAGAGCTGGGAAATCATCACCCTCATCCTGAAAACACACACAGGCTGGACAAAATAAAAATAGAAATCTTTTCTTAGACTCATCAGAGAATAGATTGAAGGGAAAGGTTCCATCCTGAAATCTGGAGAGATGGCCAGAGCTGGAGAGGCAGGACCCAACTCTCTCTAGATGGTAATTTTCACAGATTGCTGGAGCACAGGTGTGTATGAGCAGGAGAGGGAGATCCCCTTGGAACCAGAGTCTTCGGCCAGCACAATTTCGTGAGTTGTACTGTCGCTCCAGTTCTAAAGGTGCGGATTACAGAGAGATTCTCCTGCGCCTCTGTTAAAAAGAGGGGGAGAATAATATTACCAGAATGTTTTTCCAAAACAAAAGGCCTATTCTCTGGGGGGAAATGCCTTTCCAGAGCCTATTCCAGCTGAGGAAGTATATTTATCCCACTCTAATCCTTATTAGACTTCCTGTATCACCAAAGGTGTAAAACAAGTAAACAAAAAGTCCAATACCACTGGAGAAACACCTGCAAGTCTGTGTTCAAGACACTCAGGCCCTCTAAAGGTCTGTGACTTAACACAAGATTATTTAATAGCTCTTGTTGTGGATTACACCAGAAAGAGCTGCAAGAATCAGATTCCATCTAAGGAGGAAGGTCTAGGGAAGCCCACCATCACGAGAGGACAAAGCCAAAGAAATTGGAAAAATCCGGAGCCTCGGGCACTACTGGCTGCAGTAGTCATTAAGTCTAATGACAGCCAGACACCTAGACCTGGAGCACATTCTCACACTTAAAAACCTATGTGCCACAGTTTCCTTTACGAAATGCAATGTGTCTGGCTTTCAGCAAAATAAAATCACAAGGCAAGCAAAATGCCAAGAAAACAATCTCACCTGTAGATACACATTGACCATCAGTCACTGACTCAGATATAACAGGCAAAACAGTGATGAATAAGGAACTTTAAAGTAACTATGACTGATAGTTTAAGGCTTTGATAGCAGATGTAGACTAGAGGCTATAAGAATAGAAATACAGGTACAGAGATGGGCGCTCTAAGGAAAAGTTAAAGGGAAATGCTAGCAATTTCAAAACTCTATTAGAAATGAAGAATGCCTTTATAGGCTTATCTGTAGAATGGACATGGCCAAGGAGTCAGCGAGCTGAAGGATCTGTCACCAGAAACTTTACAAAGGAACACAAAAAGCGACACTCCAGTTATGTGAAGTTCAAAGCAGACAACATTTGCAAACATATCATTATGCTTATAAGAAAGAAAAGGAATGATTTGTAGGATTTTCTGGGGAACTAGGAATATACAGTTGGGAAGATCTTGTAGGACAATGATATATTTCTTAAACTGTCTGTTGAGTAGAGATATGTCCATTTTATTATATTCTAAACTATGTGTATACTTTGTAACAGTAGCAGAACTTTAAAAGCTAAAGAAAAATAGGGTAAAATATGTCATTAGAACCACATTTGGACTTTTGACCATGATTTTCTACAGCAAAGCTATCGGTTATAAATTAAAATGAAAACATTAACTCCTAAGGTTATTTTAGAAAGTATCCATCTGATATTTTTCAGCCCACAGTCATTTGAGAACACAGGGAAGAGACTGATAGGGTAAATCACCAGGCCTTGTTTACACAACAAAAAATGTGGCTGGTAAAATATTTTCTGCTAATGTTTCTGAAATCAGAGATCGGAAATGTACAGTGGAAATGAACCCTTTTACTGTTCTTGCGCCAACACAAACAGCAATTACAGCACCGGGTGAGAAGAGTTATAAGAAATACTGCTGGGTTCCAGTGGTTCAAGCAAGTCAGCAGATTTCTTTAACCGTGGCAGATCAGACCCCAAAACTTTACAGTCTTCAGCAAGGAACGGTTCTCAGACATTAAACTGATCCCTGATAAAACAACCCTGGGGTCATGAGAAGGATACTCTGCCAATTTCATTTCACTGTGGGATTCCCTGACATCTGGTTCAGCTGCGGAAGCTGGAAAACTTCTTTAAAATTCTCTTGACAGTAACATGGACATGTGGAAAACATTCTAATCTGTTAATCTTTGGTGCTCCTGAAAAAGGGACATTTGGCTTTATACATCATGATGATATATATGAAACCTCCAGATCTAGTTGTAAATAACTTAATGGCATATGAATACAGAATAGAATTTTTATTTCCCCAAGGTATGGGAAGATAAATACACACCTGCATCCACCCAAGACATAAGAAGCCCCTGGATCCCTTGTTTACACTCGGGGTTTGCAGTTTGTCCTCTTTACATTAGCTCCATTTGGCCAGTGAAAATTAGCAAACAGTAGCGAGCAGGTTCTCTCTCTCCTCCACCGTGGAGCCTCCCTCTCTCCTCCCTTCCCTGTCCCGTGGCTTGCTTGCTGAAGTCTTCCCTGGCCCCCTCCCTCCCCTTTATTGTATTACATCATTCCAATAATCAAGGAATAAAAAAACACACACTGCAGAAACATGATTACTGCAGAAGCATGTGAGAATATGAATATGTAGACATGAAACCAAAATTAAACCTACTGTATTATGACCTGTTCCCAAATCAATAAATGGCGGGCTTCAAGATGTATAGATTGTGGGCATTGCTCTTCCCTTGCCATGCCCATGAGGTGAATGCACAGTAATGACCAGCCCCTCATCAGCCCTTGTTATTCTTTGCACGTTGTCCCCTAATTCACAGACCATGTTTCCTTTCTTTGCTTTGAGTTGTTTGCATTTTCTTTCTAGCAGTTTTTTAATCTCCGTCTAGTTCTTCTAACTTCCACTATATTCACATTTTCAGTATAACGTATTTGTTCCCATTTCAAAACACGACTTGCAAAACTCTGCATTTAAAGTCAGAAGAGAAATTAGAAAATGAAAGAAACATTGCACAATTAAATATTGGTCTATATTGATCCCCATCAACTACATATGACTTAAGGGGTTTTATCTTTTTATCTTCTTAAACATCCTTTGCAGCCTCATGACAAATAGACATGCAAGTGGATAAATAAACACATAAACAAATTAAATGAAAGAAATGAAGCATAGCAGTTGCTTCTGGTGAACCAGCTCATGATTTTTTCTTCCCGTCCAGTGCTATCTATAGTGTTTTAGCTCTTGAAAGGGAGAGTGTCACACAATTACAAGCAGGGCCTCTGGATCAAATTTTGACTCTCTGATCTTGGGCAAATTACCTAATCCTTTAACGCTCTATTTTTTTCCTCTGCAAATCTGAGATATTAGTGGCAGCTACTTGTGAGGTGTCATAAAGGTGAAAGGGATGTGGGTATGTGTCAGGCACTGAGAGTTTTATTTTCCTTGCCCCTCCCTATGGCTCCATTTCCCAGCTGTCAGTCAGCCTTGCTTCCGCTGAAGAATTAGGAGTACCATCCCACCTCCCATTGGAAGGCTGGGTTCTGCTCTCAGTACTGGATCTAGAAGATAGATAGAAGCTAGATGTGGTGGTGCATACCTGTAATCCAAGTATTTGGGAGGACGATGCAGGAGGATTGCAGATTTGAGCCAGTCTCAGAAACTTAGGGAGATATTCAACAATTTATCAGGACCCTGTTTCAACGTAAAAAAGAAAATGAAAAGGGCTGGGGTTCTAGCTCACAGGTAGAATGCCCCTGGGTTCAGTCCCCAGTACCACACCACACACACATACATACATACACAGGTAGAGTAGGTCACATTGTAAGTGTGTGTGTGTGTGTGTGTGTGTGTGTGTGTGTGTGTGTGTGTGTGGTAGCATCATGTTATAAGAGCTCTTTTCTGTGTCTCTAGCAGGACTTCATCAGACGCTCACTGAGCAGCTGGTGTGATTCTTTGCCAGGTACTAGATTTCCCTGGTTGTTCTATAACTTTATAGTGATGGGTGCATAGATGCTATCAGGTAATTCATTTTGAACAATTCAAAAATCCAGTAAACCTCAATGCATGGTCATCTAGTAGTCTACATCGTTAGATATGTGAATTCAAAAAGTATAGTTTCATAGTTCAACTATAGCTGTATAGTTGAACTGCAGACCTGGGATTTCAGAGAATGAGTATTTTCAAAAAGTGTGAAATCCTTTGGTAACTCCACCGCACACTTAATATTAGGTCTTTAGAATAGACCCCCAAACTCTTTTTCAGGCTGTCATGGCCTCATGTGTCACGCTCCTTTTCCCTCCCCAATCCCCGGGACCAGCGGCCTTCCCTGAGTGTCCTGGCTGGGGCCCTAAGCCAAATGGGGCACTTCAGATGGTGCCCCCTCTCCACAACCCTGGTGATCTTCTAAATCTCATTTAGAAATGCTCCCTGCAGGAACATTTCTGGCTGGACTCTCACACCACACAGCACTTCCTCCTCTCAGTGCTGCACTGAGGAGCGAGCAGAAGGACTGTGCCTCATGGTCTTAGCACCTCAGGATCCAGCTGATAGTATATGCTTGATGTTCTGAATGCCTGTCCTCAAGGTTAAATGCTGTCAAATGGACAGTTCCAATAAGCACATGGTCTTTCTTTCTTGCATCAATTCCTGGGATGCTTTATTTAATTACTTGATTTCCTTCTGGAAGAGTGGATGCTGACTTGATTTCTCAGCACCAAAGGATGCCAGGGAAGCAACACGCCTGCACGTGATGGGAAAACTCTGGAGTCTTGACATAGTGATTTCAATCTCAGAGCACCCTGTTTTTACTCCTGCCAATTTTCTTTAATTGAGCTCTTGTTCTCACCTATAATTAAGCTCCAATTGGGATTGAATGTAAGGTGAAACAGAAATGAGATGGCATCCAGTTAGAGAGCGTGGCAACGTAGTCCTGCATGCTTATATGTAAGAAGACTGAAGACTGACACTTGGTTGAAACATTTGCAAAAAATAAAAAAGTGATGAAAATATTCACATAGAGAAAATATATTTTATATGGTGGCTGTATAGTTGAACTGCAGACCTGGGATTTCAGAGAATGAGTATTTTCACATGTGTTCAGGAGCTTCTTAAAATAAGATCTTTATTAGCTGATGTCAAAATTTTACTCCCAACACATGGCTTCTTGAGAAAAAGTAATATCTTGACTTGAGAAATAATTAGTCAATATGTATGCAAGGACTCCAGGCAGAGAAGGCATTGTGGTAAGGACAAGAGGGTTAGACACAGAATCGACATGAAATTCTACGTTGCTGATGCATAAAGATCAAGACAGTAGTGACATAAAGACAGTGTTACAGACGGTGAGCCAATGAGAAACAGAGAGTCTGGGTTATAAATCCTGATGTCAAATCAGCAAAGGTCTCGGTAATAATAGTAATCTTGGGCTTTATCCAACAGGTGATAGAGAACCACCAAGACTTTAAAGCAGAGGAATAATCCTTTGTACTTAAGATTTCTATTTTAGAAAAATCTTGCTAGCCTGTCTATAGAAGGAAGGCTTACAGAACAGGGGCCAAAAATCATATCACAGACTTTTTCAGTAGATCAACCAAGAGACATGGAAGGCCTCGTGTGCGGGACGTGCACCGTGTGGAAAAGAACAGAGCAGATTGGAGATGCATGGAAGAAACAGCGAGCTGAGCACAGAGGCGGGAGAGCAGGCAAAACAGAGCTGCGTTCTGTGCTCAGTACACGAGAGACCAGGTGGCAATGACTTTGCCTGCCCTGAGGATCTGTTTCTTACACTGAAGGGCTTCCCAAGAGCAGACGCCCAGGCCTGAACTATGGCGGGGCATTGGATACAGAAGAGAAAAAGCCCAGTGGTCCGTGTGGACTGTCACGTTAGCTCAAAGAAGTGGGACACGGTCGTAAGTTTCCTGTGGCGCTCGGCAAAGCCCATGTTCCCGACTTGCTGCCTCCTTCATTGCCCTTAGCTGTGAGTATTTAAAGGTTAATTTCTCACTGAGCTTCCCACAGAACTTGTTTCCCCTCTGAAACAATGGCCTGTGATATTGCCTCTTGAGGAGTCAAAATACTTAAATTCATAAGGCATAATCTTGATCAGATTTTGAGTTCATTCTCCATAATGGCTTATGAAGAGGGCTCTCTAGGCTTCAATATAGGGTTTCAGATGCTGGGTGTGGTAGTGCATGATTATAATCTCAGTACATAGGAGGCTGGGACAGGAGGGTCACAGGTTCAAGGCCAGCCTCAGCTACTTAGTGAGACCCTGCTTCAAAATAAAAAGTTAAATGGAGCTAGGGATGTAGCTCAGAGATACAATGTCTCTGGGTTCAGGTTCAATCCCTAATCCACAAAAACAAAGAATCTAGTTAGGATGAATTTAACATAATCAGGTAAGGTTTGTAGCAGAAAGAATGGAAGATTAGTTCAATACTAAAAAATAGATAAATTCAGATAATTATTCAACTAGAGGAGAAAACATTTATGGAACACAGAAAATAGGTACAATCGAATATTCCTTTATGACAAAACCTTTAAACTAAGTAGATTGGGAATTACCTGGAGCTCATGAAGGGTATCTATCAAAAGTGAACAAGGAACTTTACACTTAATGATGAACTTCACATCATTAACAATATCAATTAAAAGAAAAAACAAGGTAATGATCATTGCCTCAGGAGGTTTACCAATGAAATGATGTAGAAAAAAGAAATGATAAAGATAATTATTAATAGAAATTTTATCCACATTTTCAAATGAGTGATTATGTATGATAAAAATTCTTAAATTTTCATATAGTCATATCATTTGCAATAAAGGTAAATTTGTTGTTTAAGTGCACGTGTGTGTATATAATAATGAGCAAATACATAATATAATGTGTATATAGAATATATATGAATATGTATTGTAATGAAAGCATTTGGTAAATTTTAGGTTAAAATATTCAAAATCATGATGCTTTTACAGAGAAATACATAGTAATAAAGATATAACAGAAAAATACTTAAGTGTGCAACGAAATCTACAAATTACTAGAGGAAACAAAATATTGTTAAAATCAAATATATCTTAAAACTTTTATTGTAAGACCTATATATGTCAACATTGTAAAATATTCCTGAAATACATACAACTACATTAGGATAGGTGTCTGGATATATAATGTTCACAAATGAGAGGATACAGTAATTTTTTGTGTTTGTGTAAGGGCGTGGGGTACTAGGAAATGGTCTCAGAATCATTTACCTCTGACTTACAAACCCAACCCCATATTATCTTTTTTTTAATTTTGAGACAGGGTTTCTCAGAGTTGGGAGAGCCTTGTTAAATTGCCGAGGCTTGCCTTGAACCTGCTATCCTCCTATCTCGGTCCCAAGTACTGGCATTAAAGGTCTTGAATTTCAATCTTCCTGTCTCTCCCTCCCAAGTACTGTGATTACAGGCTTGCAGCACCAACGCTCTGCTGATTCAGTTATCTTAAAGATGGCAGTTGTCCTATTTTGATATATAAACTTATTGTTTTTTCAAAGGAAGTCCTGGTAGCCTTGTGCATGCAACTTGATGACCAAATCTAAAATTCAAGTAGAGGTGAGAGGCAGAGTAAAAGAGACATATTTCAGAACAAGATAGTCAGACTTGTTATGTGGTGGAAAGACTTAATTTATGATAAGACAGCCCCTCAGACTGACTCTGAAATACTATGCAAATTCAACACCTGAGTTGCCAAGTAGCTCTTAAGTCTAGAAGCGTGGACAGGAGGAGAGAGTAGGGCCAGGAGGAGAGGGTAGGGCCAGGCCGGAGCTTGGAGTGAGGTAGGAATTTGGTTTTACTTGTAGCAAAGTGCATGAGCTCAGGGACATCCAGAAGGAAGAGATGTTGTTCACCTGTTAAACCTGACTGTGCTTCTAAATTGAATAAATTTGAGTTCCATTGAGAACTGTGAAGCCATATGGTTTGCTTGTGGTTTGGAGAACTTTGTTGTGGGCTAAGTTTATTGAAAATATCCAGCCATGTGCCTTGGTGCACATCTATAATCCCAGCACTTGGGAGGCTGAGACAGGAGGATCACAGTTTGAGACCAACCTCAGTAACTTAGCAAGACCCTGTCTCAATATGAAAAAATAAAAGGGCTGGGGATGTAGATTAGTGGTAGAGTTCCCCTGGGTTCAATCCTCAGCACCACACACACACACACACACCCACACACCCCTTTGGTGATTATCCAGGTATGTACATAAAAGTCTAGAGGTATTAGAAACATTTTCTAAAACTCATAAATGAATTAAATTTCTGAAATTTACAGTTATCATTTATAGCTACAGGACAGGACTTCTACATCTACATCTTTTTTTTGTGTGTGGGGGGTCTGGGGATGGAACCCAGGGGCATTCTATCTCTGAACTACACCCCCTGCCCTATTTTTTATTCTTTATTTTGAAACCGGGTCTCACTGAGTTGCAAAGGGCCTTACTAAGTAGCTGAGGCTGTCCGCGAACCGAGATCCTCCGGTCTCAGCCTCCCAAATGCTGGGATTACAAGCGTGCGCCACCACACCCGGCTTACATCTTTTACTTTTTTACATTTTACTTCATTTCTACTTGAAACAAGGAGTCTCAATATTTTAAATCTATAATAGTTTAGTAAAATTTAAAAAGTAAATAATCTTTATGATACCTACTAGCATAAATTTAATATTTTGAATTGATATTATACATAGGTAAATAAAGGGAATTACATTCTCTAGACATTTAATGTTAATGCTGTTCTCAGTTATTGTCCCTTGATATGTGCCTTCACAAAATCTTTTATTTTAAGTAATTGTAGAAGATCCTCATTAACAATTTCATCTTTGAATTTTAAAGTATATGAGTAAGTGAGGAATGAAACAACCTAAAATAGAAATAAGACATTTAGTCTAAGTCACTTTGTGATTCTGGATTTCTACCTGTTCTATATTTTTATTTTGTCCTGTTTCTTTCTTCTCATGATCTTGTGCATACAGGATATTATCCAGGAGGTGAGACTCAAAATACTCAAAAGAACTTGAAAGTATTTTATCCTGAAAGTATATCCCGAGTGTTTTCTTAGGAAGGCAGGAGAGTGTGGAGTAGAAAAAGGAACACCTGGGTCAGAAGCAGAACAAAAGACAAAGCTTGCTTTCTTTGTGTGATGATTCCATTTGGAGAGGTGCCCAGGGGCTACTGGACTTAGGGGAGGAAAGCAGATATTTTGTCTGAAATACCTGAAAGTCTGCATTTGCACGAATGTTCTATACCTTTTATTTCTTCTCTTTCCTTCCTTTCTCCTTTCATCTTGCCCTCTTTCCTTCCCTCATCCTCTCTCCTTCCTTCCTTCCTTCCTTCTTTTTTTTTTTTCTTTTTTTTTCCTTCTGGTACCGGAGATTGAGTCCAGGGCCCCTCTACCTCTGAGCTATACCCAGAGCCCTTTTATATTCTTTTATTTGGAAATAGGATCTCACTATGTTGTAGGATCTTCTGCGTTCCCGCCTGGGATTGCAGGTGTGCCCCGTGGCACCTGGCTTCCACTCTGTTAGGTTTCGAAGCGCTTGTATTATGATATATGCCATTGTCTTACAGGAAGTCTTTGAAATTTTGCATATACTAACACTAGTTTTCTGGAATTGTGTCTTTAGTAGAGAGTTCCCTTTTATGTTCTTGTACTGGTGCATTGTAATTAGACATCCTTCTAAGGCATGGAGTGATCAGAGCATACCAGCACGCAACTCTCGGTGCAATTCTCTCCAGATCCCACCCACCCTTCCTGGCCTTCCATGTACATGTCATTGAGATTGGGATTGATAATTTCATATGCATTCATAGCCTTATGCAAACTGTTACCTTCTTATTGTCTCTTAAGTAAGGACACAGAAGCATCACAGTAAATAACGTATGTGTTATAATGTCCTTTTTCATTCACTTTAAGACAGGTGTACAGTGTTTCGCATTATAAGCGCCACTTTTTTATATTTCATTTATCTCTCTTCTCAGGTGAAGATCGTGTGACCTAATCCCTCCAAACTCAGTATCACCCCTGTAAATTTTGACTGTCCAATGTTGTTACACTTGTGAGTTTACATGCACACTTTTTCTATACATAACCAATATTTTTTTTCAATGGGGCTAGAGTTGTGTTGTGTTTACATGTTCTGCCATTACCGATTCCTGAGAAGCTAATTAACTGAAATGCATAGCAGCAATATAATTTCTGAGTCCTGCTTATAGCATAGGAAGTTTGCATAAACAGTTTGAACTTAGGTGATTACAAAATAACGCTTAGACCCATTTGTATAGGCAAAGATGACTAGCATTTTTATGATCATTTGTATGTTCTGGATTGGTTAAATTGAAGAAATTCTAAGACTACATATATATGAATTATATTTTGAAGTCCAAATCTATAGATAAAATTATAACCAAGTAATCATTGTTGAAACTATAAGTGTTGAAACCAGACATGTGGGAAAAGATGGATGGATGGATGGATGGATGGATAGATAGATAAAGAGTCTTGAAGGTCTTGAGAGAGGAGTGAAAGTTAATATGAGGTATAATTGAGAAAACTAACAACCCCCAGAGCTGCCAGAGGTGGACATACAAAGTCAGTATAGGAAGGGAGGAAATGCTCTTGTGTGTAGTGAGAGTTTTGAAAAAGCAAGGTCCCAAGAAACAAGAAGTAACTCATGTTTCAGAAAACTAAGTATAGAGAAGCAAAGCAGGTTTCCTTGTGGTTTTTAATTTGTGAAGCATTTTCTTATAGTCTTATTGTTTTTATTTAATTCTAACGGTGACAGGTGTTGCTTTAGGATGCCCCAGAGGCCACATAGTCACATGTCTATATGAATATCTGAAGGACTGTCTGAACTTCATAGGCTGCTCTTGATAGGGATGTCATTCTTAAGGAATCACAAAGAAGGATGCAAGCCTTCTGCACCTTAGGAAACAGCCATCCCAAACTGTATTCTTATTTATTTTTCCTATGCTCTAATTTCCCTCTTCTAAACGGAGATATTTTCGTTTTCATTAGTAACGTGCTTTTGAGCAGTTTTGTGCTGCTACATTGGAGTAGCCAGGAGTGATGAGTTTTAATTGGGCATTTTGAGTACTTCTTCATTTTATCTTAGTCCAAATAGTAAATCAAGTGTACCTATAATTAAAATAGAAATGATTCACTTATATATATGCTGTTCTAACTCTATAATGCTATTTTAAGTTCTGGGAAAATTATGGTTATCTTCTGTTGTTTGAACGATGATTTTAATTTGGAAGAAAATAGCAAAACAAGTCAATTTTCAAGAAGTAGAGTAGTCAAAATAATTCAAGGAAAGTAAAATATAATATTGTTCTTAACCACATGCCACCTATTGCACTCAATCCTTACTGAATTTCAAAATGAGCAACATCTTCCTATACCTATTTGGTTGTAGATTGCCCCCACCTACCCCAAGTGTTGATTATCAGGTACTAAAATACAAACAAAGCTTAATGAGAGCAATAGTATCTGGTGTGCATAATATTAATTTATTTGAAGAATTATAATTTGCCTTTTTTTGTGGTACTGGGGTTCCTGGAAGCCCTTCTACCTCCGGGCTACACTCCCAGACCTAGTTTTACATTTTTATTTGGAAACAGGGTCTCCTAAGTCAGCACGCGCGGCTGGCTTCGAACCTGCGCGATCCTCCTGTCTCTGCCTCCCAAGCGCGGGGATTACAAGCGTGCGCCACCACTCCCGGCTATAATTTGCCTTTAAAAAAAAAAAAACTTTTAGAGAGCTATTTCTGTATCATTAAGTCAGAGACTATGGACCTGGAGAATGCATTCCACATGTTTCCCCTTTTTATTCTCCAAAAAAAGGTCTACCTAAAGAAAGAATAAAATACTGCCCCAAAAGAATGTCTACATGACTAAAATATATAGTAGATGCTTATTCTTTAGGATTTTTATACTGCTTGTCAACAAATTGGATTATTTTTATCTTTCACATCTAGGGCATAGAGTTAAATGATTTTGATTCCAAATTCTATAACAGCACCAGGAGGGCAAAAGTTCTTAATAAAACACATTCAGTTGTTTCTCGTGAGACAGCATTACATCTTACATTTTTTATGTCTCAGAGATTTTCTAATTTTACTTGGTTAGATAAATGTTTAAATGTTGCTAATGTTGTAATGGTCGATAAGCGATGCTGACATTAACACGTATCATCATACTAAACTTCCAAAACTGCTGGGTTGAAATACTGATGTAAAAATGGATGGACATAAATAAAACACATTCAGTTGTTTCTCGTGAGACAGCATTACATCTTACATTTTTTATGTCTCAGAGATTTTCTAATTTTACTTGGTTAGATAAATGTTTAAATGTTGCTAATGTTGTAATGGTCGATAAGCGATGCTGACATTAACACGTATCATCATACTAAACTTCCAAAACTGCTGGGTTGAAATACTGATGTAAAAATGGATGGACTATGGAGCTTACAAGTAACAATATAATATCTATTCTCTGGATAAGGATGACAATGAACTGAATTCAGTATATTTTTATTTAGAAAGTTTTCCTTTATGGATCAGATCAACATATAAAAATTTGGGGGAGATGGGTATATACTGGGGATTGACCCCAAGGGGTTTCTACCCCTGAGCTATGCCCTTACCCCTGTTTTATTTTTAATTTTGAAACAAAGTCTCACTAAGTTGTTGAGGGTCTCACAAAATTGCTGAGGCTCATCTCTAGTTTGTGATCCTCTTGTGTCAGCTTCCCAATTACTGGGATTACAGACGTACATCACTGTGCCAGGCTCAATGTACACTATTTAAGTGGATGCTTGTATACATTAAGTTTTTTTCTAACTGAAAGTATATAGTGTTTTTTTAGGTTCTTAGAGGAATCTCTTACTTATAAAATATTTTAAATTTTTATTTAGAAGATCCTTTTTTTTTCTGGAGACACATGAGAATTTATCACAAAATGAACACACCCATGTTCTCATGCTGAGCATGCATTTTAGATGCTCATATATTTTATTAGTATATCAGAAGTAAAGGTATTTAACTTAATCAAACATTTAGACTCCTGCAGATCATAGGAAATATTATACCATGCTCTAATCAGGAAATATCTGGCAGGGGTAAATATTATTACTGAAATCGATTCTGCTAAAATTATGTAGGTAGCTCTCCAGGATCTCTCACTGCCTTTATATTTAGGAGAATGACCATGAATTCTGTGTGTGTGTGTGTGTGTGTGTGTGTGTGTGTGTGTGTGTGCGCGCGCGTGCGCACACACGTGTGTTAGTAGGGATTGAACCCAGGAGTGTAATTTATTTTTATTTTGAAACAGTGTCTCGTTAGGTTGCTGGGAGTCTCACTAAGTTACTGAGGCCGGTCTCAAACCTGAACCTGTGATCCTCCTGTCTCAGCCTCCCTAGTGCTGGGACTACAGGCATGTGCCACCATGCCTGGTTTCTATTTTCCTTTTACTTTTCTAGATGACAGTTTTAAAAAGTACTTTTAAAATAAGGCTTTTGCGAGGGGTTAGGCCGGTGCTGGGGCCAGCAAGGCCGGCATTGGAGCCTGCCATGAGGCAAGGCCGGTACTGGGGCCTCCGAGGCCAGGACAAGAGCCTGCCGAGGGGTTAGGCCGGTGCTGGGGCCAGCGAGGCTGGCATCGGAGCCTGCCGTGAGGCAAGGCCGGTACTGGGGCCTCCGAGGCCAGGATAAGAGCCTGCTGAGGGGTTAGGCCGGTGCTGGGGCCAGCGAGGCCGGAATCGGAGCCTGCCTTGATGCATGACCAGTGCTGGGGCCTCCAAATCTGGGATCGGAGCCTGCCAAGGGGTTAGGCCGGTGCTGGGGCCAGCGAGGCCGGCATCGGAGCCTGCCTTGAGGCAAGGCCGGTACTGGGGCCTCTGAGGCCGGGATCGGAGCCTGCCGAGGGGTTAGGCCGGTGCTGGGGCCAGCGAGGCCGGCATCGGAGCCTGCCGAGGGGTTAGGCTGGTGCTGGGGCCAGCGAGGCCGGCATCGGAGCCTGCCATGAGGCAAGGCCGGTACTGGGGCCTCCGAGGCCAGGATAAGAGCCTGCTGAGGGGTTTTAGGCCGCTGCTGGGGCCAGTGAGGCCGGCATCGGAGCCTGCCGTGAGGCAAGGCCGGTACTGGGGCCTCCGAGGCCAGGATAAGAGCCTGCCGAGGGGTTAGGCCGGTGCTGGGGCCAGCGAGGCCGGCATTGGAGCCTGCCGTGAGGCATGATCAGTGCTAGGACCTCCGAGGCCGGGATTGGAGCATGCCGAGGGGTTAGGCCGGTGCTGGGGCCAGCGAGGCCGGCATTGGAGCCTGCCGTGAGGCAAGGCCGGTACTGGGGCCTCGAGGCCAGGATAAGAGCCTGCCGAGGGGTTAGGCCGGTGCTGGGGCCAGCGAGGCCGGCATCGGAGCCTGCCTTGAGGCATGACCAGTGCTGGGGCCTCCGAGGCCGGGATCGGAGCCTGCCGAGGGGTTAGGCCGGTGCTGGGGCCAGTGAGGCCGGCATCGGAGCCTGCCTTGAGGCAAGGCCGGTACTGGGGCCTCTGAGGCCAGGATAAGAGCCTGACGAGGGGTTAGGCCAGTTCTGGGGCCAGCGAGGCCGGCATCGGAGCCTGCCTTGAGGCATGACCAGTGCTTGGGCCTCCGAGGCCAGGATCGGAGCCTGCCGAGGTGTTAGGCTGGTGCTGGGGCCAACGAGGCCGGCATTGGAGTCTGCCATGAGGCTAGGCCGGTGCTGGGGCCTCCGAGGCCGGGATTGGAATCCTGCCAAGGGGTTAGACTGGTGCAGGGGCCAATGGCCAGCATCGGAGCCTGGCGTGAGGCAAGTTCACACTGCGGCCTCCAAGGTCGGGACCAAAGCCAGCTTAGGGGTTAGACCGGTTCAGGGGCCAGCGAGACCAGAACTGGGGCCTCCCATGAGGCAAGGCCGCTGCTTGAGCCAGCGAGGTCTGGATCAGTCCACTGAGTAGCCAGGCCACTACTGGGACCATCAAGAGTGGGATCGGTACTTGCAACGCAGCATGCACAGAGAAATATCGCAGAAAATATAAATCAGACGCTTCTCTTAATCAGTAATAACTAGGAGGAAAAGGGCAACAGGAAGAGGTTGAGCTATAGAAAGGGCCCTATAGTGAAGCAACTAATGTGACCAATCAGAGGGTATGTAATACTGGAGGACGGAGCCTCTTTAAAACGCAGGAGGTACATAAACAAATGTATCAAAGTAAATCACCAAAGAAGTGTGGGATGGAGGGAGGGGGAGGGAATGGGATGGGGGCCGGATGAGGGCTAATTGGATGATGTGTGCTTGTATATCCTCTCAAGTCTTGTACTCCAATGTGATTGATATATGACTACAATGCACCAATTTAACAAATAAATTAATTTTTAAAAATAAAATAAAATAAGGCTTTTGAAGAGAGCTACTTCAACAACTTACTTTTTGAATGTGGAAAATAGGTCCAAGAAATAAAGTGACTTTTCCAAAGTCAATTCTTCAGTTAAGGAAGGAAGGAAGGGCTGACAAAACCAAAGGCTAGCTGCTACTGAGTTTGTTCTACCACACCTTGTCTGGTTTTAAGTAATGTTTATATAGATGTGGCTGGTGGGAAAGGATTAAAACATGATTAAAACGAAACTTTAGTGTTTTCTATGAATTTAAACCATCTGTTATTTGTACTAAAGTGAAATGAATTGTTTATGTGCATATATAATTCAGGTTAGAGCTGAAAACCGATTTGTATATATTGAAATAAATTAGTGTTTTCACATATGTAGCCATAGTACCATATTACACTTTCTTTTGTAAGTCATGGATTTCTGTTATTAGTAGGTCAGACTTTCTGCAAGAGTCTTAACTAGGTAAAAAGTCCAAAACATGTCTATATATTACAGAGGCATATGTGCATTTATTGGATGTCTCACAAATTTTAATATAAATTCCTCCTGGACATGTGAGATGATGTGAGTAATTGGTACAAAATTAGGTTCTGGTCTGAAATAGCAAGAACAGACATATTTCTACTAAGAAATGCAATAGTTCTTTCAGATGTCCTGTAGACATCAGTGTGAAGAAGAGTCTACAAAAGTGAGAATTCTAAATTAAACAGCTGCTATGGCCCCAATACACACATATACACAGATATCTTTATATCCTAAACATATGCAACTATATACCATTTGAGTGACATTTGAAGTCTGTATGCTTACATGTGTATAAAAATATATGTGTACATTTTGACTATAAATGTATCTGTATACACATATAATGCTATATTAACATTCATTCTAGTGAGCACCTAGAATTACTTATAATACTGCATTTCATCTTATTTTCTACTCTGGGTTATACATAGAAGCCATTAATAAATATAATTTAATAAATAGCTTATGAGTAATATTTTGGGATAATTCTACCAAACTGTGCTACATAGAAGGGATCAAACATTATATCAAGAAACTGTTATAAGGAAGCCCAGTCATTGAGCTAAGTTGCTGAGGTTAATCTCAATCCTGTGATCTTCCTGTCCCGGTTCTTCCTTGGGAGGAATCTGTAATCCTACCAAGTGCTTACATTGCAAGCATGTGGCACCATGCTGGCTCCCATACTAATTTTGACAACAGAGAAGACACCCTCCATAAGATTTGAACTTGTTCAGCTTACAAAAATGTATAAAGTTCGCACTGTGTTGTCAAGTAAAAGTTGTAAAGCTAAACATATTTTACTTGACGGAGAGCATAAATCAGACTTTCATTAGTAACTTTGCCATGGCATGCTTCCTCATGATTACAGCTTATTCATCCAAAATGCTATGGCCTATCAAACAGCGAAGTGCTTTGTGAAATGAAAGAAAGTACAATTCACAAAGATATTTTCTAGTTCATTCTTATTATTGAAAAACCACCATTTGAAACTTCAAGTTGATGCATTAATGATACTGACCTGACTAATATTTGTACATGAGATATGGCCGTGCTGTGTGTCTGTTGTCTGATTTTCTTTTCTTTTGTTTTTCTTTATTTGTGTGTAGTACTGGTGATTGAAGCCAGCGGGCATTCTGCCTCTCAGCTGCACCCCCAGCCTTTATTTACTTATTTGTTTGTTTTGAAACAGTGTCTTGTTGAGAGTCTTACTACATTGCTAAGGCTGACCTCACGCCTGTGATCCCTTTTGTCTCAGCCTCTCAAGTACTGAGATTACAGGTGTATGTGTATTTTTTTTTTTTTTTTTTGGTGGTACTGGGGTTCCTGGAAGCCCTTCTAACTCTGGGCTATACTCCCAGACCTATTTTATACTTTTTATTTGGAAACAGGGTCTCTTAAGCCAGCACGGCTGGCTCCGAACCAGCGTGATCCTCCTTTCTCCGCCTCCCAAGCGCGGGGATTACAAGAATGTGCCACCACGCTCGGCTGTATGTATATTTTCTAATGCTACCTTCAGGACCAGCACGATTGTCCCCTTACCACTCTAAACATGCCAATCATACTCTCTTTTTAAGGGATTTGCACTGACCTTCATTTTTCCTGAAGCACTATTATTTTGGTCACTCCTTATGATGATTAGTCTGAATTGTCAACTTGAGCGGATCATGAAACACCTAAGATGATGTGACTTTGGGAGCGTTTTTGAGATGGTCGGCTTATGCCATGGCAGACTGAAGGGGTCATGCTGCCCCGAATCCAGGCAGCACAGTTCTGACAGGTGCAGGACCTGGATAAAAGAAGGAGAAATCCCCATAAATGTAGCGTGGGTCCTCCTGAAGAAGACACATCTGCTATTGTCTGAGATATCAGCCTTCAGCTTTTCCAACTGGACCTTGGCCATCGTTTCTCCAGAGAGTTTCCTGGTCTTTCTGTTTGGGACTGGGACTGAATTAGTGGTCACCCCAATTCTGAGAATCCAGCTCTCGAGCTGCTTGACCAACTGCTGGATCCCCTGGCTTTCCATGTGCGGTCGGAAACCCGGGTCTACACTGCTTTGGATTGTAAGTTGATTTGCTAAATCCCCTTTGGTCATGGACATGTTCTGTGAGTTCTGTTACTTTACTGAACCCTAACCAATACACTACTAGTAGGAAACCACCACTATGGCCAGCAGCAAGACCCTAGGCAGTGTGGTCCAAAGAGACAGCAGTACTCAGGAACTCAGCCATCAGATGCACCAGAGGAAGCAGGCATCGGGCTGGCCTGTCCCTGGTGAGCAGAGGACGTGTGAGGCCACAGAGCTCTGCGGGAGAGATCACCTGTAGCATTCACTTGGGGGAAGTGTTCTGGCTTCTCTCTCCCATCAGAGCTTGCTGTTGGCTGAATCCAGGAGGATTCAAGCTGACATGGGAGCTTAGGGAAAGCAGCTTGCAGGGAGCAATCAGTGCTTCTTTGATGAGAAAAGAGGAGGGATGGACCAGAAAGAACCAAAAGGACAGGCATCTAACTCTCTTTAGAACTCAGAGGTGCAGATGGCCCCTTTCCTGCTCTGGTGCGCAAGTTGAGACTCCTTCTTTGTATTCTTACCCAGGAAAGATATTTGGCCATATCCATTTTTTCCATGTTTAATATTGGGTGTATTTTCTTGAATCTTCTATAGGTTTTTTTTTTTTCCTGAAAATGATACTTATTCTTATCTGCTTGTATGTTTTCACTTTTTCAAAAAAAAGGCGGCATTGAATTTTAGTTAATTAGAAGGATTAAAGTTTTTAAAATCCTAAGACATGTTGCAGGTTAAATAGAAACTCTTATACTCCAGTGGTATTTGGTAGCTTTGCCACAAACACCAAATATGCGTGGGTTTGGCACCCTCTAATGAAAATCTTCAGCAAATGTGCTTTTACTAAAACCATGACCATGTTTTGTCCTGTTAGCACAGGGCATGATAGCCACATGCCTTCTGAAGGCTTGCGTGCACCTAGTCGTCCCATGAAGTCACTGTGCCCTTCCTAGGAATATATTTATCTTCATCAAAGAGTTGGTCTACCACAGTATCTCATTGCCCCAAATTGCAATAGCCGAAGCTCTTAGTATTTTAATTATAGGACTAACATTTTAATTATTTGACTAATGCTTGCGTGTTATAACAGTTAGATGTTTTTGAGCAAGCTATATTCGATAGTCCTTATTATAGAGAGCCTGAGGACTAGATCCCTACAGGCCATCAAAGCTCTTGGCTTCACTCACTATAGAAGAGATCCCTTCTATAACCGTTACATTGGTTTGTTTTGTTTTGTTTTGTTTTGCACTTCAGTGGCAGGGAGGTCATTTAGAGTGCTTATACCTGAAAATTTGGGCAGAATGATATGCCTGAAGGATTCTCCCTCACCACCACCAATCAACATCTAACCTCTGTCTGTCTTCCAATGAAGTCATACAAAGTATGTTTACTTTCTTGACCACATAATGAGTTGAACTAGGCGACTACAGTGCATCTACCTTTGCGTCTTTTCCTGGATAAGTATGTATAGCTGTCTTACCCCTTGATTATGTCCCATTCTCCTTAAATGTTGCTTTGTTCCAAACTTTCTCCAACTTCTTTATATTTAATTCAAACTGAGCCTCTTCTGTTTCCATGACTTATTGGAATATCTGGTTTCTATTCCACTGTTTCTGGTGGCTTCACATGTTCTATTTCTAGTGAGAAAAAAAATTATTTAATGTGCATCCAGCCCTCTCTCTCTTCCAAGTTATACTCAATGCTTAGAAAAATCATTGGCACTGTTACCATAAATATCTTTTGATCAAACACGGCTCTAAAGTCAGAAAGATCCTTGGTGGGTCTTTTGGCAATCAAACTGAACGTGTACTCTTTGAAATGAATGATAAAGTGAGTCATAATATTATAGTAAGATAATATTATAAAATATTTTATACCTCATTGCATACTTAATAGTGTACTCTATGTAAGACTATAAGATTATCTAGTTTGATCTTATAGTTTAAATGTCCTAAAATAAATATTTCCCCAATAAGTCACTGAATAGATATATAAATCGGCTCAGCCACTTCTCATTTAAAATAGTGTCCCAGGTTTCCTCTGCTTTTTTTTTTTATATCAGTGAAATAAGTTTGGAGGCTCAAGTGTCCTCTTGGCCCTGGTCCTGGCGGTGAGCTTGGTCCGGTCTTATTCTTCTTTCTGTCGAGATGCAGCTCCTCAGCCTATTCAACCCCTAAGGCCCATATTCTGCATCTTCCTGGTCAGGATCCTAGCCCTTCATGCCCACCATGCGTCCTTGGTTTTTCGGGGGGAAATGAGAACTCATTGGATGCTTTCTGTGTCACTCAAGAGTGTTGTACTGTGTCTGAGCCTGCCCAAGCCCCATTGCCAGGCTCCTCACTCAGCCTTTCTCTACTGGCATCTCAGTTGGCTGGACATGAAGTTTCTAAGAGACGTACATACCCTCCAGTACACACCTCTGAAATCAAGACCAGTCCCCTCTTTTAAAGGGTTCCTCTAAACCTTTATAGAATTTCTATCACCCATCATCCCCAGTCTGGTACTCAGTAAAGTAGGGACCCTGGTGCTCTCTTCAAGGACCCATAAATTACCTTATCATGTCTTTTGAAACTATTCCAATGCCCGGTGGAAACCACTTATCTGGATTACAAGAATGTTTAACCATGAATATGAGCCTTATTAAAGACAGAAAGTCATTCTGAATGCAAGTGAGCATGTAGGAAAGGATACTTAAGACAAAAAAGAATAAATTAAAATTAGTTTTGAGCAATCAGGTATGCTTCAAGAAATCTGTGGTTGAGCATGGTGGCACACGCTTGTAATCTAGCATTTGGGAGGAGGAGACCAGAATCAAGGTTTGCGGGCAGCTTCAGCTACTTAGCAGGCCCTTTGCAACTCAGTGAGACCCTGTTTCAAAAAAAAAAAAAAAAAAGGCTAAAACATTGGACTGGGGGGATAACTCAGAGGTACAATGCCCCTGGGTTCCATCCCAGTAGCACACACACAAAAAATTATTTGGTAGCCCTGTATGGTGGCACATGCTTTTAATCCCAGATCTGGGAGGCTGAGACAGGAAGATAGCAGTTCCCAACTTAGAGAGGTCCTTTGTAACTCAGTGAGACCTTGTTTTCAAAATAAAGAATAAAAAATGAGGCTGAGGTGTAGCTCACAGGTAGAAGTCCCTGGGTTCCATCCCCAGTACAAGAAAGAAAGAAAGAAAGAAAGAAAGAAAGAAAGAAAGAAAGAAAGAAAGAAAGAAAGAAGAAAGGAAGAAAGTCGGTGGTAGACATCCTTTATCAATGCCTCTACTTTTATTAAGAACTTTGACCTTCCATTAGAGTCCCATCTCTGTTAATGCACCATTCCTCACTTGGCTGTGAAGCTAGAGACCACACTTCCTTTGGTCCTTCCTCATTCATTTAGACAGTTTTGACTTCATAAATTTATCTCAATTTATTTTTTTGTGTAATACTGGGGATGGAACCCAGGAGCATTCTACCTCCGAGCTACACCCACCTCCGGTCCTATTTTATTCTTTATTTTGAAACAGGGTCTCACTGAGTTGCAGGGGCCTTACTAAGTGGAAGCTGAGGCTGGCTGTGAACCACAATCCTCCTGCCTCAGCCTCCCGAGTGCTGGAATTACAAATGTGCGCCACCACGCCTAGCTTCAATTTTTTAAAAAATATAAATGCTTCACAAATTTGTGCATCATTCTTGCACAGATGCCATACTAATATTCTCTGTATCATTCCAATTTTGGTATATATCTACCAAAGTGAACACCTTATCTCAAATTTATAACTTCACAAAATTCTTTTCTGCTTCATTTAAAGTATTTACCACTAGTGGCTTGATGTCCTATACCAATTCTGCTTACATATTTCTTAGTCTTCTATCCATCTCCATCCTGGCTTCCCTTTTGGTGAGATCTAAGTGAAATAAACTACTGGTATTATTATGATTTATGAATAATCATAACTTTAAACCTTAAAAAAGATTTTTATGTTTTAAAGAGTAAAACCCCCATGCCCTAGAAATACATTCAGGGTCTCTCATGATTCAAAACTATAATCCATCCACAATATAACGCCTAATATCAAAGGCCCACTAAAATTTTCCTAGCACACAGTTGGTATGTTCATCGATAGACCTTTTTCAATGCGTTTCCTCGCTGCTGTATCTTTCACCATTCATTCCTCTTCTTGGGACAATAAGTGATATCAATTTAAGGCCAACTCAGAGGCAAACGATTCATCAAACTTCTTACCTTTTCTGCCCCTTCCCCTGACCTTTTCTTGCTCCACCACAAACTGTACACACCATCTATTGTTTCTAGAGAGCTTTGTTTATAATTCTCATACATACCACATTTTATTTTGGGTAATATATATTTGAGATACCTCCTCTAAGAGGCCATCGACCTAACTGTTAGTTATTCCTCTTTGTTTGCAAGGGCCAGTAGCTGTCTTCACTCCCGTAGGCGGAAGGCCTATTCATGTACAGGAGAATCTCGTGGAAACCTCTTAGGGGATGTACACAGCCGTGTCAAGAGCGGAGATTTAGAAGGAGTCCTGAACCTAGTCCTGAATCTCAGTGTTACTTCCTACCAATCATATAACATTATGCATGATCTGCACCTGGATTTTCTCAATTATAAAATGGAAATGATAATAATAGGCCCTACTTTTACAATTACTGTGTAGTTTAAAGCACTTATCACAGCTCTCATAAAAGATTATTTCTAACTAATTTTTTTCATAGCTGGTGATTGAACCCAGGGCCTTGCCCATGCTAGATGACCACTCTCCCACCAAGCTTAACTCTCAGTCCACTAAATGTTACTTGAAAAGCAAAGATGGGAAATGGATAAAGCTGGAGCCCTGGAAGGATTGAAAAGCCGTCTGGAATTTGGGCCTCATTTCTATGACTCCGCAATGCTTTATTTCCCATTTTACTCCAGAGGGAATTTCTGTGTTTTCCCCTTTCCCCATGGAAAAGTTGCTCGTGTATAGCTACTGTGTTGCACACTCTGCCTCTTGGGCAGATGGAGTCTCTCTTTGT
The DNA here is from genome assembly GCF_963383645.1 of Muscardinus avellanarius. Classification (NCBI taxonomy): domain Eukaryota; kingdom Metazoa; phylum Chordata; class Mammalia; order Rodentia; family Gliridae; genus Muscardinus; species Muscardinus avellanarius. The sequence goes on from NC_137794.1 coordinate 12,299,714, forward strand.
ATCTGGTCCAGATCTGGGGATGAGGGAATGATTGGCCCAATTAGGTCCAATCAGCTGCATCCAGGATTAATAAAAAGTCACCGAGCATTTTCCAGAAATCCAGTTTTTATGAGAAGGCATTTCCAGGAGAAGAAGGTTTAGGGAGAAAACAAAATAGGGAGTGACCCACTCAGATGTTTCATTTATTACTATGTCTGCAGAAATGTAGCTGTATGCATTGGAAGGGTTCAGATTTGGTCATTACCAGGTGTAACCATGCTTACACTTGTCCTCGCATGAATTATTACATTAATTATTATTCTAGACATATTATTTGTTCAATTATGCTTTCAAAAATATTTTAATAGTAACATGTCTTGTTCTAGGTACTATGCCGTATACTGAAGGTATAAGGCAATGATAGAGATGTTTTAGACATTATAATAGTTAATGTATATTGCTGCTTTGACTTTTCCAAAACTTTGTTCTGCACACTCCCACACATCTCCCCTGGTTTGTGAATATTAATTACACTGTCAGTTCTTTGTCAGAACCACTGGATTTTCAATTGTCTTCCCTTTTGATATATTCTATTCGCTTTTATTTTTACTAATTAAAATTTAGTTTCATCTTCACAATATTTGATAGACCTCATGTGAACATCCATTTTTGGTACTAGACATTATCTACCTTCCAGCAGAGAAATTTTGGACATATGATAGTTATGATTAGCATAACTATCCACCTGTGGAACTTCTGGCTACCGCCCGAAGCTCTTTGTAAGAACTCTGAGGCTTAATTCCTTTTAAATGGATGAATCAATCACTCAGTCAATCAGTCAACCAATCATAAAAGGGGTTTGGGCTAAATTATTTAGTATCATAAATATGCAATTTTCAGATTATTATAAAATATATGCTGGCTCTACCGTTATAGATACTGTTAACTCAGTATTCTCTTTCTATCTGTCCTCTTCCCCCCTCCCATTACCCTTGGGTTGCCTTATTTGCTTGTCTATGGTGTCTCCTTCTTTGTCTAGCGTTCCTCCTAAGACATTTTTTCTTCCTAGCTTCCATATATTAGAGAGAGCATTGGATTTCTTACTTTATATGACTGACTAATCTCACTTAGAATTATTTTCTCCAGTTCCACCCATTTCCCCATAACTGATATAATTTTGTTCTTTTTTATGGCTGAGAAAATTCCATTGTGTACATATCGCATATTTTTGCAATCCACTCATCTGTTGATGGACATCTTAGCTGGTTCCATAGTTTGTCACTTTATGAATTGTGCTGCTATGTACATAGATATGCATGCATTAGCTTGGTAATTTGGTTTCCATTCTTTTGGGTAAATACCCAGCAGTGATATTGTATCATTAAATTACCAAAGTCATTCCTCACAGACATAGAAAAATCAGTCCTTAAATTCATTTTTAATAACAAAGAAACCAGAATAGCCAAAGTAGTTCTCAGCAACAAAAACCAGGCCGGAGGCATCACAATACCTGATTTCAAACTATACTACAAAGGCATTGTAATAAAAGCCACATGGTACTGGCACAAAAACAGACACATAAACCAATGGAGCAGAAGAGAAGACGCAGAAACAAATCTGCTCACTTACAACAAACTGATTTTTGACAAAGGGGCCAAAAACATACATTGGAAAAAAGATAGCCTTTTTTCAACAAATGGTTTTGGGAAAACTTGTTAACCATATCCAGAAAAATGGAACTAAACCCCACTTTCTCACCCTGCACAAGAGTCAATTCAAGATAGATTAAAGACTTGTAAATCAAACCAGAGATCGTATAGCTCCTTGAAGAGGGCATAGGTCCAACACTGCAACACATAGGCACAGGTAAAAACTTTCTCAACAAGACCCTAAAGGCACAAGTAACTAAAAGGTGAATCAATACGTGGGATTGCATTAACCTGAAAAGCTTCTGTAACTCAAAGGAAACTATCAAGAACTTTAACAGAGAGCTGACATAATGGGAGAAGATTTTTGCCACCTACTCCTCCAACAGAGGACTAATATCTAGACTATACAGAGAACTCAAGAAACTCAGTAGTAAGAAAGCAAATAACCCAATAAAAAATGGGCAAGTGAAATAGACACTTCACGAAAGAAGAAATTCAAATGGCCAATAAGTGCATAAAAATGCTCAACATCATTAGCAATCAGAGAGATGCAAATCAAAACTACCCTGAGATTTCACCTAACTCCAACTAGAATGGCAATCATTCAAAACACAAACAACAACAGATGCTTGAGAGGGTGCAGAGAAGTGGGAACTCTAATGCATTGTTGGTGGGATTGCAAATTAGTGCAACCACTTTGGAAAACAGTATGGAGGATCCTTAGAAGAACGAGAATGAACCTACCATGTCATACGCTTTTTAAATCCAATGTTTACTGAGTGCTATATGCCAAGAGATATGTCGTCAGCATGTTCCCTGAAAGAGGTCACCGATTCCTCAGCGTGTCCATAAATTAGTACTATCATTCTCATTTTATGGTTGGGGTAACATAGAGGTAGAATAACATTGTGAAGACCACACAGTTAACAAGTGACAGAGAAGGTTCAGATAGAAGGCTGCCTTTCACACCTATCCCTTAAGACACCAGGCTGTCTAGTTCTTGATTTCAAATCTGCTGTAAACTCTACCCTGCTCTGCTAGGATGCTGAGATGACCCATTTCTAACTGGGTTAGTGGCCTGAATCCAGCAGACTTTCTTACCTGTCATCTATGGTGTAAGTATTTAGAATGAAAAACCCACCCCGACTTGTTACATTGAGCTTCTTCCTCTGTGCCTTGTCTCTGTCACTAACTCATCTTCTTTTCCCAGAAAGTGAGTGTTCATCAACACCAGGGCTTGAGTCTCTGTCATTCTAAACAATTTCCTTCAGAGAGCTCAGAAAAGGGATGTCAAAAATAAAAGCAGATGTTTTGTCCTGATTTCTAATTGCTCTAAAAGATAACTGACTACTCAAAGAGTGACAATGTATCATGGGAGTATCTAGGTAAAATTAAAAAATACGAGACAGGAGCCCAAAGGATGGGGAAAGGAATTGAAAATACACTATTATTATCAACTCTTTTCCTTACATGTGACACCCTAGAGGAGGGTAAAACATGATGAAAGATATATTTAATCTAATATCTAAATAAATTTTAAATAACTTAATGAGGTCAACATAATAAGAAGAGATGAAATGGAATGTTGAAAATACTCAACTAACAAAAGAGAAAGTATGAAAGGGGGCAATAAAAAATTAGCAACGTGGCAGATTATAATTCAGCTTCACCTTTCTACATTAGCTCCAGCTGGATGCACTGGCAGGACACTACACCCAACATGAATAATGGCTCAGGCACACATGGCTTTTTCTCCCTCACTTTGCAGTCCAATGCCTGTGTTTTTGCCAGTGGGCACCGCTTCTCCAGGTATTCTTTCAAGAACCTGGTTTCCTTCCTTCTCTTGATATCTATCTCCTGGGGCTTTTGTCATTGGCCTTTGACTAATAAAAAGAAAGAGAGAACCTGGGTTCTGAAAAAGAGTTGCTCTGGAAATGGCCTGTTTTACCTTGCTTACGTGGCACAAGCACACACACACAGACACACCTTTAACCACAAGGACAGCTTGGCAATGCCACCTACCTGTGAGACCAGGAAGAAGAAACTGGTGTTTGATGAAGAGCTAGCAAGTAATAATCTGCAGTTTTTAAGCAGATTATTATTATTATTATTATTATTATTATTATTATTATTAATCTCAAGCCAAAAGGTTAGAGATTCCCAAACTCTCTATGTATAAAAATTATTTCGGAATTTGAAATTTTGTATATATTCGGGCTTTCCAAGAAAAAATCAGATTTGGGGGTTGAATATAGAAATCTTCATTTTTGAATGAGAACCTCAGGAATTTGTTTGTTTATTTATTTATTTATTTATTTATTTATTTATTTTTTGGTGGTACTGGGGGTGGAACCCAGGGACTTGGTTTTTTTTTTTTTTTTTTTTTTTTTTTTTTTTAACCTCTGGGTCATACTCCCAGACCTATTTTACACTTTATTTGGAAACAGGGTCTCACTAAGTTGCTGAGAGCCTCACTAAGTAGCTGAGGCTGGCTTCAAACCTGTGCGATCCTCCTGTCTCGGCCTCCCAAGCGCAGAGATTACAGGCGTGTGCCATCACGCCCGACGAACCTCAGGAAATTCTGATACTTGGATGTGCTCCGGCTGAGACTGCAAGAGGCTGAAAGAGACTCGGTGTCAGGAGCAGGGTGTCTTGACCTAGGAGCTGACTCTAGGATTGATACACAAGTGTTCTGGGGACTGGCGACTTACAGTTTTAGAGTTAGGAGGGCAGAATTTCAGGTACTACCTCAGACCTACTAAGTGATATCGTAGGCTCATTCAAGTTCAGAAAGCACGGATGTCATTTCAGTTCAATGCATTAGAAATCATGGATTGCCCTTGAAGAAGTGAAGTGAGAGGGCGCACAGCCACTCAAGAAGAGGCCAAATAAAGCTGTAAAGAATCAGCTGGAGAACTTTAACCGAATCCAAGAGCTGGATTAAATTCAGTTACAAGGAGCCTCAGCTAGGTCAGTGCACTTCTGGGTGGCTGTACTGGCAGAAGAGGAAAATGGCTGTGTAAGAAGAATGTATATTTATTAATAAGGTTCATTTGGCCGGCATGGTGGCGCACGCTTGTAATCCCCGCGCTGGGGAGGCGGAGACAGGAGGATCGTGCAGGTTCGAAACCAGCCCCGCTGGCTTAAGAGACCTTGTTTCCAAATAAAAATATAAAATAGGTCTGGGAGTGTAGTCCGGAAGTAGAAGGGTTTCCAGAAACCCCAGTACCACCAATAAATAAATAAATAAATAAATAAATAAATAAATGAATATAAATAACATAATAAGTAAATAAAATAAATAAAATAAAAATAATAAAAATAATAAAATAAATTAATAAAATAAAATAAGTAAATAAATAAAATTTGTAGTAAACTCATTAAGGATTCATTATTTACTATACAGGGTGGAAAAAGAATACAAACACAGATGAATACTGTATACCACACATAGTATCCTGTTCTTTAACCTTCCATTTTCGGTTTTCTTTTCTTTTCTTTTTTTTTTTTTTTTTGTGGGTCTGGGGATGGAACCCAGGGGCATTTGACCTCCAAACTACACCCCCTGCCCTATTTTATATTTTTATTTTGAAACAGGGTCTCACTGAGTTGCGAAGGGCCTCACTAAGTAGTAGCTGAGGCTGTCCGAGAACCACGATCCTCCTGTCTCGGCGTCCTGAATGCTGGGATTACATGCGTGCACCACCACGCCCAGCTTCATTTTCTCATAATTATTTTTCCAAACCATTAAACAGTGTTTGAAAATATTTAACTGTTAAGATTGCTTGTTATACACTTAAGGACTTATTTCCACCGTTAGAAGTAATATCACAGCCGGGCAAGGGTGTCACATGGCTTGTAATCCCAGCATTTGGGAGGCTGAGACCTGAAGATCACGGTTCGCAGACAGCTTCAGCTACTTACTGAGGCCCTCTGCAACTCAGTGAGACTCGGTTTCAAAAAAAGAATAAAAAAAATAGGGCAGGGGGTGTAGCTCAGAGGTCGAATGCCTCTGGGTTCTATCCCCAGACCCGCAAAAAAAAAAAAAAAAAAAAAAAAGTAATATCACGTCGGGGGTGGTGGCACACTTGTAATCCCCACGCTTGGGAGGCGGAGACAGGATGATCACCCAGGTTCGAAGCCAGCCGTGCTGGCTTAAAAGACCCTGTTTCCAAATTAAAAAAAAGTATAAAAACAGGTCTGGGAGTGTAACCCGGAGGTAGAAGGGTTTCCAGGAACCCTAGTACCACCAAAAAAAAAAAAAAAAAAAAAAAAAAGAAATGATATCAAAAAGGATATCATCTTTATACATTAATGTATCCCAATATTTCTGGCTATTTATTTAATTATCCTCATAGAAATATAATTGCTAAGACTACAAATATTTATTTATTTATTTATTTATTTATTTATTTATTTATTTATTTTATGGCACTGAGGATTGAATCCAGAATCATTTTACCTCACCCCTCACCTCATTTTACTACACCCCCAAACCGACTTTATTTTGAAATGATCTCACTAACTTGCTGAGGTCCTCACCAAGTTGCTGCGGCTGGCCATGAACCTCAGCTTCTCAAATATCGGGATCACAAGGGTGTGCACCACACCTGACTTATTTTCTAAAATCTCTTGATAACTTTGCTAAGTTGTGTGAAAATGTTTCAGAAGTTGAAGAAAGTTTCATAAGAAAATAGAGACTTTTGATTTGTCGGTACTGTCTTCTTTAGTCATGCTTTATCCCCTGGAGTTTTGAATGAGTTTTTATTTTCTTTGTTTGTTTTTACATACCTACAAGAATACACACAAGGAGCTTAGTAACAGACCTGGAGCGTCCACAGTGCGTGTTGGACGTGGGCTGTGCAGAGCAGTGCGCGGTGCTAGCGTTCCTCTTCTGTCTCGTACTAACCACAAACACCAGGACTATATCACTTGCCTTCTGCAAGTCTCAGTTTTCTCAAGAGTAAATTGGGCATTACTAATTCATACTGATTTTTGTAAAGCTTTCCAGTATGTGAAGCAGAAAGTGCTATCCCTGTGAGAAAATAACCTCTCATACTATTTATTTTCTCAGTCTTACTGAAATTGAGAATTTTCTTGTTATACATTTTTTTTAATTTTTTTACTCTTTTCTAGGTACATACTCTGATTTCTATTTAAATACGAATGTAACAAAGTAAGGTAAGGTTATACTGTGTCTCCTTTCTAAGGCAAGAAGGAATATTTAGGCAAACCTTTTTTCCCATAGGTCAGAAATTCTATGTAAAAACACTAATAATTATGTTAGCTTAGTTATTTCTAAGCACGCGCACATATATGTTTGCATACAATTTTCTTATATACTTTAGTTTATTAAAATACTGGGTGCTAGCCAGGTGTGGTGACAAAGGCCTGTAATCCCTATACTTGGGAGGCTGAGACAGGAGGATCACAGGTTTGAGGACAGAATCACCAAGTAGTGAGATTCTCTTCAAACAAGTGAGATTCTCGTTTCGAATAAGAAATAAAAACAGGTGCAGCTTGAAGGTAGAATGCCTCTGGATTCAATCTCTAGTACCCCCCCCCACACACACACACTTAAATATTGACTGTTGATCATAAATATTAATTAGCCATTTTCAGTGGCTCTCATGGCATATGTTCATAATACACTTAGATTGCAAATAGACTTCTCTCTTAAAAAGTACCATTTCTCAATGTATAGTTACTATTTAGGGTAGTTGTTTAGAAACATCTCTATGTAAAAATTTAGTTTATTGGAAAGAGTGCTGTTATCCATTAGTGATGTCTGGTCTGAACACTGAAACAGGAGTGATATGTTATGTATGGGTAATTGCAGTCTTCTGTTGGAAGGAATTCTAGCTCTAAGTAACACCTTGAGGAGAATAATATTGGAAAATGAGGATACTTTTGATATTTTGTTCTATGTGAATATTTATTTTTTTCTCCTGAGTAACTTTAATCTAAAAATGAGTAATTCTAATATCAGAAATTTTGTTATTTTAAATGAAATCTAAACATCATTATAGAGTTTTAAAGAAAATGTTGATTTCAGAGGAAAAAATAGATGATTTTTTAGAAAAATTAACATTACCCTTAAGTTATATTGTCTTTAAGACTTTAGTAACCTCACTACCTAAAATTTTACTTTTCATTAAATATTTTGAAAACATTAATATGAGGAAGATTCTAAATTTTGAAAAATGATTTTTTCCTCCACTTTTTACATTTAGTAATTTTGTTTGGGCAATAATGTGTGTGTATGTGCACGCGTGTGTGTGCGCACATGCATGTGCAGGGTTCTGGAAATTGAACTAGAAGCATTCTACCTCTGGATTATATCCCCAGTTCTATTTGATTTTTTATTTTGAAACAAGGCCAAAATTATCACTCACTGGTCTTGAACCTGTGGTCTTTCTGTCTCAGCCTCCTAAGTACTGGGATTACAGGCATGCACCACCATACAGGGCTGGGTAATAAATTCTTAACAACACCAAGAAAAAGCCAGAATGGTCCTTTTTTTAGGTAACTTAGCATGGTCTGTGTGTCATCCAAAATGAATGTTCCTTGATGCTCACCTAAGATTGCAGCACAGAACTGATATGCTCTTGATTTACCTACAGCCAATTTACCATTTTCCAGTCGTGGCCACTAATATTTTGCCTATTTTGCTCAACCCATAAGTACAAAAACATTCTCTGCAGAGCTCAGACACAGCTTACATATCTGAGTTCACCAGGTTCTCCAGGTTTGTTGTGTCCTGGGGCCTTGGGTTAAGAGTGCAAATTTCAACCTTAAGGAAAGTGGGAGCCAAGAGTACTTTAATTCTTTCAGGTTTTTGTTTTGTTTTCTTTTCTCTCGAGCCCCAGAAATAATTGCTTCTCATTTGTTAATAGTAAGCCACTTCTTAGTGACAGACAAAAAAGTTTCTTGATCTATAGGACTTTTTATTCAAAGACACTGAATAGAATATGTTTAATAATAAACAATTTAAGTCAAGGAAAGATAAGCAAAAATGTAGTGACTGTCTTGATCTAAAGTTTTATGGGTTCTGTATAACTATTAATGATGTCCTTATTTGAAATACAAGAAAACTATTTGATAAATATAAAACTCTAGTCATCTTCTGGGGAGGGGGTTTGCAAATAATTGACTTTGGGTGGATTTTGGTGCTATACTGCCATCTTGTGGTCATGTATCTAAAATGTACTTTGCTTCAAAAAGGGAGGGGGCTAAACAAAAGTCAAATGCTTTTTGTGATATGTAGTGCTGGAAACACGTGTATGTATGCACACACAAACACACATAATTTCCTTTATGACAAAATGAGTCGAGTAGCCCATTAATTAAATAAACAATAAACAGTGATATAATGATTTTGGTGGCAAAACACAAATGTTACCTTTATTTAAAATAATCAGTGAAAGAAAAATAAGAAATAATGGTTTTCTTCCTCGTCTCTTCAGAATGTGTTTACATAGTATCCCATAACATTCCGACGACATAAGGTAGTAATCTGATGAAAATATAATATACATGGCAAAGTCAGATTTTTCTTATAAGACTATGTCTAGAAATTTCCAAAGCAGCTTGCTTAGAAAATAAGAGCACTTTATTTATTTACTTTTTATTTATTTATTTATTTATTTATGCTTTTTAAATTAAATTTATTATAATGGATATATAATTTTATGTGTACATAAAAATTGTAAACATTTGGGGGTCTAATGTGATGTTTTCATCTGTGTATATGTTATATAATTTTAAAATCTGGTTAAACATATTTGTCTTCTCAAACATCATTTCTTTATTGTGAAAATATTAAAAATTCTTTCTTTGAGCTTTTTGAAATATTCAGTGCATTCTCTTTATGTATAGTCATTCAACTATGAAATAGCACCTCAAAACATCTTACTTCTTCCTACTATAAGCAGATGCCTCTCTTTCTCTGCCCCTCTCTCTCTTCCCCCAGCCTCTGGTCCCCACCATTCCACTCTCAACTTTGATGCGATCAGCTATTTCAGATTCTATATATTAATGAGATCATGCAATATTTGTCTTTTGAGTTTGGCTTATTTCATTTCACATAATGATTTCCAGTTCTGTTTGCATTGTAACAAATGTTAGGATTTTATTTATTTATTTTCAGGCTGAGTAGTATTCCACTGTATACATTTACTATATTTTCTTAATCCATTCATCAGTTGATGAACACTTAGGTTGCTTCCATTTCCTGGCTTTTGTGAAAGCAGATGATTTAGTACCTGGAAAACATTATCCATTGAGAAGATCTTTATTTCTGGAAAAGAGTATTGCCTATTTAGTAGAGAGGTTAGCATATATTTCATAAGGTGACATAAAATTAAAATATTGTAATTTTATTTACAACAGAGATTTTAAAGGGAATCAGTATCTTAATACTCTTCTCCCATGGCAACACGTTGGAGTTTTCAAATAAACTTTTAATTCATGTATTGTTCTTAGGATTGATTCAATTAATTTGTGAAGATAATTTGCAAAGAGAATCTGTGTCTAGTGCTGATTGGACGCTAGAGAAGAGGACAAGAAAACATTTTCTAGTTCATTTTTTAAATGCAACTTATGTCTGCAACTTACCCCTACAGTCCTAGACCCTAGGCAGATCAGGTAGATACAAAATAATGATGTGAACCAAGAATTCAATCTGATTTATTTATTATCATTTTTATTTAGTTACTATTAAAATATAGAGGCTAAAGTTTGCAGAAACTGGGTGCTTTACTAAGAGTACTCCTTTCACTGTTGCCCAACAATAGGTCACATTGACCTTTATTTACAAAATAAAAGAATTTTTCCTTTTTTGTTATCTCCAGAAAGGTCACTTAAGACTGAAAACTAAGCCAGGTGTGGTGGCGCATGCTTGTAATTGCTTGGGAGGCTGAGAAAGGAGGATCACAGGTTCATGGCCAGCCTCTACTACTTACTGAAGCCCTCTGCAACTTAGTGAGACCCTGTTTCAAAATTAAAAATTAAAAAATAGGGCTGAGGGTGTAGGTCAGAGGTAGAATGCCCCTGGGTTCCAACCTCAGTTCAACAACATAAAAGAAGAAGGAGGAGGAGGAGGAGGAGAAGGAAAAGGAGGAGGAGAAGGACAAGAAGGAGAAGGAGAAGGAGAAGAAGGAGGAGGAGGAGGAAGAGGAGGAGGAGGAGGAGGAGGAGGAGGAGGAGGAGGGAAGAAATAGAAGGCAGAAAAAGGCAGAAAAAGAAGAAGGAGAAGGAGGAGAAGAAGAGAAGAAGGAGAAGAAGGAGAAGAAGAAGAAGAAGAAGAAGAAGAAGAAGAAGAAGAAGAAGAAGAAGAAGAAGAAGAAGAAGAGGAGGGAGGAGGAGGAGGAGGAGGAATGAAGAGGAAGAAGTAGTAGAAGGCAGAAGAAGGCAGAAGAAGGAGGAGGAGAAGAAGAAAAGAAGAAGGAGAAGGAGAAGAAGAAAAGAAGAAGAGAAGGAGAAGAAGGAGGAGGAGGAGGAGGAGGAGGAGGAGGAAAAGGAGGAGGAGGAGGAGGAGAAAGAGGAGGAATGAAGAGGAAGAAGAAGTAGAAGGCAGAAGAAGGCAGAAGAAGGAGGAGGAGAAGAAGAAAAGAAGAAGGAGAAGAAGAAGGAGAAGAAGAAGGAGAAGAAGAAGAAGAAGAAGAAGAAGAAGAAGAAGAAGGAGGAGGAGGAGGAGGAGGAGGAGGAGGAGGAGGAGGAGGAGGAGGAGGAGGAGGAGGAACTATGCGCTTTTGGGAAGGTAACAGATTCCTTCCTTCTGGGTCTCCTACAGCTTCGGGGTCTTTATCCGCAGTAGTGGGAAAGTGAGCATGATACCCGGGCTCCAGATCCCAGGAAAGAATCGTCCAAATAGTTGGCTGTTGCTGTCTTCTTCCTGTCATGCTAGGGTCTCTGATGTGGGCTACCTACCACATGTTCTTCTGAGGACTTCTTCCAAAGAACTCGTCTCCTTGAAATGTTGACCAGCCGTGGTTGACTTCTTCAAGCTGACTTGTGCCCGGGACTGATAAAGGGTGGATGAGGGGTAGTACCTCTGTCCCAGGGGTTTCCACACCAAATGACACAGGAGAGTGACCAGTGGCAGCTTTAAAGAAATATTAGCCCTTGGCCCATACCCTGAGATTCTGATTTAATTCCTTTGGAGAGAAACTTTGACATTATTATTTGTAAACGGCCATAGGTGGTTCTAATGGGTACTCTAGATTGAGAATTGCTGAAAGTAATTGGGTGACAGATTCAGTTCCACTAAATGGATCAGTTTTAACTTGTATGTTAAGAAAGCCCCCGATTGGTGTTCATCGCACACACCCAGAAATGGGCCAGTTCCTTGATATTTGCCTTTTCCAACTGCTAGACAATATCACATGCTTTACTTCTAGAGTGCATATCTTTATTCTTACTATTGTGATTCATTGAAAATTTAAATTACCAGACATGTGCCAGTATATTAGCTGAATCTTTATTAACAACAGCATATGATTGTGTCAGATTGTTATTTTAAAAAGGTGGTGGGTAAGGGAAAGAGATCTATAAAGACCTTCTCATATTGAGGAATATAATGAGGAGAAATGACAGTGCAATATAATCTCTCTTTTGTAAAACTATCATAAGTGCCAGTGAATAGGAGGTAATAATTATTGTTGTTGCTGTTACTATAATTACCACTGTTATTACTATTATGCTGGTACTGGGGATTGAACTTAGACTTGTTTCATCTCAGAGTTATACCCTCGGCTGTGTTTATTTTCTATCTTGAGACAGGATCTTCTAGGTTGCGTAGGGTCTCTTTAAGTTGCCTAGGCTGGCCTTGAACCCTCAATCCTCTTGTTTCAGTTTCTCAACTACTGGGAATACAGATGCAACACTACTCATGTTACTGAACTGTAGTTCTGCCCTCATGAGCTCTGGTGAATATTTCAAGTCTTGTAAAGGAAATTAGAAAAGTAGTTCTAAAAGCGCAGTCTCTTCGGCTTGCCAAAGAGACACCAGTGCCAACTGAAAGGGCTCCTGATGGCCAATATAGAGTTACTTAAGAAACGTAACATATAGAGCAGTTGCAGACTATAGCCCACGGTGCAAAATAAATATCTATAAATGCCGGTGGTTCCCTACTGATATAAATAAATGTTTACAAATTAAGTAAATAAATGTGGGAGAATGTGACAAATCTCTCATATAGAAGAATCCCATCCAATTGATGTAGTATTCTTCACTCATTAAGTGTGCGACTAATTGATGTAGGTATTCTTCACCTGTTAAGTGTGAGCTGCACACTGTGACTTCGTTCTAGAGTATAGTGTGGAAAGGGGGGAGAGAGGAGAGAGACCTTACAGTATAGTTACCTGGCAAATGTCATCTCTCTTAGGTAGTCAAGGTTAATATCAGGAGTCATAATTCATGGTGAGCCTATGTACCCGTGATATGATGTTTTGGGAATGGTATTTCACCTGTGTTCTTCCTTCTAAAACTCTTTACCTCCAGTCTAACCATTAACAATAATGGAAGATTTTTCTACAAAATATACTACCCTGTCAGGCATGGTGGTGCATGCTTGTAATTCTAGTACTTGTGAGGCTGAGATAGGAGGATCACAAATTCAAAGACAGCCTCAACAACTTAGTGAGATACTTAGCATCTTAGCAAGACTTTGTTTCAAATATATAGTGCTGTGGGTGTAGCTCAGAGGTAGAATTCCCCTAGATTTAATCCCCACTATCTAATAAATAAAATTAATCGTGTACTATTAGTACTACTTAAAATAGCCAAGATCTGAGAAACTGTTCTGGCCCAGAGGAGCCTAACAAGTCATGACTACTGATGCAGTGTTGTATATTGATGAATGCCTGGAGCAGAAAAAAGACACAAGGTTAAATATGTCTTTTTAAAATTCTTTTTTTGCCGGGCATGGTGGCGCACGCTTGTAATCCCCGCGCTTGGGAGGCTGAGACAGGAGGATTGCGCAGGTTCGAAACCAGCCTCAGCTACTTAGTGAGGATCTCAGCAACTTAGTGAGAGCCTCTTTCCAAGTAAAATCCAAAATAGGTCTGGGAGTATAGCCCGGAGGTAGAAAGCCTCTGGAGTCCACCCCCAGTACCACAAAAAAATAAAAAAAATTTAAAAAGTGTGTGTGTGTGCGCGCACGCGCGTGTGTGCGCATACTGAGGATCAAACACAAGGCTTTAAATAGACTAGGCAAGCACTCTACCACTGAGCCACAGTCCTATGCACATATTTAGTTAATAACACTGTGTTAATATGTGTACATTGGCTGTGACAAATACATCATACTAAGGTAAGATTTGACAGATTATTTACATAGCCAAACGTGAGTCAAACTCGGACTGGTGGTGAAGCTCGGAGGTAGATACTGTGATGGATTCCCAACAGAAACTCATACAAGCATAAAGTCAAGGTAGGCTGCTTAGTTTATCAGGAAGCACAAATCCCCGTCCTCACTATCGAGGCCTCAGCCAGGGGACTCTCACCAGTCATGGGAGAGCAGGTCATTGTCTGGAGATTGTTCACAGAGGGCATCAGTGGGATCTTAAATCACCAGGACCCTCATCATCTCAGCCAGGGAGTGCCCTGGCTGAGCCAGCGTTCAGCCTCACAGACAGCAGAGTGGAGCCCAGAGAGTCTCATCCCACAGCCCGTGGGGGCAGTTTATGTACATTTTGTCCTTGTGTGGCCTAGTCCAATAGGGTGTGCTCTGTAGGACACAGAGTCTTCTGGTGGCATTCCCCAAGCCGAGGCAGTCATATCTATCTAAGCCTACATCTTACAACACATTTACTCAAAGGGGAAAAATTCAGAGAAAAGGACATGTCCAAACATGTTCACTCAAAGGGGAAAGGTGTCAGAGAAAATAAACATAATGCATACTATTTCTAACAATCATCATACTTGTGCCAGTGCACAATATTCTTAATAATAGAATGCTGCTGGGTTCGATTCAGAGTACTAAAAAATTTAGATTAGCCTAGCCTGGCATGGTGGCACACACTTGTAATCCCTGTGCTTGGGAGGCTGAGACAGGTGAATCACACTGGTTTGAAGCCAGCCTCAGCTACTTAGTGAGGTTCTCAGCAACTTAGTGAGACTCTGTTTCCAAATAAAGTATAAAATAGGTCTGGGAGTATAGCCCGGAGGTAGAAAAACCTCTGGGTTCCACCTGAAAGAAAGAAAGAAAGAAAGAAAGAAAGAAAGAAAGAGAAAGAAAGAGAGAGAAAGAAAGAAAGAAAGAAAGAAAGAAAGAAAGAAAGAAAGAAAGAAAGAAAGAAAGAAAATTAGATTCAATTGAATTCCTAGTTTCCAACCCATACCTCCTGTGTGCGGAAGAGATTGTGGAAGACTTGAATGAGGCCCAGGGCATCAGATGGTAGTAACTCCAGAAGCAGAGGGACAGGTTTGTCACTCCTTTGGGAGAAGTAACACAGGTCTCTTCCACCTCTGTGGGCTCAAGCATGTACCGATGTGCGTGATCCACAGCAAGAAAGCAAGAGGATCACCTACCAAACTGATCCCTTTACTGAGCTTCACCTCTGTTATTTGGAAATGATACAAGTATCTGGGAGTGGAACCCAGAGGTTTTTCTACCTCCAAGCTATACTTCCAGACCTATTTTATATTTTATTTGGAAACAGGGTCTCACTAAGTTGCTGAGAGCCTCACTAAGTAGCTGACGCTGGCTTTGAACCTGTGCGATTCTCCTGTCTCAGCCTCCCAAGCTCGGAGATTACAAGTGTGCAGATGCAGGGATTTTTTTAACAGTACTCTAGCTGCTCAGGGGTCTAAGTGTGAGGCCAACACAGGCAACTTACTCAAAATAAACATAAAAAGGGCTGGGGAGGTAACTCAGGGAGAGAATTGTTTGCCTAGCATACATGAAGTCATAGGTTCCATCACCAGTAAAACACACACACACACACACACACACACACACACACACACACACCTTCTTCTTCATGAGATTTTTGTGACAATTCTGAATTAATAGACATACTATATTAAGGCTAGTATCTAGCAGTTAATGAAAGCCCAATAAATGTGAGCTGGTGTTATTAATGGTGAGTGTTTTGTCTATTTTATATCTCTTCGCAATCGGGCAAATTGAATGGGTGAATTGAGCTCACATCTCCTTTCAAACACAGTGACCCCCCCACACACACACACACCGGACTTCTGAGGCACTTGATTCTGAGTTGTGATATCAGAAATGTTTCATGTTGCTTATGTGATGCTTTTAGGATAAAACAAGAAAATTGGAAAATACATAAAACCTGGGAGTGAATTAACCTTACTTCAAACGCTACCACCCATAGCTATGCTGTTATCAAAATATGGCACCATTTTAATATTGAGCTAAGATTACTCTAGCTGCAGAGATCCTTAGCGGAGCTTCTGTTCCTCTAAAAGGCAAGATTAGTCAGAAAAGAAATTAGCACTCCAAAGCCCATTCTAGCAGCAGGTGGGTAAGCAAATATGTTTGGATAACAGCTTCAGATTTTGCTTATTTTCTTTTATTATTTTGCCACAGATTAAATGGAAATGAATCTATTTACATGCCCTCGGTACACAGGCCTTAGATATTCTGCTTTATTTTCCAGATGGGAATTAATGTGGTGGACTCTGCAGTGTCCGGATTAGGTGGTTGTCCTTATGCAAAAGGAGCTTCTGGGAATGTACCTACAGAGGACTTGATCTACATGCTTAATGGCCTGGGGCTCAGCACAGTAAGTCACTTTAGCATATTTTAATATTCATGCCTTCCTTACAGCCTCAGATCAGAACGCTTCTCAGCGAGGGGAAGCAAGGTTGAGCTCAAACTTTTACCACACATTCCTCATTTACTAAAAAGCACAGTGTGGAAATACAATAACGTTTCTTCAGGGGCTTTATAAAGTAACTCTTCCTAGAGCTCAGCCACCAATGGTGCTACCATTTCACACATCACAGTGTTTTATGGACTCCAAAGTATTTTTCCATAGATTGCCTGATTTGGTTTTGCACGTTTTGTGCGTTAGAGCTTGTGCCTTTTGCTGCCAGGACTTCTGAATTTTGCAGTGTTTTGTTTCGTAGGGATGTTTCTCTTGGGGGAAACCGAGATCCTGATGGTCTCCTGTGGCAACCATGGCTTCTGAGAAGGAGCCAGTGAGCTTTTCAAATGTGCAGGGAAAAGAGTGGAGCTTAGAAACACTTGGCGTGAGAGACAATGGGTGACAAGCATGTACTTTTTTTCTAAGTCCTATTTGCAAAGACAGATTTGCGTGTTAGCCGTCCCCCAAATCAACACAGTAAGTTACATGCTTGATAAAATAAGCTATAAGTCCAGAGGGCACACGTTATTTTAGGGAAAAGTGTAGTTGGCAAGAGAGCTATTCACAGGAAATTCTTGGGCACCCATCGCTTTTCTGAGATGTCAAATATCACCTGATTGCAAGGTGCTTTTCCCCTCTCCCCCTCCTGCCTCTCCTCTTTCTTACTCTGCTGATACTTATGCTCCTGAGACACCAAACTTGCCGTGGTTCTCATTCTATTCCTCGCCCCTAGTCCTTGATGATTTTACTGTCACTTGGGAGGGTCTCACAACACATATAGCAGAATTTCACCTGGGAGGCACTGCCATCCCCCAAACGGGCTCTTTCTAGGGTCTTCCTGTTGGTCCTCTAAGCCAAGCTGTAATTGTTCTCTCCTTAAGTGCTACCTTCTTTAACTTTACTTCCACATGTACAAGGTTGAATCATAATCCGCTGTGTCTACCTTCCTGCCCAGCCAGAGAGCAATTACTCTTATTCAAATTATTGCTTATTCAAACTGGATACCTATGACACAGACACACTTCGTGAAATCTACTGGGATTTTACTTGGTACCAAACACCAGCACCTGGTATCTATAAACACCAAAAGCTCTAACTTATTTTCTTTAGTTAGGAATAAGTATTATTTCATTTACAAAGCAGCAGCAGCATTTTTATCAGAAAACATTTATAGAAACTGAAGGGAAATAGAGCCTTTCTTGGAGATCAGATGGATGACTTGACCTCATCTGATAAATGTTTCTTATTGATGTGTGGGGTCACGTTCTTTAACTCTGGGGTTCATATTCAAATAAGTCAAGTCTGGTACTCAGAACTTCACAAATCCAGGGGGATTATACCAAGAGTAGTTGCCACAGTTTAACCAGTTATCCCAGCTAGTGAGCTACAAGTCTCTGTAGCATCTTATCTCACAGACCAATCAGTTACCAGGAACTACTCATTTGAAGTCTAAAATATTTTTAACAGTTTCCTTTTTTTTTTTTTAACTGTCTTGCTGTGACTACATGGGTACAAGCCCTCACCCATTCCCAAGTGTTCATCCTCCACAATCGCCTGTGACTTCAGACGTACCTGGGAAACTATTTTCCATGCTGTCATCAGAAGATTTTATTTCAGATACAAGTGTTAGACAAGAGGATCACAGGTTCAAGGCCAGCATGCTGTAGCTTAGCCAGACCCCATATCAAAAACATAATACAACAGGAATATGCCATGCTTTGGCCCAAGCACCCATCAATGGAGTCTTACTTATTTGTCAACATTTTCCCTTCCTTAAACCCTTCCCTGACACAACTGTCTATTCCCTTCTTGTGGGTTGGTTACTCCACACCTCTGCCTCTATAGTCACACTGGTACATCTCTGTCAATAGCCTTAACTAGAGGATAGAATTTTCAGTATATGGGGCTGCATTCAAGGAGCATCATCTCTCTGCGTAGAGACTCCTGTGAGGCTCTGGAAACCCCAAAGCCTATCAGAGTACAGGAGACATATTTAGGCCCCTTATGAGTGATTTAAGGATAAAAGGATAAATGCAGTATTATTTCATAATGGTATCTGTTAATTTTAAATAAAATAATAGAAAAAGACCCCGGTTTTTTTCTTTGAAATGAGATCAACAAATTCAGTGAACAATTGTCATAAATGGAGTTCTTGGAAAGCAAGTAGGAACATTAATAACTGAAATCTTCTTATGAATACTTACCGAATGTAATTCAGAAACAAAGATACATTAAACTAGCTATTTACCAAATTAAATATCATTAGAGTAAGGATGTTAAAATAAAATGCACCTACCAGATTATCTATCTAAAGCATTATATGACAAATCAGATTTCTCAAACCAGAGCAAAAGTAAGTACCTTAAAAGTAATGTTACTATCCTGAAAGTAACAGGATAAGAAATAATGGAAATTATTTACAAGTATAATTTTTACAAAACCTTTTTCTTAATCACTCCTTTCATTTTTAACAGAACTGGGGATTGAACCCAGGGACATTCTACTTCCGAGCTACACCCCCAGCTCTATATTTTTTATTCTTTATTTTGAAGCAGGTTCTCACTAAATTGAGGAGGGCCTCACGAAGTAGCTGAGGCTGACCACAAACCTGCAATCCTCCTGTCTCAGCCTCCCAAGTATTACAAATGTGAGCCACCATGCCCGGCTTTCTTAATCATTCTTAATAAGAGAAATAAACTCCAAAGAAAACAGTTCTCTAAAAATTTCTAGAGAGATCTTTATAGTGCCTCCATTTTCTAAAATGATAATCATTATTATTAAAGGCTTAGGACTATTTATACCTGACTTTTAGGAAAACTTTAAATATTAATAAAAATTAAAAATTATTCATCACTAACAAGGAAGACTGGGTATGTTTAATTTTTAGCCGTCATTATTTCTAGTCTATATTGATGAAGGATCTAGAAACTTAGAAAAAGTTACAAAAGGGCAAATCTGTGGTAAATTCACTAGAGGCTGTGACTCTCCCTTTCACAGAGGAGTGCAGGGTAGCGACCTTCATAGTGACCTTTAGTTACTCGAAGGCCCGGAGACGAGGAACATACCACATACTTTACCTTTATACCAAACTCTGTATCTGTCATCTGCGGATTTGCCTAAGTCTCTGTTGATCCTGTTTATTCTTCTATATTGTGCAGCGTTTCAGGGAAAGAAGTTCCAGATGTGTACTAAAGACTTCATCTTTTCTAGCTTACAACTAACCCCTTCACCATTATATCAGTAATAATGATTATGAATACGGCAAAAATATAAGCATTCAAATTTTCTATAATTATTGTGGCTTTATCTCGTCTTTCCTTATGTAGTACAGATAATATTTTCTCCTAATTCAGTTTTTATCTACAAACTCTTCCAAACCATTATTACTAATTGTCTATTACTGATGTTTTGTGGTGTGTTTTCTAATTCCATTATTGTTTTTCCTAGACATTAGACACTCTCCTGTATTATGCTGAATTATTTACGTGTGTCCTGGCCCTGTTGTTATACAACAGTAAATTTCAATGGATATTTTAACGAAGCAAGAAAATATAAAATGCTAACTACTTGACTGATTAAAACAAATGCTGACCACAGACCAATAAGGAACAACACAACACTTAGATGAATAAATACCGATAAAATTATGAGGGGTCTGTTTTGCCGTTTTTCTTTCCATTTCCCATCCTTTCTGATATCCCTTCCTTTCCTCACCAGGGCGTGAATCTCTACAAAGTGATGGAAGCTGGTGACTTTATTTGCAAAGCTGTGAACAAAACCACAAACTCTAAAGTGGCCCAAGCCTCCTTCAATGCTTGACTTGAGTAGATTTTTGACTTGAGATTACGGAGATCCACTGCAGCTACAAGAAGCCATGGGAAATCCATTAATGCCAACTCGCTCTGACACGTGAAGCAATGACAAGACAGGGAAAAGAAGAGCTACTTTTAGCAGATTAAAACTGAATAGACCATGAGGTCAGTGGAAAGCAATAGCAGTCATCAGGTAAATAGCCGTCCGGGGATGAATAATAAAACTTGTAGACATCCTTTTGAACTTGAAATCAGTGTACCCTTTCGCTCTCATAGAAATGATTTAATTTAGTAGATGTGAACAGTCACCTCAGATTTCTGTAAGCATCAGATACTGTGTGAATAGTTAATCAAGCTAGCTTCGCACAGTGAACATATTGTCAGTAGTTTATGAGTTCTCACAGAGTGTGTGGCCTCTATTATGTGTTATGCCTCTGGATCTCAACGTACCATGTGCCAAGTCAGTTGAGTTATGGACAAAGAGCCAAATCTCCATC
Source organism: Muscardinus avellanarius (assembly GCF_963383645.1). Classification (NCBI taxonomy): domain Eukaryota; kingdom Metazoa; phylum Chordata; class Mammalia; order Rodentia; family Gliridae; genus Muscardinus; species Muscardinus avellanarius. The sequence goes on from NC_137794.1 coordinate 12,320,488, forward strand.
TGACCCTGCATAATTTTAGCAATAGAACTTTTATATTTCAAGTATGGCTAACATCTGTTAACTATTTCAATGACTTTATCTTGTTCCAAGAGACTGTGGTCAATGGCAAGACGCCATATCCTGGAAACACATAGGGCCTCCCATATTCGTTACATGCATCCAGTTTACCATAATTTACCTTTCATCAGTTATAGTGAAAACCAGCATGGCGTTCCTCAACTGTTGAGAAACTAGAAGGCGAGGTTTTTGTCTTAAGGTCTAAGGTGTAGTGATGAGAACAGGTGGATAGTTTACTGTAATCTACTTCCGTAATCTTCACTTCCAAATTGCCCAAGAGAAATAACACTGAGACCCTAAGAGTATAAATAAGATAATGTTTATTTCGTGAAGTGAGCTGTTTTCCATTGATCCAGGCTCTTTTGACATCATCAGATTATTTTTCAGTTGGCTTTTCTAGTGACTATTTTTAAAGTTGAAGTGACAGGCATTTTGTCTGTTGTACTAGAAAGAATTGCCAGAGAGGCCAAAAATTAATATGTCAAAGATTGAAAGGAAGAACATGGGGACTGTGTCAAGAAAAACATTTCTGTATCCTATGCAAACAATATAAGGACAGTATTATTATATATGGATCTGGGATGTCAATTGTATATGTTCTGTTTCTATGGGCTTCTCCACTAATACTGAGTGGTCTTGTCTATATATTACATCTATGTAGACTTCTCCAATAATACCAGGTGATCTTTATCTTTGAATACATTTTAATATAAATTAAAATATGAACATGAGTTTTATGGAATTTCTAGACTATATTCATCAAAACCAGCGAAATATAAATACAAGAAAATAAAGTAGTGATAGGAACAAAGTTATCTTTAAAGATACACAGTAAGAAAAGAATCACAAGGGAAACATAATGCTAGTTGCCAAACCAAACTAAATTCCTGTAGAAGAGGCAAACTTAACAGCTTGTGACAGTTTGGGGGCAGAGGTTGTCAAAACACCCATATTCCAGGGTACCAAGAACAAATTCCTGTTTAGGGTTAGAGTTGGGGATGGTGGAAGTGTGGATAGCATACAAATTGCAGCTGGTTATGGATGTATCTCAGTTACATCTCCCTTCATGAAATACACACACTTGCACACTAGAGAAGTAATGGGACATCTGTACCACATACAAAAAGCAAAAATGCATCTCATCTTCGGAGGAGACTGATTCCCCTCTTTTTTTTTTCAGACCTGTGGAGTTCTTAGTTTTAAGGTTATTTGAAAAGTATCTATTGACGCATACTGACTATAGAAGCAGTGAAGGGGAAAATGTTGCTCTTTTGAAATGACACCCAGAGACTCTCTGAAAGACAGAACAAGTAGAAGCCTCAGGTGCAGTCTGTCCCACAGTACATGGCACCCACACCAGTCCAATCATTTTCACCAAGACTTTGCTGCTGCCTGGTCACAAGAAAGCTGAGGTTTTAGATATTTGGTATTCTTTTCTTCACCCTGAACCCTTTTCTAGCTTAATTAGTTTTTTTTTTTTTTTTCTGGCTTTGAAGACTTAGATAATCACAGAAAGCTATCAGAAGTTCATTGGCAGAATCTGCCTAAAAGGTAGGTTCAGTTAACCAGAAAATTTTGGATTCATTGCAGGAGTCACCAAAACAGCCCATCTCATGTCCTTAAACCAAAGTTACCCTTGGTGGAAGGGCTTAAGAATGGAAATGCAACTATAACTCTGATTGAAATACAAATAAAAATCTTTTATAAAACCAATGCTTAAGTCAAGAAAATATTTGTTCTGTGTCTTAGAGCCTGTATGTATTTTATCATGTATGTGTTGAGGTATTGTAGACAAACATTTTGGACTAAGTTATCTGAAAAACAATTTTTTAAAACCTGCTGTCTTGAAGTTCACAAAGAAAATAAATGGATCTGGCTGTAACTTTCTGGGGGGATTCAGAATGCCCTTTGTATATTATTTGTTATTACTGTTATAACAATAAATACACCTGTACCTGAACTTATGTGAAGAGAGAGAGAGAGAGAGAGAGAGAGAGAGAGAGAGAGAGAGAGCAGAGAGAACAATCTGTATCTCTCCTAAATGATCAACTCCAAATAAGAGTCACAGGATTACTTAGCATTGAGTAAGTAAATCACAAATACCCTATCACAATTGTAAGAAAATAAAATTAAGAACTAGAAACTAGCCAGAAATCTGAATTAAAGTAATAGCTAGGAAGGGAATGCTCCATATACCAATGATCATTTTGCTTTTGTGGACTAGAGATGTGGGTTTTGTGCTTGAATGGGGCAGGCCCAAATCATAAAAGAATAGTCTTAGAGACACAGAGATGGAGGGGGGGGGGGCATTTGGTAAATGAGAGAGGCAGGGGGAGGGGTGCAGAAGTGGAGGGTAGAAAGGAACTGAGAGAAATGTATTTCTTGCCCTTGAAAAGCTTCAAAAGAAGATGAATTCTGTTATGATAGGGAACGTCAGTTAGTTTGCTTTCAATTATAGGAAGCAGAAAACTCACTAGGTTTAAGCAATAATAAAAATTCTCTCATGTGACAAATATTCAGAAAAATTGCTTTTCCATCATTGTTTTACTCAGAGGCTCAATCATGTGACAAGGTAACAGATTCACCCCAGTCCTTGCTTTTTAGAACTCAAGGTGTTGTCCCCCCAAACTCCTGCTGTTCATGGGGCAAGATCCTGCAGCCATCCCAGGCCACCTTTCCACAGGGTGCTCAGCAGCTGCGGGGTGGGGGGGAGCTCTTTTATTCAAATCAATCAAATGCATTTCCCCATTTCATCACAAAGCCGTTTCACAGTCCATGGAACAGAGTATCATCATGTGCACTTGGGTGAACTCTTACTCACCTGGGGGTAGACCAGCAGGACAGACAAAATAGAGTCAGTGGGGATCAGGGAGAGCTCAGGGAAGAACACCTGGGAAGGGCACCCTGTGGTGAGATGAGCAGAGGGGTTGAAGGCAGGTGAGGTAACTAAGTCAAAGAGGCCCTGTCCAACCAGCTGAGACCGCCTCAGGGAGGTAGGGGTGAAAGAGAAATATCTTTAAATTTGAAAGTATAAGTTTTAAGATGATAGTATCTGTCCAGTAATTGTTAGTTGAAGGGATGAATAGAAATTGGTTTAATTCAAACATATACACATACACATACAAACACACATGCATTCCAGGGTCAATCTGCCTGACATGCGCACACACGCGCGCGTACACACACACACACACACACACACACACACGCACACACACACGGGAGTTCTCAGGTACAGATTTTGTGAAAAATCTTCTTTGTAGGTGTGTGATTTTAAAGTCAGAACTCAGGTTCTGCAGCAGGAGCCTCATGGCCTGCTTTCCCCAGGAGCTTAATTCAGATGAATGGGATTATCTGGGAGTTAGCTCTTAAAATCCAGATTGTCAATGTGTATATACTCTGGAGAAGAGGGGAAAAAAAAACAGAAGGCCAATTCATTGGGATGCAAATTAAATTGCTTAGAAATTCAAATTCTCAGACCACAGCCCAAGTAAATCTACTGACTCAGGAGTTCTGGATTGAGGCCCAGCCATCTGCATGTCTACAGATCCTCTGGGCAATTCTGAGGGACACTAGAGTTTGAGAATCATTGCCATAGGGTGAATTGGCTTCCACAACTATGGTTTACCATGCCCGTAATTGGCTTAGCAGAAAAATAGATAAAACTCAGTTTATTGGCAGCCTCATAGCCAAACCACATTGCATTGTTTTGAGCTAATCTTTATGAAATCTAAACAGTCACATCATTCCACATTTCCAATGTGAAAATAAGCCTACACATGAGAGGTAGAATATGCAAAATAAATGCCAATGACCTCTGTCATTTTTATCCCTTTAACTCTCTTTCCCAACTTTATAAGGTGTGAGAATCATGTACACAGGCTCGTCATCAGGATTTGCCCAGAAGGCTTGGATTGGAGACAAATTCCACCAGGTTCCTTCCTATATGTGGTGCCCATCAAGTTCCTTGCAAGAGCTAAAGTAAACAAAAGTGTCCTAGGGATAGCCTTAAAGGAAGATGGAAATGATGTGTCAGGTGAGGGAAGAAGGAAACATCACTAAACAATTCTGCCCCAGTGAGAGGGGGTTTAGTGGACGCAGTGCATTTTCCATCCATCTTAAGACTTCCTTAGCAACGTCTGATCTGAGGCTCTAGAGGCAGACAGCCTGGTACTTTGTCTCGGTTCTGTTACTCAATGGCTATGCAACATTGTTCAATTTATCTAATGTCTTTAAACCTCACTTCCTTCACCTGTAAAACTCAAGTAATAACAGTGCTTATTTATACAGCTGCTAGAGGGATTTCATGATACAGTGCTTATGCGTCTGGCACAGTGCCTGGCACTTAGTAAGTGATCAATAAATGTTAACTCTCATCATTTTTATTATCCTTTCCCATGGTCCTCCTCAGGAGTAGAGCTTCTTCCTTCACTATGAGTCATTAATTCCTAGAGAAGTTCTTGTAAAAGATCATCCTTTATTCTGTTCTATGTAAAGTGCGTGTTGTCTTAAAGGGCCCTCTCTGAACAATGTCAATCTCAGTACTCTGTATTGGGAAGGGGGGAATGGGGAGGCAAAAGTGGGCCCACCAAGTGCTGTGTGCATGTATGTCACTGTCAACATGACTTACATTATAATGTGAGACTCTAATGTACCAATAAAAGCACATTAAACATAAATTGGCATGGTTTCCTTTATATGCTGCACCATTGAGCTTTGCGTTCTAAATAATTCTTTCTGCATTTAGTATGAGTGCCATTTGCCTGAGGAACCCATTATGAGACCTTTTCTGGGTAAATTTATGTATAGAACATCAGAGTAGGATTAGTATCTATATCCTACATCATCTAACATCATAAATGAACATTAGTAATTTGTTCTGCTCTACAAGTGAACAGGTAGATTTTTCATCTGTTGCCATATGAATTGCCAGTATTTATTTGGCAATCTGTCCAGCCAGACAGACTTCTGCATTCTCCTTGCTGTACATGGTTCCATTATAGAATTGTATGTTTAGTTAAAGAGTAGTGTTCTTTCTTTTATCATGGTAGTCTTCTACCATGTTGGGTTTATGTAGCCTATGAAAGGGCTTATGCTCCTCTAAGAACTGAAAGAAAATGCCTCACAACTTCTGGTGACTACTTCATCTGAACTTCCTTTTCCCAGCCAGGTCGTTTCTTTTCAAGGCCTCTGTCATTAGTGAAGTAGACTATGGCATCCAGGTAACCAGACCATTAGCCTCTATTGCTTGGATCTGAGAGCGCTCTCACCCAGAAAGTCATCACATTACCTTTCCTCTCTGTGCACATAAATAACAGTGTTGAGATTGTGGGGTGGGCATTCTGGAAGTTTCCAGAGAAGTCCGCAGTATTATAAGAAAACGTTGCCAGTTCTTCTCAGAAGCTTCACCATCTGAAACTGAACTATCCAGCATCAACTCAAGAAATTCCTAACATGCCTGTGTTCACTCCAAAGGTGAGGGGAGACGTAGAATACCAGTGTCTGGCTTTTGGTTTTGTTTCGGTTTTGTTTGTTTTACAGCGGTCTTTCTGCTTATCACAATAGCATAAGGAAAATCATGTCTATGGATTTTCCTTTAGACAACAGTATTTCTTAGTTTTTGTTGACTCAACGTCTTCCCATATGGGGAATTCAGGCTAGAATTATGCTCAATAAGAAGGGGAAAATATGTGAAGGTGAGTACTAGGGGCGAGTGGGAGGGTAGGTGGTGTTTTTCTGTGTGAGATTTACACACATGTTTAAAGATTTACACATATTTCCAGGTAGTTCAAAAAAATGTATGAAGTGTTTCTAAGACAATTTCAGAGGTAAGCACGTTTACTCTACTGGCACAATGTTAGAATGATTGTCTATAAAAAATCTATCTCATACAATTTAAACAAATTAAGGATGAACTATTAGAAACATATGATTCCTAGGTGAGCAGTTTCCGGTTTATATGCCAACTCCATATAGAATACACATTTCTCCCTTGGGAAGCTGAGGTCCTCAAAGTGTGAAACTACTCTCAGCTACAGTGTGAGACCCCATCTCAAAACAGAGACCACCAGAATCCCAAGTGGTGTTAGTGATGGGAGGGTGAAGGGCGCTGGGCTTTCCTGTGACTAGAATCCTTCTTCACTAATATGGCTTGTGATTCTGCTTGGCTATCAGCCTTGCTCTTCCTGGAAGGCTTAAGCATGGAAGTAGTTCATCTCTTCACACACCCTTGGTAAGTGGATGTCATCACCAGCCTCAGCACAGAGCCAGTTTGGGGTGGAGGTCTATCGTGTCTATGGCAACGATGAGAATATTCTAGAATGCCATCTTTCTACCTCACTCTCCTTGATGGCTTAGAAGTATGTTAGCTTTCATGGTTACACTGTCTTCCTGGTTCCATGATGAGCTTCTGTAGCTCAGAATTCCAAACCACATTCAAGGCCATAGAAGGGGCAATAGGAATCTTGCTGCATCTGTTTTTTCATTAGAAAAATTTATAGCTTTCAAAGGAATCTTGATTGTCATTGGCCAGAACTGTCTTCCATCACTGCGCTTAGTTTGATAATTCAAGCATTTTATTTGGCCGTTGCTACTCCAAACAAAACTATAATTCTATGTCTGGATGTGGGTGACACTGGATCCTGATAAAACACTACATCAGCAGCACCAAAGAGGGGACAGATTTTGCCATGTGCTAAATACATAGCAATTAAAAAAAAAACAGTGGATCTTTCTGAAAATATAATCAGGCAAAGAGAATTCATTATCAAATGATAGTGTCATTAGTAATAAGCGCTACAAAGGAGAAGTTCATCTGTCTCTAAGAATGTATGATAGAATGACCTTGCCACCCATGTCCATGGACATGATTCATGAGATGAGATCCGATAGATGAAGATACTAAATAGCAGAACAGGGGGAGGAAGGCTATTTCATGGGAAGGGAACATGCTTGTTTAATGACCTTCCAGATCAAAGGAGCATAGAGCATTTTAAAAAATTAAAAGAGACAACTATGACAAAGAAACAGAAGAAAACAGGGAGACATGACACATAAACACAAGTTAGCTAAAAAGAAGCATGCACTGAAATACGCAGAAGTTCCTTTGAACAGAAGCTTGGGAGTGATGGATACAGCCTCAGACCTCTTCCATAATGTGATCAACCACTCTTCTCAGTCCCATATTTGTTCAGTAAAATAAGGTGTAAATATAAGGCATAAATGAAAAATTACAGGAATCAACTGAGTCATGTGATGATGTCATTATTCTAATAACTATTACTGAAACAATATTACAGTTTCTTGGAACCAAATAAATATAAAAAAGGAAGAGATTACCTCTTCCTATGAACAGGCTGCAAAGAAGCATTTAGAATAAGATCTAGCTTTTAAACCTTTAATTACTAAATTAGACAATTTTTCCGCTATAAACATAATATTACAAATTAGGTGTGGTGGCACAGGCCTATAATCCCATTAACTTGGAAGGCTGAGACAGGAAAATCACAGGTTCAAAGTCAGCCTCAGCAATTTAGTGAGACCCTGTTTCAAAATAAAGTATAAAATTGATTCTGGGGATGTAGCTTGGAGTAGAATGCCCCTGTGTTCCACTCTCAGCATCACAAAGTAAATATAAATAAATAAATAAATAAATAAATAAATAAATAAATACTATAGGCCAGGCAAGTGTCAAAGATTACATTTATTTTGGCCTGCCATTTTAAAGGACCCAGGTTAAGGGCCACATCTGGTGATGGTCTTCTTACTGGCAGAGTCCCAAGGGTGTTCTTGACATCACATGCTGAGGGACAGGAAGCTCACATGTGTGTTGCTGTCTCCTCTTGTCTCTATCCCTTTCCTGATGTAAGTGCCAGACTCAATAATGGGGGTTGCGCCCTGATTCTCTTCTCTAATCCTGAGCACCTCTCAGAGATCCCACTTCTAAACAACATAGCTGGATTACGTTTCCACCCTCTTCATGGTACTTGATGTACTATGTACTATGTACATCGTGTACATAGTACGTGATGAGGATGAAATATTTCAACACATGAAACCTTGGGAGACACACTCAAACGGTATGTGGAACATAGCGATCATCTTGAAAATCTAGTAGTGAAAGGAAGGCTCTGAAAGGCCAACTTCTTCCCTGTAATTGACCATAAAGTTAATATCCTACTGAAGTCACAGGATGAAGTAAGTCTAGCAAAATAACATCACTGTCTCTTTGGATCTCTGATTTTGTTGTGTTGCACTAAAGATCGAATCCAGAGGCCTTCTACCTCTGAGATACACCACAGCCTGATTTTATTTCTTATTTGAAAACAGAGTCTCACTAGGTTAATGAAATCCTATTTTCTTTCCTTTCCTTTTCTTTTTCTTTTTTTTTTTTTTTTTTTTTTTTTTTTTTTTTTTTTTTTTTTTTTTTTTTGCGGGTCTGGGGATGGAACCCAGGGGCATTTGACTTCCAAGCTATACCCCTTGCCCTATTTTTTATTCTTTATTTGAAACAGGGTCTCACTGAGTTGCAGAGGGCCTCACTAAGTAGCTAAGGCTGTCTGCGAACTGCGATCCTCCTGTCTCAGCCTCCCGAATGCTGGGATTACAAGTATACGCCACCATGCCGGGCAAATCCTCACTATTTTCTGAAGCTGTCCTTAAACCTGCAATCCTCCTGTCTCAGCCTCCCAAGTACTGGTGTTAGAGGTGTGTGCCTGGCTGAATCTTTGCATTTATATATGGATCAGAAGATGAAGTTGTAAAATATGCTTGAAAAAAATAGTATATAGAAACAAAAAGCAAATGAGTCGTGAAGGGCAAATAGCGAATAATTAACGTGAGTGTATGTTGTCTTGCTTTTTGCTGGGTGGTTGATAAAAAGAATAAAGAGGAGTCTGAAAGATATTGTGCCTAGAGAATTCAAAGGGAAAAAGTATCAGATAAATCAACCTTTCAACAGGCTTTACTTGACTCTAGAATATTTAGTAGCCTCTGCATTCAATAGGGTTCAATCTAAGTAGTTTGAGAGTGGTTTGATCATTTTTTAAAGTAAATTAATATGTTCGAAAACTTCTATCTGCCTTGTTTACATAAGCTTAGCTTAAATTCCATGTTTTATTTTTTAGAAACATTATTTAAAGAAATAAACTATGCCTTTAAATTTCTTTGTGGCTCTCAAAACACCCAAAAGGGAGCCTATAAACTGCTATTATGCAATTATTTATCTGTTCAGTTTTATTTTTGTTAGTATGTAGGCTTTATTTTTTAGAAGAGTGGATTTATTTTTTTCTAAAATATTTAAACCTACAATTATTTGTAGAATCATCAGTTTTCAAATCTATAGTTCTTTGTAAAACCATGACCATGTGAACCAATAGCAAGTACCGAGGATGGAATTAATAAGAGTTTTATTGATTCAAGGTGCGTTGCACCAGCTGTCAGACACAGAACAGACTCCTTAGCTATTCTTCACCCAGAATTCATAAAGAATAGCATTCCCATAGGACAATTTTAATTGAAATCATATTTTCCCCCCCCATGATGCAAACCCAGGGTCACAACAGGTAACCTAAAGGATTGTTCCAACATATGTTATCCCCAGAAAATATATTCCCCAAACATCAGGATACACAAAGGGCAAAGATTACATAAGTCTTAAGATAAACTTCCCATCAAGTCAGTTTACCGTTACTGAAAGGTTGGGTCCCAAATGAGGGCAAGATGCAATTTAGATTCTGGTACACATTAGAAAAATGAAAATTATGTTATCCACCTGTTCGATGGCCTGTTACTTTTATGCTAAGCTGCATGGAATGCGTCAAGATATTCAGACATGAGTTTAATACATGGTTATATACTGTGAAAACCAGATATTTAAAGTTTTTTTTGTAATCATAAGGTTAAGTGTATAGTACTGTGAATTTATCATAGATAGACTTTGAAAAGACTATTAGTAACAACTTCATATCTTTTGAGATAGAAAAATTTTAATCAGTGATATGTTTTCCTGCACTAATGATTACTTATAAATAATTAGAAATAACTTGAATATTGACATACACTTTCTTACTAAATATAAATTTCATGGCTAAGTTTTCATTGTTTCAAGTCTTCAAAAATGACCAGTTCAAAACATAACTTTTCAATTCTGAAAAAATTGTTTCCAAATCTCTGTTGTATCCTTGCTCTGGCACGAATAGTTATTATACCAATATCAAACTTTTTCTTCTTTTTTTTTTGGGGGGGACTGGAGATTGAACCCAGAGGCAATCTATCTGTGAGGTAAACCCACATCTCCCACCCCCTAATTTTTGTGTGTGGGTTTAAGGATGGAACCCAGGGGCATTAGACCTCCAAGCTACATCCCCCTGCCCTATTTTGTATTTTTATTTTGAAACAGGGTCTCACTAAGTTGCAGAGGGCCTCACTAAGTAGCTGAGGCTGTCTGTGAATTGCAATCCTCTGGTCTCAGCCTCCCAAGTACTGGGATTACAACTGTGCACCACCACGCCCGGCTCCCTAATATTTTAAAAACAGTGTCTTGCTAAGTTGCTGAGACTGGCCTTGAACCTCTAATCCTCCTGTCTAAGTCTCCCAAGTACTTGGATCACAGGCATGTTCCACCTCATCCGGTTTATTTTCTAATATAGAGTATAAATTCACCATAATATCAGAGTCAAAATGGTTAAATTTGCATATTGCTTTTTTCATCTGATTTAGAATATCAAGTAAAGATAATTTCAATGAGATGTGCTACTGAAATGTTTCAGAGCTGCTAGGACTATAATATTGGTTTGCAAAGGTGTTTGTATAATTATATGTTCATGTCACTTCCTTTTGACTTTCAGTTTCATGAAAGCCCTAGCTAGGCCTCTCTCATCCAGTCCGAGACGAGAAATGGGAAATAATAGTGCCATGGTACCCCACAATTTGTTGAATTAGCCACTCTTGGTGACATCAGAAGAAGTCAGAGAATAACAGAAGAAAAGTGAGAGAAAAAATTTTAATGGTACTAGGGTGGAACCCAGGGTCATTCTACCTAAAAGCTAAACCCAAGCTCTTTTTTATTTCAATTAATTAATTAATTAATTAATTTAACAGAATCTCATTCTCATTAACTTGCTGAGGCTGGTCGAGAACCTGTGACCCTCCAAGCAGTGAGATTACAAGTGTGCACCACCACACTGGGCAAAATCAATATTTTGTCCCAAAAGAAGTGACTTCCTCAAGCAAAATTACCTATCTAATGGTCTCAGAATGGTTAGAGTCATCGTTTGGCTAATTATGATGCTCCTGACTTTGCTAAATGACCAAGGTTCTATCTGCAAGTGTAAAAGACACTTTTTAAAGTGTCTTTAAAAAGACAATGGCAATTAATAAGTTTGACTTTAATTCTCCCATAAGTCCTCTCTCACACATATAGAACAACCTTGTGTAAGTCATTTTTAAGTTAAATTTAAAAAACCCCACCTGGTTTTGACCACTTCGAGCCACATTGCAGTTTGTCCCCCACTTTACTAAACAATTGATAAACAATTCTAAACAATTGATAAATTGCCGTTGGCTGCAGATTAATTAGCTGCCAGTGAGGGAACATTACTAGCTCATTGGCAGCTACTTTGGGCCACTTGCTGTGGATACCTAAACAGGGTCAAATAAAAGTTACTACCATCAAAACTGAATTTTCACCAGGCGTGGTGGTGCACGCTTGTAATCCCCGCGCTTGGGAGGCGGAGACAGGAGGCTCACGCAAGTTCGAAGCCCCTTGCTGGCTGAAGAGACCCTGTTTCTAAATAAAATATAAAATAGGTCTGGGAGTGTAGCCCGGAGGTAGAAGGGTTCCATCCCCAGTACCACCAAAAAACAAAACAAAACAAAAAAACTCTGGATTTCCTTAACCCTGGAGAAGTGATATAGGCTGCTGACATCTTGTTGGTTTCTTATGTCTAAAAATGAATGCAATATCATCAAAGAGGTTATGAAACTTAAGAAATATACTACACAAAGGTAAAGACTCAATGTAAAGAAGAAAAATCTAATTCTATTCCCATCTCAATGCCTATCAGCTCTAACTTTGAACAGGTTTCTTAGTCTCTCTAGACTCATGATCGTCTATAAAATAAAAAACAAACAAACCAAATAAACAAAAAGTCTTGCATGTACCAAACAGAACTCTGGTGAGTATTAAGTGTATGTTACGTGACTGCACACTGAGTACTTAAGTCTATGCAACATATTGTTTTAGATGCCCTTTTATCTTCCTCCCCTCCCCCACCCATGCCCTTTTGGGCTCCTCTGGTGGAAGAGGACCGACTCTTTGCTGCCTCTGATTTAAGCATCCATGTGACTTGCTTTGGCCAATGAAACATGAGCAAAAAGGCTATGTGTCACCCCTAGATGGGAATTACAAGAAAAAATGTGCTTTTTGTAGCATCCTTTATATTTCCCTCTGGTGCCATTCCAAAGGACAGTTATGTTATCAGCTTGGGCCTCCCAGTGTGGTCAGTAGTGCAGTCAGAGCTAAGCTGCCAGAAACTTGTAGTATGATTAGAAAAATAAACCTTAGCTGGTTATGGTGGCGCGCACTTGTAATCCCGGCATTTGGGAGACTGAGACAGGAGGATAGTGGTTCACAGTCTCAGCTACTTAGTGAGGCCCTTTGCAACTCAATGAGACCGTGTTTCAAAATAAAAAATAAAAAAAAAGGGCTGAGGGTGTAGCTTGGAGGTAGAATGCCCCTGGGTTCCATCCCCAGTACCGAAAAAAAAAAAAAAAAAAAAAGAAAAGAAAAAGAAAAAAAAGAAAAGAAACCTTTTTTATTATAACTCTGATTATTTCATGATTTTTAGTACTGTAGAGTAACCCAATCCATCATGTTTAGCACATTTATTACTATTGTTAAAATAAGGCAGATAATAAAGGTAAATACAAACAGAACTTGGAAAATTACTTTTTAAAGATTCAGTATAAATGGAGCCTTTAGCTTTTTAACAGCAATATTATAAAGGGGAGCTTATATTTAGTTACTGGGTTTCGGGTCCATAATAAATACAAAATAACATACAAAAAGAAATCAAACTAATCCTTATTCAGAAATTTTAGCCATGTCCCAGGGATTCGATCAAGGGGATTATATTTGACCAGCAAATGGAATCAGACATGGGACCATCACTTGATTTGAGGTTGTCTTCTCTGATCTGTGCAATGACAATGAGGAGACCTGCCCAGCAATAATGGGCCATCACAAGGCCTAAAGGAGCATCATCTCGTGGGAGGCCTGGTGTTTGGTAGGGTCTCCATCGTCTGCAGTATGCACTAGAGATCATAAAGGATACAGAAAGAGAGGGAAGACGGTCTAATGTTTGATAACCTATATTAGCACTTCTTCATTTTTTCTGGCTTCTAACTTCCTGTCATCTTCTCATTTCTTTTCTTACTTCCCTTGTCTGTTACTTCTTTCCTCTTTATTAACTTTGAGTCGAACTAGCTTTCAGGTGAGCCATTGTGTGTATGTAATAGGAAAATAATGGAAAATCTTAAACCACCATTTTTCTTTCCATTTTCTTAAATCATGATACTCTGCAGCTCCCAAACCAGTATTCATTACTCCTGAGACAGTTGGTCCCAGTCCTAGAACAAAGAAGTCATTGTTCAGTTTGAGCTTAAAAGCTAGGCTTTTCATGCACATAAAATAAAAACTGCACTGAAAGCCAGACCTTGTTGAGAGACCTAGTGTGATGTTTTCTAAACTTTAAAAACTTCCTTGTACATACTATGATCCAACTTTGGCAGGATTGAGTTGTAAAGCTGTACTGTAAGTTATAGTATAAAAACTGTAGAGGATTTGCTGAGAGAAAAGTGGACATTGGATAGAAGCTTTCAATCTTGGAGAGATGGAAGGATGAGAAGGCAGAGGCAGGAGATCCGGCTTACTCCTCCCCAACACTGATTTCCCCTTTCCCTAAGCACCACTTAGTCCCATCCATGGCGACCCCACTCTGGGGTTCAACATGGCCCTTCAACCAAATCCTGCATAACAAAGCAATATGTAGAGAAAGTAGCTGACCATTTTACTTCCCAAAGGAATGCAAATCAGATGATACCTGTTTAGAGCCCTAGAAGAAGTCCAGAAGATTTTTATTTTTTAATGTCAATGCTTAGGACAATCACAGCACATGCATTTAATCAGAACCCCTGGGGAAGGGCATGGGCATCAGTAAGTATAGTTACTCAGATTATTATAATGTGCGTATAGGGTTAAGAGATACTACATCAGTGTTTATCAGAGCATGATCTCATGTAGGAATTGTTAGAAATCAAAGTCCTGGCCAGGCATGGTGGTCTACTGTTACCGACTGACTCAGTCCTGTGGGGGCAAGTCCACTCGCGACCGGGAGCCTCAGAAAGATGGGGCAAAAGGCAGGTGGAGTTCTGCAGAAACTTATCTGCAGCAATTCTGTTCCCTCTATGAATTCCCTAAGTTTTTTAGGTACGGCGCTTGGGAAAGAATTTGAGGTGGACAAAGGCTTCTTGAGCCAATGACAATTTATTACAGGAACCCAGAGAAATTTATACCCTTAACCAGTGATTAATAATAGGAGAGAAAAAAAAAGAAAGGGAAAGGGGGGCAATCACAGCAAAACAATAGTGGATTACATATAAACAAAGTAAATGACTAGTCCAGCATTTAGGAGATAAGCTCCGGATCTTTCTTCCGATATTGCAGCAGGGCAGGTCCAAAGGTAAATTCCAAAGGCAATACAGGCACGCCCAAGGCCCAGGGCTTGGAGAATACGCCTTCTCATGGAATCTTCTTTTGCTTTCTTTTTTGAGGTTTCCATCTATATCCATATGACAAGCATGGGGAGCTGTGGCGGTCCAGGGAGATGCGATGGGAGTCTCTCAGATCTCATCTGCTTTGCCTTCTGAAGTCTGAAAGCTTACAAAAACTCACAACACAGCTTGGCAAATAAGACACCACAAATAACACTGTGAAGTTCTTGGATTTAGTTGTCAGATGTATTTCCTTAACTGCTGAACACTCTTTTTTAGACAAAAAGCCTATTAAAGGCCTATTGGTCTCTAATAATCCATTTCCTTATCACAAACCCTCTGCAACCTGCTTCTAACTTTCTAATTCCTTTCTTTCCCAGTCGGGACGTTCTTATGATAAGCTCTTCTTCATGAAAAAGTGCTTTCTTACTCTTACGGTATTTCCTTTCCTTCATACATATATATTTAGAATATCTGTCCTTTATTTTGTCATTTTCATTTCTAGCCATGCGGCATTCTCCCTGTTTCGGGAAACGCTCACACTGGGCGTGAAGGTCAACAATCTTTCTCCTTGGCTCTATTGTATTTTGGCAACTAAGTTGTTCATCAACTAAATTGCTTCGAAGTCACACACAAAATTTTATCTTCTCTGTCTCTAGGCAGGATCTCAAGGGTAAACAAAGTTTCCTTAAATTGAGCTATCGGTTACCGGAGTAAATAGCTTAACCTAGTGATAGGAGTGAGGATCGGAGACCCTTTGTGATTGCTGCAGCTGGAATGCTTATCACAGCATCTGAGTTCTGGCCAGTTTTTTCCTTACTATTGAGCAAAGCCAAGGACGTTTAGACAAATTATTAGAAAATTTATATCCACGGACTCAATTTCTATTTATAGTCCTGATTTCACATCACTGGAGCAATTCGTGTAGAAAGTTAAAAGGAATAATAGTGAAGGGTATCTAAAAGTGGGGGGTACTTTGGCCAGAGAGACCCTCTTTCTCGGGGCGTTCTGCCGATTAACTATGTGGAGTGGGGGGTCTCAACACATAGATGCCGAGGCAGCAGGATGTCTTGGCAGTCTACACCTGTAATCTCAGTACTTGAGAGGCTGAGAGAGAAGGATTGCAGGTTTGAGGCCAGCAATTAAATAGCAAAATCATGTGTCAAGATAAAAAACCAGAAAGGGCTGGGGGTGTAATTCAGTGGTAGTATAACCTTGGGTTCAATGCCTAGTACCACAAAAGAAAGAAAGAGGGAAGGAAGGAAAAAAGGAAGGAAGAAAGAAAGGGAAGGAAAGAAAGAAGAAGGAAGAGAAGGGAATTTTTTTCTACACTCCAGACCAAGTAAATTAGAAATTCTGGAGATAGAGTCCAGAAATCTGTGCTTAACAAATCATGTGATTTGGCTGAGGAGGAAGCTTAAGAAGGCCAGTACAGGGTCAAGTACCACCTGACTGGCGCTGTGGACACCCCCGTGGTCCCATCAGCTCTTAGCAGTTTCCTCTCGTAGCTCATGTACTTCATTGGGTATGGAATAATTAAGAGAGTTTATCTAACATTAGAAGCACAGAAAACAAAAGCAAAAATAAAGAAATGGGATGATGTCAAATTGAAAGTCTTCTGTACAATTGGAGGGAAGAGAACATGCAGAATAGAAGAAAATGTTTGTAAGCTCTCGATTTGACAGAGGGATAACACCCAGAATATATAAGGAACTAGAAAGAAAGAAAGGAAGAAAGAAAGAAAGAAAGAAAGAAAGAAAGAAAGAAAGAAGAAATGTTATTAGTTAAAAAAACAAAAAGTCAAACAAATAACCCAATTAACAGGAAATAAATAAGATATAAATATTTTATAAAAATATTTTATAAAATATTTTAAAAACTATTTTATAAAAATATTTTATAAAAAGATATAAATAAGATATAAATATTTTATAATTATAAGAGCAGTGGCTATGGTAGACCTGGGTATTAAGACAAAACAGTCTAAATCTGGTATATTTGTTCAATTACTAATACTTTATACTTATTGCCGTGAGACTTTGGAAAATTGCTTAACCTCTTTTGCCAGCAGGTGTTGTTGTTTTGTTTTCTTTTCCTTTCAAAAACTTCATAAAGACAAAAACTAGTATTCCAGAGGTTTTGTTAGGAATAAACTTCTTAATGCCTATAAAGCATATGGAGTAATAATCTTATGTAGTCCGGTTTGTCTTACGGTATCCTGTAGCCCCAATAATCAAAAGGATTAATGACAGTGTCGTGAGCATTCGATCCTTGTGAATAATTGTTCTCTTGCTGTATTTACAACTAGTCTTTGCCCTATGTCGATATTATCCTTACACCACTTTCTGCTGTCGTTTGGAGCCATATTACCTATAATACTAATTTGTGATTTTCAAAAAGAAGAGTGACAGTACTTTGTTTCATAATATTGAAAGAATGTAACATAGAATTAAACATTCACTAAAAATTTAAATATATTAACATCATAAAAATACATTCCTGCAAAGCCAGTTGATCATGTAACATAACTCACATTAGAAGACTGCAGTGATATATTAAAGCATTTTAATGTGAATTCTGTTTTGAGTGTTTGCCATCCTAAATACATGTGGACCGTTTCTGTTTCCAAATATTATTTTATGGAAAAAATAGTAGTAACCGTAGAAATATGTCTTCCTTAACTCCTTTTAAGAACTCCTATGCATAGAAAATAAAATGCAGTTTTTATGTAAAATTATTAAATTGTGAATCAAAATTATTTAATTAGTGCCATATACATACATCAAAAGTAAACTTTGCTTATAATCCCAGTACTTGGGATGCTGAGAAGGGAGAATCACAGGTTTGAAGCCAGCCTCAGCAGCTTATTGAGGCTCTCAGCAACTTGGTGAGACCCTATTTCAAATTAAAAAAAAAAACAACATAAAATATAAGTCTGGGGTATAGTCTGGAGGTAGAAGACCCCTGGGTTCCAGAACCAGTACCACACATACCAAAAAAATGTAAACTTTGCATGGTGGCAGACACCTATAATTCTAGTACTCAGGAGCTGAAACAGGAGGATCACAAGTTCAAGGTCAGCCTAGACAATTTAGCAGGACCCTGTTTAAAAAAAAACAAATAAAACATGATGGGGTAGTTCAGAGGTAGAATAGCTTGGTTTAATTTCCCATAACCCCCCACACACACAGACAAACTTTGGACTTAGAAATGAAGAATTTACTTGGATAGATAGCAGTTTTATATTTAGAGTTGTGTTTGTAACTATGCATAAAATATTTAGAAGACATTTTACCTAATTTTGTCTCTATTACATTTGTTAATACCAGTGCAAAATAATATATTATACTTAAGATAGTTATGTATTATACTTCATAGGCAAATTAGCATAATTGTATGCAATATGTAAAAAACAACTTTGAATTTTTATGACTTCACTATTGATGACTAAAATTTTAAACCTCCACTTTTTTTTTTTTTTGGTATCAGAATTGAACCCAGTGGCATTCTACCTCTGAGCTATACTCCCAGCCTTTTTTACTTTTTATTTGGAAACATAGTCTCTCTACGTTGCTGAGGCTGGGCTGGAACCTGCAATTTTTCTGTCTCAGCCTCCCAAGTACTGGGGTTTCAGGGGTTTGCCACCATGCTAGCTAAACCTCTAAATTTTAAAGACACACTTTTCTCATTTTTATAGAAGATTATAGAAAACTATAAGTAGTACAGACTTTATTTAAGGACACATTTATTGAAACTGATTTACATATGGAAAAGTCTTTTGAGACACTCATTCTACTACTTGGGAGTTTCGGGGTGCAGTCAGTGTGGTCCGGATAGACATGATGCCTCAAACAGGCACTTTGGGGACAACTTAAGAAATCAAGGACATTAAATCATTGCAGCCCAGATGGTATTCATCTCAAAGTTCTGGGATCAAAGTGTGAGGAAGCAAACCAGGAGGGCCAGGATGCGAGAATCGGGCTGTGCCGGTACAGGGAGCCTGCGGGCTCACCTGGCACTAGCTTTAGTGTGGCCATGCGGCTGATTTTGGTCATCAGTCCCTTGAGTCTTTATGGGTTTGTTGAGCTCACCGTTGTAAATAATCTAAAAATCAAAAGGGAAAACTCTTCTAGTTAGAGTTATAGTTACTTATAATCATTGCACTGTACATGGCAAAATAAATAGTATACATGTTTTAATAACCCCCAAATCTGTTTCTCAGGACTCTCATAGAGAATTCCAAAGTAGGAACAGACTTGAGCCTGAGCTTTGCAACCACAGAGTCCTGGTTTTCTTTCTGCCCTAAAGTGCTTCCAGAGAGACCTTTCTGTTTCATCTCGCGAGTTCCCGCTGGTACCGTCCTGCTGGCTTCTGGCTCCCAGGAATGCCCAGGGGAGTACATGGGGAGAATTCTGTGAAGTGAAGCCGTCATGGGTAAATATGCAAAAGCAACTAGGGACACAGTAGCTCATTACTGGACTAGCCAGACAGTTGAGGAAGGGATTCCAGCAGTGGTCAACCTCTTTTAAGGA
Source organism: Muscardinus avellanarius (assembly GCF_963383645.1). Classification (NCBI taxonomy): domain Eukaryota; kingdom Metazoa; phylum Chordata; class Mammalia; order Rodentia; family Gliridae; genus Muscardinus; species Muscardinus avellanarius. The sequence goes on from NC_137794.1 coordinate 12,339,849, forward strand.
GAGGTCTTTACAACTCTGCCATCTGGGGATCTGGCAACCTCCTCCCAAACGTTTTCCACAGAAATCACAAGCAAGTGTTTAGTGAGAACTGGCTTTCTCAGCTGGAATGAGAGAGATGTTAGTATGATAGGAGAGAACTCAAAATGTAATGGCCGTAGCTTAGGTCTCACTTAGTGCCTACATTGACTGATTACAGGTAACTCCTCACCTCTGTCCTGTAGTGTCGGGAATCAATTGGTCCAATCCCGAAGTATTTACAAGTACCATCAGTCAAGCAACCAACAGGAAACAGATGCCATTCTCAAATTAGGATCGACTCCTATTTATCTAAATTGGATGACTCTTAAGAATGTTTGATTGAGAGTTTTGTTTTTTTTTTTTTTTCAGTACTGAGGATGGAACCCAGGAATATTCTACCTCTGAGGTATACCCCCAGTCCTATTTTTTATTCTTTATTTTTAAACAGGGTCTCATTGAATTACAAAGGATCTCACTAAATAGCTGAGGCTGTTCTCAAACTGAGATCCTCCTGTCTCAGCTTCACAAATGCTGGGATAACAGGTGTGTGCCACCATGCCCGGATTAAGGATTTTTTTTTTTTTTTATACAGGGGTGGTGGTTGTAAGAAAACCACAACACATAGTACAGAAAATACAGAAGCCTAACAACAATGGAAATGTTAACAACCATTAAGCCTGAAAGAAAAAGAAGAGGATTTTTTTTTTTTAAACTGGAATCCAGGAGGAGAGATTCATGTCATGTAATATGCCTACCTCTATAGAAACTATTAAAGAACAAAGCCAGCCCAGAATGACACTTCACTGAGAGACCTGGAGGAATAGCTCTCCCAGCTGACATTCAAAAGCACTGGCTAAAACCGACTGAAATTTAGACGACAAAGGAACCTCTATTGCATGTAAGTCCTGAAGGTTTAAAAGAAATAGAAAAAGATGAGGACAGATCTGAAAATAAATGGTATACTGTCCTTCCCCATTCCAACTGCAACCTCCTCCTCCCTTGTGGACCAACTTTTAAAACGCATTATGGATATTCCAAATAAGATCTCCACACCCTCAACTCCCTGCAGCTTTCTGAACCCAAGTCCCCATCCGTCCTATGTGTGACGTACTTAAGAAGTGAATTGTATTCGCTCACTCCTCCGCTAGTTATTCTCTTCCCATCCCTCTACTATTCCTCCAGCCTCTTCATTTCTTTCTGTCCCTTTCAGAAATTACCTTGTTTACTTTGTTTTTCACATATCCAAGATATGTGTTCAGAATTGCATACCCGGTTCTTAGTATACTGGCTAATGCACCCTACATGCTCAATAAGTAAGTGTTGAACTAATTAATGAAGGCAGGCATTCAATACTAATTAGCTAAATGTTGCGGTACATATTTCAGCAATCTCATTGATATCATGTCGGTTCTCTCCTGTCCATCATGTACATTGTTTTGCTAGCACACTCTTCCTTATTCAGAACTCTGATAGTTCTCCTTATGTTAAACTCTTTTGTGGCCCTCGATAGCCTTCCCAATGAAGCAGCTCATTCACTGAGCATACCCTCTGTGCTGTGTGGAAAATACACATCAACCAACACACCCAATTAAGGGCATAAAATTCACTGAGAAGAACAGAAATGCAGGAACACTTAGAGTGAGGTGAGCACTCAGGTGGGGAGCTTTTGGAGGAGCCTTGAGCCAGGCAGGGCCGCTGGCCCAGGGCCGAAAAAGGCCTCTTTACAAAAGTTTCTCAGAGCCAGATGCAATGGTTCATGCCATAATCCCAGTCCTTGGGAGGCTGAGACTAGAGGATGTCAGGTTTGTGGACAATGCTATAGTGTACCCATAAATAAATAAATAAATAAATAAATAAATAAATAAATAAATAAATGCCATCTGTTGGCAATGCAAAATATTGAATAAAAATAAAAATGTCTATAGGTGGAGCTCAGAGGTAAAGTGCCCCTGGGTGTTTCCAATCCCAGAAACACACACACACACACACACACACACACACACACACACACACACACACACACGGCTTCCCAGAAGACAGAAAAGTAAATGATGAGGGTAAAGATGGAGTCATATCCTGAAGAGCTCCTGAGCCATATTCCCGGTGACTCGTCAGCCTGGTGTTTAAAGACCCGGGGTGTTTCAGTCCTAGTCACGTCAGTTTTATAAGCTCACGGTCCCACTTTGTACTCCAACGCTGACTTGTTGACTCTTCCTTCCACAGTCTGCCTCTGGTTCTCGCTGGCCTGGGACACAGGTGCAGTTTTATAGGGAGGCCATCCGCCTCGCTCTCTCCTCCCCTCTCTGCTCAATGCAAACGTATTTCTACAAAGATCATTTCTTTATCACACTTTTCCAGATATTAGCACGTCTAAGCTAAATAGTAGTAGTTTAGATGTGGACGTTTCTACATTTTTTTCACATCGACTCACACACAGCTGCCATAATTTATAGAACTCCTTGGGGGCATCTGTGACTCTCTATAAATTTTTCTTCCCTGTTTTAAAAGGCAAAAGATAGCTTTATGTACACATAAAGATAGTTTTATGTTCTCTGAGTACACAGAACCACGTGTAAGCTAATATTTAACTTAATCTGAAATATAATGAACATTAATAGAAATAAGACCAAACAAGCAGAAAAATTTTGACCTTTTATTATAAATAGGTCCCTAATTATTAGCATGGTATCCTCATTATCAAATATGTGTGCCTTCGTGCCACTATGAATAATACATCCTAAGGACTATTCTGAGTGACAGATACTGATGTGATTGGGGACCACTGGAAAGCACATATGTAAGAAAACGTTAACTAATAGAAATCTTTTCACTATTTTCCAGTAACAATTATATTCTAATGTTAAACCAAGCCAAAAGTAATAGTACAGAAACCATACAGATAAAAGCAATTAAGGTATTGTTTTATTATTGCAGAAGTTCATAATACTTGGCAAAAAATTTTAGTTTACAAATAAAATATATCATTATTGAAATACACCTTGACTTCTTTTAGCCAGTTTTGCTTTACATCTTTATGGGGATGAAGACATAAACAAAAAAAGTAAAATTAAGTAGAAATAAAATAATAAAAATCCAAATATCACTTTTTAAGACTCATCATTTAGCTGAACATACTTAGGAACTTGAAGTCAATGATGAGTTAAAGATAGGTTAGAATATGCAACTAACACATGTGATGGATATTTTATTAACATTCACGTTGGGTAAATAAAAAAAAAAGTATACAATCGGTCAAAAGAAAAAAAACCAGCTAACTATAATTTCATCGTATGATGCAAGGAATTAATATCATATACATCCATATTCACCATGAAAGCAAAATCAAACTCTGGATAACACTTTTGTGCCTACAAGAGAAACTTTAACTTTCTCCTAGCATTATAAAAGTTAGCACTATATGTACTTAATTGAATATTTTCTTAAGTAAAAATAAATATAAGATCATCTTGTTATATTACTCTATCTCTCACTATTAAACTTAATGAACGCATGTTATGAAATCCATCTTAAAAGCTTAGCATTTTCTTAACAGGGCTGGATATGATATTCTGCTGACTGGCTACCAAAACTTACTTTTAAGAAAGGGATTCTCAGAGATTTGTAATTCAACGGATGATGACTGCTCCAGGTATTCGGATTGGCGAAGGATCTCTTGTTTGACTTGATAGTCTAGAGATTCTATGCAAAAATAAAAGCAGAAGTTAACAATATGCCATTTCAAGTATTTTACAAATATCTTCACTTGTGCTTATTTTTGAAGGAAGGAAAATATGTATATCATCAAGTTCCTGAATATAAAGTCCCAATTCTAGAATATTCTAAGGTCTTGAGAGTATCACACACTTAACTGTGATTTCCAAATCTTTTTAAAATGGTCCCTCTTTTCTCACATATTTAAGATTTTTCCTGAAAGCTTACTTGAAGATATAAGGATATTTTAATTTAGAATGACATGAGACACATACAAAAATCTTAATTTCACTGAAGAGAGACATTTACAGAGATGAGAACTGAATCTCAGTTAGGTGAACAGTGCCTGACCTTCCCAAGAGGACAGGCTTTTTCTCCAGATGTGGGTTAACACAGATGTTGTGGGTTTTGATGCTTTTGTTTTGGGCGTGTCTTCCCAGGATGACTTATACTTTGCCAATTACCTAACCCCGGGGTCTGAAGCTTTCAGATGACCCATCATGATCAGTTTACAATTACATGAAGAATAATTTGTAACCAAATGTAATGTCCTTGACAGTATTAATAATTTTCTTTAAAATACATATTATAAACAAGGCATGGTAGCCCACACTTGTAATCCCAGTATTTGGGAGGCAGGAAGATGGCAGGTTCGTGGCCAGTCTCAGCTACTTAGTGAGACCGTCTGCAATTTAGTGAGACTCTGTTTCAAAATAAGAATAATAAAAAAAAGGGCTGGGGGAGTTGGGCATGGTGGCACAAGCTTGTAATCCCAGCATTTGAGAGGCTGAGACACGGGGATCATGGTTCGTAGCCAGCCTCAGCTACTTAGTAAGGTCCTTTGCAACTCAGTGAGACCCTGTTTCAAAATAAAAAATAAATAGGACTAGGGGTATAACTTGGAGATAGAATTCCCCTGGGTTCCATCCCAGTACCAATAAATAAATAAATAAATAAATAAATAAATAAATAAATAAATAGGGCCGGGTGTATAGCTCAGAAGAACACCCCTGGGTTTATCCCCGACACTGCAAAAATAATAAAAATAAAAATATATTATACCCAAATGCAAGAAAGTTGTCTATAACAACATCCTCACTGTCATCCAGAAAAGGGATATGCCTTTCTATGAGGCAAGAAAGAGGTGAAGTTACGGCCGGGCGTGGTGGCGCACGCTTGTAATCCCCACGCTTTGGAGGTGGAGACAGTAGGATCGCGTAGGTTCAAAGCCAGCCTCAGTTGGCTTAAGAGACCCTGTTTCCAAATAAGAAATAAAAAGTAGGTCTGGGAGTGTATCCCGGAGGTAGAAGGTCCCTGGGTTCCATCCCCAGTACCACCAAAAAAAAAATAAAAATAAAATAAAGATCAAGAACTATTAGCAGAGTTTTGCTGACCTGGGAAACTGTATCTCTGAAACAATAGGTTTGTCATGGAATATTGCAGCAAGAAGATGCTCTCAAATAATTTAAACCAAATAAAATTTAATAAATTCCAAATGCTACTTTTCTTCTTTAGAGATGGACTCTAATTATTTGGCCTTCATCCTGTATGCTGGAACCCATGGACTATCTTGTATAAATATAACTTTTAAGGCCATGAAGAAAGAGCAGTTTGTTTTGGCACTGGCTTTGGTAAACATAAAATTAAATATTTAGAGGGGTTGGCTCCAATAATAAATACATTTTATTTAGCTGCATTGCATTTAGCAATAAAAGGATTTGAATTTTTTTTTAGCAGAACATACACTCATCTCTCCTGACCACTTGCTATTCCCATATTCTTTCCCACTTTAGAGTTTCAACTTATCTTCCTGTATGTCTTATATTTCTTAGATTGCTTTTGAAGAAGCAATATGTATAAATGTATAGTTGAGTGTATCAGTCTTTGTTTGCAGACATCAGATACCATGACATAAGAGAAATATCCAATGGTTTGGTTCCTCACTATGCCCAACTTTACTGATAAAATATAGTTTATGTGTGGATATATACATGTATGCAAATGCATGCCTATTTCTTCATGAATATACAATAGTAAAGCTATATACAAATATATGGAGATAAGCAAATGAACATGACTGTTATTTAAATATGAGGTTATTTTATAAATTAAAAGAAAAAATGCACATTTTCTATCTGTTTCTCAGTAAGTTAAAACACTTCAGGTCTGAGAACTTTAGAAAGCTGGAGTCTGATTCGCCTCTAATTTTAAAGTTTCATGTATTTCCTGGAACATTACTACATCCATCAGTGGAAGCAGTCAAAGAAAAAGATTTGGAAAAAGTAAATTAAGCTCAGACAATGATAATGTCTTTCAATGAGCATGCTGTGAGACTTCAATTTTATCTTTCAGTAGTTCTATATAAAACTTGAATAAAATTCATCAGCACATGAAAAATTAGGATGCAGAATAAATCTTCAGATAAATACAAATTTCTTGAAGTACACGATAGACTTGCTCTATGAACTGAATAAATCTACAAGGAATTTGAATAAAGAATACGGCAAGGTTCAATTTGGATTTTGCATGCAAACCAAGGGGAAAGATTGATAACAGCTTCCCTGGAAGGAGTAGGCATTGCATATGTGCTTGTAAAATGCAACATTAAAAATCCACTATGATCGTGTTTCCCTTACATTTGAAGACACAGAATAATGTTTCCATGAACCTAGTCCACATAAAAGCTGATTGCGCATGTCTTCAAATGAAGCTCTCCTTCTTAGGCCCTTTGTAAGCTCACCACGGTGAGGTTCCCTCCCAGCCCTCCTCTCCTCAAGCATAGTTACCTCAACTTGGTCATAACCAAGAGAAGGATTCCACAGGTGGCTGTCATGCTCACAACAGCGTAGATGACTCGTCCTAGGGATAAAAGTTTGAAATATCACTGGATTTTTATAGGAAGTAAGTAAGGACAATATTAAAGACGACTGAGTTTTAACTGACCTTTGAAGGGGGAATGAAAACCGGTTAGAGTAAATTCCTTTGCATGTTTTCTGGTATGTAATGCAATGCCTTTGGAATGAGATAGGACTGGATAATCTGAAAGACAATGACAAAAATGAGATTATTTGACTATTATGTATTATTTTATCCCACGGTTGTCATCTGCTTAACATTACATTAAATTAAGGTAACAATTTATTTCCTTGATACTATTTGAATAAGTCTGATAGATTTTTATAAAAGCAGGGACACTAAGTTTTACCAGCTTATTCTCCTCTCCTTTTTGTGGTACTGGGTTTGAACCTAGGAGTTTCTACCTCTGGGCTACAGCTCAATCCTGCTTCATTGTTTATTTTGAAACACTGTCTCACTAAATTCCAGTACACTGCTAACCTCTACCCTGCAATCCTCTCTGTCTCAGCCTCCAAAGTACTTGGGATTACAGGGGAGCGCCACCATGCAGGATTTTCTCCTCTAATTTTAATCAGATAATTTTCTTATATAAACTTTTTTTGCAAACCATTGTTAGTAAAAAAAAAAGGTTATAATTTATTATACTTTATCTAGAGATAAGGAAAATATAAGTAACTTTAGGCTACCCAGTGGGATATTGGGGAAAATCCCTTTTTACAAGAGTGATTATTTTTAACATGCTTTTACACACATTATCTGTAAAGGGCTTTTACAGATATCTAATTTCCATAAAACCCACTGTGATCTCCCATAAAGGAAAGTCCCTAAAACAAACAAGCCATGTACTCTTTTGCTAAGAAAGAGTAAGACACGGTTTCATTTATATCTGCTGTTCTTTCTCTCTTTCACCACCCCTACCCTTACTTTTCTACTTCCACCAGCTTCAGTTTCTCCCATTAAGACCCATTGTTGTCTTCACAGAGGGCTACTTCTCGTTGCTCTGAAGTCCCATCTTGCCCGTGTTCCTGAGAAATACAATCCCACTGATTTCCGTGGCCTCACAACTCTTAAAAAGCCCACATCCCAGTGTCCTGGTGTTTAAAAAGATAGCTCTCCCTATGTGGATATATTATTTTATACTTCTTTTTCACTTTGAAAGACAAGAAGATATCATCTTAAAAATTAATTGCCAGATATATTTTAGCTGATTTATATTGATAACTTCAAAAAGAAAGCACCCCTAGTTCTAACTAGGTTTTTTAAAAAATACAAATGTAAAGCCGGGCGTGGAGGCCCACGCTTGTAATCCCCGCACTTGGGAGGCGGAGACAGGAGGATCGCGCAGGTTCGAAATCAGCCGCGCTGGCTTAAGAGACCCTGTTTCCAAATAAAAAAGTATTAAATAGGTCTGGGAGTGTAGCCTGGAGGTAGAAGGGCTTCCAGGAACCCCAGTACCACCAAAATAAAAAAACAAAATGTAAACTGTAACACATAGCTACATAGCCAATGTCTTTGATAATAAGGATGATTCAGGTCAGTTTGGAGGCACTTAAAAAAAAAAGGATAATGAGGGAAAGCCTGAATTTGAGAAAGGCTATGGGGTTCTCTATTCTAGATGATGCTTCATGCAACTGGGGGCCTGGCATCTGACTAGGAGAAGACAATTGTTTGAGAACTGAGCGTATCAGATTGTGAGGGTTTACATCCGATGGCAGCTCATAACAGTAGGCTCTGAGCAGAGGAGAGAGATTAGAAGACCTAACTGAAGGTCCCACCCAGTGCTGTCTCTTCCTCCCATGGCTGCTGCTGTACAGAAGCCTGATCCTTGGAACCCAAAGTTTGAGCTCTACGGTAGGGCTAATCAGTAGATTGAAGTTTCAGTATAAAACTTTCAGGGTAGGTTGAAGAGAAGCAGCTCAAGAAAGGAACTAGAAAAATCAATGATTCTTCACGATGAAGCTCATTCTCCAGCTTGGGATGGAGCTCCGTAGTAGAGTTTTTGTTAGTGTGTACAGGACTCCAGTTCAAAACTTTAGCACAATTAAAACATTTTTAGTTCAAGGGTTTAAACCCCCAAGTTGCATATTAGGTTCCCATATATTAAGAAAGAAACTTTCCCTTCTCAGGAAAGGAAAAATAGATCTCTTCAGAATATAAAAGCAATAGTGTATGTGTGTGTGTGTGTGTGTGTGTGTGTGTGTGTGTGTGTGTGTTTATAAAAAAAATTTGCTATTCACTGTGAAGTTGGAACTGAAAAATCGAGCAATTTCAAATAACATTGTTTTTATAATAATGGTTCATTTTTATAAGAATTACATTAATCAATAGAATGTTCAGATTTTTAGTGAAATAAATGATAATAAAATATTTTATTCAAATTGATTCAGAATATGAAGGATGAATAGTTTGCTTCTTTAAAAAACCTATGATATATTTTGGTTTTAGAAAAACTCATTTCTTAAAATATGTGAACATCCATATAAAACACACATTGACCGATTAATTACTCAAATGATTTTATGATTTTCTGTTATGAAATTACATCCTGAATTTTTGTCTGATTAGAACCACAATTTGACTTATCTTTGTATAAGAAAAGTGTGCTATTTTGACAACTTAGTGTATCTTTTAGACATAAAACTACCCAAAGTAATTGTTGAACATTCACCTCGCAAAGTTTAGAGAGAATCCTCTCACTCACCAAATTTCACTCACATGGAACTCATTAACAAAGTCCTAATAGATCAATGACAGAAATATTAGCTAATGATCCCAGTGAAAATTTAAATGTGTCTAGCAGTCACTCCAAAATCTTAAATATTGTACCCTCGGAGGATACCGAGTATCAGTTAGAGAGATTAATATGACTGAGGCTTTCTTGGCTACTGAAGCCCATTGGAGAGTCTTCCCCACCTTTTATAAATACTGAGGTTTACAGTGTTTTATAACCATGAAATTAAAGTTGGCAGAGTTGATTACCAGCCTCAGTTCCACACCATCTGCTGCATTTTAGATACACACAGCCAGTGACTTGTTTATCTTAACTTATACCCTAGAGGAATTAAGGACTACTATAAAATCCCTGTACATTTGATGGGAAATCAAGATAATTTCAACCTTGCATTAAGAACAACTTTAGTGTTCTCCCCAAATGAGTTGAGGAGATGTAATCAATCTATTTTATTGCTGTTTTATCAAAATCCTTGTGCAACAGTGACTGAGAGCTGACAAAAACTTAATTCTGATTTCTATAATTTGTGTAGAATGATGAGTGCATTGTAAAAGGTGTGGCAGATCAGATATAAAATTGTCATTCTAAAATAAATATCAGGGCTGGGGATGTAGCTCAGGGGTAAAGCCCAGTGTGGGCAATGCCCTGAGTTCAATCTCCAGCACTGCAAAATATAAAAAAAATTAAACTAGAAACAGATGTCAGGATGTTTGAAAAGTAATATTTGGAGTAGAAATTAAACATGTCCCAAATTACAAATTTTTAAACCTTCATTTTATTTCATTTTAATTAAAACATAACTTAGAAAAGTCAACTTGGAGGGAAAAAATTGCCTTATCTAGAAGCAGTTTAATGGGGAAGAATGTGTTCCCTAAATCGAACCATAATTTTACCTTGAATTATGGTATGCAAGCACTAGGAGAATTTGTAATAAATATGATAAATATAAGATAGTGATGGGAATAATTAGCACAAATATTTTATAACTTTAATAACCATTTCATATGTGGAAGTTCTTGATGTACAAGTGTTTTTTTAATTAAAAGTGTATAAATGACAGGAACTTTCACTGTCTAGATAGGTTTCTGATATCATCATTTGAAATTGAACAATTCACTAATGACTTACATTTGGGAAAGTGTGAGGTTTATCTGGATGGCTTACAGAATTTTCCTTATAGACTGATTGAAAACCCCAGGGGAAAGAGAATTAAGAGAAAAACAAAGAAATGGAAAACATTTTAGGAAGTTGTTATGGTTATTGAAAATGATGATGGCCGGGCGTGGTGGTGCACGCTTGTAATCCCAGCCTTCGGGAGGCCGAGATCGGAGGATCATGGTTCTCAGACAGCCTCAGCTACTTAGTGAGGCCCTCTGCAACTCAGTGAGACCCGGTTTCAAAATAAAGAATAAAAAGTAGGGCTTGGGTTCCATTCCCAGTACTGAAGAAAAAAAAAATGAGATGACCTAGAAAGTTTTGTAAGTATTTGAGTTCAGAATGGAAACACATGCAATTGAAGTATCTCTTTCCTGCACATAAACTTTAAATCTGCAGGAGAAAGCTGAAAATCAAAGTGCAGCTCTTTGTGTTTTGATCTGCCTTATCTTAGCCTTCTTGAGAATCTGCAATGTGCCTATCGAATTTACAATAAAATTAATGTCATCCCAAGGCCAGACCCTAAAAATTATATAATGGCCAAAATTTATTTGTTATCAACTTTCACCTATGTAATAGTATCATCAGTCACTGTCATGGTGATTTAAAAAATGTTTAGTTTTTTCTTACTGTTAACTGACGAGTGTCTTCATGTAAATTAATTTTCACCATTTCTTATAAATCCAGTGTTTGCGCTGTAAAGCATAGACCTGATCATGAAAATTTTGTTAAAAAGTTTTTTGTTTTTTTTTTTTTTGCTGGGACGTTAATTCTATTGTTCAAATTTATTTATGGGCGAGGAGTAAGCATGTTGAGTATTAGAGATACATTAAAAAAGTGAATAATTTTTAGTTTTTGCATTGTCAACTGAGATTACTCATACCTGTTTGCAAGATTGTTTTGAAGATTAAAGCAACTATGAGACTAACAGAATTCTTGGGGACTCCATGAAAAATAATGCTCAATCCAAATGAGAAGGAAGAACACGGATAAATTGGATAGCTCTGCTGGTTCTTTTTTTCCTCCCTTTCCCTTTCCTCAACCCTCTCCCTTTCTTCTTTCTTATCCTTCTTCAACAAGTACAGTTAAGCATTTACTGTTGACAGACACCCTGGATACTAAGGTGAGTGATGTACTCTTCAGTGTTGTTTATATCAGGTTGCTGCTTTTGCCGTCACCTCCCAAAGATCGCTCTAAAGGCGAGGTCTCAGGAACCATCCCATCTCTCTCCTCCCCGTCCTTTCTCAGTAGTATATTTCCATCCATCTTGAGAGAATCCCTACTTCTCCATTACTCAACACTGCAACTACTTTCTGTGATTATCCTTTATCACACAAATGTCACAAAAGAATTGTTCACACACCGGTCTCCCTTCCTCACGCCATCTCACGGAACAACACTTTCAAACAGGTTTTCGCCCCCACTCTTCCTCTGGAATTATTCTTTGGAACTTTAAAGGTCACATAAGGCCTTCTTGGACATTTCAATTTGTTTTTGTTTTTTTCTTATTGGCTTCTCCTACTATTCCTAATTTATAAACGCCAGAATTCTAGAAAATTCAGTTCTAGCCTTTCTGCTGAATAAGAAGAAATCTAATAATTTCACCATGCGGTCTCAATTCCCAATGGCTCCAAGCCAATTACAGACCAATCCAGCTGCTTTCTTGACACCTTTGCATGCATGTCATAAACCATCTCAAATTTACATTTTTTCTTGCTAAATTAATTTTGTTATCTGCATTTCTCATCTCAGTAAATTGCACAACCTATCCATGTTATTCAGATAATCTGAAAGTGGTCTTTGATTATTTTCCATTTACCTAAATTACATGCCCCATTAGACAGTGAGTTCTACTAATGTTAACAGAATTTCCTCTCTCTCTCTCTCTCTCTCTCTCTCTCTCTCTCTCTCTCTCTCTCTCTCTCCCTCTCTCTCTCTCCCCTCCCTCCCTCCCTCTCTCTCTCTACTCTCTACTCTCTCTCTCCTCCTCCTCCTCCTCCTCCTCCTCCTCCTCTCTCCTCTCTCCTCTCTCCTCTCTCTTTCCCTCCCTCCCTCTCTCTCTTTCTCTCCTCCCTCCCCCTCTTTCTCCTCTCTTTCTTTCTCTCTCTCTCCCTCCCTCCCTCCCTCTCTCTCTTTCTCTTTCTCCTCTCTCTCTCTTTCTCTTTCTCTTTCTCTCTCCCCTCCCTCCATCTCTCTTTCCCCTCCCTCCCTCTCTCTCTCCTCCCTCTCTCTCTCCTCTCTCTCTCCCCCCTCTCTCCTTTCTTTCTCTCCTTCCCTCCCTCCCTCCCTCCCTTGCAGATTTGAAATCAGCCTCAGCATCTTAATGAGGCTGTCAGCAACTCAGAGCGTACCTCAGAAGCAGAATGCCCCTGAGTTCAATACCCACCACAAAAACGAGAAAAAAAAATTCTATAATTGGCTTTTTACTGAATTTAGATGAAAACTGAAGGACTCTGTCGTGTCTAGAAGGTCCTACCTGATCTAAGCCCTACTGATCTCTCTAGCATTTTGTTTAAAATTTATTTTTATTATTTTTTATTTTTTATATTGAATTTTTATTCCATATACATGATTTCATACTTTTATTATTTGTAGTTATACATCATGGTGAGATTAAAAGTGATACGTTTATACATGCACACATCACTTGGTTTACTTCCTTCTCCACCCCAGCATACTCCCCACTCCTCCTTCACCATACATGTTAGTGAGATTGGTGGAGACACATTCATGCAAGGACATAGCATTGTCCAATATGCTATTCTTAATTTTGCCCATTTTATTTCAGTCACTAGAAATCTTCCTTCCTTCCTTCCTTCCTTCCTTCCTTCCTTCCTTCCTTCCTTCCTCCTCTCTCTTCCTTCCTTTCTTTTTTTTAAACACACTAAGTATTTGTTGCAAGAGTATTTTGGCATCTGCTCTTACTACTTTGTGGAATAGACTTCTTCACTTCAAATGTCTACCTAGACCCTACCTGCTTGGAAAGATCTTCCCAGAACATTTCACTGAAGTAGTATCTTTTGCCATATGTATTTTAGAAATAAGATTTCAGGAAGACCCAGGAGATCCAAACCATTTTAAAAGCAGCAGACTTTTCTAAGCTCTTTTCCAGGAAGCACCAGTTCTGGGTAATAATTTTGCATGTTAAGCAAATAAAAGATGCCATAAATAAAAGACTTGGGAAAGTCTGTGTAAGACAAAATAAATGATCTTCCCTTTTTTGCTACAAGTGTTTCCATTTTTTAAAAATATAACAGATTGGAACACATTAACTAAATTTATTTCCTCAGGGGATAAATCTGAGAATATATGAAAAACTCTTGAAAAATATGGGCATACTTGGTTGCTAGACAAGCATTTATTTATGTTGGGCAAGAACAAGATGTTCATTGAAGCTTCTTATTTCTAACTATTCCTTGGAAAAATCAGAACACCACACTGATGATATTCTGTGTCCACAAATAAAAACAATAATTTATAACCCTTACCTTTACTAAGCACTGGTCTGCACAGGCACCTGGCACTACAATTTCTCCTCTGCTCTATCCCTGGGCACCTAGCAAATCATTCAGCTATGGTTTGGGAAATTCTTGACCTCCCAAATGCAACTCCTATTGCCCCTTAGAGAGGTCGGTGTGATGTGCTATTAATCCCACGTTTGCTGCTATTTAATCTGCCATTCTTCAATTCCCCAGCACATTCCTGTGGGATACGGAGAGTACAGAATCTGCTGTATACTTAGGAGGCCCATTCTAGCTGAACCAGAAAGAGTTCATGGGTCATTTATTCCTAGTCACAGAAACCACCATATTTGGACCCAAGTAAAAAATGCCTAGTTCAGTGATTCCTTCCTATTTCAAAGTTAGCACCATGAGAAGCGACCTGGGGTTAGAGCCACAGGATGACACATGGCCCAGCTCTCCTCGAGTCCTCAGTCTAGTTCCCAGTATGGGAAATAACGAGAGAATTAAGTGAGGCGGAATCAACAAGAGTCAACCAGAAAAATGGATCATATTTAGGGGTTGGTGGGATATGAAACTAATTTGCATCGTGAGTGTCCCTAGAAATTCGGTTAAGGAAGGTGGAGATAAGGAAGATAAAATCAGAATCAGTAAAGAGCAGTGGGTACTTCTGTGTGGAGGAACGGCAGGTTGTTGGGCATGAGAAGATAAAAATAAAAACAGACAGTAGAAGCTGGAGTGGAGAAGAGAGGGAGTGTAGGGATATATTTAAAGATATTTCTCTTGACAAAGAGAATGCAGAGCCTATTAGCACATATGTTACAATCTAGTGTCGCCTAAGTACTGGCTCTGTCTCCTGTTCGCTCAGTCATTTTAAGCCAGGTTTTGAGACTGTATTCTCCTCTTTATAACAAGGTAATAAGGAACACAGAAAAGTTGTTAAAATCAAATAAAAGCCAAGCATGGTCGTGCATGCCTGTAATCCCAGTACTTGGGAGGCTGAGATAGTAGGATAGAAGATTCGAGGCCAGCCTCAGCAACTTAAACTCTCAGCAACCAGGTTCAGAGAGTTACTTTAACCTCTGAGCCACATGCTTCTCATATGTAGCAAGGAATTTGCGATAGACTGCTATGTTTTGCACAGATTTGCTCCTCTTTCCCTGTTTAAAAAAAAAAAAAAAAAAAAATATATATATATATATATATATATATATATATATATATATATATTTTTTTTTTTTTTCCAACCATCCAGTGCTCCGTGAGTGAAAACACTACTTTCAGTGATAGGTGCAAGTTTCCAGCTCTTCTGACATTGGCCTTGACCTTGACTTTCATGAGTGAAAAATGTGAGCAAAAACCAACTGTGAGAAGCTGAAGAGTGATACTGCCAGGAGAATGGCATGTTCCAGATAGTGGCTATCACTTTAGTTTGAATCTAAAAGTGGGAAGCCAATCCCTAGCCACTTACATATAGCATCACTAGGAATAATTTTTTTTAAAAACTATTGAAATTTGGCTATTAAATATCTATACTTAATAGATATTAGCCTAGCAGAGGCTGACAAATTCAGGGTTAATTACATATAACTGATGAAAATTGTTGACAGATGGCAGATGCTTAATGTATTTTAGTCCATTCTTTTCTCTCCTTTTATTTATCTGTCAATGAAATTGTAGGTAGAGGGAGAAGAAAAATGTTTTAAAAAATTGTGTTGTGTTTCTGATGCTACAACCAAATACCTGAGAAAATCAGCTTTAAAGAGGAAATATTCGTTATTTTGGCTCATAAATTTGGAGTTTTTAGTTTGTGGTGGCTTGATCATCATTCTGGGGCTGTTTAAACACAGTATATCATGGCCTATAGTGTGAGGTAGAGGAAAACTTCAGTAGTTTAGATTTAGATTGGCTCCCAGCCCTCATGGAAACAAGATAGCAATGTTGGAAGTGAGGCTTAGTTGCTAAGGAGGGGTCTCTGGGGATATAGAATTGGGGATTCTACATGGTTCCTCCTATTCCTGTTCTCTCTGATTTCCAGCCCCTCTGATATGGGAGCAGAGCCATGCTCTCCATCTTTCTGCTTTCTGTCTCCATGTTCTGAGCTCTGCAGACCTGGCCTCACATGGACTGGATCCTAAAATCCCCCACAACTGTGAGCAAATAAATCTTCCTTCCTCGAAATTTTGTGGCCAGTCATTTTGGATTACAGCAGTGAAAATGTTGACTGAGACAACCACGGACCTCATGGCAGCTGTGGAGCAGAGAAAGAAAAAGAGAGAGAGAGAGAGGGCCCTAATAACCCCTTCAGGGGCACACCCCCGTTGACCAACTTCCTTCTATGAGGCCCCACCTCTAAAGGTTCCCACATCTCCCCACAGAGCCATGAGCTGGTGACTAAGCCTTTAGCACATGATTTGGAGACTTTTAAGATCCAAACCATTACAAAGTTTAAAAAAGTGAGAAAGAGAGAGAGGGGACTTAAAAAGATATGGGTAGCCTTGTAGCATATTTTCTTTTTGGAAGCAGGCATACTTTTCCTCTGGTTTTGGAAATACTAGGGAGTTGGATATTCATTCAATGCATTCTCTCCTTGGTTATCACGCAGGATTATTAATTTCAAGTGTACCTTATTAGAAATATATATGAGATGCAGCATCATTGTATCTACTAGGATTTAAATTATATCTCAATCCATTAAAACCTCATCATCATTGTTCATGAACACCTCCAGACTGTATTACAAGACACGATATTAGCCCCTTTGTAAATATGGATTTTCCAGCTAGAATTTATCTTTACATAAACCCACAAAGAAATAATGAGAATAAGAAATCAAAATGCATTACTAGTGAATGTAGGCAATAGGATGTTGTGAAGAGTAGGGTAACATAAAGGAAAGAGGACACCATTTGTTTTCCAGCTATAAATTCAGAATCCTGCACTAAAGTCGGCTAAGTGTTTGGCTTGGATTTATCTTTTAACTTAAAAAATCTATGATCCAGCTTCCTATTCTCCTAAATTAGAAAAATAATACTTATTGGCTAATTATGATGAAGTATGTTGCAGAGGGTAGACATACAGCGAAAGCTATGATTTTTTAATTAGAAAATACATTTTGGTAGTGATTACACAGCGTTATTAACTGAAGCCTAGAGGATTGAAGATTTCTCGCTGCTGTCAGTGTAGGTTTTGATTTAATAGGTCAAGGGAGAAGGAAGATAAAGTATTAGGCATCCATAATTTCAAAAATCCCTCTAGCCTCAATGTATAATCATGTTGGAGAACCACTGGAGAGAGTGGAAAACATGATTTTGGTGGTGAAAGAGAAATAAGATTGTAAACTGCATTATGGCATATAATGTGAGATATAACCTCTTAATAAGAGAGAGGAGGGACAAAGGGAGAGAGGGAAAGTGAAAGTTATGTTGAATAGTTACAGACCTTTATAAAGTAAGCAAGTGAGTAGCCAAGTACAAGGATGATTACTGGTAAGCCAGTTTTACCAACTGAAACAAAGTATTCTGATCGGTAAGAGATGTCACCACTTTAAAAGTTCCTCTGTAGCTAGATACCCGACAGTATTAAAAGAACAGAAACAATTAAAGGCAACAATATTTCTATTGTAGGATAGGTACACTGGAATGGAAGTTTGTGCCAATGCATAGTGAGAAAAATTGACAGGGTCAAGGCGGTCCTGCAGAAGTGCTGGAAGTAGCTATTAGGGTTGTAGACATGTGCTCGGTGTAAGCTTTCAAGGTAATAACTACCATATGTTGTTTAAACAAAATACCATTGTAATTTTTAGACAGTCTATTACACAAGGAAGAGGAAGAATGAATGGAGATGCAGGTAGTGGAACTTAAAACACCAACGACAGCATCTTCATCCCTGGGCCCCGGTAACATGCCATTGTGCGTCTCTAAGCCAAGTCACCCGGGCAAACTGATTTATGCAGTTCTCCGTCTCTCAGAATACCTTGCCTGCCCAGGAATGCAGACATGCCATCAGTTACATTAGTAACTGACCTCTTTTGCAGTTGAGTTGTTTTGAAAGACTCTATCACAGTCCTCCCGTGGGTGTCTGGCCACCTGACTCAGGTATTAATGTAGTAATAAGACAGCAGTACCAAAGATATGACAGATTTGAAGTAGGCCGGTGGTTGGAAAATTGAAGCAGCCTCAGTGGCAATCAAATAAAACCACTGTGCCATAAAGCAGAAGTAGCCAAAAGGAAACGGGGAAGCAGGAATAGTCCCTGTCTGAGAGGCACACTGTCAGAACAGGGCTAAGTGCTCACACGTGCCAAAACACAGCTTTCATCCATTCCACGATATTTTATCTAGTTTGAAAACTAATTTTCTTGCTGTGATTCATACCACATGCCCTAAATATATACTTTACAAAGAGTAATAGGCAAAAAAAGTCATGCACATATTTTAGTTTGCTAGATACCAATGTGATTTTGGAGCAGTCTTGCGACCTCTAGACTAAGAGAATATTTACTGTTTGCAGTGCTGTGAGGGACTTTCATGGATCAATAAAAAGAATGCTAGCAGAAGATTTGAAAAATCTGAGACTAATGGAAAATGAACTATTGCCATCACCAAAGGGTCCTTAGCAAAGCCCTTACTTGTTGCTAACCTATCTCATCAAAGGAACTTTATTTGTCTAAGTACCAAACACTTTTTCTCCTAAGGAATCCCCCTTTAAGATGATATCCCAGCATGTAGGTGCCAGGGTAATAACTATTAAGTGCCCACATATGGTGTTTTATGGGAATACATCTGATGCTATTATAACTTTGTCACAAGAATATTTGGCTGTTTAAGCCAGGAATACACATGCTCATAATAAATGATTTTTATGACTTCACGTACACAATCACAATGCAAAAGAAATATAAAGGAAAGACGACTTACTTTATGAAGCTTTGGCACTGAGTCCATCCCCAATTATAGGCAGCCAGGGGATTGCATGGAGCCAACCAAAGCATAAGGGTAGAAAATGGAAAAGATAACACAAGGCTTTCACATACTGAAGTCTATTATTGTTCAAATTCTGACAATATTGTTGTGTCATTTTATTTCTCTCCCTAATCCTGAATGTTTCTTTCTTCTCTACTGATGCCGAAGAGGGAGTTGTCTACTCATCAATGGCAACCCTTTCATCTTCCTCTTTGGCGGAGAGCAAACAACAAAGGTGGTCATGGGTGATTCATACACTTCATGCTCGGTGGAAGGCTTGTTTCTTCCCTCTTCTTTAACAACACCTAAGCCTTTAAGAGGAGAACTGGGAGAAAGTGAAGCTAGGAGGCAGCTCTTCTCCTATTGTCTTGGTCGAGGGTTTTGTACACTTCAATATTTCCAGATTACAGCCGTGTGAAGCATTTTCTGCAAAATAAGAAGCCAAGCCAAATTTGCTGGGTTTCAGGTCTGCAGACAAAATGTGAACCAGCTGGGTTTTATTGGGAACTTTTGTGTGCAAGAAAATCTAGTGGTGAAACTAAAGCCGGCCTTTGTATCTATTGGAATGGGCTGTTGTCTGTAGGGACTCTCCCCCTGTGTTTCTTCTCTTGAGAGAGTTGTGAATTTTGAAAGGTCCTAAGATAAAACCTGCCAGACAGCTCCTTAGCGTATCTGCTTAAATCTTGGCCAACAGAGGCAGAAGGTACAACCAGATGTGATGCAATGTCTGTCTTTGTCAGATTTTTAGAAAGAAGCTGGTTCTCTCTCTCTAATCTGTTATTGAAATACCCAATTAAAACAGATTCCTTAAACGCATTCATTAAAAAAAATAAAAGTCAACGCCTGCATTCATTGGAACTTGCGCACATAGGCAATAGTACCTGGCCAAAACGGCAAAAAAAAAAAAAAAAAATGGCCAAGTTACTGGATTTGATGATGGCAAGGTCCTACCTCCTATAAAATGAGGCGGAAATTGTTGTGTTCTTTGCTAAAATTGTTTGCAGCCTCAAGGATTTGCACATATAGTAGTAGAAGCAAAGGACCATATCTTATTATAATTATGAAACACATCACTTATAAAGCAGTGTAGAATTAGGAAAACAATAACATAACAGTAACAATAACCGAGCATGAAGTGTATGAATCACCCGTGACCACCTTTGTTGTTTGCTCTCCGCCAAAGAGGAAGATGAAAGGGTTGCCATTGATGAGTAGACAGCTCACTCTTCAGCATCAGTAGAGAAGAAAGAAACATTCAGAATTAGGGAGAGAAATAAAACAACACAACAATATTGTCAGAATTTGAACAATAACAGCACCTACATGCTGGGATATCATCTTAAAGGGGGATTCCTTAGGAAAAATATTGTTTGGTACTTAGACAAATAAAGTTCCTTTGATGAGATAGGTTAGCAACAAGTAAGGGCTTTGCTAAGGACCCTTTGGTGATGGCAATAGTTCATTTTCCATTAGTCTCAGATTTTTCAAATCTTCTACTTCTACTCCAAATCTCAACTTAGATATCATAAAGAATGAGTATTTTTATAAAGGCAAATAAAGAAATTAAGTAGATTTTCTTAAAATTTTAGTATAATCTTTGAAAGCAAAAGTTCTTGCTGGGCGTGGTGGCACACGCTTGTATCTCCTTACTTGGGAGGCAGAGACAGGAGGATTGCGCTGGTTTGAAGCCAGCCCCGCTCGCTTAAGAGACCCTGTTTCCAAAGATAAAAAAGTATAAAATAGGTCTGGGAGTATAGCCCGGAGGTAGAAGGTCTTCCAGGAACCCCAGTACCATAAAAAAAAAAAAAAAAGTTCTTGGCATAACTCTTGGTCTTTTTCTGATAAGGTGACCTGATACCACCTCATAAAAATTGCTGAAAATATTTGTCATTGGATATAAACCTCAGTGTTCTAACCCAAGAATATTAGTATCAAGCACATTGAATATCAGAGATCATCTATTCCTATGGATTTATTAGTAAAATTTCATACGCAAGCCAGAAATAATGTCACAAGCCCATTATCCCAGTATATGGGAGGCTGAGACAAGAGAATCACAGGTTCAAGGCCAGCCTCAGAAATTTACTGAAGTACTCAGCAAGTTAGCAAGGCCCTGTCCAAAATAATTTTTAAAAAAATTAAAAAGGACTGAGAATGTAGCTTTGAGGTAGAGCACTTCTGGGTTTAATCTCCAGTAACACACACATACACATACCACACAAAAAATATAGTATGTGAGAATTCTGAAGTCTTAGCAAGAAGAGGACTGATTTTCCCAAAAGCACCTCTTAGAGAAAAGAATACAATTCATTACCAAGGGTCTTGTTTGTAATACAACAGATCATCTGTCTTCAAGCACATTGCTCAAAGATTCATTTTATACATACATGTTTCCTAGGAGCAACATTTATGATCAATTCACAAACATTTTATATGATTAGATAAGAGGCATATATTTTGTTGACTAGAATCACATTTTCCCATGTATCAAACTGCCTTGTTTAAATTGTGGCTCTGAATGATTTGGACAAATAAATAGCCTCGATGTTTTTCTTAGGCACATAGGTATGCTTCTTATATTCCTCGTGCAAATCAAATTAATTAAGGCACAACTAATGAAAAGAATAATGTCTGACATATAGTAACTTCTCCATTAGGTCGCCAGACTCAGAAAACAAGTCAGCTAGCTTGGGAGAGGACACAGCTCTTAAAAAGCAAGTAGTGTCTCCAGATGCAAAATCAGGTCTCCATTTCAAAGATAACTGTTTCTTACTTAGATTCAGTTTTCTTCCTGCTATTATTTCACAACGTTAAGATGAAGTGGCAAGCAGATCCATGATTATTTTACTTGCGATTGCTTAAATGGTGGGATTATTTAAGGGTCTGGGGACACTTAAAACATGGTGTCCTTGCCTCTATCTGGTGAAGGTCACTTATTGTATAAAAAACATCTAAGTATATCCTTGAAGACACCATGTTGCCTTCTGTAACTCTGTGTCCTGGCCAGCTGCCACTGTTGCTCTGATTTGCTAAACTGGACAGAGACTGTCCACCCTGCAGAAGCCACTTCCGGAAGCCTCTTCCGTACAGCCTGTGCCTGCTGAATAAAGGAATGCTTCCTTCTCCACGCTTTTCTTCCTCAGCCTGGCTAGATCAGGTGCAAACCTCCCCAACCTTGGGTTGCAAAATAAAGAGCTCCCCTAGACCCTGACACCATTCGATGCTGAGGCCATGTTTTAGGGATCTGTTTCTGCACATCTGCCTTGTGCTATTTCTGCAGTTTCTTTGAGGCAGGCAATATCTTGCTCAGGGAGCACTGACATACAATGGCCCCTTTCCATGAGATATGGTGTCAAAGGTAAAGTTAGATGCGCAGGTGAAGGTCATCTGTAGGTTCCCCCTGTCTACTCTAAACACTAGTGCTTTGCAGGAACACCCCACATATTGCATCAGAGGGGCTAAAGAAGCCCACTTAGTCTCCTCTTATGGCAAAGTCTGACTCGCAGATCTCCTTGGAAGGTCAGGCAAGTCTAGAATGAGCTTTAGGACTTGCAAGTTTCTATTTCTAGAGTTCTCATACAGATTCCAACTGCAGAGAACAAAGTGTTTTCCCAAATTGTAAACATGCAGTGCTGAGTGACCTGTGCCTGTAGTCCCACTTCTTGGGAGGCTGAGAAAGGAGAATCACAAGTCACTTAGTGGGACTCTGCTTCAAAATAGAAAGATTTTTAAAAAGAGTTGGGGGGGGTGTAGCTCAGAGGCAGAATGCCTTTATTGAATCCTCAGTATCAATCAATCAATAAATAAAATGTAAAAGCTATGATGAGAAATACGACTTCAGTATGTCCAGGATTTATTTTGTATGTTCAAACTCGTAACCTATCTAGTGGGTGGGCACATCAACTCCTAGTTGCATCTCATTCACTGGGAAGAGCATATTCTATGCTACTTTATCCAGTTGCAATTCAAGTTATGACACCGTTTTGTTTTCTGACACATTTATCCGGTGGATCAGGGGCTAACAAAATAAACAGAGAAACTGTGGAGCCAATAAGAATTAGTCATGCGCTCAAAATCCACTTTTTCATGTTTATGACATAACGCTTTTTATACTAACACATCTGAGATGTAGTTGTACTTTATTTATACTCAGTAAAAACAGGTATTGCCTCACTATTCTTTAATCAAAACCAGTGACTCTCTTCTTGTCGAGACTGGGGATGTTTTATTATGTGGTAACATACAGGCAGTCGTGAGATCTTTTGTTCCAATGACTTGGCAAGCCAATTTAAAAACATGTAAGGATCATAATAATAGGGATAGCATTGCAAAAAAGTGCATACTGTATACATCTATTGATGATTTGAGAATACTTCTAGACTCTGACCAATATTCAGTGTTCATTTCCTATTTTTTTATTTTTATTTTTGTAGCACAAAGGATTAAACCCAGGGGTGTTTTACTTCTGAGTTAATTCCACTCCCTTTTTAAAAAAATTTTTTTATTTGAATCAGGGTCTCACTAAGTTTCTGAGGATCTTTAGCTAAACTGGTTTCAAGCCCATAATAATTTTCTCTCAGCATCCCAAGTACTAGGGTACAAGCATGTGCTACCACGCCCAGCTTTAAGTCAGCTTTCGTTGACATCTCTTGGGAGTATGTTTGAAATCCAAATGCCTAAGTTCCATCTTAGGCCTATTAAATCAGAAACCCTAGGGATGGAGATCCAACAAGGTATCTTGCAATAATCTGCAACATCTTCAGTTGATTGAAAGGTAGCTAAAATTCAAGAGCCATGTCTGTTAGGCATTACCTGAAAAGCTTTACAACACTATAAGGACATCTCATAGTTCATCTAAGAGTTTAGCTACTTAAATTCTTTTATGACATTAAGACAGCAGTGTTCCTAAAAATAGGTTACTAGTTGGTTACAATTCATCAAGTCAACTAGGTTGGCTTATTGAAAAAAAAAAAAAATATATATATATATATATATATTATAGAGAGACATGTTTACTATATTTTTTTGGTACTGGAGGACCCAGGGGCCTTTCTACCTCCGGGCTATACTTCCAGACCTATTTTATACTTTATCTGGAAACAGAGTCTCGCTAAGTTGCCAAGAGCCTCACTAAGTAGCTGAGGCTGGTTTAGAACCTGTGCGATTCTCCTGTCTCAGCTTCTCAAGTGCTGGGAATAATAAGCATGTGCCACCATGCCTTGCTGACATATTTACTACTTAAAATATATATACATGGTCGTTTTTTCCTTAAAAGGTTCTTAAGATAATCATCTAGGTCAGGTTATTGCTATAAAAAAATGGAATCCCTGGACCAGCAGTATCAGCCTTGATCTGGGAGCTTTTTTTTTTTTTTTTTTTTTTGGTGGTACTGGGGTTCCTGGAAGCCCTTCTACCTCCGGGCTACACTCCCAGACCTATTTTATATTTTTGAAACAGGGTCTCTTACGCCAGCGCGGCTTGCTTCGAACCTGCGCGATCCTCCTGTCTCTGCCTCCCAAGCGCAGGGATTACAAGTGTGCGCCACCACGCCTGACAATCTGGGAGCTTTTAAAAACACTAAGTTCAGATATGGCTACAGAACTACTAAATCAGAATCTGCATTTTAACTAAAAAATCATACAATTCTTATACACGAAGAAGTTTGTGACTGATGAAAGCCCTTGTTCGGCATCTGCCCTACAATCATTCAAGGTAACACCATATTTTAAAAACCCTAACCGGAGAAAATATGACACCTTAGATCTTTTAGAAACTATCTTCTCATACCAGCTGTGATATCATAATAATTATATAAAGCTTATGAATTGTGATGATTTTCTAACTTCCTCAAAATCTACAGGAAGGATTACTGAGTACTGAGTTTGTTCTGCGTGAATTAGGTGGCATAATCTTTGTACCAATATTTAAAGTTAGGGATGATTATTATAATCTTCATTTCAGACATATTGAAGCTGTATTGCCTCTCCACGGCTGTGCTCTCTAAGAAGGCCTATTAACACTTTTAAAAAGGCATTTGACGATTAAAGACACTGTTGTTCATGGTTTTTAATAAAAATTCAAGAGTTGGCCTGAGGGAGAAAAGAAGTGGAGGAAGGGGTTCTGTTTATATTTTACATTTGAAAGCTAATAAAAGGTTAAATATGCTGATTTATCCCCGAGGACCAAACCTAAAGAAATATCCAGAATTCTAAGTCTATAAATTAAAGAACATAAGAACCTAAAGTTACAGAATTTGCCATGGATGTAAATTTCTACATTGAATGATAACTAAACCCATTTTAAATAAATGGGTTATTTGTTTTTATTATTCTTTTATTACTAACTTAAAATACACATGCCCATTCTCTAAAGAATTCAAGAGTTTGCAAATAATGAAAAACAAGATCCTAAAGGAATAATCACTGATTTCTGAAAGGAAAAACATGCACGTGTAAGTAAGTGTCTATGAATTTGATGGCCTACAAATTCACCATGGAGCCACTTTAATCCAGAAAATACAAAATACTGGACTGTTTAGAGACTATGTTATAAATATGAACACAGAGTAGAAAAATTCTGTTGAATGTTCCTTGGAAAACCAGAAGGCGTTTTTAGCACCTGGACTGAATTTGAAGGAAACTAGACTTGAATTAGAGTTTTGTGTAGAAACCAAGAAAAAGTCAGTGGTTTTGGCTAGATGGAGTGATTTATTTAAAGCCAAAATTTAACATACAGCTCCCAGAATACTAACATATAAGTTGGCTAAAAGAAAAAGTCGTGTGTGTGTGTGTGTGTGTGTGTGTGTGTGTGTGTGTGTGTATGTGGGTGCACTGGATAGAGAAAAACAGACAGACAGACAGACACACACACACACACACACGGGGGGGGGGAGAGAGAGAGAGAGAGAGAGAGAGAGAGAGAGAGAGAGAGAGAGAGAGAGAGAGACTTTCATAATGGAAAGGTCTTTCACAATTTACTTAGCTCACATTTTATTCAGTTTTTATTCATAACAAAATAATAAAAAAATTTAAGACAAAATTTTTAAAAAGTGATTTTGAGATTATGTTGATTCGTTTTTTTCAGCCTTTAAATTATTTTTCTGAAGAGTACAATTTTATGTAGTTCAGAGAAAGCCATAAAACTAGGTATTACACACCTTTATACACACAGAGGTGTGTTTAAAAACATTGTAGGAAAGTGCTCACTAATGGAATGTTGTTTTAGATCCAAACCTTCCCTGGGAACAGGCAATGAAGTGTGGTAAGGCAAGATGAAATGCAGCCGAATAAACATCTATCCACTGAACGCAGACAAATAGAATGAACACAACAATCTCGCTAACATTGTGATGTCTAAGATGAGGCATCAATAGGCAGGTGGGTAAGAAGCAGGGCTACAGAAAAAGGAATTAAATGGTAGAAACAGGTAAAAATCACAAGTGCTTTTTTTCTTAAGCCTATATACATTTTTAGAAGTTTCTATATTAATATTTCACGACAACCAGCTGCTTCTACAAATCTATTGGGAATAACCTTCTGTCATCCTTCTATTATCAGATAGAGCTCACCCTACTGTAGATCAGAAGGAAATTCACACACCTGAACAAATCTATGTTAGGATCAATTGCTCATATACTGTGTTAATGCAGTCCAAAGACTGAGTATAAAATAATTTCTTACCACTGAGAACATTAGAAGCTACATCTAGAAAGAAGAAAAAGTGTTGGGAAATAAAAGGACTTACAATATTTTTATTAAAGTGAACAGCAGCAGCCTGGTCTGGTTAATTCCTGATTCTTTTGCTCAAATGTTTAAATTAGAAATTCCCTCTTAAGTGAAAACATAAACGACTGAGGCTCTTAATAGGGAAACTGTATTATTAGGAGAGTTCTCATGGGGGGGGGGGTAACAAGGGCATCCAGGACAGGGAGGCCACAGAGATGTGGCAGACATTGGTTAATTCGTTTCTCCTCTCAGCCATTCCTTCATTTACCAAGTACTCGGTGGCTAATGTGTACCCAGAGCTGTGTGGGGCCTGGGGTGGGCAGGCCACCTTGAGAGGTACAGAGTGTTAGTCTTATTAGTCTTGCTTTTCTCTGTACAGCCGTTTCTCATTCCCCGGGAGGTGTGAGTGAAAAGGCCCATGGCTGGGACCTATGGCTGGTGACCGGATTTTTCCCACATGTGGATTAGAGCTGTGGTTCCCAAAGTTGACTAAAATCAGAACCACCTGGGTGACTTTCTAAAAAATACAGATTTCTGAGCTCTATCCCCCAGGCCTTCTGATTGGGAATCACTGGGGCTAGCAATAAATACCTATCTTTAAAATGGACTCTAGACATTTCTGAAAACTACTTATATTTAAAGACCAAAATCACAATGTCAGTCAATACTTCTCTGTAGTTTAAGACTGCCATTGTGACCATCAGGGGGTCCGTTTATAATAAGTCTTTTCACAGTATTGTTGGGAAAACAGCTAGCTTCAGTGAAAGTTTAATAGAAACTCCTTAATATGTGTTTCATCATCATAAAACAAAAGAAAGAAGAAAAGAAAAAAGGCCAGGCATAGTAGATCAATCTTGCAATGTAAGTGCTGAGACAGGAGGATCACAAGTTTGAGGCCAGGGCTTGGTCAAGCCAGGGAAGTGGTTTGGGGAAAGGGGAGGGGGCGAGGAAGGGGGTCAATGAAGGAGTCATTGTCATGATATACAAATGTGACAATACCAATGTTCAGCTCAATATCCTTATGAGGAAGGGAGTGGGGAGCCGGGGGAAAGCCCATCAAGTGTGTGTGTGTATGTCACCACCACTGAACTACATTATGGGTAAGACTATAATGCACCAATAAAAGTACATAAAATAATACAAAATAAAATGTCTATTTCCCAGAAATTCTGAACAGAAAATAAACAAACAAAAAAAGTAGAAAAGGCTGGTTATATAACTCTGGGGTAGAATGCCCCTGAGTTCAATCCCTAGAACCACAAGAAGAAGAAGAAGAAGAAGAAGAAGAAGAAGAAGAAGAAGAAGAAGAAGAAGAAGGAGGAGGAGGAGGAGGAGGAGGAGGAGGAGGAGGAGGAGGAGGAGGAGGAGGAGGAGGAGGAGGAGGAGGAGGAGGAAAGGAGAAAGAGAAGAAAGAGGAGGAGGAGAAGGAGGAGAAGAAGAAGAAAGAAGGAGGAGAAAAGGAGAAAGAGGAGGAGGAGAAGGAGAAGGAGAAGGAGGAGGAGGAGGAGGAAGAGGAGGAGGAGAAACAAAAGAAAGAAAGACAAAAAGAACCCAATTGTCCAGTCCTGAGTCTTGAATCCAGAATCAATACAGTAGACTTAAAGCATGGTATTTAAAACATATACAATATTTGCTACATAACAGGCACTTTTTATACTTCATTCAAGCTGTCTGGATGCCACACTGTCCCCTGTTGGGAAGCACCAATAGGAGAGATATGGCACAGACCACTTGGGCTCCAGAGCAAGGTCGTGCTCTCTGCTTCTGCAAGGATCACTTGCCCTTTGAAGTCCCGCTCCTCTTGGCCCTTAACAGATTCCTTGAGTCTTGGGCTCCCAGCAAGGCGCGTGCAGCGTAGCCGCGCTCACAGTAAATGGACAGTGGCCACACGCTCCTCTTCCGCAGAGGGAAACCCTCCTGCAGGCAGGCGCGAGCACACTCACAGCTACTTACTTCACTTGGAATGAGAAGTGGCAAGAAGCAAGATTCACGGTCAATGGTAACTTGCTTGTTTAGAGGAGTGAAAAGGGAAAAAAGGAAGATTTTAGGTAAAGGAATGAAGGGAAAGGAGAGAGATGTGGAAGGACCCATAAGGGTGGCACAAAGTGGGAGATTCCTGTATCTGATTGATGCCCAGCAGAGTATCTACAGAGGATATCCTCCACAGCCAGCTACTAGTGACCAGTCCAGTGGGCGTTAGCCTGGCTCTCAGCAGCCACCTCCTGCTTGTGCAACAGAGAGAGAAAGAGAGAAGGGAGGGGCTATGCATGTGCCCACCAGAAGGAATTTCTCTCTGAGGTTGGTTTGTGAGGTTCTGCTTATGCTAAATGCAAATCTACCATCATCTGCAAAGACCTATATAAAGTCTTTATTTTGGCAGATTAGTGGTAGATTGGCAAACCTATAATCTTGAGTTTTGTATTGGTATGTGGCACTGGGGATTGAGCCAGTGGGTTCTACCACTGAGTTACATGCCTAGCCCTTTTTTATATATTATTTTGAAACAGGATCTTGCTAAGTTATCATGCAATAGCCTCAAACCTGTGACCTTCCTGTTTCAATCCCCCACGTACTGGGATTACAGGCATGCATCATACTACAAAACATAGATATCCAAGACTGTATAGAAGTCAGGTGGTGAGGACATGCCTCTGGGAGGCTGGAAAGACAGAGCGCCCTATTTGTTTGTTTGTTTGTTTGTTTTTGTACTGAGGGTGGAACCCAGGGGCCTTTCTACCCTGGGGCTATACTCCCAAACCTATTTTATACTTTATTTGGAAACAGGGTCTCACTAAGTTGCCAAGAGCCTCACTAAGTAGCTGAGGCTGGCTTCGAACCTGTGCGATCCTGTTGTCTCAGCCTCCCAAGCTCTGGGATTATGAGCATGCGCCCCCATGCCCGGCACCCTTTTTATTTCACAGAGGCAAATGTTTGGTACAGCTTGAAAGGGAGATCAAACGTCCAATCGCTGGTGGCACCAGAGGAGGTGATTTGAAAGAACAAGACTGAGAGTGTGTGTCTACTAGACTTCATTGTGTAGGGTGTTACAATAAAATGATGAGTGCGGGTAGAAATGGGTTGGTATTATAAGCAGAGAATTAAAGTAAGAATTCTCTAATAATGAAAAAGTTGGCTGTTTCTAGGTCCCAAATAGTAAAAGATATGACTGAGTAATACTTCCGGCTACAAAAGGCTCAACATTTCTAAATAAAATTTATTTTTCTCAACTATGCAACATGGACCAAGTGAAAGGAATCCTTTCCACTAAAGGCTATTGTTTAGCTTAAATCGTGAAATTAGAGAAAAAGAGAGAGGCATAGAAACGAGGAAGCAAGGAGATAGTGGACTTGGAAACTAAGAGAAAAATACTTTTTTATTGTGGTTACTGGCACAAGAAATAGACAAAAAGCAAAAAGATCAGAAACTAATGTGTTTAAGAGATTATGTACCCAAGGAAGTCACTTGTGTGCCACAGAGAGAGTGAGTGAGAGAGAGAGAGAGAGATTGAGAGAGAGAATCTGTGAGTGTTAAAATTTTAAAATAACTTTCACTTTCAGAAAAGAACTTGGCGTTGAGGCTTGAAGCTCCCCAAGGAGTGAATAAGCCCCCAACCAGATTCAAAACAAGACCACAGAAAAATGGTCTAGAAAGAATCTTCCAGAACATAAAATCGGGACACAAAAGTGGTTCTTAATATGTATCTGATTCAGGGTCTAATTAAGAAAATACAAAGGGAGATGGCTGTTATACTAGGGCTAAAACAGGAAGATCTCAACAATTTAGCAAAGTATTCAGTAATTTAATGAGACACTGTTTTATGGTTAAAAAAAATGAAAAGGGCTGGAGTGTAGAATGCTAATAGGTTCAATCCCCAGTGCTCACCCCTCCCCCCCAAAAAAGAAAACAAAAAGAAGAAAAGAAAATTCATAAATGCACACTTTCGGCAAGACTTTTCAGTGCTTACCCAGCAGGACCTCATTATTGTGTGCTGCGGCTCTATCATTTTTCCTTATTTATAAATAGAAGATTTTTAGCCAGGCATGGTGGTATACACCTGTAATCCCAGTACTTGGGTGGCTGAGACAGGAGGATCGTAGGTTTGAAGCTAACTTCAACAATTTAGTGAGACACTCAGAAACAGTGATACCTATTTCCAAATTAAAAAAAACAAAACAAAACAGAGTTGGAGATGTAACTCAGAGGTAGAATTCCATTGAGGTTCAATCCCCAGCACCCCAAATAAAATAGATTTCCTTTCTTTTGATTTCAAACGTTGCCTATCAATTTCAAGGCACCACACATCTGAATTATATAACACCAGGCCTTTGAAGTCGTGTCTGTGACCGAATGAAAATTTAGAAAATTTTGGGATGTCTTCCTTAGGGAAGGGGTATGTATCTTGGAATGAATGTTTCCTAAAAGAAGGATAAACTGATGCAGGGAATTACTTGGTTAATAACATCAGCTGGCTTTCCTTCTGGTGTGCAGCCAGACGTTATTTTCCAGCCTTCCTTGAGATAGGGGTGGTTACGGGAGCGGAGCCCAGTGGCCTAGGGTGTGTGTGACGCGCGTTTGCAGCCACTAGCAAACCTGAAAATTCTCCACAGTGACTGTGATGTCTTCTCTAACGCCTTGCCTTGCCTTTTAGCTCACTGAAGAGGACTTTGATGTCGCGTCGTGAATCAGAGGCCCATGTTACCAGGAGGCTGCTTCTCCATCTGATTGCTTATAATGCTGGTTGGGCTTTAAGCCACCAAGGGATAAACTCTCATTGTGGAAAGCCCCTGAGCCTTGGGGGCATATTTCTTATCAGCTAGCTCAGTTGACGTTCAAGAGAAGATATTAAATAGCTGGACAGAAAATTGGGTTTGGAGCATAGTAAAGAGGTCTTCCCTGGGTATCGTCAGTCAGTGCAGAGAGAATGATCCTGTGATCATAAAGAGAATCTCACAGAGGAGAACGTAGAGGTGCTTGAATAGGAAGCCTACTTCTGAGCATTATTCAATGACCAACTATATAAGTCTATATATAAGATAGACATAGAGGAAGCATCCGGAGGAATCCAAGGAATAAACGTCAAGAAAGAGAGGGAGTAAAACAAAATATATCAATAATGAAAGGAGATTCAAGTGTTTATGAAGCTGGTTTAAAATTACAATAAAACAAGGACTTTCAGAATTCTTGAAATGAATTGACAACTCATGGGAAAACTTTGGTGAGTGGATCTGTATCCAATCGCTAGACCAGAGGGAGTGCACCAATATGTAAGTGATAAAGAAATAGAAACTTGCAACACAGGCAACTCTTTTGGAAAATTTGGCTGTGAAGGGGAGGAGATAGAATGTTAAATGAGTAAGTGAGATTTTGTTTTTCCTTTCCGCCTAAGTAAAAGTCCTTTGAGGGGGCTTAGAAATGAATATGGCCCTTCTATTTTGGGTACTATAACAAAATTGGCACCATGACCAATCACTCTTTCATAAGAAAATGACTAACAAGTGCTGAATTAATTTCAGATGTGACCTTCAAAAGTAGAAAAGCATTTAATAAAAGTTCAATGTTCATTCATTGCTTAAAATGATTCATAAACTATGAATAGAGCTTTCTTATTCTGATATGGGATAGCTACAAAAAAAAAAAAGCTACAGCAAATGCCACACATAATAGGAAATGGAGACAAAAAAATTCCCTTAAAGATTGGGAACAAGAGAAGTATATTCATTTTCACCATTCATATTTAACATTTTTCTGTGTGTCCTAGATGCTATGTGTTATGTTGAGAAGACAAGAGAAAAAGGAAAGCCAGGAACATTAAACAGGCGGAACAAAATTATGATTATTGAAAAGCACATGGCTTTTTACATACTGTACTGGGGATTGGATCCAGAGCATCCTACCTCCAAGCTATACCCCCAACCCTTTCTATATTCTGAAACAAGGTCTTGCTAAGCTGTCCTTGAATCTGTGATCCTCCTGTCTCCTGTCTCTGCCTCCCAAGTACGGGGATTACAGGCAAGTGCCACTTCATCCAGCAAGCACAAAATAATTAAATAATTTGTTAAAATATACAAGTGTTTAATAACTTTGTTGCACACAGCTTTGTAGAAAAATCAGTTAAATCTATGTCGAATAACTACAAAAAGTTTCAAATTGTAATACTAAAAAGACATGACTTGCCATAACAATGTCGTTATTTAACAGTTCCTAGAAATATAACCAGTTAAGCAACAAAAATATCGAGAAACTATTTTATTGAGAAAATAATAAAAACACATTGAAAGACATGAAATAAAAATATATACATCATGGATTATGAGTCTTAATATAATTTTATCTTTTTGTCCAGCTGCAGTTGCAGGGGTGGGGAGGGTAGGGTGATACTCAGGGCCGCGTATACCAGAGGATGGGAAGCAGGCACCTGAGAGCCTCCCTTTTCCCGCAGGAGGCAGAACACTTACAAGCTGAGGCTACAAGCCACGCTAGTATACTCCATTGCTCCAGTGAACTTCTTTAATGAAACATGAATTCAAAGTTAAGATGATGAGAAATTGCAAGACAGTGACTACAGAGTGCTAAGTCCCAAGTTGGCAGCTCTTCCAATTAAGAGCCCACTCCAGCTAAGAGCCAAGTCCTGCCACCATATATAGAAGTGATCTTATTGGCTTACTGAGTGTGAGATTTGATTTGCTTCTTGATTCTAATGTCCAGCAAAGATGGAGAACTGCTGCCCTGGAAAATATCATGCATTTTTTTTTTAAACTAGGATACCCATGCTACACATTTGTAATAGCAAAACAATGGAAAGATAATACCTGCTAACAATAGAATGCAAGACTCTATTTGCAGATATTTTCATTCACAGAATACTATATAGCAATAAAAAGAAATCTGCAAGCTATGCATCACAACATGACTTCATTTAAAGATAATGAATTTGACAATAAGGAAGGAAACGTGATACTGAGCATGATGGTTCACATCTTAGATCTCAGTACTAGGGAGGCTGAGACAAGAGCATCGCAGGTTTGAAGCCATTCTCAGCAATTAGTGAGACCTTGTTTCAAAAGAAAAATAAATAGATATCGGGGAGTATAGTTTAGAGGAAGAATGTCCCTGGGTTCAATCCCTCATCCCATAGGGAAACATAAAAAAGCAAACATGTGATTTCACTTATATAAGGCTTAAAAGTAAACAATAGATTGCTTAGAAATAAAAATGTGGTAAAATTAGAAGGGGAAGCCCGTCATTCATAAACACTGCATTCAGGTAGCTAGCTGCCTCTGATATGTGGTAGAAAGGGGTGTAAATCCAAGGGCTACTAAAAAATGTTCAAAGATCATGACAAATATTGTCTTTTTTTTTTTTTTTTTTGGTGGTACTGGGGTTCCTGGAAGCCCTTCTACCCCTGAACTACACTCCCAGACCTATTTATACTTTTTTATTTGGAAGCAGGGGCTTTTAAGCCAGCGCACGTGGCTGGCTTCGAACCTGCGCGATCCTCCTGTCTCCACTTCCCAAGCGCGGAGATTACAAGCGTGCGCCACCCCCTCCCCCCCGGCCAAATGTTGTCTTTGACATTTACTATAGCAATAAAAAGGAATTTACAACATAATTATATTTAGGTTATAAG
This sequence comes from Muscardinus avellanarius, assembly GCF_963383645.1. Lineage (NCBI taxonomy): Eukaryota > Metazoa > Chordata > Mammalia > Rodentia > Gliridae > Muscardinus > Muscardinus avellanarius. Next base: position 12,374,095 of record NC_137794.1, read on the forward strand.
GTTTTTTTTTATTAACTCTTAATTATTGAGCAATCACAATCCTTTAAAGTGTAATGCAAGTGGTCCTGTATAGGAAGAAGGTTTAAGAATTTAAGAAATGGTATTTAATTTTTCCTTCATATCACAGAGGTAGCACAGGGCAGGATCTGGCTCTGAGTCCATGGCTATGGTCCAGCAGGGCATCCTTGGCTCTCAGAGACCAGGAATTCAGCTATCCCTGGAAGAAGTATGCAGGTCAGTGAAGCCTCTAAAGTTTCCATATAAATAGCGTATGTAGCAACAAAAGTGCCATTTGCTGATATGAAGGAAGCAGGATGTTTCAGGCAGATAATACGAATTGTAAGAAGAAATAGGATATCTCCAGCAGGCCACTAAGAAGGTGGTTAGCATTATTTATAATAAAAATGCAAATTAAGACAGTGTGGTTCTTCTCACTAACACTGTAATTAGGACAAATGTTTTCTTCACTTTTCTATCAAAGTAAAAAAATATAAAAATTTTACAGTCTAGTAATTCAAATGGTTAAAATACACTGTAATGAAACACCAGCAAAAATGTACAATGATATTTAGTATAATGATTTCTGTAATAAATGATTACATGCAACTAAAAGTCCACATTAATAGGAGATGGGTTAGCTATACTATAGGGAACTATGCAGTCTTTAAAAAGAGCATGGGTATGGTGGTACAGGCCTGTAACCCCAATACTTGGGAGGCTGAGACCCTATGATAGCAGGTTAGAAGCTAGCCTCAGCAACTTAGCAAGGCTCTCAGAAACCAAGGGAGACTCTGTTTCCAAAAATAATAAAATAAAATAAAATAAAATAAAATAAAATAGGATTGAGAGTGTAGTCAGGGGTAGAATGGCCCTGGGTTCAATTCCTAGCACCACAAAAAATAAAAATAAAAAGTAAAAAAAAATTATCCACTATATATGTACATGCTTAGCAGTGGGTCTATCATTTAACTTAAGTTTAAATCACAAGTTGTAAAACAATATGTATAATTTGGTTACATTAAAATGTTCATGTGATCAAAGGAGGCTTATATTTGAGTATATAAATAGTATTCAAGTGGTATATGTATCTTTAATAAAGAAAAATTTCAAAAGAATATATAGCAACCTTTTTAACAGTGGCTGTCTCAACAATGGGCTTGCATTTTTTATTTCTGTACTCTTTAGATTATTTTAAGCTTAGATAATATTTGTATTGCTATACTTTCTATTCCCTTAGCATTGCTGAGGGATAGGTATTCTTCTCATAAATTCTCCAAAGAGGAGGAGCTGTGTTTTTAGGTGTCAGCTTTGGGCAAGCCAACGGGAGGCATTCCCACGGTCTGGAGATACGGCCTCCTTCACCATTAGAGCCAATGAGTGGTGATGGAGCCATTGCTCCTTCTGCTCCTGTCGTCACGTCCTCCATGACTCTTCCCTTCTCTCAGTTCAACTTGCTCCATGCTGTCAACTATGACAGAAGACAGGGGTGTTGGGAATCCCACTGAGTAGGTGAGCAGCAGAAAGTACGGTTTGTTTGGGAGGTTTGTTCTGCCTAACTGTAGACTTGCACACAGAGGCAGGCGAGGCTTCAGAGAGTTCTGAAGCTTATGTCTTCAAAGGAAACCATGAGCTTATGATTGATTGGGCTATGGGGGGTGGTTCTTCATCAAGCATCAAATGATGCTTGATTCCTTCATCATTTCAAGAGGAGGAGAATGCAAGGGCCAGCCAGGGTCATGACTGTCCCCATGTCCAAGTCTGGGAAGGTCATTTAATTTCTTGAGGATTGAGAATTCTAGCCGGACGTGGTGGCACAAACTTGTAATTCCAGTATTTGGGAGGCTGAGACAGGAGGATTGCGGGTTCATGGCCAGTGTCAGCTACTTAGTGAGGCCCTCTGTAAATTAGTGAGACCCTGTTTCAGAATAAAGAATGAAGAATAGGGCTGGGGGTGTAGCTCGAAGGTAGAATGCCTCTGGGTTCCATCCCCAGAACCAAACAAATAAGTAAATAAATAAATAAATAAATATTGAGAATTTAATAGTATTTAATGCGTGGAATTGTTAAGACTAAATGAAGCTGAGAATGGTGACAAATGCTTGTACCCCCAGTACTTGGGAGGCTGAGATAGGAAGATTGCAGGTTCGAAGCCAGCCTCTGCAGCTGGGGCTGTCAGCAACTTAGCAAGACTCTGTTTCCGAATAAAAAATAAAATAGGGCTAGGAGTATAGCTTGGAGGTAAAATGCCCCTGAATTTGATCCCAAGCACCAAAAAGAAAAAAATAATGAGAATACATGATTACATTTGAAAAACTGATACAATTTAAACACTTGGTAAATTCCAGGTACTCTGTGATCTTTTATAATTACAGTAACACTCTGATTTGGATACATCAGTGTGGATTACTTGCAGACAAATTTATACTGTATGAAGTGTTTTTCAAACTCCTGAGAGCAATGCATTTGTGACTCATAAAATCAGTTCAGTGGGTAACTGTGGACATTGAAGAAAGAATAAAATAATAACAATTTGTTTGTGGTAGTGGGATTGAGCCTAAGGGCATTCTACTTTTGAGCTACACCCCCGACTGCTTTATTTTTTATTTTGAAATAGTCTCTATAAGTTAATGCACAATGGACTCAATCCTATGATCCTCCTTCCACAGCCTCCCAAGCACTGGGATTTTAAGTCCCAAGTATTGACTTAAAATACTAATTTTTGCTGAAGCCTTTAACAATTCCATAATGAAGGGTAGATAATTATGCTTCCTCTTGATATTATCAATCTTATAACTTTTTAATTTCTGTACTTCTTCAATAAGCATCTGATATTTGGCAACTTCTGATCCAATGGCACCTAGCATTGTGCTACCCTGATCTGTATCCATTGGTTCCTACTCTGAGTTGTCTTGGTAATTCTGCTATCTTCTGTTCCTATGTCATTTTTCTATCAGATACAATTCAATGGTCTTTAGTTAAATCAAATTTCACCTTCACTGTACTTTGTATCCTTTTTTCTATGACTGGCCCTTACTGTAGCAGAGCATCAGCGGCTGCTACCACTTGTAGAAAAGGCAAAAGAAAAACAATGCTAAAATAGCTCAGGAAACCAAATGAAGAGGATGCTTTGGGACGTGTACACATTTCTGCCTCTACACTAATTTTTATGGAAACCACTACGTATAAGGAACTTGGAGCAACCTACTAACTGTCCAATGCACGTTTGGCAGTAGTCCCTGCTGTCTTGTCTTTAATGCATGGGTTCATAAACTCTCTCCCTACCCGCATCATGTGCATGTAGTGCCTATTAAATTGAGTAATACTAAGAAAAAAATAATTTCTAGCAAAAAGGTTTCCTTACTTATAAAAAAACACTAATGCAATTGCTCAGTGTGACCTGAGGACCCTTGAATTTTGAGAAACAACACTGAGTAAAACAAGTGAGACAAGCTGCAAACACTGCTGACTGTCCTCTGGGTCCTACACGATGATTCTGCTCCTTTTAAGTAACAGGTACAGGAGCTCATGTCTTGGAAAACGGGTCGCAGTGATGACCTTTTTGGAAAACGCAAGCGTGTGGGGCGGGCTGCTGCAAGACGGTGGCGGCAAGGCTCGGGGGCCTGCTTCCTTCACAAAAGACCCTCTGCTATTTCTGTTATTTTGGGGGCAGGGGAAAAAGTTTTGTTAGAACTAGTCAAGCCTAGGTTGTCCTTCTTTGGATCTTTTCCTATGATGGAAGTACCCAGAACTTTAGCTGAAGGTCTTTTTTATTTTATTTTATTTATTTATTTTTTATTTATTTATTTATTTATTTTGCGGTACAGAGGATGGAACTCAGGGGCATTTTTACCTCCGAACTACACCCCCAGCTCTATTTTTTTAATTCTGTATTTTTGAAACAAGGTCTCACTGAGTTGCAAAGGGCTTCACTAAGTAGCTGAGGCTGTCTGCGAACTGGGATCCTCCTGTCTCAGCCTCCCAAATGCTGGGATTACAATCGTATGCCACCACGCTCAGCTACACTGAAGGCCTTTGTTTCTTTCGATTCTATCATCCTGTTACTGAAACTCCTAGAGTTTAGTCTTTTTGGGTGAGTGAATAACAGCCTTCAATATTTATTTATCCAAAACACTTAATGTAGTACAAAATGTTTATAGATTTAAAATTTATATTTATACTGACTCTCCATAAATATTTTTGTCTCATATAGGTAATAGTAGGCAAACATAATAAAATCAAATATAACAATATATTAAAAAGGATGATGCCAGGCGTGGTGGCACACGCTTGTAATCCCCGCGCTTGGGAGGCGGAGACAGGAGGATCACGCAGGTTCGATGCCAGCCTCGCTGGCTTAAGAGATCCTGTTTCCAAATAAAAATATAAAAAATAGGTGTCTGGGAGTCTAGCCCAGAGGTAGAAGGGTTTCCAGGAACCCCAGTACCACCAAAAAAAAAAAAAATTTAAAAAACATAGGATGGTAAAAAAAAGGCTGGAATTAGAATTTTCGGACTGGCATTCTTAGAAATCTTACATCCAAGAAACTGAATTATTACTAGCCAAAAGGATATACACATTTTCATGCTTACAATCTGATATACCCACCCATGCACATCCATTATCATGTAACAATATAATATATATCACTGTATCACTGTGGGTTTAATTTACTTAGTATTTGATATTTCCTGCTGTAATATTGTGAGCCATTCATTATAAGTACTTTAGTGTCAAACAAATATTAATAAGAGAAGATTTAGAAAATTTGGCTCAATGTGTACAGCACTGCAATTCTCTGTGTTATGAAGTTCCTTGAAATACGTGCTATAGCCGGGCGTGGTGGCGCACGCTTGTAATCCCTGCGCTTGGGAGGTGGAGACAGGAGGATCGCGCAGGCTTGAAGCCAGCCGTGCTGGCTTAAGAGACCTTGTTTCCAGATTAAAAAAATATATAAAATAGGTCTTGGAGTGTAGCCCAAAGGGAGAAGGGTTCCCAGGAACCCAAGTACCACCAAAAAGAAAAAAGAGATATATGTGCTAATATATAAACTGTAGATATTTCATATAGAGCACTGTCAGAAACAAAGCCCTGAGTTGCCTGTCTGTCACATAAAATACAACAAATCACAGTATTTTTATTATATTGGCAAATGTTTATCGCATAACTTTAGGATAAATAGAAAACAATTTAAAATCTCGTCTGTACCTATATGCAAATATAGGGATAGATATACATCTTTTTCAATTTTCTATAAAGGTTTTGTTTGCTAAAAAACAATAAGCATACATCATTTCCTCCTGAAAACAGTACTGTCAGGTTTGCTGGGCCCAGGATTCTGAGGAGGTTCTAGTTCATGAGTGTTTCTGGACTTATCTTGAAGATGCAGAATGGAAAGCCTTTGAGTTAGTTCATGATAATATCCTTAGGTCCTTCCTATAAGATTCATATAAAATACCTTCCTGGCCATTTGCTCCCTCTGAGACTTATTCAAATTCCCAAATTTTATTCCTTAATTGAAATAAACAATAACTTTCAAAATATCTTTTTCATCTTAATTCAGACATGTTAAAGACCAAGTGGGGAAAAAGCTAAACTGAAGGATAAATATATTTTCTATAGGTCTGGATACCTCTGTACAGTAAGTATATTGTTAATTTAATGCCCCCTTTCCCATGACACCTTGAATATCCACATCCTTGTGTAGTACACCACCACAGAGGCTCTGAGTTTGGCCACGTGACTTGCTTTGTTCAATGGTATATTCTCAATGTGATAGCATTGGGCATTTGATAAATTCTAGCACTTTGAATTTTATCCACTAGAAATTTTGTTCCAAGCTATGTATGAATCCCAGACTGTATTGTTGAAGACCATGGAGAAAACAGTGCCACACCAGCCAACGAAGCCTGCTAAACACAATCTGGGACCGCTCTGCTTCAGTTAAGACACCAGAAAACTAGAGCCACCTGAATAACTACAACAAAACTGTCAGAAGACCCCAAAAGTTGATCCAGAATTGTGATCAAATAGATGATTATTGTACCAGGCCAGCATTTCGGATTGTTACTTAGCAGTGGGTTGTTACTTAGCAATGGGTATCTGATTCATGCAGACCTCTCATCGATTAAACTCTTTTTTACTGTTAATATTGAAGTCAATAAATAATAATTAGGAGTATATTATGTAACATTTAAAATGTACCACCTTCTGATAAATAAGTAAAATAGCAAAACATAGAATATAATCAGAAAGTAGATTTTAAAGAGGAATGGCAAACACAAATTGTCTTTGTGAACAAAATTTCTGGGTAAGATTACCGTTTTGTACTGTATAGTTAAAAACAGGGTCGTTACATGGTAGGTAGAGTTTCATTTGGAGAACTTACTGAAACATGATTTTCTGTGAAGCATATGCTGGAAAATCTTGCACAAAGACTCTTCACCCTGCGGAGTAGCCCTACAGGTGCACTGTGCCTGCAGGACGGTCCCAAGGATGCCCAAGTACGCCGCTCTGCACTCATCACTTCCCGAGCAAGTGAGGTCGCGTTCGGTGACTATGCTGGTGCAGGTGTCGTCCGCCTGGCACTTCCCAGTTACACCAGGCCAGCACTTCCACTGAAATGCTCTATAGCGCCTCCTACAGACAGAGGAAGAAATGCAATGAGCCTCTCAATGGTATCATTGCACATTAACGTGACTCCCCCTCCCCAGTGAAGACTGGCAGAAAACGGAATGCTTCCTGGATGCCAGTCCATCCTGAAAACTAAGTGTGTGCGTTCTAACATTCCGATAGGAAGAATGGAAGAAAAGTAGAGAGATCTCGTGAATTATTGTGCTTTTGTGATGAAAGGCAAAGACTAAGAGATTCTCTGAATAGATTTTCTCCCATTACTAATTTTATTTCAACAGGTGATGATATACAGTATGAAATATTTGAGCGATTTATTAGCTATTTTTCAAGCCTAACGTGTTTTAGTGGCTTAGCGTTTGCCCATGGTCTCGTAACAAGTGAATTCAGACCAGAAGCCTAACCTTCGAAGCCAAGAAATGGGAGATGCTATGTTCTTCTTACACATTTGTGAGCAGACCTATTAGAATTTATAAAGTGATTTGAGACATCCTGACAATAAGAGTGAATATAAAACATTAGTTGATATGTTTTTATTATATATATATATATATATATATATATATATATATATATATATACCCGGGGGTGGTGGTGCACATTTGTAATCCCAGTACTTGGGAGGCTGAGACAGGAGGATTGCACATTCACGGTCAATAGTGAGGCCCTCGGCAACTTAGTGAGACCCTGTTTCAAAATAAAGAATAAAAAATAGAGCTAGGGGTATAGTTCAGAAGTAGAACTAGGGTTCGATCCCTAGTACCACAGAACAAAACAAAAAATAAAGACTCCAAATAAGAGGGATATTGATGCTTTTCAAGGGCCTAGAAAAACAGGAGCACACTGGGCCTAAAGCCAGGAGAAGGCAGAAACTAATAAAAATTACAGCAGAAATTAATGAAATAGAGGATTAAAAATACAGTAAATCAATAAAACAAAATACTGTTTTTGAGGGGAGATAAACAAGATTCATAAACCCTTAGCCAACATAACCAAGAGAGAGAGAGAATTGACTCAAATTAACAAACTTAAGAGATGAAAAGAGAGAGATAACTACCAATCACATGGAAATCCAGATGGTTATAAGAAACTGTTTTGAAAATTTATTCTCTAATAACATGTAAAATCAGAATAAATTAACAAGTTTCTAGACATAAGCAACCTATCTAAATTCAACCCAGATGATATAGAAAACGTAAACAGACAATAACAAGTAAAGAAATGGAAGCAGCTGTATGAGTTTACTTCCCAGCAAAGATCTGGATACACTGAAACTGTATCTATCTATAATTTTTATGACTTGGCATTTTATTTTTAATTATTTTTATTTTCATTTTGAATCAGGGAGTTCCTTAGTTGCTGAGGTTGGCCTTGAACCTGTGATCCTCCTTTCTCAATCTCCTAGATATTGGGAGGCATGCACTATCATTCTGAGACTTCATATTAACTGTGCTGCAATCATTTTGAATAAAAGACTGGGTGGTATATTGTAATTTACTAAATATATATTTGCTTATTTGTGCATTTATGTGTTTATTTATTTATTTATGGTACTAGGATGAAATCCAGGGGCATTACACCCTTGAATTACACCCCAAATCCTTTACTTTATTATTATTATTATTTTATGTATTGAATCAGGCCTGTTGTGTTGTTGAGAATCTTGCTATGTTGCTGAAGCTGTCCTCAGACCTACGATCCTCCCTTCTCAGCCTCCCAAAGAATTACAGGCATGAACCACCACACTTGGCTCCTAAACTTTTATAATTGGCAAATCCTCATCCTCATCACCATCACCATCATCATCAATCATCTCAGCTTCCAGTGATATGTGGACTGGACAAAATTCATTAGAAATGGTTGTTATATTGACTTCTTTTGACTTTTCAAAAAATGCTGAGAGTTTCAAACTTTATGATAAACTCAGGAAATTATAATAAGGGTAGGTAGCATTTTAAGCCAAAGTTCCCTGGTCTGCCCATGTGCAGGATCTTCTGGAAAAAGGGAAGTGAAATAGATTTTTCCAGTTGAAGTCTTCTTTTTTTCTTCTGAATCACATTAACAATAATTTAATATTAATGCTGGAAATCTCCCTAAGGCAAAATTTGCTTGGAAAAAATTAGAGGATATGTCTTTTTACATTGAGTACGAATATTGCGTAATATTTACATCCCCTCTATAAAATATTCATTGAGGGACTATTTGCACATGGTAAAAGGAAATTGAAGTCATACAGTCCTTACTCTCTGAGCCAATCTGAGAGACAGAAATGACATAAGAAGAGATATTGTATGTTCCCTAAAATATAAAAATTGCATGCCCATTTGTCAAAAGTGGAGGGAAAGGATATGACTTCTTTGGAGTGCCTACCCTGTTTCACATCCCGCACCAAACACTCTGGAGAGGTAGATGAACTTTAGTGTGCTCATCCAGGAAAACCACCAACTCTGTACCCAGGCATCTGAAAAGGTGCCCACAGCAGGGGAAGGTGAATGTAAGAGTGTGCCGTTCAGAATGCATCAGCTATTCTCCAAGAGTACAGCAGCATGTGCCATCATCCAATGTTGAAATATATTAAGTGGTATGGAGGTTCAGAAATACTGTGTTCTGAAGGTTGCCATCAAAAACCTTCAGGACAATGATGTAGCGGATATCAGGGCCTGGCACTGGAGTTAGGCAAAGCCATGTACCCATCTATGGATACATGTGGTGGTATTTTTACAGAGATCGATTAAAAAAAAAAGTGATGTCCCCTTGGTCCTAGCTAGTTGAAATGTTAGGTTTCCTTGTTAGTGTATATACATGATAAATTGATAGATAGATGTTAGATAGGTATAGTCTACTTTTGATATGAGAAAAATAGTGTATAATACGTGCTTATTATATTTTGTTGATTTTTTGAGATATATCATCTTGTGTAAAATTAAAAACACCCACTGACAATTAAATTAAAGATAATATTTTCCTGTTTTGAACCTTAAGATTCATTTTAGACATATTGAGATGTTAAAATGTGTAAAATTTTTTCCAGGATAGAATCAAGAGGATATAGTGTTTTACTAAAAGGACTTTTGAGATTATAAATAAATTTGAAACTCTATATTGAATCCTAAAACTTAATTCTGTCATTGATTTTATTATTAATTTAAGGCAAGTAATGGCTAAGCCTCAAAGGAATGGATACACATTTGCATGACAAAACTGTTAAATAAAACTCTTCCCAGAATCTTACTATCCTATATAATAAATGGAGGCACCAAGTCAATATTTTATTATTCTGCTGAGATCGTTCTCTATCTCATAGAGTATGTTTGAGGGAAGCAGTTAACTTTCTAGACAAATGTTTATAAGAGTTAGCACCATTTTGCAAGATAGAATTGCTGAGAGTCAGAGTGGAGATACTTGGAAGGCTGGCAGTTTACCAAAAACCTTCGGCAAGTGTACATCATCCCATCGTTTATTCTTTTGCCAGGAGTGGAAGCCAGGTGACCCATATGATAAGTCCTGTTCTAAGCTAGCACCTTGAGTTAAATGAATTTTGTTAAATAGAACGACTTTAAACCTAGTATCATCAATACTAGATATAATTCTGACTCATCCAGTTATTTTCTCATCCCTCTTACTTCTGTCCAAATGGGTCTACTGAACTTTGGATTTCTGGCCTTGTAAAAGATAAATTTATCTTAAATAGACAGAAAAAAAATGTGTTAATGAAGACCCTGGTGAGGAAAAGAAAGAGCCAAGACGTTTTGGACTGAATTTGTTTTCCTGGATAGTAGTTACCTGCATAGGCACCGTCTAGTCTCAGCCAGTTGCCAGAGCCAAAGTTCTAATAAAGGAGTCAAATAATTCATAACTGCTCAAAGTCCTCCAGCATCTCTCCATTTTAGTTATATGAAAATACAAAAACCTGTGCTATCCCCCCAGGCCCTTGTGATCTAGGACTTATCCCACTCACCCAGTATGTGTGTGTGTGTGTGTGTGTGTGTGTGTGTGTGTGTGTGTGTGTGTGTGTGTGTTATTGACTGGAGATTGAACCCAGGGACATTCTATCTCCAAGCTACACCCCCACCCCTATTTTAGTTTTATTTTGAAACAGCATCTTGCTGGGTTAATGAGAGTCTCGCTACTTGCCAAGGCTGTCCGCTAACCTGAGATTCTCCTATTTCAGCTTCCTAGGTACTGAGATTACATGTGTGTGCCACCCTGCAGGGCTCACCCAGTTTATTTTCTGGCCCCACTTCCGGTTTCTTTTTCCTTCACACTCCATTCTCACGGCCTTTTACACACTTCACATATCTCTTCCTCAGCAGCGGAAGAGATAGCCTTGGCTTGGTATCTTCTCTCTCCAATATTTACCTAGAGAAATCCATCCCTTCATGTCTTTAACATGGCAAGTGCTCCCTACCCAAATGGCTACATTTCAACTCACTCATCTCATTCTCAGTCTTCTTTATTCTTCGTTTCTAAAATCTCTTTAAATCTCCAGGCGACTTATTACCTTATAATGCCATAGGCATGTTCCTTATTTATTTTATTTCTCCACTGGAGGAGAAGAGACACCAGAAAGACAATTTTTACCTCTGTACTCACTTGTGCCTAGAGTTTTAGAAGGTGCTTTATAAGTATTTATTTGAGGGGGGAACTGGGGAATGAAACCAAAGGCATTCTATTTACTGTCTCTTTTAATTTTTTGTTTTGAAACAAGGTTTTGTTAGATTTCTGAAAGTCTTACTACATTGCTGTAGCTGGCCTCAAACTTGAGATCTTCCTATATCTGCTCCTAAGTACTGGGATTACTGGCACATACCACCACGCCTGGCAGTATTTTATTTTTTAATGCAAAAATAAATGACTAACATTACTCCCTAAAAATCTAGGGCGTGAGGCTGGGAACAGAAGAATGGATACATTTCTGATATCAAGGCCCGCATGTGTTCTGGGGGATCCCAAATCTACTCAATTGCCTTCTCTTTCATGACCTCTAGCCCAAGACAGAGAAGACTTATTTTGAAGTTTGAAGAGGCACCTTACCAATATTATATAACATTTAACAGCCTTCTATAATGGTGCTAAAAAAAATGACAAAGCTGATATACAAACTTGAACTCTTACCCAACTTGTTAGTTCAACGTGAACATAGAATTTTAACAATGCTATTCATGGCTATCAGATCTTGACATACCAAATTTTTTAAACATAAAAACCTATCTTGCATTTGAATTTCAAAAGGATACTACACATGTACCAGAGACTCAAACATCTGAATTGTCTGGCTTTATTTACACCACATTGGATGATGGAGAGAACTCTAGCTAATGTAGTGGGATCAAGTGTTACGACTGGACTGTAACAAATAAGGTGCTGAAATAAGAAAGTAAAGTATGCATGTTTTTGCTCACCTGCATAATTCATCATTTCGGCAGCTGTGAATTACATCGAGGCAAGTGGGGGGTGGAATTATGTTCACTGCACATAGCTTGCTGTGAAGAGCTTCTTTGGACTGCTGACAAGCTATATCAGATTGAGCACAGTCACAAAAAGCCAACATCTGGGCAATATTAAGAGGCATATTTTGATAGAAGAACCGTATGGCGGCTTGGCACTGTTTCACATCACACAGATTTCCATTTGTGGAGCATGCTTTAAGGTAAGGGGCCAACCGTGCGTTACACACCACGTCCCCTACACACGCCTCTGTCACTTCCAAGCAGGACCAGATCCCCTTGAATCCTGAAAGCAATGGATATTTCCAGGTTGTGGAAAAGTAAACACAAAACCATACACACAGGCTCTGCAAAAATTGTGAAAAGTCTATGAGCAAAATTCAATGATGTACCAATGTGCTATTTTTGGCAAACACTACTTGTTTCAGAGTGAGCATAAATATGCTTAGAGCTGAAGAGAGAGTGGGTTCTCTGCATCATCTTTCTTCTATGCTGGATACATATTGTGATCCGGAGTGATGGAAAATGTATGGGACCAAAACCGAGCTATAGGACAAAACCTGTAGTCCATGTTGCCCAAATGTAAATAATAAATCTTCAGAAATTGCATTGGAACTCTATAGCTTATGGTGAATTCCTTGGTCCCAGTCAAAATAATTCTTGTTCTATTGCACATTCCTAGAGCAGGGTAAGGAAACTTGAATAAAGGCACCACATACCTATTCTAACTTATCAAGATGTTCAGATGTATGTGAATTACTTCTATCCCCTCCGCCACCAGATGCAGACGCAAGAACAGTTTGCCCCAAACAATTTAATTTATGTGATGGAAAATACTCATAAATTTAATGAAGATCTATAATTTGGTTTCAACTGTAAAGGATCCCTTATCATATCTATAAATAGATGAGGAACGGACAAAGCAGTTATTTGTAGGATAAACATAATGGTTTGGGTGCTTTTCTTATATTGAAACTGTTAAACCCCACAATTTATTTTGCTAATAAAATAAATTTGTCCATCTTTTTTTGTAGTTCTAATTTTTCTTTTTCTTTTTTTTAATTTTTTTTTTTATTGGTGCACTGTATTCATACATCATAGTGGGATACAAAAAAAAACTTTTCTAGACATACATGCACACATCACCAGTCAACCCCCACCCGATCCCCACCCCATTCCCTCCCCATCCCTCCTTCCCATGCTTGGCTTAGTGGTTGACATCTAGTATTATAGCAATTTATCCAAAATTAAAAATGATAATCTCACATAATTTGTCCATCTTTATGAAGCCTAATAATGACATTTAAATTATATCGTTTAGGTTTTATAGTGCAGATCAAAATTATAATTTGTGAACATTACCATGGTGGGAAGGAGTGGTTAGATTCCATTTGAATTGATTATCCTCATTCAAGTTATCTAGAAAGAAAACAAAAACAATTATTTTGTTACTGAATATTTTATAATTTTCCTGGGAGAGTGAAGAAATGGATGATCAGACAACCATACATACACACTCACGTAACATGTATCTACTTCTTGAGATTCTAGATTAGTAAGTTACAGGTGAAGAAAAACACATCTCCAAAATCTTATTTAAGTGAGCTAAATAGCTTCGCTTTGAGGGTTCAGTTACTTGGAAATCTAAACAAATGCTAAGGAATAGACCATGTGCATTCAAGTAAATCCAGACTCTGCCTGGGGAAAAAGAACAAAAGGGATATTCTCTGAATATCTATCTATCTCTCTCTCTCTCTCTCTCTCTCTCTCTCTCTCTCTCTCTCTCTCTCACACACACACACACACACACACGCACACACACACAGAGTATCACCCCAGCATGGTCTAATTGAATAAATATGCAATTTAAAAATTACTTTCACCTCTGAATTTTTTATCCTCCAAGAGTTCTTAGGAATTATAAAACTGGAAAATCTCTTTGATAGACGTGAACTCAGTAGTCAGCTAATTCTAAGCATTCCCAAGACCTATTGAGTCCCTACTATATACCAGGTGATAGACCAGAGATGGCAAATCATTAGCATCTTACTGTTGGGTAGGAAATAAAAATGAATTTAAGTCAAAATAAAATATATGGATCACTAATAGATGTGTGCATGAAGTAGGAAGGGATTAGAGTGACCACATTTTGTTGTTTTTGCAACAAAAATTAAATATTTTGCCATTAAGATACTAACTTTTACCTGGGATTGTGTGGCACACTTATAATTCCAATACTTGGGAGGCTGAGACAGTAGGATTGCCCTGGTTCAAAGTCAGCCTCAGCTACATAGTGAGGCTCTCAGCAACTTAGTGAGAACATTTCCAAATAAAATATAAAATAGATCTAGGAGTTTATCCCACAAACTCACACACAAAAAAAGATACCAACTTTTGTCGAGGCGCAAATGTCCCTTCATGACATGGTTTTTCCCCACCTGGGCAATTTATTCATTTTCTTTGCCTATCAGCTGATTGCAGCTGTTTGATGGTACAATCACTGAAAAAACATTTCCAACGAGCACGTCAGAAGCTTTCCAGAGTCCTTGCACTGTCCCAGCCATTCTCTATAGACTTTGTTTCTCATTTTTCTATTGATCAAATCTCAGCTAAATAATCACTACTTCTTGCATCCACACTCCTGTCTCGAGGAAGACCTGACATTCTTACATCTATGCTATGATCCCACAGTAAATGAAATTCCAACTAATAGATCTCAGTGAGTCATATAGAGCTATACTAAGAGAAGAACAAACACCCTGGCTGGACGTCCTAAAGTGGACTGACACCTATGCACCGCAACTGAGTCGTAAGGTTGTGCCAGGGACAAAAACATATTCAAGAAACCACCCCAAGCACGGACTTCCCTTCTCATTGTAAACAGAATGTTTGAACCTTTCCCCAAGTTCAGATGCTGAAGTCCTATTGCCAGCATAGTTGTGTTTGGAGATAGTGTCTCTAAGGAAGTTAAAACTTATGGATAAATGAAATCATAAAAGAGGGGCCTCGATCTGCTAGGTTGTGTTGTCCTTGTAAGAAGAAACACTAGAGTCCTTTCCCTTTCCCCCTCACCCCTGCCCCAGCACAATCCAAGGAAGGGTAAGGTGAGGACAAGCAAGAAGGTCCTGGCCCTCTATAAGCCAGAAAGGATGAGCCCTTGTGAGAAATCAACCCCATTCAACCTTGGTCTGGGAATTAAATCCCCCAGAACACTGACAAAAAATATATTCTGGGTGGTGTGTGTGTGTGTGTGTGTGTGTGTGTGTGTGTGTGTGTGTGTGTTACTGAAGACTGAAGTCAGGGGCATTCTTACGTGTTTTTTTTTTCAATACTGGGGGTTGAACCCAGGGACATCTACGTCCGAGCTCTATCCCCAGCCCTATTTTTTGCTTGTTATTTTGAAACAGGGTCTCACTAAGTTTTGAAGAGCCTCACTAAGTAGCTGAGGCTGGCTGTGAACCTGTGATCCTCTTGTCTTAACCTCCCAAGTTCTGGGATTACAAGTGTGCGCCACCATACCTGGCTTAACCTCAGGGACATTATAACTCTGAACAGGGTCTCACTAGGTTACTGAGCGTCTCACTAAACTGCTGAGGCTAGTTCCAAACCTGTGATCCTTCTGATTCAGCTTCCTACGTACTAAGATTATAGGCGTGCACCACCACGCCCAGCTAAATTTCTGTTTCTTAAGCCATCTAGCCTATGGTAGCCTGATCACATGAGTCAACTTATCAATACTCAGGTGATGAGTGACGATTACCTAAATGGCAAAAATGTTATTTTCAATGTGGAAAAATAAATTTTAGCTTTGATGGTATGCTATTTTTATTTGCTATGAGTAATGTATTGCAGTACATTTTCTTCACGTTAAATGCTAATTTTATATGAGATATATAATGTGTGTATGTATTTGTGTATATATGTATTTATATACATATATATATGTATTTATACACAAATATCCTAGAGGATATTTTCAGTAGTAGCTTAATTTCTAAAGAAGAGCTAATGGTCAAGTCTTGGGAATAAATAGAAACACATACTAACCAGAGCTACATCCGAGTTACAAATATCATCTACAAATGCATTAAAGATACACAAGTTTCCTCCAGTAGAGTCAGAATCAACCCCATGTCTTCTTTCTCTAAATGTGACAATATCAAATTTAACATAAATATTTTGATTTAAGTTTCATAATCTGCTAAAATATGCTTATGATAAGCCAATAGATGGGATTCTATAAAATGATCAGCCGAATGCAATAGTACACTTAGTTGGGGCATATGCATGAACATTTAATATAAATGTGACCCTTGGAGGAGGCATGGAAAACACAGGAACAGAAGAAGAGTGGGACGTCCTGGAAGCCTGGTTTCCCCCCAGCTTACTGCTCACACAGAACATACCGTGGTTTCATGAGAGGATGTTTATGTCTACCTTACCTGCACTGTAGCTTCCAAAATGTGAATTATTCACCCTTATAAAGTATTTCTCCTCCTCTGTATTTTATACTAGCTACTTGTGTTTACCTCTACTCTCTGTTAATTACTACTTTCAGGGCCTGGCCCTGATAGTCACCACTGACTTAGTTATTTTAATGTTCTCCTCCACCTCAACTCTGGTCATTGTGGTAGGTTACTACTGTGCCTTCGAATTCTCTTCACCATAGTTCTTAAGCTGCACTCTAGCTCTGTCACACCAATAATCAAACTCTAAATTTGACATTGATTTGGATTTCTCCCTCTTTCAATTATAAGTGTTTATTATTCTACCCTCTTTCAAAAATGTCCCTACTTCATCTGTATATAAAGCTCCGGGACTTTCACCTTTGTTTCCTCTCAGTCTTTGAAACATCTCCTGAATTCGCATTGTCCACTGTAACAGGTGAACAGCTTCTTGTGACTCTTACTGTCTTTTCTTGTTTTTTTGTATTGCTTTCTTAGAATAAATACATCCTTATGAAATTTTACTGTGCAGATTTTCTTCCCTTTTTCTCTTATGATACTGGAAACGTTCCCCAGGGGCATTCTACCTTTGAGCCACACTCCTAGCCCTATTTTATTCTTTTATTTGGAAACAAGGTCTCACAGAAGTTGTGGAAGGCCTCATTGAGATGCTGAGGTGGGCCGTGAACCTGCTATCCTCCCGTCTCAGCCTCCCAAGTACTCGAGTTACAAGTGTGTCCCACCACGCCCATCTCTGCTGTGTGGTTGTTCTGTTTACACATTACACGATTTCATTTTCCTCAGAGAAAAAAAGAAATCACATAATCGTGTAAACTGGTATCCCAACAGATTAAAAAAATAAATGGTTCCCAATTTTTCTTTTTAATATACCCTGTTTCTGGTATTGCCAGACATTGTTCCTTCACCTCAACCTGCACACTTTAGTCTCCTTCATCATCCTATAAGAGAACCCTGATGCCTATTTAATGCAGCAGCAGAGCCTTCCATTGGGAATCTTTTTAAGCTAGAGATCAGTACTAGGAAAAAGCCATGTGAGAACTACGTTAGCAGGGACTATAGCTCACTCTCTTATAGTCCCAATTACTAACATTCAGTAAACATATTTCAAAGTATATTGGCTTTCATTCACCATTTAATCCACACATAATTTTTTTACCTTCCTATCTAAATCATTCTCATTAACATAAATACTTTGTTTTTCTCGCCTGAAAAAAAATCTCCCTCTTTTCCCTCTCTTTTTTCCAGGTCTTTTCATATTTCCTTCATCTTTTTAAAAATATACTTTCATTGGTGCATTGTTTACCTCATCATGAGGTTTGATGTGATGTAAGCACAGGTGCACACAGAACTTGGCATGATTCCCTCCAGCTGCCACCCCTTCCCCCGCCTGCACATGTTAGTGAGATTGGTCATGATAACTTCATGTATGTACACCGCAGGATTTTTTTGTGTGTGTGTGTGCGGTACTGGGGTTCCTGGAAGCCCTTCTACCTTCCGGGCTACACTCCCAGACCTATTTTTACATTTTTATTTGGAAACAGGGTCTCCTAAGCCAGCACGCGCGGCTGGCTTCGAACCTGTGCGATCCTCCTGTCTCTGCCTCCCAAACACGGGGATTACAAGCGTGCGGCACCACGCCCGGCAACACCGCAGGATTTGAATTGTCACCTTCACCAACCTTCTCTCCCCATTTCCCACCGTCCTCCCCTAATCTCCTTCCACTGTTCTATTGATCTTTCTCCTTGTTAATCTAAAGTCTCTTTCATTTCCTATTTTTTCTCTAGCTTCCACACATGAGGGGAAACATACCTCCTTTGATTTTCTGAGACTAGCTGGTCTCATTTTGCTCAATACTCTCTAGAAGCCAGGCATGGTGGAGCACGCTTGTAATCCCAGTACTTGGGAGGCTGACAGGAGGATTGCAGGTTGGCGGCCAGCCTCAGCAACGTAGTGAGAACCTGTTTCAAAATAAGAAGTAAAACAGGGCTGGGGCTGTGGCTCAGAGTTAGAATGCCCCTGGGTTCAACCCCCAGCACCAAATCATCATCATCATCATCATCATCATCATCATCATCATCATCATCTCTAATACAATCCATTTTCCTGTAAATTACATAATTTATTTCTTCTTTATAGATGAGTAAAATTCTATTGTGTGTATATCCCATGTTTTCTTTATCTATTCATGTGCTCATGAGCACTTGTTGGTTCTATAATGTGGCTATTTTGAATTGTGCTGCAATAAACATGTATATTCTGCGTCACTCTAATATTCTGAATTTATTATCTTTTGAAAGATATCAAGGAGTGGTACAGCTGGGTCATTTGGTGGTTTTATGTTTCATCTTTGGAGCGACATTCTTTCCGAGTGTTATCCTTATTTTCTGACTCCCATTTCCCTCCACAAGCTCCCTGTCACCCTCTCCTCCAGTTCTGTCACTGTACTTCCCCAAACAGAGAGCCGGTTCCTATCAAGCCTTCATAATCTCACCACCAAAGGCAACAGGAAACTCTAGGTCCTGAGGTCTCCGTCTTCTCACTGAGCCCTCTTGAACTTTCACTTCCCTTGAAAATTTTTCTTTCCTTGGCTTCTTGTTTTATTCCCTCTCTCTAGCAGACCCTTCCTGAGTTTTACTACTGCTTTATTTCTCCCTTCCCAGTCACTGCTTCAGTACCCCAAAGCTCAGCTCAGGCATCTCTACCGATTTCTCTCTTGCTGATCTACTAAGATCTCCAGAATTGAATTAAGTATTTCCAGAATTAAATATCATCTGACCTTGCTATGACTTTGGACCAAAACACATGTGCGTCTTTACTAATGCCGACACTAATCTAGTACCATAGTCTGGGTTACCGTCTAGAATTGAAAGATACCTCCTCTCAGTGTACACTCACTGTATAGATTTCACTTTCATATGCCACATATAAAATTTAGATTTCATACGTAGGCCTGGTGACTTGGTATGTTCACTTGGCTATCCAATAGACATTTCAGACTTAATTTATCTTAAAGCATGACTCCTGATAACTGCTGTCTCCGGCTAAAGCCTCTTCTTCCAGGAGCTCTTCCCATATTAGTTAATAAGAATAATGTCAACAAATCCTTTTAATTACTCAGGGAAAAAGCTACGGAGTCAACTTTGATTTTTTTTTCTTTACCTGCATTCCCACTACAAAATATGCAATATTTCCATATTTGAAATATGAAATATGAAAATACACCCAGAATCTGACATTTTTCCCATACTTGTCCATTGTCCTCCAAGATTTTCTGCCTCCTTATAAAAGCTTCTTAATTCCCCTTTCTGTCCTGATCTTTACTTCTCTTGGCAACACAAAAGCCAAGATTATCCTACTGACAATAAAACTCCTGACCAAACCCTTCAGTGATTTACTGTATCAGCCTGTGTAATAACCAAACTTTAAAAATAACCTAGAAAGCTCTGTCGTCTTGTCCCTGTTACTTGCTTTATTTCATCTTTTACTTTTCTATCCCTATCTCTCTTAAACTCTAAATAGTGACTTGCTTGTGGCTCCTCCAATCTTCAGACATATTTCTAACCCAGAACGTGTGAATTCACTGATTTTCTACTTTAATAGTTTTTCCCCAGGCATCCACAAGGCTCATTTCTTTGACTTTTGAAGACTGTACTCAAATATTCATGTCTTCAGAGCACCTTTTGTCAATTCCATTAGAATGACAAACCACCGACTCTGATATCTTTTTCCTGTATGTTTTACTCTTCCCCTTCTCACTTACTGCTGATTAAGATACATTAAACATTTCTCCTGTTGCAGATTTTTCCTCACCCCCATATAGGATGCTGTGGTGCACAACTAAGTTCCTTTGCAGGGAGTGCTGGGCGACAGCTCACACACTCTCTTTTGTAGGGGTTCACTTTATCTAATGCCGGTAGTAACAACACATCATAGACCTTCCCAGGCAGCAGCTCATATCCACAATAGATAGATGAGGAGTGCAATTCACCCGCTCTCTTACCTCAATGGACAATACTCTAGAAGGCCACCCCAGGTCCAAAGCTCTCTGTGAAAACAGCCAAGTTCTCTGGAGCAATTGTATTGCATTTCGACTTCTCCTTCCATCCGAATCAGTGTCCCTGTGCATAGCTTTTGTTCCTGAGTGCCCACCTCAATATACTTCTTGCATGTAAACCTTGGTCTCAGAGTCTGTTTCCAGGGAAACAGACAAGAGACACTTCTTAATTTAGAAAGTAAACTACTGGAGAGTGGTGAGTTTTGTCTTGTTTATTATTTTATCCCAGGGTTTGGAACATAGACTAGGACATAATAGGCACCAATGATAAGTGATTATCCCTTACCATATTTTACCTTTTTAATTTTTAAAACTCCCTAAGCAACCTCAGCAACTTAGTAAGACCCTGTTACTGAATAAAAAATAATATAGGAGCTGGGGCTATAGCTTGGAGGTAGAATGACCCTGGTTTCAAATCCTAGTACCAAAAAACCCCCAAAAAACAAAAACAAAGCTAAAACCCTAAATGATAGTAAGCTCCTTCAATGCAGATTTTTTAAAAAAAATATTACTTGTAGAACCCGGTGCATTGTAAATATCTCATAAGTATTTGTTCAATGAATGAATGAATGAATAAATAAAATTAACATTATACCAAAACCTTAAGACACGTTTCTCTTTCTTCTTAATTCCATTTGGACATAGTCATTGAGTTTTAAATTTCAATTTTTCAGAAGAAATAGAGGCTGAAGTGACAGAGTTAGAATGAGAAGTAAATAACTGTTTAACGACTTATTTTTGAGATTGAACTTAACTGCTCTTAAGTGCATCGTTTGAATACCAACCTGCAGTAATGTCTTGATTGGATCCATCCTCATAGTCTTCACTTAAGGTGGGAACTTGACCCGTTCGAGCATCAGGCATACAGCTGTTCTCAAATAAACTTTTCCGAATTTGAATGCAGTCTGTTTTCGAAGGGTCACTGCACTGACAACTCCATAACGCTGTTCCTTTCAGCCGTTCTCTTAAGGTCGCACACAGCTGTCTCCCGCCAGGCCTCTTGCATTGTTCTGTTTCTCTGCCACAGGTTTGCTTAAAATTCTCATAAATCAGACTGCAGCGCTCAGATTTCCGGCAGACATGTGCTGCCATGACACAATCACTCTCCTTCTGAGCCATTAATGATATATCTTTCTTATGAAGCCATTGTGTAATATTCGACTGTGAAGCCAACTGTGAGGACAGTGTTGATTCTTCTATGAATTAAAAAAATGACTAAAATCAAGTAAATTCACTTACCTACGATTCTGTTTGAAATGTAATATGTATATATGCATATGCATCTTTATGAATATTCCAATATTTATTATCTTTCAAAAATCAATGAAACGCTCTAAAGCACACGATGTACTTAAACAAACATATCAAAGTCAATCACTA
This sequence comes from Muscardinus avellanarius, assembly GCF_963383645.1. NCBI lineage: Eukaryota > Metazoa > Chordata > Mammalia > Rodentia > Gliridae > Muscardinus > Muscardinus avellanarius. The sequence continues at coordinate 12,396,069 of NC_137794.1, forward strand.
AGCCAAGCATTGGAAGGAGGGATGGGGTTGGGATTGGGTAAGGGTTAACTGGGCAATGTGTGCATGTATGTCTCCACCATCTTTTATCCCATAAAGATGTATGACTACAATGTACCAGTAAAAATGATTCCAGCCATGTGTGGTGGCGCACGCTTGTAACCCCCACGCTTGGGTGGCAGAGACAGGAGGATTGGGCGGGTTCAAAACCAGCTGCGCTGGCTTAAGAGACCCTGTTTCCAAATTAAAAAAATATATATATAAAAAAATGGGTCTGCGAGTGTAGCTCAGAGGTAGAAAGGTTTCCAGGAACCCCAGTACCACCAAAAAAAAAAAAAAAAAAAGAAAAGAAAAAGATTCCAAAGGAGTTGTTACAAATAATATTGAATACTAAATTGAGATATAATATGCAATAATTTATCATATATAATGCACAATAACATAATATGCAATAACTCAAAATATTGAGCTATAATACACAGTAACTTAAAATGTTTACACTCAGTTTCTTTAGTGATATTTTGTCCTCTTCATTTACTTTCATCTTTTTACTGTGTTTTCATGATGATTGGGAGAAATCATACATAATTTAAAATATGTATAAGACAATCCACTATTTCTTATGTATTTCCATTTTCTCCTGCAATTGTGCCTTTACTAAGTGTTTACCCTTAAGAAACCTTTTTGGACAGGCATTTCCTAAGATTCCTATGCCCCATAAACTTTAATTCCATAAATATACTGTTTGTCTCTTTAAAGACTTTTACACACACATGTGCATGCACACACACATACACACAATTTGTGCATATTAAGGTTAGACTCTTTTTTTTTTTTTTGCTTTTGTTTTCTCAGGCTCACGTAGCAATATTCCTCTTTGGGTGGTTTTATTCTCTTCACTGAGAACACATGTTCTAAATAGACCCCATAAGCCCAGAATCACATAGATTTTATAAAAAGAAGATAAGAACAACTTCAGCCTCAGAGTCTGCGTGAGCCTGATGCTGGCTTCCAGAAGAACACTGTCTGCTTCTCGTATGTCTGTCTTCCTCTGAGCAGGTCGAGAAGACCTCACCGTACACTCAGAGTTCTACCTACAGAGGGCAGCTTGGCATGCAGGAAAGTATCTGGGTATTTTTGTTTTTTTGTTTTTACTTTTTTCTTTGTTAAATTTATTGTATGTTATTTATTTATTTATGTATTTATTTATTTATTTATTTATTTATTTATTTATTTATTTATTTGGTGGTACTGGGGGTGGAACACGGAGGCTTTCTACCTCTGGGCTATACTCCCAGACCTTTTTTATATTTTATTTTTGAAACAGGGTCTAGCTAAGGTGCTGAGAGCCTCACTAAGTAGCTGAGGCTGGATGCGAACCTGTGTGATCCTCTTGTCTCAGCCTCTCAAGCGCGGAGATTACAAGCGTGCGCCACCATGCCCAGCTCTCTTTGTTAAATTTAAAAAATCATTTTCTGGTAGACGAGTGTTCCTCACATGTCAGTTTTTCAAATGTTTCACATTTTTGCAAAGTTAAGACAACGGGACCAACTTTACACTGTGAATGTATATGTTGGAGCTGCAGCTTCACCCTGGAAAACACCGCGAACGCAGTCTCTGGAGCACAGGACGCTGGAGAAGGTGCCATTTACCTAACAACGAGCTGACAGTGAATGTTTATACTTTACACATCAGACTTCTCGATGAAAAGAGAGCATCCTCTGAATCCCGAATAATCGGTCCCGGCATGCTGGGAGAGGATGTATGCAAATGAATGTTGCCCTCCTATAACGAGCTCTGTTAAATTAGTAGTCATATATTTTGAAATATATTGGATTTCTCTAGTCTATTTTATAATTTATACATACAAAATATAACTATATATACCTACACATTTACATACAAAGTACAATATATTTTGTAAATATAGATGTTTAAATATATATACATAGATGTTACATATATATGGAATAAAACAGGTTAAATTAAATAATCTTGCTAAATGTCAGGATATTTTTGTGGGCTACTCAAGAGCAGGGATTGTCTTATCCAGTTTTATACTCCCAGAGTTTATATACTTAATATATATTAATTGAGTAGTGAATAACTTATTAATAGCTACATAATTTAGATACTCAAAATGTTTAACAAATTAAAATAATTATATTATATATTTAGTGATCATTTGCTAAATGTCAAGCATTATAGTGTGAGCTTTATAATATTAACAAAAACTCCAAAACTGATTATTTTCAAGACTAGAAATGTATATTTTCATTGGAGGAATATTTTGGTAATGAAAAGGAAAGAATGAGAGCCCATGCCTTGATTTATTCATTATGTATTTATTTTCTTTATTTTTTCGTACAGGGGATTGAATCCAAAGACATTCTACCAACCAGCTAAATAAAAAATCCCTTTTGTTTTTGTAATGGTGTTGGGGAGGAAACGCAAGGGAATTCTACCTCTGTGCTACACTCCTAGTCATATTTTATTTTTTATTGTAAAACAGGGTCTCACTAATTTGTAGAGAGAGGCGCTTGCTTCGCATCTGTGATTCTCCTAACTCAGCCTTTAAGTATCAGGACTGTAGGCATATGGCGCCATGCTCAGCTCACCTCAGCCCATTTTATATTTAATTAATTAACTAAATAATTATTGTGATACTGGGAAATAAAAAATATATGCCTCAGGTGCAATATTTCTAAAATATAACTCATTCCTTTGGTTCCCAACCTTGGATTTCTTTGCGTTTTGTCTCATCATAAAACAACCCCTTTGGATACTGTGCTTAGAACATTTTCTTCTCCTTATATCCAACTGCTTACCAGCTTTTACTGATTATAATTCATAAATATACTTTAAATATTTCTTCTCTTTATAATATCGAGCACCAGTGTGTTAGTGTGGGCATGTGGTATCTCTTCCAAATTATTTTGACCCTTTTAATTGATATCCCCGGCCTGTGTCTTCCTCTCCCTTCCCTTTTTCCTTGTACAAGACTGATTCTGCATTACTGTTTAAAATACCTAACAGATCCCCAGATTAAATGTCTAAAGTCTAAGTCATTAGAAAGATGTACGTTCTGCATTCCTCCTTTTTGTGAACTTCTGGTTTCTTTCTCTCAGTACCTCCTAATGCTTCTGTTTCCCAATCTCATTTAGCACAAGATCCGTCGTTCCTAGCTGTGCCCTGCTTCATTCTGGTTTTTGTCGAACATCCACTTTGTCTCTGATAAACTCAATTCAACCTAGAGCGCTAGTCTGCGGGTCCTCTGAAGACGTGTGTGTGTGTGTGTGTGTGTGTGTGTGTGTGTGTGTGTGTGTGTTTGCCTATTATGTAGAATAGGCACATCATACAAGTAATATTTGACAAATATCACTTTGAGACTTGAGAGCATACTAAAAATGTACCCTGATGACATTGGAATCAAGCTAGAAATCAATATGATCTTTCAAAATTAAGCAACAGCCTTCTAAATAAACCAGGAGTCAAAGGGGCAAGTCCCAAAGAAGAGAGGAAATTTTCTGATCTGATAAAAATTTGCAAACCACATATAAAATTTGTGAATAGAGCTAAGAAGTAAGGATACTCGGGGTATTAAATACTCCAATGAGAAAAGAAAACCTTAAATTAATGATCTAAGGTCTTAAGAAAATAGAAAGCTGGGCATGGTAGCACACACTTAAAATCCCAGCGCTTGCGAGGCTGAGACAGGAGATCACACAGGTTCGAAGTCAGGCTCGGCTACTTAGTGAGGCTCTCAGCAACTTAGTGAGACCCTATTTCCAAATAAAGTATAAAATAGGTCTGGGACTATAGCTCGAAGGTAGAAAAGCCCCTGGGTTTCACTCGCAGTACCACACACAAACAAAAAAAGAAAATAGAAAATGAAGATCAATTTCAAACCAAACGCACATGCACTGATACACACACGCGTGCGCACACACACAATAAAGGGCAAAATCAAGAGAGAGAGAAAGAGAGATGGCTCAAATTATAAAACGCTAAATGAAAGAGAAGACATCTCTACAACTCCTCCACACATTAAAATGAACAATTAAGGAATATAAGGTGCAACTTAGGGGAAGGATAGCAATCAAAACAAAGAGTTAATTAGGAACTCTCAAAGTAAAAATCGAACAGAAACCAAGCAAATGGAAGACATGAACACCAAAGTCTGCTCAGGAAGAAATAGTTCACTGGAATAGAACTGTAATAATTAGGCATATTGAATTTGTATGTTTGAACTCTAATGACCTGGGCGTGCACACATCAGTAATCCCAGTATTTTGGAGGTAGAGACAGAAGGATCATTGGTTTGAGGCCGGCCTCAGCAAACTAATGAGACTCAGAAACTCGGTGCAACCTGTTTTAAAATGAAAAATAGGCCTGGGGAATGTTCCTGGTCTCAATATCGAGAACCATAAAAAGAAAAGAAGAAGGCAAGAAGAAGGAGAAGGAGGAGGAGGAGGAGGAGGAGGAGGAGGAGGAGGAGGAGGAGGAGAGGAAGAGGAGGAAGGATAAGAAAGAAAACCACCAAACCCTCAAACAAAACACAAAATTTTCTAATGAAGAAAGACCTGCATATATTCAGTGGTTAATTATATCAACCACTGAAGGTAAAACGCCAGTTCTTTGAATACTATTTCAGTATATAGAGGAAAGGAACTTTCTTGTAGTTCATTTGGAAAGGCCACTGATACTAATCCCAATACCAAAGACATTGGAAGAAAAAGAACCACATTCTGCATGAACATTGACATAGCAATAGAATATTAGCAATTTAAATCCAGCAATATGTAAAAAGAATACTATGTCATGACTGAGTAGGATTTTGCTTTAGAATGAAGAGCTAGGTCACCAAGTATTACCTGATTCATGGATGCACTTTCTCCCGAGCAATGTGTTCACGGTACAGTGGAGGTCTTCAGCACAGAGACACTCTTTAAATTGGAAATTGCTCTCCACAAAGGACTGGATACTCAGGAGACAACGTGATGGATTATTTATCTCACAGGTGTCACCTGAATTTCACAATCAAACATATAACACTCCAGATATTAATCTTAACACAATTAAACATATCTGAATAATTATTTTGTGTGTGAGAATGTGTGTGTATGTGTGAGTGTGTGTGTATGGTACTTGTAATTAAGTCCAGGGGTGCTCTACCTCTTAGCTGTACCCCAAGCCCTAATTTATTTTTTATTTTGAAGCAAGGTCTCACTAAGTTGCTGAGGCTGGCCTCAAACCTGTGATCCTCCTGTCTCAGCCTCCCAAGTACTGGGATTACAAACATATGCCACCATGCCTGGCATACTTTCTGAGTAATTCTTTAGTATAATAAGATGATCTGGGATTGTGGAAAGTGCAGACAAGTGACTTTTGAATAAAAATTCCTATTTTTACTCTATTTGTTCCATAGGGTACTTAAAAAAATAGATTAAAATGTTCTGCATTTTAAAATAGTTTTTCCTCACATAAAATGTCAATTTTTGCTTTTTGGGAATATTCAAAGCTGCCTTTGTATGATGTGATCACAATGCTATATATATATATATTTTTTTTTTGTTTGTTTGTTTTGTTTTGTTTGGAAACAGGGTCTCTTACGCCAGCGCGGCTGGCTTCGAACCTGCGCGATCCTCCTGTCTCCGCCTCCCAAGCGCGGGGATTACAAGCGTGTGCCACCACGCCCAGCACAATGCTTTTTATTCTAAGATATTTTTCAGTTTAGCTACTTTATTAGCTATTGTCTTCTTAATCTGCTATTTCATTTTATGTGTCATTTGAGACTTTAGTAAAAACAAAAATAGGGATGGCTCTAATTTATTGTGAGAAATGAAGTTGTCCCAGTAATTAGAAAGTACTCAAAACATATTATTAAGTAAATAAATTTTCATAACTGCCAATATTTTATTTATTTTAATTTAATGATATATTCCTCTACCCAACAGTTTTCTTTTATTCATCTTTCTGAAGAAAAGTACTTGAGTTCATTTCATTTGTGCATTTGAAATTTCTATTTCAGCTTCATGCATGAAATAATTATGCAAATATTATTGCAAGTTACTGCAAATGACTTGCCATTTGTATATTAAGATACAGAAATAAGTTTTCATTTATGGTACAGGAAGTATGACATTTTAACAACACACTTGAAATCGCCTTGTAAAATATAGCAAAGAGTTTCATCATGAAAAGAAATTAAAAAATTTGTCATCCTCTATCCTCACCATAAAATGAGGGATCAATTTATGTCTTTGGAATTATTTTTCACTAATAGTAATAGTAATGTTGGATTAGATAACTATAACCTTCCGTCAAGTGTGAATGTTCCATGAACTTTCTCAAAGGCATAGTAAAAAAGGAAACCGTCCACCTTCCTGCACTCCATTCCCCAAGGTCTTGCTGCTGGGCAGAGGCCTGCTCGTCAAGTCTGCACTTGGCCATTGCTAGACCCCAGGTAAAAGGACAGGCCAGAGACCTGAGCAGTACAGAATCTAATCTTTGTGAAATGGATGGAGAACTAGAACAAGTCATGGAAGAGCACATTTTTAATTTCCCTTTTGTATTTCTCTTACTGATTCATAAGGTAAGAGGATTATATCTGTCATTATGTTAGAATAGTGCTCCTTTAAATAATTTGCTGAAAATTGTGTCTCATTGTATATAACCAGCCGGGGGCCTGGTGCAGGCCTGCAACCCAGCACTTGGGAGACTGAAATAGAAGGGTTTCAGGTTCAAGGCCAATCTCAGCAACTTAGTGAGACCTGGTTTCAAATAATAAAGATAAAGATAACATAGGTCTGGGATGTAGCTCAAAGGTAGAACATTCCTGGGTTTAATATCTAATAGAAAGAAAAAGAGAAAGGGAAAAGGAAGGAAGGAGTGAGTAGGGGAAGAAAGAAGAGAAAAAAAAGAAAAAAAGCCTCTCTTAGTTTCTAGTACTGTTTAAGAAATATTGAATCATACTTTTAACTCAGCACAAAGAAATGATGTGTGTGTGTTTTCAGCAGTCGTCTTACGTGCAGCAAGGCAGGCGTCCTGCACTCCCCTCCAGGCAAGTCCACACCCATTAGCATCACCCAAACAGCGCTCTCTTGAATATGCACAGTCCTTGCTTGGGGAAGTGGGTTCCTTCTCTGAGCTTAGCCCTATAGCTTGAAAAATAACAAAAACAAAATATCAGCTCACAAGATCACAGTTGTGTGGTAATTTTCCCCAAATTTAAGTAATTACAAGATCAGAATTATGGAAAATAAAACAGTGCATGTATGTCTCCACCATTTTGCATCCCATTAAGATATATGAATACAAGGCACTAATAAAAAATTACAAAAAAACATGGTAAAATTTTTATTTTTCTTTTCTTTTTTGGGGAGAGAGAGGTTACTGGGGATTGAACAAGGGGCCTTCTACTTCTGAGCTACACCCTTGGTCCCATTTTATTTTATTTTGAAACACTAAATTGCCGAAGAGCTCACGAAAGTGTTGAGATTCGCTTGGAATCTACAATCCTCTTGTCTCAGTTTCCCAAATACGAAAATTACAGGTGTGTTCCACTAAGCCCAGGTCTCGGTAAAATTATTTTAAGGCTGAGGTAACCTCTCCCATAGCTGCAAATGTGTATTTCTTCAATAAAAATTTTTTTGTGCATGTATACGTGGTACTGGGGATTAAATCGGGTGCATTCTACCTCTGAGCTATACCTCCAGCCCTATTTTATTTTTTATTTTGAAACAGGGGCTCACTGAGTTACTGAGTGTAGCCTCAAAACTGCTATCCTCCTCAGCCTCCCAAGTACTGGAATTACAAGTGTACACTACTGACACCGCTTCTTTATAAGATTCTTAAGTGAACAATTCATTTGCTCTTTCTGTATTCTCATCCTCTGTTAGGTAGTTAGCTAGATATTTGTAGACGGGGTCAGATGGGATGAACCTGAAGTTTACATACAGAGCCTGGCTCACCCCAACCCCCTTGGGTACGGTAATGGGACAGAGACGGAAGGCAGGGTCACCGAGGTACAAGGTGCAGAGGCAGCCAATCACTCCTAAGCGTCCGACATATGAAAAAGGTGTCCAGAGGGAATATAAATCCCAACACGTGGAAGACTCCACGCCACTTTCTTTTTTCAGAAAGGGACCTCTCCTCTGGAGTGTAACCATCGCGCAAGCTGTCTTTCCATTCCAGGGAATGGTCCATCCCAGGAGCTTTCCCCTCCCTTCGCGGCCTTTCCAACTCCTTCCGGCTCTAAATGTACCTGCTCTAGTCCTCACTTGTGCTTTCTGCTTGAATGCTTTCCAAGCACATTAGTGAGGACTGAGGTTTTGGGGAATCATTTTGTTGTTGTTATTGTACTGGGGATGGCACCCAGGGGCATTCGACCTCCGAGCTACACCCTCAGCCCTATATTTTATTCTTTGTTTTGAAACCGGGTCTCACTGAGTTGCAGAGGGCCTCACTAAGTAGCTGAGGCTGCGAACTGCGATCCTCCTGTCTCATCCTCCAAATGCTGGGATTACAAGCGTGCGCCACCACACCCGGGACAGTGAATCATTTTTAAATTGCCCTCCTGATGATATATCTGTTCCGTCCTAAACTTAAAACTTATTTTATGGCTACTGCTGCATCCAAACTCCTTTTAAAAATATTTCTAATTGCTTCCTGCACATCAGATTTAAGAGGCTCACCTTCATCTCACCTGCGTTACTATTGCTCATTGTGTTGCCTTTTCTGTTTTTAGAATTGCCTCTCCTTTTGAAAATTCCCTTGTTTAGTTCTCTTGACATTTATCTACTGATGTATGCTGATTGTGGTGAGTCCTTCCCAGCATATAGTGTGTGCGTGCATGCGTGTGTGTGTGTGTGTGTGTGTGTGTGTGTGTGTGTGTGGTACAGGGGGTGTATGTAGGGGCCTTCTACCTCTGAGTTATATCCCCAGGCCTATTTCATTTTTTATTTTGAAACAAGGTCCAACTAAGTTGCTGAGAAACTCACTAAATCTCTGGGGCCATCCTCAAACCTCCAATCTTTTTGTCTCAGTCTTCCAAGTACTGGAATTACAAGCATTGCGCCATCACGCTCGGCTCCCAGGATGCTCTTAATCTTCTGTCCAGATATATTTTTAGCTTAGGTTCTGTTCTTGGAACACTCTCATCTTATGTATTCTCTGTGGCTAAGTCCAAGTTTTTTCATGACTTGAACTAAAATCTTTAGACTAATGATCCTACAATATGTAATTCAACCCTGACATTTTCCAGTACTCCAGCCATAGATCAAAAGTAGTTTTTTTTCTATTTGAATGTTCTAAGCATCCAGGTTGTAATTTACCTAATGTTGTCTTCATCAACACCCTATCCTGGTAGTCCGCTCTGCTTTATCGCAATGCCACCGTGAACACAGGCCCCAAGTAGAGGGGATTCATGAGAGGCTCCTCCCTCCCCAGCTTGAGAGGCTCCTCCCTCCCCAACTTGAGAGGCTCCTCCCTCCCCAACTTGACTCTCCCTGCCTCTTCTTGCAAAGGGTGTTGACTCTCAACGCCCCAGCCCCACCAAATCCAACATTGTTTAGTCATTTCTCCATTTAGAGCCTCCAAATGAACCCCATGACATGATTCTCACAGCTCTTTCCATGTGTAATCTGGAAGTCTTCAGGAATTTATAATTTCCCATTGCTCCGTGACGTCTTGCATGTCTGAGGATTTATTATCTCATCCTTTGGTCCTTATAAATGATTTCTTTTAGAGAGAGAATTCTCTCCTCCTCCCCCCCTCTCTCTTGCAGTCATGGGATTGAACCCAAAGGCATTCTACCTCTGAGCTACACTCCCAGCCCAATTTTATTTTTTATTTTCAAACAGGGTCTCAATAAGTTGCAGAAGGTCTCACTAAGTAGTTGAGGCTGGCTACACACCTGTGATCCTTCTGTCTCAGCTTCCCCAAAACAAAAGGATTCTAGGTGTGTACCATTTGCCATCTTCTCTCTTTTTTCTTAATATATCATGCCAAATATTTGGGGATTTAAAATATCAGTTTAGCCGGCCGTGGTGGCGCACGCTTGTAATCCCAGCATTCGGGAGGCTGAGACCTGGAGGATCGCGGTTCGCGGACAGCCTCAGCTACTTAGTGAGGCCCTTTGCAACTCAGTGAGACCCGATTTCAAAATAAAGAATAAAAAATAGGGCAGGGGGTGTAGCTTGGAGGTCCAGTGCCCCTGGGTTCCATCCCCAGACCCGCCCCCCAAAAAATCAGTTTATATTATTTTCATATTTTAATTATTTTTCTTTACATTTTCTTTGTACTGATTCTATTTTTTCTCTAACTTAAGTTGGGTGTTTAGGTGATTAATTTCTAGAATTTCTGTTTTTGTAACAAACATTTAAGGCTATAAATTTTCCTCTGCTTTGACTGTATCACTGTGTGTGTGTGTGTGTGTGTGTGTGTGTGTGTGTGTGTGTGTGTGTTACTAGGGATTGAACCACCCAGGGACATTCTACCACCTAAATACATTCCCAGCCCTATTTTTAAAAAATAGGTGGAGCTTTCCTGAGCAGGTATGAGGTTATTTATTATTATATTTCCAACACAATGATGCATTATAGATATTCAGTACATGTATGTTGATTTGCATCAAACATATTTGTTTACAGATGAGTTGTATATAAATAACTAATATTTAATAAAACATAAGACCTTCCAGATATTTACAAGTTATTTTTGGAGGAGAAAAGTACCAGTGAGTTTTCTAAAAGCAATCAATAAAATAGCAAGATTAGTAAAGTGTATTATACAAGTAAGTCAAATTTATTCTGCAAACATGCAAATTGACACTTGCATAATCAATCGATAAAAGTTATAGAGATCAGAATTGAGTTCTAGATAGTTATGTTAACTATAATTTATATCCTAATCAGAGCTAAAGTTCTTGAATATTTCAAAAGAAGATCTTCACCGGTGACCATATAGTTACAGGCTTCACAGAATGCCTTAAAATGTTTTCTCTGTATTACCTCTTTCTAAACCTGTTTGCTAAGAGGAATCCTCGCCATCTGACTGAACCCAGTGTCCTCCTTGCTGGGTCGGTCTCTCCATTTGGAGCTTAGGCACATGGGTGTGGCTCAGTTACATTTTTCTTGCTGAGGGCTAGAGTGGAAATTCACACATCAACATTCTGTTTCTTCAAGTGTTCGTGGACAACCTCATCTAGCCAAGCTTCTGAGCTCTTAAATTGGCAGTCCTAGAGGAAGCAGGCTTTTGATATGGGCCCAAAGTTAGAGACTAATCCAGTTTCCCAAAGACTGTGAAATAGGGTTTTCGTATTAAAAGTTTAATTTGCAAGAAACTAGTTTTTTTGTTTTGTTTTGTTTTTTTTTGGCCATTGATCATTATATCCTGTATACAGCTACTTCTACAAACGTATACGTGATATCTCCTGGATATTTCTTTAAAACATCGTCAGCACGATGATCATTTCTGAATTCTATATTTTATCTTTCCTAAATTGGATCCACTTTCTCTTAAATGTTCAAATTTGGATTGAATAATACCCTTGATTGATTATTTTACATGATTTTCCACACTTGTACTCTGAGTCAATTGAGGAAACCATCTCAACAATTTGATCCACAAGAATAAAAAATACATCTTTAACTTTAAAAAATTTTTTTAATTTAGTCTGGAAGATGATTTGTGTTCTGTATCTAACTCAGGATTTTAAAAAAATTCTCCTAAATTGCTTAGTGAGAAAGTAGGTTCTACTGGCTGGAAAACTAATAAGAATACCATACATTATGTTATCCTCTTAAAATGTACAGAGTTTATTAGTATATTAATTGCTCTGAATTTGAAGAATTCACTTTCCCATATATCTTTGGGGATGGAAATTTCTCTCATCAAAGACCTATTTATATGATGCTGAACAAGAAAAACTCGAAAGAATGAAGTGTGGGGTATGCTTTGGACCTGACATTTAGAAAGTATTTCCCTCCTTTGTGCCATCTGGTTTCAAGGTTATTTTAGAAGTAAAAGATGAAAACAAAAGGCCTTTTCCTTTATAAATGAAGCCACAATAGTGTATAATGTATTTTGTACATTCTATTACTTTTTGCCTGATCTACAAAACATAGTTTTTTTATTTCACTTTATAATGAAAAATAGGATTATAGAATTATTAGAATAAGAAAATATTCTGTAAATTAGTTCAAGAAGCAAAATTTAAAAACACTGTATAACTATTACTTAATCCAAAGAAAAACTGAAGTATATAAAGTATTCCTTTTCTTCTTAAGTTGTCTTTGATTTATTTTGACTCTCATCTTATATTTAACATAATTTTAAGTAGCCTTTTTATTTCCTTGCCCAATTATGCCTTTGTTCATCAATGTTTACTAGTTTAGACTAAACAAAAAATCCTATTTGTTTATTAATATTCTGCCATAATCACAACTATTACTTTTTCTCTAATTTCAATTTGTAGATTCTATCAAATACTAGAAAAGATATAAAACCTTCACGCACACTCTTAACAAGTAGATTTTTAGGAATTCTATATTAAATATAAACAAATTCTCATACAATACATTCATAGACTCTAATGCAAGAGAGATAAACCGAGGCTTTATCTCTACGTCATAAAACTTGATCAAAATATGAACCATCTAGTGTGGTATTGTTTTTCTCTACAAAGTGACTCATAGTTAATAAATATCAGCATTTTTAAAATTAGAGGACTTGAACATTTTAATCTCATTTATATTTACTTTCAAAACAAAGCATAATAACAAAACAAAGCTGTGAACTTTCCTAATTATGTGCAGATTCAATTATTCTCCTGGATGTGCTAATCTTAGATATTATGCTCCCAACAAAAGCCCCAAAGCATAATAATTTGAAATTTGTTATCTCATAACTTGTAAATAGATACTGGGAGGTTTCATTTCTTAAAGGCTCTAGCACCTATGTGAAATCCGTGAATCCTAATAAATAACTCAAAGTGATTGGATTACACTGCAACAAAACAGAAAGGACCAGAATGATGAATGTAATTCTCCCATTGTGCGTTTTCCGGAGTTAGAAGTAAAGGTACATTTTTTGCGAGATTAATTAACTATGTTAAAATAGGAGCATTTCATGTGATTGATACTGCATATTACAAACCCCTGTTAAGCTTAAGTTAGGTGGGGTGGCATTCGGTTTACAGATGATGAGTATCACGACGAATTCGGATAACCAGAAGCACCGTTCACTTACCTAGGAACATGAGCACTATCATGCCGGACAACTCGGGGCTGGTCACCTGGAGGAAAGGCAGAAGCATTGGCTCCAGCCACCTTGCTGACAGAAACTGTCCAAAACGAAGCTTCAGCCTCTGCTCTCGCTCCCTGGAAATACTAGCTGTTCCAGTCAGCTTCCTATGCCACCGCTCCCTCATCAACCTTTGCTGTGCTGTGAACTTTCCTAATTATGTTCAGATTCAATTATTCTCCTGGATGTGCTAATCTTAGATATTATGCTCCCAACAAAAGCCCCAAACCAAATAATAAGGGAAATGATACATTTTCTGCAATAACACATTCATGAGAAAGTATTTGTTTTCTTCAACTGGAACACTAACCTGTAAAAATCTTCCAAATACAACCCAGTGTTTCTCAAAATACTTGAGCCTGCTCGGTTCTCACCTCATGAATAAAACTCATCAGGGCGATTTCATGTAATTGGAAGACAATGGAAAGGAAGAAGGCAACGGCAGCCCAGAGAAATGACAGAAAATGCAGCTTGCTCTAGCATGAGGACTGACATACCCCGTCTTTCCAAGTGAAGACTCTTGTTACATGGGCCACAAATCCAGGTGCTTAAAAGTCCTGTGACTTCAGCCACCAATCCTCACACCTTGCAAACAGAGCTAATGGTGTGAAAAATCACTGCTCACTATGATGTAGAAATTCTCTGTTTCACTGGAAAAATAATTATTCACTTGTGTTTCTTACTGAAAAATTCTTATTCTCAGTGTGGTCATATACCTACTTAAACCACAGAAGATAGTAATTGTCAAGGGTTATCTCTAAAGCATGGCCACTGTGTTGTAGTTACCTTTCTCTGTAGACCCCTTTCCCAAATTCATTATATTCATTTATTTATAATTTATTTTTAATTTTGAAACAGAGTCTCACACAGTTGCTAAGGATTTCACTAAATTGCTGAGGCTGGCCTCGAGCCTGCAATTTTCCTATCTCAGCCTCCCTTGGGATTATGAACATGTGCCATCATACCAGGCTTCAGAATAATATTTCTAAGTGCATAAAATATATAAAAGATAACAAAGAAAACGTATCATATTGAAGTAGCGTTATCAAAGTATTTTTAGAACAAAATTATGATAAATACATGTTTTTGTCCTTTTATTGGTGCATTATAGTCTCATGTCAAAATGTAGTTCATGGTGATATGTTTCCTGAAAAAAAAAAAAAGAGTATATATCAAGAGTCAACAGGATCTGATAATTCTGTAATTTCAAAATAGTGGTGATCGTAAGTCCTAATTTCAGATCTCTTCCACAAATTCAATGTTGTTTAAAAATATCTGTAATTTCTACTGGAGACAAAGATTGCACAGGAAGCCCTGAATTTCAATGAGTTCAGTAAAACAGAAAATAATTTTACCACAAGCAAATTTATAGACACGTCAGATTAATAAACCCAAATTAATGCCAGTGAAAATAATGTATTCAAATGGAAAGTGACTATTGAATCGGAACGTTTCGAGGTGAAAGGGAATGATAAGATCATCAGTTTTAGTAATTTCCAATGATAATTTACAAGTGATTTTTAAAGTATCCTGTTTCAAATATAATTCTATAAATAAATAAATGATATAATAAAGTCGATCTGGAAAAAATTGGATCAGAAGCCCCAAGCACTGCTTGGAGGGCCTTATTGTCACCGACCACAGCTGGTATGGAAGCACCCATGGGTTCCAGATTTCTTATTTAAGTCCCCAGATCTCAGGCATGTGTGGTGGCTGAGATAAAGTAAAAACTAAGACTGGGTGTGGAGGTATAGACCTGTAATTTCAGTATTTGGGAGGCTGAGACAGGAGGATTGTGGGTTCAAGGCCAGCCTCAGCAACTTAGTGAGACCCTGTTTCAAAATAAAAAATAAATGCCGGGCGTGGTGGTGCACGCTTGTAATCCCAGCATTCAGGAGGCTGAGACCTGGAGGGTCGTGGTTTGTGGACAGCCTCAGCTACTTAGTGAGGCCCTCTGCAACTCAGTGAGACCGGTTTCAAAATAAAGAATAAAAAAACAAGGCAGGGGGTGTAGCTCAGAGGTCAAATGCCCCCGAATTCCATCCCCAGACCCGCAAAATAAAATAAAATAAAAATTAAAAAAACTGAAGGTATAGTTCAAAGGTAAATATATATCTATATTCAGTCCCTAGTACCACAAACACAAAAACAAAATAAAAGATAAAATCAGGCTGGGGTATCTCTCAGGGGTAGAATGTCCTTGGGTTTGAACCAAGTTCAAACAACAACAACAAAAGCAAACAATAACTTCCTTGATCTTATTTATTTATTTAATTATTTTATTTTATTTTATTTTTTTGGTGGTACTGGGGATGGAACCCTTCTACCTCCAGGCTACACTCCCAGACCTATTTTTATATTTTATTTGGAAACAGGATCTCTTAAGCCAGCGAGGCTGGCTTCGAACCTGCACGATCCTCCTGTCTCTGCCTCCCAAGCCCGGGGATTACAAGGCTGCACCATCATGCCTGGCTTATTTATTTATTTTTAATATAAATAAACCATTTTTCATGACAGTGAAATAAAATGCATTAAATCTCATGCCTGGGAAAATGCGCTCAACAAATATTTTCTTAAAGTCTATTATATCTACTACTCTGGAAAACCAAAATGAGACACAGCCCTTAGTTCATGGATTCCAGAAACTAGAGTGTAGATGAAACGAGAAGAAAAAAAAAAGAAAATAAAAATTATTGCCTGGGTGTGGTGGCATGCGTCTATAACCCAGTTACTTGAGAGGCTAAGGCAGGAGGATGGCAAGTCGGGGGCCAAGCTGGGCAAGATAGTCATACCTTGTGTCAAAATTTAAAAATATATTTAAAAAGGCTGAGGAAATAGCTAAGTAGTAGAGTGCTTGCCTACTATGCAAAAAAAATGGGCTCAGTTACCAGCATAAAAATAATAATACTATGAAAAATAAAAAAGGCTGTGTAAATCAGTAGAAAGAAATCTATTTATAGGTAGACATACAAAGCCACTTAAACTTTGTATTTAATAACATGTGACTTATAATAACCACTACCAGAGGCCTACTCTGTTTATCCACTTATGGCTGGGAATAGTGGTCCACACTTGTAATCCTAGTACTTGGGAGGCTGAGACAGGAAGAAGCCAGGTTCAAGGCTAGCCTCAGCAATTTAGCAAGACCCTAAGCAATGGGGCAACACCCTGTTTCAAAATAATAAAAAATAATAATAAGGGCTGGGGGAGTATAGCTCAGAGTTAGAACACCACTAGATTCAATCCCCAACAACAAAATAAGCTACCAAAAAAACAAGTTCAAAACCCTTTTATAACATATCCCATCGGAAGGACATCTGGTAATGATTTTTTTTTTTTTTTGGTCTGTTTAGTTTTAGAAATAAGCAAGTCAGACTGTTTTATATTGGAGAGCCTAACCTGAAAAAAATAATGGAGCCAACATGTTAGTGTACTTAATCACCTTACCATGAACCACCCACCAGGATCCTTGCAAGAAAACTGATGGGAGGTGGCCCTGGGCGGGAGACAGGGCAGCCAGATTGGGAGAAGCTGAGACAGGGCCTGGAGGCTAGAGGCTTGGAGGTGTCCTGAAACTCACAATGTACATCAAGGACCTGGTAAGTGAGCAGGTGATGGGTGGCCCCCATGCCTTACGAAGGAGACTGGAATTTGTCCATCAGAGAAAAGGGAGGCTTAGACAAGAAGTAATCACGTTGATGTTTTTAAAAAAGTTGCTTGAAAGTGCTATGAAAGAAGATTTGCATATAAGGACCATTACCAATTATGAGACTGTTCCCTGGCTTAAGGGAGACATGGTACGGCTTGAACTGAGAAATAGGGACAATGGAAAGAAGAAAGGACATCAGGATATTTAAGGACTGTTAATTTCCAAGATCCGATGATCATTTAAGATGGGTGAGGAATCGGGGAAGGAAGATGAAGGCTGAGTTCTTACTCCTTGTTTGTGATTTGGTCGTGTTTGTAGCCATTTATCAAGGAACTTGACTCATAATTTAATGTCATGTATACAACTAAAAATTAACCACTAGCATTAAGCAACAGTTTCTATTGTTTATGATGTCACTGGGGAGATAGGCAGGCTATCTCTCTGGGGATCAGAAGACCTCCAAAAATACAGTAACAATAGCATTGCTTTGGGGGCATTACTGCCTTACAAAGGCTGGTTCTCAAGCGAAAAGGATTACGAACAGATTAATCCTTTAGGACTTCACTAAAACTGAAAATATTAAGAAATGGAAATAATAACAATATTACCAATATGTTGATTTACAAAAAAGCTAACTTCTAGCAAGTTTTTTTTTCCCCCCTCAGTGTGTATGCCAATGGGAGAAAGGGCAGCTGCAAAGGGATTACGTTAAGAAAGGTTCATTCTGTAATTAATTCTGTGTACTGTAAATATTCAATAGCATTGGATTAAAAGTCTCCAACAACTTTGTGATAAAATGTCCACATTCATGTTTTCTTTGAACAAATTAAATATTTATTTAACGTTTATTAACTAAACCAGTCATATCAGCCCAATTGGGCTGAAAAATACTTTCCCTTTTATCTAAAATTATACATATCTCCAAAGGTTGTATCTGCTGACTTTACAGTTTAAGTTTTGATATATATCTTTCTTTGAAATTCTTGGAAAACACTAATTTTAATGTACTTTGTGTTGGCACAGAAAATTTAAGTAGTATCATAGTTGAATATAATTTTTATTTGGATTAATTAAGAGTCAAATCATGTCTTGTATCCCCAGTAAATTTTTACCGTAAAAGTTTTGCCTATAAAGTAACAGATATTTTTATCAGAAAATAGTATTTCTGTATCTGTTTTTGAACTTGTTCTAGAACTCGGACAAGAAGTCTTAGGGTGTTTCTTTATTTTTTATATCAATGATTTTTAAAAAAAATTATTGGTGCACTGTATTCATACATCATAATGGGATAAAATACTTGTGTAGACATACATGCACACATCGCCCAGTTAGCCCCTACCCAATCCCCACCCCATTCCCTCCCCATCCCTCCTTTTCATGCTTGGCTTAGTGGTTGACATCTAATATTATAGCAATATATCCAAAATTAACAATGATAATCTCACATAACAGATTCCTTTGTCTGATATCAAACTTTTGATCACTTAGAGATGACATTTCAGTATTTTTTTGCTTTCTTTCCTACCAGAGGATATATATATTTTTTAAAGATAATACTATTGTACATTTATTTTTTTCATAAAAAATCTATCCTAACATAAAATATGAACTCTAAATATCAAAAAAATCTCCAAAAAGAACAAAACTAGAAGATGTACATTTTCTGATTTTAAACCATATAGAGCTACAATAATTGAAACAGTGTAGTACTGCTATAAAGGCAGACATAAACCAGTGGAGTAAAATAAAAAGCCTAGAAATAAATTCTTCCATATATGATCAAGTTATTTTTGACAAGGTTTCCAAGAACATTTGATAAAGGAAATAATAATCTTTGCACTAAATATTGTTGAAAACTAATAATTACATGAAAAAGAATAAAATTGGACCCTTACCTAACACCATATTCAAATATTAACTCAAAATAGATAAAAGACCTAAATATAAATCTTAAGACTATAAACTTTTAGAAAAACCCTGTGTCATAACATTTCACAACACTGAGATTGGCAGTGATTTCTTGGATATGATTTTAAAGGCACAGGCAACAACAGAACAAACAAACTTCCTAAAAAAAAAAAATATTGTAAATCCAAAGACACTGTAAACAAAGTTAAAAGTACTGATAGAATGGGATAAAAGATTTCCAAATGCTATATCTGAAGGTATATTAATATTTCAAATAGAAATCCTAAAAATTAGCAACAATAAAAGCCAACAATACAATTTAGAAATACAATTTAGAAATAGGTAAAAGACTGAAATAGAAAATGGATCTCCAAATGTGTTTAACCTATAAACACATGAATATATTCGTCTTTGCTTAGTTGTCTGCTGGATGGAAAATCTCGTTTCTCTGGTTCTGGTGTATTACCTATTTCTTCTTTGAAGTTAATCTCTTTGAGTATTTTCTCTAGTGTTGGTTTTGAAGACATAAATTCCTTAAGGTTCTATTTGTCATGGAAGCTTCTTATTTCCCCATCTAATTTGATAGATAGTTGTGCTGGGTAGGAAATTTTTGGATGGAAGTTGTTTTCTTTCAGAGTTTGGAATATGTTACTCCAAGCCTTTCTGGCTAAATTGCAGAGGCTGGCCTCAAACCTATAATCCTCCTTTCTCAGCCTCCCAAGTACAAGGTTACAGGCATGTACCGTTACACATGGTTTCTGTTTACTTTTCTGATACATTTTTAAGATTGTCTTACTTATTTTGTGTGTGTGTTTTTAAAGCATTACTGCAACATTCTACCTCCAAGTTACACCCCAGCCTTTTTAATTTAATTTAATTTAATTTATTATTTTTTTATTTTTTTTATTTTTGGTGGTACTGGGGATGGAACTCTTCTACCTCCAGGCTACACTCCCAGAGCCAGTTTTTATATTTTGTATTTGAAAACAGGGTCTCTGAAGCCAGCGAGGCTGTCTTCGAACCTGCGTAATCCTCCTGCCTCTGCCTCCCAAGCGTGGGGATTACAAGTGTGCACCACCATGCCCGGTCCTTTTTTATTTTTGAAACTGGGTCTTAATAGATTGCTGAAGCTCTCACTCAGTATCTGAGGCTGTTTTTAAATTGTGATCCTCCTGTCTTAACCTTCCAAATACTGGGATCAGAAGTGCTTCACCATGCCAGGCTCATGAACATGTCAATCATGTCAATAGTACCTGTTAATACTTTTATTCTTCTTTTTGTGTGTGTGTGGTACTGGGGTTCCTGGAAACCCTTCTACCTCCGGGCTACACTCCCAGACCTATTTTTACATTTTTATTTGGAAACAGGGTCTCCTAAGCCAGCGGACGTGGGCGTGGCTGGCTTCGGACCTGCGTGATGCCTCCCAAGCGCGGGGATTACAAGAGTGCGCCACCACGCCCAGCAATATACTTTTATTGTAAAATCAAGAAAATAAAGAAAAATCACCATGATGCTATCAACTATGGGTAACTAATGTTAATTTTTTTTTTTGGGGGGTGGTACTGGGGTACCTGGAAGCCCTTCTACCTCCAGGCTACACTCCCATACCTATTTTTACATTTTTTTACTTGGAAACAGGGTGTTCTAAACCAGCGCACGCGGCTGGCTTCGAACCTGCGCGATCCTCCTGTCTCTGCCTCCCAAGTGCGGGGAATACAAGCGTGCGCCACCACGCCCGGCTAATGTTAATATTTGACTACATTTTTTCTAAATTTTTGAGACACATACATTATATGTGCACTACATGTCATTTTAAAATATATTTAGTACAAGATTATTTTAAAAATTATAGATGAAAATAAGAAATATACAAAAGACATGGTGAAAGTATCAATTCTGAGTTTCCACTTGATTATTTCTATTGAAATTATATATTCAGCTTTTCTGTCCTAAATGTTAAAATAGAAATTTGAATGACTCAGAATCCATGAGTAGCATATAAGTGGATGCTTTGTCCATGCCGTGCATTTTTTGTTGGAATTACTCAGTTGTCTGTTGTGATTTAAGTAGCTTATAATTATTGTTAAATCCAGAAACATAGGAAATTATTAATAATAAAATGAAAATAACATGTAATTTCCTCCCAGAGCTAAATGTTAAGATTTAATGTATATATTTCAAAACTTTTCTAAACAAGTTTACAAACATATACTCTATGGATTTTATTAGGATTATATGCTATAGTTTTCTATAATTTATTTTGTTTCCTTAACAATGAGCCAGAAAAACCTTTCCATACGTAGGTGCAGATAACAGAATGCTCATTTGTCTAGCATATAGTCTATTACAAAGATATTTTAAACTTAATCCAGCCATCTATTCATTCAAATGTTTATTAAAAACTAATTAATTACTTAATTAATTTTTAATACTGGGGATTGAACCCAGGGGATTCTACCTCTGAGCTATATCCCCAGCCCTATTTTATTTTTATTTTGAAATAGGGTCTCACTAAGTTGGTGAGAGTCTCACTATGTTGCTGAGGCTGTCATTAAACCTGTGATCTCCTTTCTCAGCCTCCTAAGTACTGGGATTATAGGCGTGTGCCACCAAGCCTAGCTAACAAATATTTATTAAACCCCATTCCATTCCAGTACAATTACTGTTTTAGAGACAAGTAAGAAAAATACACAGCTCCTTTTTGGGCTTTTTAATTCTAGTTGGGAAATACAAGCATAAACAAATAAAAAATAAGTACCATCTCCACCAGACAGCTGTAAATCTTTAAAGAAAAATGGCAAGACAAAGGAGATAGAAAATTTAGAATTATGAGGGTGGCGGGATTAAGAGGAAATTTCCCTAATGTACATGACATCCATTCACAAACATATCAAAGTCAATCAGTAAACCAAACAGGAGGAGAGAGGAGGGAATGGGGTGGGAATTGAGGAAGGGCTGAATGAGTGACGTGTGCAGTACAATGCACCAATTGTATGACTACAATGCACCAATAAAAATTTTTTTAAAAAAAGAGAAAGAAAGTGCAGGGATGAAACACTGAGAATAAGTCAGAGGAGATTCCTGGTGGTAGGAGGAGCAGCTGCAAGGTCTTGACATCAGGTGTGTATGCAGCCTGTCCATCGACCAGCTTGTGGGCCATTCTGGCTCTGATGGAATCGGCAAAGACCAGAATAGCAAGACATGGGTCAGAGTGGTCATGGAGCCAGATAATGTGGGAATGTGTGGGCATATGATGAGGGCTTTTATTTCTCATACAAAATTAGGAGCCATTAATGAGTATTGAGTAGAGTAGTAACAGGATTTGGCTTTCCTTCACCCCCGCCTAAAATGAGGATGGAACCCAAGGACCCATCCATGTTAGGCGAGCGCTTTGCCACTGACCTACATCCCCATCTCTGGGCCTCACGTTTTAAAGTGCCACTTTAGCCGTGTGTGGAGAATGGACTACAGGGAATGGAGGTGCAGCTAGGTTAGCTGGGAAGCTAGCTCGGTGGCCAGGAATTGACTAAAATCCAAAGCTGGGAAGAAATGTCTTGAAAGAGAAAGGAGTGGCCGATGAAGCTCAAGAGAATCCATGCAAGCAGGGCATCCTGAAGCCAAGTGAAGAGGGCGTTTTGTGGCGAAAGGAGCAATCAGCTGCTCATAACTCAAGTGCAACGAGGACAGGATAGGCTTAGCAACGTGGAGGTCACTGGCGATGCTTATATGAAAAGTGTTTATGGGATCTGGAGCGCAAATAACTAGACAAAGTGAATTCAGTAGAAATGTACTTGGAATGGAAGCCGAAGGACAGAGTGAAAGCAGATGAATTTCTTCTAATAAACATTTTCTTTTTCGGGGGAATTTGCTATAGAGCAGAACAGAGAATAGAAGGTACAGAAACAAATCAAGTGAATTTTTGAGTCATGCCTATGATATGACCTCGGGGGTCTGTTACAGCTCATTTGTGTCTAAAGTTAAAACTCTTACCATGGGTCAGCATTTTAGATGTTCTCTCCTTTGTGGTATCATTTCTAACGTTTCCTATCTCTTCCGGATTTTAAATCTTTCTGCCGCTACTTCTGTTGGAACTGCTGCTGTGTTTATATCTTTTTAAGTCTATCACTGTACTTGACTTTAATTATTTTCCCAAAAGACCTTTGTCTTCTTCATGGAATCATCTTACAGGTGTTTCCGACAGTATATGTCCTTTTCCTCCTACTAAGTATTTCTAAAGAAACTCAACTTCTCCATTGATGTAAAACCCATTTCCAACTTCTGCTGTCCTGATAATTGAATTACTACACATAGAATATAGGACGAATGGTATTTTTGTGGTGTGTGTGTGTGTGTGTGTGTGTGTGTGTGTGTGTGTGTGTGTAGAGAGAGAGAGATCTGGGGATGGAATCCAGGAGCATTTGACCTCCGAGCTACACCACCAGCCTTATTTATTTATTTATTTATTTATTTATTTATTTGTTTATTTATTTATTTTGCAGTACTGGGGGTGGAACCCAGGGTCTTCTACCTCTGAGCTGCTCTCCCAGCCCTATTTTTATTCTTTATTTGAAACAGGGTCTCACTGAGTACAAAGGGCCTCACTAAGGAGCTGGGGCTGTCTGTGAACCATGATCCTCTGTCTCAGCCTCCTGAATGCTGGGATTCCAAGCATGCGTCACCACACCCGGCGGATGGTATTTGGACTTGATGTTTTCTTTCTATGTAACCTGACCTCCACTTCTTAAGGTGCTCAGAGCAAATTTTTTTTTCTGATGCTATTACTATTACCTTTTCCTGGAGACTAATATTATCTTGTCCCATTATCCCTCCACTCCAAAGCGCAGCTTTTTCTCTTCCTTTCCATTTCCCATTAATCCTTTTTTTCATTGTTGTTGCTATGTAAATATCATCACATATTTATTGCCTTAAAACTGCAATATTATTTGCTTTTGCACAGTTTCAATGGGTCTGGAATTTGTGTGTGTGTGTGTGTGTTTGTGTGTGTGTGTGTATGTATGTGTGTGTATATATGTTTTGAGTATATGTGATACTGGGGATTAAACCTAGGGTGCTTTACCACTGAACCAAACTCACATCCCTTTTTATTTTTTATTTTGAAATGGGGTTGCTAAGTTACTGCACACTGCCCTCAAACCTGTAATCTTCCTGTCTAGGCCTCCCAAGTGCACCACAGTTCCCAGGCCTAAATATACTTCTTATAAACAATAAATGACTAGTATTCATTTTATCAGAGTGGCTCAATCTATTCCTTTTACACAAAAATAAAATATAGTGACTTTTATGATGACATTTTTCTTATTCTCAATGGTTCAAATTCTTCATATTTACCCAATTCCCAAATTCTATCAATTTTTAAGATTTTTTTTTGTGGTACTGGGGTTCCTGGAAGCCCTTCTATCTCCAGGCTACACTCCCAGACCTATTTTTACATTTTTATTTGGAAACAGGGTCTCCTAAGCCAGCCTGCGCAGCTGGCTTCGAACCTGCGTGATCCTCCTGTCTCTGCCTCCCAAGCGTGGGGATTACAAGCGTGCGCCACCACACCAGGCCTCAATTTTCAAGATTTTATCTGACATCATTTGAAATATTTACACCCTCACTGCTATGAAGTTTTTCCTTAAGTATTACTCCCTGTTGTCAAGGATTTTAACATGCATTTTAAACACTTTCGGAAGCTGTATCATTATTGTGTAATGGACTGCCGGCTTCCCATCAGGTGTTGATGTTTATATTTTTCTCAAAGTTTATTCGATGCATCACTGAGCTTAGTTAAAAATACTTTGTATTCCATTCTCCCTTACAATAGAAATGGTTGGTTGAGGTTTCCAGAAAAGGCGAATGTTACGTGTCTTTCTGCCTCTTCTTTCTTCTTGCTGTAATTCAGGCAAAACACGCTCAGCGTTTGTAGCCACCTTGCACACAGTGCCGTCCCGAGGGTGACAGCCTTCTCTAGGGACTCAGGAGGAACACAGGAACCTCCACCTGAACACCGTGCAGTCTGCGTAAGATTGGCTGCTCCAGTCACTTCTTGTCATTTTATTTCCCCCTTCTTTGAGATTTTACTCGGCCACTTTAAGCATAAGTCATTGTTTGGAATCTTTTCCTGGGATGTATTCTCTGTGATTCAAAAAATGTCCTCAAGTGTCACTTTTTGACTGACACATCCTGGATTCAGAACTCATGGACTCCTTGCTAGACATAAAATCCAGGATGGATTCAGGATTGTAGGGCTGATGTGTGAAATGATGTGTTAAAATCTCAGCAGACAGCAAGGTGACCCCTTGAGAAACAGCAACCCAGTGTAATCTGTACGACTAAGGAGCTACTATCAGCATCATCATCATCGTCATTATTATTATTATTATTATTATTATTAATTAGTGATGCTGAGGATTGAACTCAGGGGTGCTTTAGCACTGACCCACACCCAACCTCTTTTCATTTTATTATTCCATTTTTATTATTCCATCTATCTACTTATTTATTATTATGGTACTGTGGACTGAATTCAGGGGCATTCTACCTCTGAGCTACAATCTCAGCCCTTTTTATTTTATTTTGAAACAGGCTGTCCCTTGGTTGCCGAGAGTCTCACTACATTACTGGGGTTGGCATTGAACTTGTGATCCTCCTGACTCAGCCTCCCAAGTAGTGGGATTACAGGTATGTGCCACCACATCACACTTTTAATTTTATCATTTTATATATTTTTGAGACATGGTCTAAATTCCTGAGGCTGGACTTGACCTAAGATCCTCCTGCCTCAAGCTCCCAATTTGTTGAGACTAAATAAAGAGCTTCTAAGACTTGGACCTAAAATGCATTTTCATATGAGACATCTTTAGATGTATATTTGATGAAAGAAGAAAATGCAAAAATGTGGTTTGCTTTTCTCCGATTTACAGTAGGCACACATGCACACACATAACACATATACACATGCACAGAATGCAGAGAGAGAGAGAGAGAAAGAAGAAGAAGAAGAAGAAGAAGAAGAAGAAGGAGGAGGAGGAGGAGGAGGAGGAGGAGGAGGAGGAGGAGGAGGAGGAGGAGGAGACAGACCTCGCAGCCCACACTTTGCAGCAAGGCTAACAAGTAGCCAGGGAACAGCTAGCAATGCTTCAGGCTGGGGCCCAGGTGGTGGCAGATCTCTGGATGTAGCACTAGCTCACTGGTGACGGTGTGTGGGTGCCCGAGGCATCTATGCCTGAAGGAGAGAGTGGGGCATTAGTTGGGGAGAAGAGAAAGAGACAGCTCAAGGTGTGCACTTCCTCCTGGGATCACAACCCCCCTCCTATCAACACATACTGAATCGCAGCTTGCTGACCAGGGGAAGCTCATTCACAGATGGACTTAAAGGGCCCAGTGCTCACAGCCGCTGGAGCTGCACCTCTGTTAAAGTGAATGATGGCTAAGGTCCATTGCAAATAGAATTAAACTTTAATGTAATCTTTCTTATTCCCCCAATCTTCATCTAGATATTAAATCTCATGTTTACTTTCCAGCCCTTTCGCCACCGTCTTGGTTTAGATCCAAAGTATGCTTCTTGAGAATGAAGGCCTCTATAAAAACCTATTTCGGGTCTAAACCTTACAGTGCCTCACTCTCAAGTTCACTGGTTACAGGGCTATTAACATACTCTGCAGGACACATATTTCCCATGTCTCTTCTCTGGGTTAAACTCTTAAATGGTTCCCCGTTACATAACAGGCCCTGGAGCTGGCACTCAACTCTTGAATATAGCATGGTCCCTGACTTCAATAATGTATGCCTTAATAGGGATGAAAATGCCCCCATACTACCAGGATTTGGGAATAAAACTGTGATTCCAGCATTCTGAAAGGATGGCTAGTGGATTACTGAATCATTTTTTGAAAAGACAATTGTTTATATGGACTTAAAAT
Organism: Muscardinus avellanarius; assembly: GCF_963383645.1. Taxonomy (NCBI): domain Eukaryota; kingdom Metazoa; phylum Chordata; class Mammalia; order Rodentia; family Gliridae; genus Muscardinus; species Muscardinus avellanarius. The sequence goes on from NC_137794.1 coordinate 12,422,853, forward strand.
CATAACTGCTGTATCCTCTAGGATTTAAAAACCATTATTTGGAAAATAACTAAATGGGTGGAGCATTTCAAAAATACTTTGCAAGAGACCTTTATGACTAACAATTATTAATGTGATACATAATGGTGCAGAGGATTCCCCATCTTATCTGGGATTTTGAGATATGTAAAACAGAGGTCCTCACCCTGCCGCTCTGGCCCGGCTATTTGCCCCACTCTTCAGGGAGGTTTGAGGCCAGCACAATCGCTTCCACAGAGGCCACAGTTTGAAAAAAAATGGGAACTTGAATTTGTAGCTTATCCATATTTTAACATTCAACTCCTCCCTCTGTTTAGTAATTGTTGAAAGAAACCATTTTCAAAGCCATATACAAATCTGCAGCTAACCTTTGTTTTTGCTTAGCATTCATTTCTTTAAAATTTTCCAAGAACTTTTGGGTTTTATGCTTCCTAACAGACTTTATATTTATTTGTTCCAGGAATCATCTTAGTTCCAAATACAATTTTAAAAAATTAATGTGCCAGGAAATGGAGGCAAATAGGGAAGGAAGAGAAAGCACAGGCAGAGGAAGGCTAGTAGGTACAGTGCTGGCGGGGACTCAGGAGGCTCCAGAAGGTGGGACTGGGCAGAGGATACTCTGCCAGTAATCCTCCCAGCAGGCATCCTGAACTGTGAACACAATTTGAAAAACTAGCACACTGTGCAATATTCTTGAGACAAAAGAAAAAAGAAAAAAAAAAAAAGACAAGTACTCCTGGCACTAAGTCCAGGCAGAAATTTCTTCTTATGTACTTCAAAGGACTTTGGAATACCACAAGCAATGTCTGCCATTTTTAAGTAAATGTAGTCACAGGTTTTAAGACTCTCATTTGGAATGCTTCTCCAAAGTGCTATTTTCATGTCGAAATGCACACACACACACACACACACACACACACACACATTGCAATAGGACACAGCTCCACCTCACCTGGGGTCAATATAAGGATGGATTTTAAAGTGCATGGAGATTAAACAAAACAGTTACAAAAAACTGCTTAATCCTATGAAAAATTATTCAAGATATTATTTTCTGCCATAGGTTTTGATGTGCAAAAGTAAATCCTGTAAGTCCTCCTTACTACCGCTAATTATTTTCTGAAAGACCAGTAGAGGTCTATTTATACGTATTTCCAATGCAACACCACCTAGTGGTGGAAAAAAGGTTTTGCTTTGGCACCAAACTTAAAAAAAAATCAAATATTGTTATTTGCAAATCATCTAACTAGCAGAATATCTGTGAATCAAGGTAAGACCCTGGCATTTAGTTTTAGTTATGTTTCCAGAAGAGAATGGACCCATGTCATTTAGCTCATATAAAAAGAGAATTGTATTGACATTTTCTGAACATTAGGAACCTGCACAGAGACAATGTCCTGGATAGAGTGTTCCCAACTTCAGGTGGAAATGGGCAAAGAGGTGCATGGACTACAGACATTCCCCTAGAGATATCGTGGAGCTGGTTCTAAAATAAATAAGTGCACGGTCGACCCCTTAGAATCCCAGATCACAAATAAGTGATTAAAGGCTGAGTATAATGGTGCAGACCTATAATCCCAGTACTTGGAAGACTGAAGCAGGGGGATCACAGGTTCCCAGTCAGCCTCAGTAACTTAATATGACCCTGTTTTTAAATAAAAAATGAAAAGGGCTGGGGCATAGTTCAGAGGCAGAATGTCTCTGAGTTCAATCCCCGGCACTAAAATAAAATAAAATAAAATGTCATTCTATTCCACGTGAGTCATTCTCTGAGTTTGATCCCAAACCAACTAAAATAACACATCAGGAGTGGTGTCAATGACTCGCACTTATAAGAAGAATCACAGCTGATAAGAAAGCATAGGGTTTAGTAGTAATAGTCAAGAAAGACTGGACATAATAATTCCAAAATAATCTTAACCTGGAAATGAGATGAAAAAATACCCCACTATATCACTCACAGAATGCCATTAAGTAGCACTAGCCTGATTTACCTTCCAGGAACACCTGATCAAAAAATAAACAACTAGTCAATGGATAAAGTGTCTTGCTAATTATTGAAATTTACTACCCTAGCTAAAATCATAGAGCAGGGGCATCAAATTGTATAAACTCTGGCTGATGACCTTAATTGAGGTATAGCTGTGTAAAAAACAATCGTATTTACATTATTATTATTATTATTATTATTATTATTATTATTATTTTGGTGGTACTGGGGGTGGAGCCCAGGGGCTTTCTATCTCCAGGCTATACTCCCAGACCTATTTTATATTTTATTTGGAAACAGGGTCTCATTAAGTTGCTGAGAGCCTCACTAAGTAGCTGAGGCTGGCTTCGAACCTGTGCAATCCTCCTGTCTCAGCCTCCCAAGCACGGGGATTACAAGTGTGCGCCACCACGCCCGGCTTAATCATATTTATTTAACATATTCTCTTTAAAAGCTATTTTAAGATGGTAAGAAGGAGTTGTTTCAGTAGTCTATTTGGGATATTTCTAGTGGCAACATGATTCTTTTTACATGAATACATATATATATATATATACATATATATATACATATATATAGCATTTATTATTTTATGCTTTGTAGTAGGAAAAGGGATCTTAAATCAATCAGATTTCAGTATTGAATTAAACAATAATTTTCAGTTATTTAAAAAGGGAGGCAGAACTTTACTCTATTAAAAATATGACTTAAGGAACATGTCAATAGACCCTTCCTTTTGAGATCATACCAAGTTTCAAAACCAGTATAAGCATCAATACCTCGGCTTTACCATAAAGCCATAAAGAGACAGGCAGATGGTTTCAGTTTCCTTAGCAAGTTGAATTCAGGGCTCATTTTAACGTGTGTGGAGATGGCTAATGAATAATAGATATGCAAGAATCTCCTGCAAGAACACGTAAAATGTTGTTAACTTTTGAAACATGTTATTCTGCTCATGGACTAAAAAAATTCTTTTTTGTCTTCTAGACGCCATAACCTAACTTTATTTTCCCTAATTTAGGGGGGGGGAAGAAGGTAAGGAAGAGGTGGCTGTAACAGAATAGGACTATAACAACCTTGGGGCAATATGTGAAGACAAATATTCAGATTCTGTTTGTAAAAAACAAACAAAATTTCTGATAATAATACATCCTAAAGGCCTAGACTTTCACATGGGGAAAATGAGCTTTTCCGAAGTGGTGGGATAAAGGTACAGGAGATAATACAAACTTTTTAAGGAGAAAGAACGTTTCTAACATAGATATTTTAATTAATTTAGTCAATTTCTATAAAATTGAGAGAGCACATCGAGATAGATCTCGTTAGAGTAGGACAAAGTACAATATTACTAGTTTTATAACCACATGAAGAGGAGTCCTGTTACCTTTTCAAGATGCCAGAGTGCATGGAGAGAAATTCTACTATTACAGCAGTTCTTGACTAAAGGAATCAAGCCACAAGATTTACAAAGTAAAAAAGTCTCAGCTGCAGATGCGTTTAAAATGTGTAACTTGTGTGAAAAAATGAAGAGGTGAAATTATTAATAACTAGTAGAAAAGTCTGAGATGAAACAATTTCTGTTCCAAACACACCCAGCTAAAAGGAAATACTGGACAATAAGAAGTCAGGATTGTAGAGGTTTTACTGGGTCGAAAGCAGATTTATATGATCTTAACGAGAATTTGTACAGAATTAGGTTATTTACATAACAGCTTCTAAGGTAGAAGAAAAAATATTGAATGCAGCAGGGTCATGATAGCAGAGATGGGGTGAGGAAGGTGATATACTGAATGTCATAGCAGACTTCCTTCCTACCTGGAGTATTAAGAAGGCTGCCTGATGGGAGAAGACTGCTGTTTTGCAGGCCTGGCTGCCTAGCTCCGTGAAGATTGTCTGTCTTCCCTGGACCATTTCTTTTCAATGTTATATGAGACAGGCTTTCTGCTGTATGAAACAGATGTGATCTTCATCAGGAGAAACAGAATTTCTTTGAAGCACAAAATGCCCGGTAGTGAGTGAATATCACTGGTGGTTTTACTTTTGTTTCTGGGTTAAAAAAAGGAAGTCCAGAATGGGATTCCTTAGCATCATTAACATGGACTTTGGGAAGAGATGTCAATTTACACTTGTTCCAAATTGCCTTTGCCATACAAGTGCTTGTAAAAGAACAAACCTAACAAAAATCAAAGAAAGAAAAAAAATAAATCTTATGAAGTGAGGAGGTTTTCTAAAATGGCAGAAACCTGAATATTTATAAATAGTGAGGAAATCTAGCTACCAAGCTAAAAGATAAAATTTAGGAGAGTGAACGAGATAAAGAAGGGAAATATTGCAAAGGTTTATATAGACATAAAACAAATGTGCTTGGTGAGATATTCTCAGAACAATTAACTGTATCGCACACATGCAAGCTGCATAGACACAAAGATTTCCATTCACAAAATTTGTACATTTTTTACTGTGTGTGAGGTTGTGTTCTAATGTGATAGTTTTTACTATTCCTTAATGGATATTCTGCATGATCTGGACCCACCTTTCTAAACCATAGTTCTCTACTTATTCTTTTAAGTTCTGTCCCCTGTGAAAAAGAATCTCACTTTTTTTCTGAAGAAGTCTTCTTTATCACAGCAGCAATAAATGAAGTTTCCTGTTAGCATACACCGTTGGGGAATTTCCCAGTTCCACACATTTTGATTATTTCCTAACTCCTTGGTAATTAACATATTGCCTTATATATTTTGATTTTTTTTTTTTTGCGGGTTTGGGATGGAACCCAGGGGCATTCTACCTCTGACCTACACCCCATGTCCTATTTTTTATTCTTTATTTTGAAACCGGGTCTCACTGAGTTGCAGAGGGCCTCACCAAGTAGCTGAGGCTGTCTGCGAACCGCGATCCTCCAGGTCTCAGCCTCCTGAATGCTGGGATTACAAGCGTGCACCACCACACCCAGCATATTTTGAAATTTATTTTAAAATTTTTGTTTAATAAACAATATTTTAAAAGAAGTACTGGCCGGGTGTAGTGGCACACGCTTGTAATCCCCGCGCTTGGGAGGCAGAGACAGGAGGATCACACAGGTTCGAAGCCAGCCGCGCACGCTGGCTTAGAAGACCCTGTTTCCAAATAAAAAATGTAAAAATAGGTCTGGGAGTGTAGCCCGGAGGTAGAAGGGCTTCCAGGAACCCCAGTACCACCACCAAAAAAAAAAAAAAAAAGTACTTATCTTTCTGTTGCTGCAGAGGGGCTAGACCCACAAAAAGTAATGAAGGAGATGTTTGGGTTTTGAAGGTGCCCGGGAACAGTCTCTTTCCAAACATATATACCTACTGACCTATCATGGCTTTATTTCCCAAAACTGGGCTATCTTCCCAGCTACTTTATCTGGGGCTTAGAAAGAGAGCTGATACATCTAGAAGTCCACTGATAAACCCAGTTATTTTAAGAAGGAAATAAATGCCTTTTTCTTTTTATCAATGTAAAATTGTTTTGGGGAGGCTCGCGAGGGCATGAACTCTGCCTTATTTGTTTTCAAATTTGCTGTTCGCCACTAACTCACCACTGGGGTTAGGGAGACCCCAGTGGCATCGGATGGCCTGTGTTGAAGGAAGGTCCAGGGGCTCTGGAGGGTAAGGCAAGCTTTAGAGGGAGGTCTGTGGATGCTGAGCTTGGGGATAAACAGTGCAGGAAATTAGCCAGAACACGGCAAAAGAAGGACTGCCCTCTGTTACCCACTGGTCATGCCCGGCCACTGGCCTGCACCAAAGGGAAAACTCTAGGACCCCTCTTAGGCTGGTTGGAGAAGGGGAAATGGTCAACTGTCTAGTCTGTGGTCATGGATTACTTGGGGCAAAACGTTCTCCTACTGAAATAGCTTGTCTTTCTTAGGATTTTTTCATTACAAAAGGTTCACTTTCTCCTGGAAAACTACCTAAGACTCCAATCTCTTTTCCTTAGGAGTGAAGTTTTTATCTTGCCTGAATACTTTTGATAAAATTTAGAATACAAAGAGCTGAATAAGAATGGATTTTAAAAATTAAAATCCGTGACACTTACCAAACTTATCAGGAGCATTTAGGTCACAGGAAAGAGGAAAAAAATAGATATATTTTTAAGATTTATCATTGAGCTTTGAATAGTCTTATATATAATGAGCCTAGACAAATCCAAGAGGTAAATACCTTACATTTATATAATCAGGTAATAAAAATCATGCCAGACATGGTGGCACATGCTTGTAATCTCAGCATTTAGGAGGCTGAGATAGGAGGATCATGGTTCACAGACAGCCTCAGCTACTTAGTGAGGCCCTTTGCAACTCAGTGAGACCCTGTTCCAAAATAAAGAATAAAAAATAGGGCTAAGGGGTGTAGCTAGGAGGTAGAATGCCCCTGGGTTCCATCTTCAGTACAGCAAATAAATAAATAAATAAATAAATAAATAAATAAATAAATATCAAAGGTCATCATTTAATCTAAGTCAAAAAATGTAATTTTTTTTACTCCAAAATGTAATTTACTCCAAAATGGAATGCCTTATGAATGTAGTTTTCCACGACTTTTAAAAAATATTTCTGTATTAATCCTGACTTTTATTATAGTACCTGCTCTTAGAAACAATATTAAAAATCTTTCATATCGTGATTATTCCTTGTCATATGAAATTATTGAGAAAATATTTTGGTCATTAAGTACTATACCAGAAGGCTTGATTTAATCTTTAACTGCAAAGATTTGACACTAATTATGAGTGAAGACACAATTCATGTAATCAACAACAACAAAATTTTTTATATAATAAAGAGGGCAGCATAAATGTGATTACAGAATCCTCAATGTGATTTTTACATAGAATTTGATGAGGAATTGCTCCATGAAGACAGTACAATAGACATAAATAATTTTTAAAAGCATCATTATTGAACATTTGTCATGATGTTCCACACATGGGATACAACAGTTACAGAAACACATGAAAAACTTAAAAGACACCCTAACTTCAAAGCTTATAAGGAAAATTTAAAAGCATAGAAATACGTGGCAAGTTTAGGGGGAATCTTGCCCCCCTTTTCAGTAGCACTAGTTATATAGAAAAGAGTTCCCGGTGAAGTTTGAGAGATAATATTGTTTTTCATGCCTTTGCAGTTCTTTTTATGTAATATATAAGGTAATAGACTTAAATTAACAATGGTTCCCCTGTTTATATATTGGCTCAAAAAAAATCGAATATGTTGCTTCATGCAATTTGGGAGCTATTTGAACATTACCTAATGGAATTAGTTAGTTTGTTTGTTCGACTCGTGACTTGTAGGAAGTAGAAAAGTCATCTGGTGTAAAATTAACTTCCATTGAAAATAATCCTAAATTGTAATAACTAGCCAGATTTTTAAATGAATTTGATTATTATTATGATTTACATCAAGTGCAAAACATAGTATTATACTAGCATCAAAAATGGGGTATTTCCCACATCATAATTTGGGTCAGTAATCAGCATTGGGTTTCTTCTCCATTCTGATGTTTCAGACCAAAGCATATGTAGAAGACATTTCATAGGCGTATTTACCTTAATCTTCATTACAACAGGTATACTGGAAGTGAAATTCAATATCCTGTGCCTAGCACTTTGTAATTAACTCATGAATAATTTGTAACAGGTGCTTAATATCCAAGAAACTCCACATTCTGGAATATTTAGAAGTAATTTTTCTCAAAACCAGAAGGAATCTTTTGTTAAGGATAAATAAATTTAAATAGCTGTGTTTTCTCAGTTTCATAAAAATTCAGAAATAATAAAGTTAAAACATATTGTATATTAGGTAAAATTATTATCTCATCCCTATTGATAACAAAACATCAATGACATGGACATCTTACATCGAATCTTTGAAGTGTAGCAGAAAAATAAGAGAAAGATACATATTCAATGTATATCGTAAGGTGATCCCAACACAAACTTTTCATATGAAGTCTTCTCATTTGTGTCATCAGCACATAATGAGGTAAGAAGTTGACCCTTTCCCCCCATAACATCAGCAGGGTTTAGGAACACTTGTTTCTTTACCATTTGTCCTTTTAAGGTAATCATACTAAGTCCAGACCTCTTAGGAGGATTCCTGGGTCCACATGTCGAGAGATCTGTACATGAGCTAGTATTCCATTCCCAGAGTTTCTTTTAAGTACTGGCTTTATTTTCTTAATTTTCTTCCAGGCAATGATCATTCTTAGGAACCAGCTGGTGAATTCGTTTGAACCACCCCCCCCAATGCCACTTTTGAATGGCATGGGGCTGTAACTGTCTTCTGTATTTCTATCTTTTTAATAAACTTCTTTAAATCTTAAAAAAACAACTTGGATGGGAGAAGCCATCAGCTTTCACAAAACTTCAACTTTAGTAAATAATATTGGGGGCTTGAAAGTTTTCGTTGAAAGCTCAAGTCATCCAGGTCACTATAAAGCACTTAAGTGCCTTTAAACCAGTCTTTTTTCACACTGTACCTATAGCACAGCGGCCACTGTTTTATGAACCAGTGTCTCTTTCAATGAGATGACATTGGTGTGATTCAACATTGACACTCGTCGGCCTCTTCTCTCAGACCTCCAACCAGGTCGACAGTGATGATGGCGGCCCCTGCTGTAGATACCTGTGCAGTAAAAGACTTTATTTCACAATGGCTAATAAACTGATTCCAGGTGCTATCATTTAGAGCAGTGGTTCTCAAATCTTAAAATGCTTCAGAATCATCTGTAGGGCTTGTTAACAAACTCCTAGGAGGTACCACCCTGAAGTTCCTGGCTCAACAGTTTGGGGATAGGTGGGAAAGTACATGTCTAATAAATTCTGAGAAGATGCTGATGGATTATTATTATTATTTATTTTGGTACTGGAGACTGAATTCAGAAGTCTCCTACCTCCAAGCTACACCTCCAGTCCAATTTTTTGTTTTTAGTTTGAAACAGTGTCTCTCTAGGTTGATAGTGGTCTCACTACTTGCTGAGCCTGTTCTTGAACTTGTTAATTCTCTCTGAGCCTCCCAAGCACTGGGATTACAAGTGTGTGCCACCACACTGGCTAATGATGCTGATATATTAGAAACCCCACTTTGAGAGTCACTGACTTCGCAACTATGACTTTAGATCTGTCGTACAAATGTCACCTTTTCTGAATCTTCTTCCCCTTTCCCTCCAAATCTGTCGTTCCTCTCTTTTTAAAATGGTATAAACTAGCTATATTAGGGTCTACAATACTGACTCTGATTTTGAGCAATTACTTGGCTATTAAGGCATATTACCAGCATTATTTGAGGTTATCCTCAAACTATTTAAAGTGCTAGCATTCCTCACAATCTGAAGTTATGACTCTCCTTTCATGCAGCATACTCAAGACAAATAACTTTCACATGTACAAAAATGAGAAAGGAGAGATTTAAAATACATTGCTTTCATTGATATAGCCTTAGTATTTAGCAATAAAATTACAATAAACCTTGTATAAGAGTATAGTTTTTGCTTTGAGTAGAAAAGGCACAAGGTAACAACATCCTAAGGTTAGAAAACAAATTGTGGATAATTTGGTTGTACTTTTCAGTGATAATGATGAATTGGGCAAAAAAAAAAAGCATGAAAATGAGATATTATCTTTTAAGAAAATCTTTCTTAAATAGTGTGTCTATATCTTATCTCAGTTCAATCAGGACACCTCCCGCTATACTGTGAGATGAACATCTTTTCCTGAACACCTGTTTTACTTTTAATTTTAAAGTGAATATTGGACAGAAGGATTTTGCAGAGGGACAAATATGAAATGGCACTTTGAATCAGATCTTATATTGATGGAGAACATACAACCCCCCGTTGGGTGTGTGTTAAGGGCACGCCTTTCTGCTCCCCACCACCCCGCTTTCAGCCCCAGGCTCGGGGCAGCTCACTGGATTGGCAATGCATTGTAAATAAGTGGGGGAGAACGTGCGACCACACTGTCAGTGTTCCTGGGAGGACCTCTCCTCTCCTGGGTTGCTTCTCTGCTCTGTCAGACCCAGGAATCACTCTAAAGCATGTGTTGCTGTGCACTCCATCAGCGCCTGGACCACAGCTCAAAAAGCACGTTTGAATCTTCCCCTTCTTTCTTAATAGAAGCCAGCATGCCTGACTACCTACTATCTACTTCACTTTTGTTGGATAGAAGAATATGATAATGTCAATTGATCTGAGAGATGGAAATTATTATCTATCAGGAGTTACTACAACATTTTTATCTTAATACAGAGTCTTGCAGATCATATGCTAAACAAGAAACGTTAGCATTGATAGGTGATAAACCTGAGAAAGTTGCATAAATGAGTGACAAAATTTGTGAAAATAATGTTCAATAGGATATACTGTATGTGGTTTTGAAAGATAGCTTTTGAGCAATATAATATTATATTTTATATATATTTTCTCAGATGTCACATTTTAATGGTATCTTTTGTGATATTTAAAAAAAATCTATTAAGTCAACTGACATACATCTATTGTTAATTGACAGTCAGTAATTGCTACTTCTTTTAGTAGCCAAAAAAAAAAAAATCATTGAATAATGTGTGGTGATTTTTAACAGCCAATTTGAATGTGAGGTTAAAATAACAAGGAATTATAAAAAGAATTAGAAATGTTCAAACACTTATCTGACACAAATTTTAATACATGAAGCTAAAAGTGAAACAGTCTGAAATAAGTTCAATTGAAGATTAGATATTTAACATTTTTAAGTTAAAAGTTGAGAAATTATTTAAAACTTTTTTTTTTATTTCCAAAGCAATAAAAATTTAAAAATGAATCAGCAAGTACTTTTAGCCTTAGGTCATAGGGATAATAAAACTTGTGTTTACAGAGATTTTTTTTAGAGAATGGTTTGACTCAGGCATCCTTGCCATAGGAATAAATATTCTACCAGTTCTGAAGCGAGCCTGCCCCGTTGGCTGCTGGGAGTGTGCTTATGCTGGTGAGCACAACTTGCTCTGAGAGTTTTGAGACGTTGTCGTAGTTGCTGATCTGGGTGGTGAGGGACTTCCGGCTCTCTGTGCTGGTCCGTCCTCGGGCTAGCCGATCCTCTTGGCGATGGTGAACGCCAAGGCAACAGCAGGAAAATGCGGCTTTAAATTCCTCCCGAAATTTTCCTGGCAAATCGGGGAGAATGAAAGGAAAAGGGATTATCTACGAATGTTTCTACAAATAATACACAGGGCAGGACTGGGTTTCTCCCTTAGGTTAAACCAATGACAAGGGACAAATATTGCCAGATGTACCAATTTGCAAAGATGGAGAAAATGGAAAGAGGAAATTAGATGTATGGGACGTTTGGTGGACTCTTAAAACAATGAGATTTTTCAAAAAATAATGAGACTGATATACATATCAGCTTTTTCATACCTTTTTATTCACACTTCATGGATTTGTGGGTGGAAGTCTATGGTAATTATAAGACTATAATAGAATGCTTATCTAGAGAAGAATACCCAGAGACACCAAATATATATGTGTGTGTGTGTGTGTGTGTGTGTGTGTGTGTGTGTGTGTGTGTGTGGTACTGGGGTTCCTGGAAACCCTTCCACCTCCGGGCTATACACCCAAACCTATTTTTATATTTTTTTATTTGGAAACAGGGTTTCTTAAGCCAGCGCGGCTGGCTTCGAACCAGCACGACCCTCCTGTCTCTGCCTCCTAAGCGCGGGGATTACAAGCGTGCGCCACCACGCCTGGCTGCGACACCTAATAATTTTAAAAATAATGAAGTCTATGTCATACATTGCCAAAACCCTAGAGAAATGACCCCTCCATTGAATTCTGAAGAGATTACAACTGACACACACTAACATTCAACAAAATAGCTAGAAAAAAAATACATTAAATATCTGTAAAATTCCAGTTTTGAATCTACATAAAGTAGAATAAAAAACTGAAAGGGGGGATTTTTTTTTTTTTTTTTTTTGTGGCACTGGGGTTCCTGGAAACCCTTCTACCTCCAGGCTACACTCCCAGACCTATTTTTTTAATACTTTTATTTGGAAACAGGGTCTTTTTATTTTTATTTGGAAACAGCTAGCAAGGCTGGCTTCCAACCAGTGCGATCCTCCTGTCTCCGCCTCCTAAACGCGGGGATTACAAGTGTGCACTACCATGCCCGGCGTTGGGGAAACCTTTTGAAGTACTCCTCATCTCTAAATTACTGACGGGCAACTAAAGAATATTAAGAATTAAGTAATCACCTTTATTAGGGCAGATGACAGTATTGGAACTGTCATGTCTTTTCTCTGATCCTCCACAATCCTCCACTACCCCATGGGGTCACTGATAGATGAATGTGCCTGGGACAGTAGCCGCTCCCACCAGATTCTCAGTGATTATCAGCCACCTTCCCTAACTCCTTTTTCACTCTTAATCCACGCCTTCCACGTGGTCAGTGGTTTCTGCCTCCAATTTTTCTCTTCCAATTCCTGATATGGTTCACTTGCTTAGTGCAAGGCTCAAACTGGGCTTTATTCATGTCCAATGCAATGACTCTTTTTTTTTTTTTAAAGTTAATGCTTTTAAAACAGCTTTAGTCATTGTGCAATAACTTTTTAAAAACAGTTATTTTTGAAAATTGTTTATATGTTTTTATCATTTTAGATAATATGATAAATAAGATAAATTGCATAAAATAAATTGGCTCTCTATCCAATAAAAATACTTATATTTTAAAATAGAAACAAAAACAGCCACCAACTTAGAAAAGAAAATAATGCAAAAATATAGTTAATTAAAACAGAATTCTATTTGTGGACAGCCTCAGCTATTTACTGAGGCCCTTTGCAACTCAGTGAGACCCTGTTTCAAAATAGAGAATAAAAACGGGCCTGGGGTTGTAGCTCAGTGGTAGAATGCCACTGGGTTTCATCCCCAGAACTGAAAAAACAACAATAGGAAAAAAAATAATTCTAAAAGTCAAGCAAGCAAAATATAAATAAAACAATACATATGTATATAGATAGTGTGTGTGTTACTAAGGATTGAACCTAAGAAATTTCTACCTCCAAGCCATACCCCAATCTTTCTTTCTTTCTTTCTTGTTTGTTTGTTTGTTTATTTATTTATTTATTTATTTGTGGTACTGGGGATGGAACCCAAGGGTATTCTACCTCAGAGCTACACTCCCAGCCCTAGTTTTTATTTTTTATTTTGAAACAGGGCCTCACTGAGTTGCAAAGGGCCTCACTAAGTTCTCTGAGCCTGCAATCCTCCTGTCTCAGCCTCACAAATGCTGGGATTAAAAGCATGTGCCACCTCGCCTGGCTTCTTCATTTTTAATTTTTTTTCATGAATTTCCAAAGATTTTTATATGACCAATAAACACATGAATATCACTCATCATTATCATAATATAACTAATCACATCTTCCAAACTCTGAAAGAAAACAACTTCCAGCCAAAAATTTCCTACCCAACAAAACTATCAAATTAGATGGGGAAATAAGAAGCTTCCATGAAGGAATTTATGCCTTCAAAACCATCAGGGTCTCAGCCAGGCATGGTGGTGCATGCTTGTAATCCCAATACTTAGAGACAAAGAAAGGAGGATCACAGGTTTGAGGACAGCCTTAGGGAGGGCCGCATAAAATAGTGAGACCCTGTTTCAAAAAAAAAAAAAAAGAATGAAAGAAAAGAAAGGAAGAGAAAGGAAGAGAAGAAAAGAAGAGAAGAGAAATAAAGTAGGGCTGGGGATGTAACTCAGAGGCAAAATGTTCCTGGGTCCAATCCCCAGTAACATATACACAAAATAAAAAACAAACATCAGAAAACAAAAGTAAAGAAAAAATAAAAGGAAATAGGGTTTGCCTAAGTTTTGCTGAGGCTCTTACTAAGTTGTTCAGATTGACCTTGAATCTGGAATCCTCCTGTATCAGCCTTCCAGATATTGGGATTACAGATGTGTGCCCCCAAGCCTGGCTATTTATTTTAAAAAATGCTTTTTTTGGTACATTGTAATTACAATATTTCTTCAATTTTTATGACTATGTAATTCCAGAGACAGAGGTAGATTGAGTAAGTTATAGTGTGTAGCTTATGGGTTATTTATGAATAGCTTTTTGTGGTCAATAAGAATCTTGAGATAAATTCAATAGTGTTATCTACAAAAGAAATTAAATATAGAGAAATAACTAAAAGTGAAAGGTTCTAATTCAATCAATCTCAATTAGCCTAGATATTTTCACAAAGAAATAGTACATCAAGGTAAAAGAGATAAAATGTTCTCTCTGATTGTGAATCATAATTTTAAAACATGACAGATAAGAATCTGTGCTATCCGTTTCTCACAATTTTTACTTTCTTCCTATCACAACATTTCTTCTATGTTTTAGCAGAAAATAAAATCACTTGGCTAATTTTCTCTGATGAATAAGGTTAACGGTCTCATAAAGAAAGGAACTCCAGATAAATCAGGTGAAAGAAAAGATCACAAGTAGTAACTAAGCTCTCTACATACTCTGTTGGTTATCGATTGCTCGTCTTTGGTCAGCACTGTGGCATAGAGAAGAAACAGTTGAAAACTTACCACTGAGAAAATTATAAATAATTGGGTTTGCAGCACTATTGGCATATACAAGCCAGTGTGAAAATGTAAACCAGGCATAAACAGTCTCTCTGTCTTCGGTGTGGGTAAACATCCCAAACACTCTGTAGGAAAAGAAAGAGAGTAAAAAAATCCAGAATGAGTCTAGTAAGTACATTTCAGATTATTAAATCCAAAGATGATCAAGGCCATCTCTATTAAGGACTTTTCTCAATCAGGTCAGAGCAAAAATATTTCTCTTTTCCTCCAGCAGCTAAAGCACTGCTTCTTGCTGATAAGAATACGGGAGCTGAACATGTCGGTTCGTCTTTTCATTTCATTTTTGATACAAGTGAGCAATGTTGTGTTGATATTCTACTATACATATCATAGAAAAAGCACTTCTGACTTGCAGTCTTTAATTACTTCTTACTTCTTTGTGCATTGATCAAGGTATCATATTTGTTTAACTCTAGTCATCCTAGCCTTGTTGGAATTTAGTTGCTGGGATTTTTTCGTACATAGCAGAGGCAGAATTTTCTAATATATTTAGATTTATAAGTTATATTTTTCATGTATTCTACCGTGGGAAATATTTTGCTTTATTATTATTATTTTTTTTTGTAGTACTGGGGATTGAACCCAGGAGAATTCTACCACTGAGCTGCATCTCAGTCCTTTTTTATTTTCCTTTTTAAATGGGGTCTTGCTAAGTTACTGAACACTGGCTTTGAGCCTGTGATCCTCCTGTCTTAGACTCCTAAGTACTAGATGATAGGTGTGTGCCGTTGTGCCTCATTATAACTACAATATATGATATCTAAAACATCTAAAAGGATATTTTCAGATTTGTTCCATTCTTAGAAATAGCTCCTCTAACAAATTCTCTTCACTAACCTACAACAGATAACTTGCAGGTACTCAATAAATGTATAGGTCAAAGATTATAATGTATTTCCTGCTGGGGACCCCATTACTGATTTATGGTTTGTGCCCTATCTCTGTTGTTTTTTTTTTTTTTTTTCAATTACATTGGATAGAAATGAGTGCCTGGAACACTGATGTACTACAAAGTACTAGAGATTTGTGAAAAAATATAAGATAGAGTGAAAAAACAGGGACAAATGGAACTCAGAATATGTTATTACCCTCAACTTACAAAATCTCTGCAGTTTTGGAAAAACAGAACTGCTCTAAAGAAGTTGGTTTTGACTAACCAGACGCAAAGTTGCTTCAAGGAAAGGAAGCCAGAATTTCTTATGTACGAGAGAAAAATAAAACAGGTTTACTATGTGAGGGCAAATTTAGAGATAAATATTTTAAGAGCATGTATATGATAAGAAAAAGGAAATGATTCTCGAGATCCTTTTTAAGACATTAAAACTCTGTGGGGGAAAAAAAACCCAGAATGTTCCAAAACTTGAAAATATTTTAAATCAAATGTAGGTTTATTTCATAAGAGAGCTATTTGTTTTCCTTGGACAGAAAGGGTTTTAAGTCCGAAAAGTAAGAGAAATATTACCTGCAAGTATTTGGAAATAATTAAAGGAAAAGGTGCAAGAGCTGATATATAGAAAATTCAAATGAGCAGTAAATTCAATTTTCATTGAATCTTGAATTACTAATAAGAAGGGGTGGGAGGAGCCCCACCCAGTATGTTTGCTTATAATGTTCTTAACAGCATAACACCGGATCTAGTAAAAGACCAGGATAAATATGTAGGGGTTTCTGGTAGCAAGAAAAATAAAGGGTTTGGGTATGAAAAAATATGGAAGGGAAAACAATTTTGGTTTTCCCAAGAGCTAGTATATGTCTTATGGACCCAAGCCACTAAAAACTTATACCTCTAAGGTGGTAACTGGAGTAAATGATATGACTGGGCAAACATTTATTTTCCATTTCTTCTCCTCCAATGAAAAAGCCATTAGGCAATCAGAAACAAGGGCCAGAGAGAATGAGGAATCTTTGCAGCTGGCTAGACCACCTCTAGTCCCACTCAAGCCAGAGCTGCCGCTCTCCAGGGTCCCCAGCTGTGAGGAATTGGATATTGACTCTGAGTCAGGAAAAGAGAAGAGGAGCAAGTCTAGGTTAGGGTTGAAGTCTATTATAAACAGAATTAGTATAGTCTTGAGACCAGTCTATTTGTTACAGTTTTGATAATTCCCAGTAAAGTTGGCCAGCCTTGAAGTTCAGTGTGAACCGCAGCCTGTGCATCTGCTAGCCATGTTATTGGTTATTTGGGATCTTCATTGTTATGTCTGCCACCTAACTATAAACTTTCCCTCATGGAGAATTTCTGGGTCTGTTTTATTAGTATTCATCATGAGCTTATTTCAGTAACCTCAAGAGATGCATTTTCTCTCTGTTTAAATATTCTGCAGAGAGGATCTGCTTTGATTACTTTTTGTTGTTGTTTTGGTGCTCAAAACAAAACCTTCTTATCTCTTTTGATCCTTCAGAAATAATTTTTTCATGATTACCTATGTCTCTGAGAACAAAGTTTTGCAAAATCCATTTGTTCTCATCAAAAAGGAACTCCAAGCTGTAAATGAAGTGTGTGTGTGTGTGTGTGTGTGTGTGTGTGTGTGTGTGGTTTTGTTTCTGACATTAGGCCTTCTTCTACATCTAAGACTCAGCAATTAGTTGAAGAGTTAGAAGAACATCTGTTTTATGTCTGCCATTCTACTGAGAATCTGCATGGACAAGAGCATTTGTCTGAGCACCTCAAAGGCTGTATACTTTACCTGTTGGTGAGGACTTATGCAAATGGGCCATCTGGCATGACAACTTCTCTGGGCAGACAGTTTAGATTTTGTTTTCTTTCTCCCTAACAAAATAAAGTTTTTCTTGAAAATGCCAACCCCCTTCATTTTCAGAGAATAGATGAAATGTACCTTTTTAGCACATTCAGGATGCTAATTGGAAGATAGCAAATGGCAAACACCAACAGCACAACCATCAGCATCCGGGCTGTTTTCCTTCTGGCTCGGATCTGCTTTATTTCAGCAGCCACAGCGCTAATCCGGGACTTGGTGGGCTGCCCTGGCCCCCGAGGCTGTGAAACCGGCTGCAGGGGCTTCCATTTTCTCTGAACTACGGATGAGGTTCCAGGAATCTGAAAGGAGATGGGGAACTTTTATTGGAGTTGGACTTAAGGAATGTTCCACTTTGGAGAAATCATTAGAAGACACTGTTAGGAAAGTGTCCCTGACACCAACGCGCTGGGAAAGTTGACTGCCTGTTTCTTCAGAAGAATATTTGATAGGCTGACTACATCCTTGGCATTCATTTAATGGAATGCAAACAAGTGTTTGGGTGGGGGAAAAATTAAAAATCACAATTTTGCCAAAGTCTACAAAAAACAGCAAATGAAACTGAGGATTGGCAACCTTATTACCTCATTAGGAAGTTTAGATTCAGAACCTGCGCCTATGTTAGAGGGAAGGAAAACCTAAAGGGTAACCCAGAAAGGAACTAGAGTGGGGTTTTTCATGCATCCATACTGCCACCTGCTGTCAGGTAGAGAGATAGGGCTTTACTACCTAATCGTTTTGTTAGGTTTTCTACCTCCCAGCTTTGCACAAAGCGTATCTTTGAATGGAGAGAATAAAAGCCATCAAAACAATTCTCTGTTGTTTACTATTTGTAGTGATGAAGTTGTTTCAAACCAGTTTTGCAGTTTGGCCTTTAAAATGCGCATGAAAACATTGAGAATCTCTTGGGGGTTCCCATTCCCCTTTCAAAGGGATAGCATTGTATCAACAGTTACACGACGCGTACTTTTCCATTTCTTTTCGAAGTTATTTGATAAAAGCGGGAAGTCCTGCCAAGTATAATATTTTCTTAATTATAAGCTCATGAAGATTGATAGGGTTTATTGAGCAAAACAATAAAATACAGCATGCATTGTTTTATAAGAGGAAGATTGCCAACAAGCACAGCATACAACCATCTTAGTTCTATCAAGATTACTCAGCTGTTGCTTTGATCTCTGTGTTATACGCCAGAACAGTCCAATGGGTCCCTGTGGTCCAATGGGTCCCTGTGGATGCTAGAGAGATTCTGTTGCTTTTTACACCACAGAATCATAGTGTCTTAGATGGTGTTTAATTTGAGAACAGAACTGTACTTTGATGTCCACACACACGAACTGATATGATGCTCTTGGACCATCTTCTCTCTCTTGAAGAGAGAGATGATGCTAGTGGAAACCTGCCCTTAAAGAGAGGCCATCTGACTTCTTACTTTCTTGTGCCCCTGTACATCCTGTCACGTAGACTACCCTTGTCACACAGTGCAGGTGGAGCTCAATCTTTTACTCCCATAGGTGAGAGGGAGAGGGCAGTTGAGATTCCTTCTACTTCTGTGACTCTCTTTTAAGTACTCATTTTTTAAACAGCTGAGGTAAAGTGGCAATGGATGTTGAAAGGTTTCAGAAAAACTCTAGTGTGAAAGCCCTGTCTACTAAATGGTCTTGATTGTTTTCTAAATGATCTCGAGGAGGTCAGTGGAACTTGAGTGATTCTATTACTGGGTGTACCCTGAAGGAGAGAGCTGACATCCTGTATCTGATGACTTCAGCATCTATGAGGAACATCTCCCAGAAAGAGCGACAGCCATGGGCAGCCTAGTTAGGATCCCTGCCATCAGAAAAAGATGATAACCTAAATAAGTATTGAAGATGTTTAAACCCACAACTCAGTTTGAGTATATATCCATTTCTCCATTGACATGCTGTCCAGAGAAGTTGAGTATTCAGAGAAACTCAACACAAAATTGATTAGAAGTCACAAAGCAAGCTTTAGGAATGATGTGTAAGGATGCATTCTGAAAAACAGGTTATTCAAAATCCTTATAAATTTTGATCAAGCAGATTACTGAGAATGATTCCTGAAATATCTAAGTTCTTATCTTTAAGATGTTTGAAGACATAATTTTCATTCAGGCCCATCTAACTTGAAAACTCATATTTTTATATTGTGTTGCAAGGTTTGCAAACTTAAACCCAGTATGGTATGGAAGTCAGTGAACTTTAAAAGACATGTCTAAAGACATAAAAGCAGTGCTAAAGACCCAAAATGTGTCTGAAAACTCAGTCTTGAGAGGCTGTGTTTATAAGAAGCTCTGGAGTTTGGAGCCAGTATAAGAAGACTAAATAAATAAATGGCAAATGTATCAATCCTATTAAGAATGAATCATTGCTTACAAAGAAAATTCCCAAGGAAACTGAAAAAAACCCACTGAAACTAATAAATAAACTGAGAAAGATGCAGGACAACAAAATCAATAAAAATTGATTTTTATATACTAGTAATAAGCAAATGGAAATTTAAATGGCAAAGTAGAATTTTCTATAGCAAGAGAATGGTTCCTTGGCACACATAAATAAAATATGTATACATAAAACTATTAAATGTTGTAGAGAGCTATTTTAAAAGACTTGAATAAATGAAGGTGTTCACTGTATTAGAAAACTTAATAATATTAATATGGCATTTTCCCCATATTGATCCATCAATTTAATGCAATCAATTCCACTCAAAATCACAGCAAACTTTTTATATAAATCGATACATAAATTTTAAGTTTCTTGTAAAAATTAAAAAGACGATATCCAAAACAGTTATTTTTTTAAAAAAAGCAAATTTGGAGAACATATATTATCTCATGTCAAGGAGTATAATAAATGTAATGTGTTGATTTATGGGACCTTGTGGTTGTATGTATGCCAAAGGACTAGTCTGGTTTATATGCTTTCAATTAATTTCATTAAAAAAGAGTTTGAGAAACTCATCGAAAAATGGATATGGAATTGGGAAAATACCAAGTAAAATATTGAATGTCCAGAAAAGATAACTTTTTGAAGAGAGTAAAATAGATAAGAAGGTCATAGGTAAAAAGCATATAAACAATAAAACCATGAACAGCATCACTTAATTTTTCAAAACGGTAAAGCAAAAAAACTTTAACAAATTATTCTTCAGAAGCCATTAATAACAGCCAGGTAGGGTGGCACACGCCTTTAATCCCAAGACTCGAGAGGCTGAGACTGGAGGATGGGTTCAAGGCCAACTGTAACCTTGCGAGACCCTCAATAACTTAGCAAAACCCTGTTGTTATTGTTTTTAAATTAAAGGTCTGGGGGTGTAGCTCAAAGCTTGAATGTCTTTGGATTCAATTCTTAGTGTCAAAGGAAGGAAGGGAGGGGGAAAGGAAGAAGGAAAGAAGTTGTTGGTAACTCGACTGAAAATTATATCATTGTAGTGAGAAAACTTGAAACCAGAAGAGGGCTGAGAAATCAGTAGTGTTGGGGGAGAGAAATGGGAGAAAAGAAATGGAAAATCAACATAGCAAGACCCTGTCTCAATCAATCGATCAATCAGTCAAACAACAAACTGAAAGGGCTGGAGTTGCAGCTCAGAGGTGGAATGCCCTTGGGTTCAGTTCTTCGTACCAAAGGAAGAAAGGAAAATTAGAAAGTTAATTTTATATGAGAGAAGGGGAAGCAAAATGTAGGCAGAGGGAGGAGTCTGACGGAGATGAAGCTTTTTCTTTGTACTTAACAAAAACCTGCCCTAGGAGGACAAGTGTCCAGCCTCTTTTATCCTCACCCTACCCTTTGATTCATTATTCATTCAGACATAACAGAATGCAGCAGATACTTGATAGATACTGGCTACCTCATAGGGAACAATGACCATGAGTTTCTCTGTTTGGGAGGAACAGTGGGATTTTTTTCTTATTCCTCGCACTCAGTAACATTTGAGGATTATTTGTGGGGAGAGGGATACTGAGAACTGAACCCCTGAGCTACTCCTCCAGCCCTATTTTTTTTTTTTTAAACAGGGTCTAAGTTGCTGAGGCTGGCCTCAAAGTGATCCCCCTGTCTCAGTCTGGGATTACAGGTATATGACACTGTGCCTGGCCAATAAAAAGTATTTTTCAGAAACCATAAAAATAAGTATTTTTCACCATGATCAGCTCATAATAGAGCAAACAGGTGCATAAAATAAAAATAAAAATCCATGTTATAGCATGTATGTGTACATATATATATATATATATATATATATACATGTAGTACTAGGGGTAAAACTCAGGGGATTTTCTACTTCTGGGCTTTACTCCCAGACCTATTTTATATTTTATTTGGAAACAGGGTCTCACTAAGTTGCTGAGAGCCTCACCAAGTAGCTGAGGCTGGCTTTGAACCTATGTGATCCTCCTGTCTCAGCCTCCCAAGTGCTGGGATTACAAACGTGCGCCACCACGCCCGGCTATGCTGTAACATATTTAATGAGTTGGAAATGGAGACAGTTGATTGAAGGAAGGCAGAGGAGCTTTTTCTTGTAAGAATTAAAAGCAAGGGGCTCCATAACCAGCAGGCATCCACTGAGTGTTGTAGGAACCCCAGGAATCTTCTGGATTCTTCATTTATGGTCACAGCGGTGGCACGGTAACACGTGCTGTCATTCTTTGTATTAAGTGGTCATCTGAATAGGTTCCTTTGGGTGCGTGGTAAAAGCTCAAATCATGGATCTTTGACGATTCTTCAAGCCGCTTCATTTCTTGAAGCAACTTTTCATTTTCAGCCATTTCACAATCTTGGCATGCGCCTTCCCCCCACATATTCATACAAATATCAGTTTTCTTCTCTGTACCTCTTTTGATAAATTCCATGTGTATTTTTTATGTTGTGTTTTCATTTGCACTCATTTCAGAATAGCTCCCGCTTTCCCATCTAATATCTTCTTTTACTGATTGGTTATTTTAAAGCACAATGCTCAATGTCTATATATTTCTGTATTCTCAAAAATGTTCTTTTCTTTTCTTCTTTTATTTGAGGTTGTAGGGCCAGGCACATGGTGGGCAAGTGCTCTGTCACTGAGCTACATCTGAGTCTCTCGAATTTTTCTGTGGTTAATTTTCAATATAATTCTATTCTGGTACAAAATAGTGCTTTTGTTATTCTAATTATTTAACATAAACTCAGGCTAGTTTTCTGCCCTATCCAATAAACTAGCTTAGAGATTATATTATGTACACTTGGAAAACATGTACACTCTGTTGTTTGGGTAGAGTTCTAAAGATAAATGCCAAATCTATTTGGTTGATAGTTTTTTTTCTTTGTTGTTGTTGTTGTTGTTGTTGTTGTTGCAGGTCTGGGGATGGAACCCAGGGGCATTGTACCTCCAAGCTACACCCCCTGCCCTGATTTTTATTCTTTATTTTGAAACAGGGTCTCACTAAGTTGCGGAGAGCCTCACTAAGTAGCTGAGGCTGTCTGCGAACCGCGATCCTCTGGTCTCAGCCTCCCAAATGCTGGGATTACAAGCGTGCGCCACCACGCCCAGCTGGTTGATAATTTTGTTCAAATATTCTATTTCCTTTTTGCCCCTCTGCCGACTTATTTACTCATTACTGAAAATAGAGTACTAAAGTTTTCACATATAATTGTTTATTTATATATTTATTTCCCTAATACTGTTATTATTTGTTTGGTGTATTTGTTTTCAATTGTATATAGGTACATATATATTTATTATTTTTTATCTCCCTGATGGATTGGCATTTTCAATATCATGAAAAATGCTTCTGTTTATGTATTGTAATATTTTTGACAAATTTTCTTTTGTCTGATATTAGTTTGGCACTTCAATTTTCTTTGGGTTCCTGTATTAGCAGTACATTTTTTTCATTATTTTACATTAAACCTATTTGAATTACGTGTATATGTGGGTAATGGGGATTGAACCCAAAGTGTTCTACATCTGAGCTACACTCAAGCTCTTTTTTAATTTTTTAATTTTGAAATAGCATCTCTTTAAGTTACTGTGCACTAGCCTTGCACCTGTGGTCATCCTGTTTCAACCTTCCAACAACTGGGACTTCAGGCCTGCACTGCCATGCTTGGCCTATTTGTATTTTTTAATGTGAGGGCTATCTTATGTAGATAGCATAAATTTGGATCATAGTTTTTGTTTGTTTGTTAGTTGGTTGATTTTTCTATTCTGGCAACTTATGCCCATTGAAATATTTTACTTATTTGCTTTAAATATAATTATTGAGAAGATGTAATTTGCGTTGGGCATTTTGCTATTTGTTTTCTACATGTATTTATCTATTGTGCTCCTTTATTCCTCCATCAATCCTTTAATTTTGGTTAAATAGAAATTTTCTAATATAGTATTTTAATATTTCTGGTTTTTTCACTAGATTTTTTAAAGAATTTACAATGGATAATTTAATCAAAACAAGCAACTTGGATTAATGCCAATTTAATTTCACTATTATACACAAACCTTTGCTCCAACATAGCCCTATTCTTCCTTCTTTTTTGAAATTATACCTTTAAACTGGGTGTGGTGGCGCACGCTTGTAATCCCAGCATTTGGGAGGCTGAGACCCGAGGATCACAGTTCGCAGACAGCCTCAGCTACTTAGTGAGGCCCTCTGCAACTCAGTGAGACCCAGTTTCAAAATAACGAATAAAAAATAGGACAGGGGGTGTAGCTCGGAGGTTGAATGTCCCTGGGTTCCATCCCCAGACCCACAAAAAAAAAAAAAGGAATTATACCTTTATATATTATAAGCTGAATCTTTACAGGTTTATAATTATTATTTTATGCAATTAACTTTTAATTTGGATAAGAAATCACAAACAAAACTACATTTATGCTTTTCTATGTATTTCTATGTATTTATTTACCTATGTATTTATCTTTACTGGTGCTTTTTATTTCTTTGTGTGAACCCTAATTATTGCCTTCCTAATTGTGACTCTGTAATTACAATCTGTTGTTGATTATCTCACACTACTAGAATGCTTTGTCACTGTAAGGAAAGGGTTGAAAAATAAAAGCAACAGAAGAATTTGTGATAAGATCTGGGAAACGGAAGGCCTTCCTTCTAAGTCTTTGGAAAGTTGAAATAGAGTTTCAGACCCAGATAAGTGCTTAATAAATATGTGTGTGATGAATTAACCGAGTTAACATAACGGTTAAGATTCACACGTTCAATTATCTGAAGCTTCAGAGCTAGAAAGAATGCCAAGATGCACAGAGCCAAGCAAACCAAGATTACATTCTCGAAAAGAGAAGTTTTAGAGAATAGTTTGTAGAGTTTTCCGACCTAGTGAGTTCTCTGAGTCATATTGTCAAGAAAGGGAAATTCTAAGTAATTGATGATAGCAAAGCAATAGCTAATTCTTTTAATGAGGCTTAAAGTTCTTGAGAGAGTCAGACAAGGGCACACAATTTGCTGGCTAATAATCTTATGATTACTAATTCCAAAGTCTGTAACAGATTCCCTGAATCTGTAATTTTAAGCAAATAGGACAGACCTTCATTTGATGGCTCAGCTGATGTAGCCTATGGCACAGAGAATTCCTTACAACTCTGCTTATAGACACTAACAGTTGGAAATGGAGAGTCGCTCAAGCAGAATCCTACATAATCACCCATTTGGGGTTAGTTTACTTTATTGTGGCTGCTAAAGTGAGCTTGGCTAAACTTGCCACCTTCCATACCAATCTGTTTAGTGAATGTTTTTACTTTCACAGCCCAGCATTTTACTGCAGCTTTTCTGGATCGTGTGGTTTGCACCAGCCAGGGCAATTCCTCTAAAGAATGCGGATTATTTCTAAGCCTGTAATATGACTTTGAATTTATTGTGGAGTTTGGGAAATTGAGAACTCTAGGCTTAAATAATGGAGACATAAATTATTTGAGGTTTGATGGTCATGCGTTTCTTCAAAAACAGATTTTGAATATTTTCTCTGTGCAAGGCCCAAGTAAGGGTTGGAGATAGAACGATAACAAGACAGATTCATGCACCGCCCTGGAGAGGCTTCAAAAATACACTAACCAGTAAAATATAGATTAAATGGTCTCTTAACACTAAAATCTTTCAATCAGACTATCAATCTATCTAAAATATCTTCAATTAATTTATTGGACACTGAATGCTCTTTCCTCTTCAATTTTTTTATTTTAGTTTCTTCCTTCCTCTTTTCCTTCCTTCTTTCCTTTCCCTCCCTCTCTTCCTCCTTTCCTCCTTATTTCCTTCCTTCCTTTTATTTTATTTTATTATTTTTGTTTTGGCACTGGGGATTGGATGCAGAGGCATTCTACTTCTGAGACGTACCTCCGGCCTCAAGTTATTTATTTTTATTTTGAAGCAGGGTCTTACTTAGTTGCAGATGGCCTCGCTAGTTTGCCGAGGCTGGCTTGAACCTGTCATCCTCTTGTTTCAGCCTCTGAAGTACTAGCATTACAGTTATGTGCCACTGCATTTGGCTCAAATTCTAAGTTTTCTAAAAATGTTTCCCTGCATAGTTGGCAATAGATTCTTCCATGTACTCCTTCATTTAAGGTTTCTCTTATTTTCTACTTTTTTAAATAAAAAATTTAATTACCAACTGGTATGTGTTGAACGTGTACTAATTGTACAGAAGGGAGAGGAAGACTCTAGTGTCCTGTCTTTATTTAACAGAATAGAGGAGACCGACAATAAAAAGCTATAATGTGATTTTTAGGTTCTAGGAAGGAGTTGCATTAAAAAGAAGTCAACAATTCAACACCTGTTTATTTTGGACCTAAAAGTAGAAAAGCTAGATAATGACATATACTATTAAGATGTGCATTTAATAAGCCCTTTCATGCTTTAGGCACTTAATATATTTCATGTAACTTGTGAGGCTCTGTAAAGATGATGAAAGAGATATACAGAAAGCTAAGTCATTGCCAAGATCCCAGAACTGTGAAGTGACATTGCCAGGATTACCCTCATGCCATCTGTTCCTGGAGTCCATAACCTTTACTTTTCTGCACTACGCCATTGCAGGTCATCTATCCCCAGCTATCAGAAGTTGCCCACTGTCCTGGGACGTATGGTGTCTTTCTTCAGGGATGCTTCCCTTCTTTATTATCAAGCTTAAGCATCTGGCATGTTCTGAGTGAGTAATGAACAGTAAGGAGATATCACAGATGCCAGCACACAGCAGAAACTTGAAGAGACATTGCATATTCCGCTCAGCTTTCTGACGCTTCCCTCATCTTAAATGGCAGATCCAAGGGGCACCCTGGGCTCAGCCTGGAGCAGAGCCACAGCCGAAGCTCAGAGCTGATGTGGATCAGATTAGTACAGTTGTGTCTCACAACTGTTGTTGCAAACCACATACTGTTTTATTATTATTTTGTTTTGTTGTGTTATGTTTTTACAGCAGGACAATCCAGTGAAAACTGACCAACTCAATAATGGGTACCAGGAAATGGGAGACCACAGTAACAAAAACGCCATAAAATATGTAACATTGGCTTAGTGGGTAGATGGAAATTACTGAGAAAACTCACTGGGATCAAGAAAATCACCATGCATGTTTTATAGTGATTCATATTTGTTGAGTTTTGTTTGTAGTTAAAAACACAAATAAACTTTTCTACTGGTTCCACTTACAAAGTCATAAAAATAGGAGGGTTCTTTAGTCAGGCATTGTGGTGCATGTATGAGATTCCAGTACTTGGCAGCTTGAAACCAAAGGATCATAGGTTCCAGACCAGCCTCAGCAACTTAGCGAGACCTTGTTTCAAAATAAAAACTAAAATGGACCGGGAGTATAGCTCAGATATAGAATGACCCAATGGTTCAATCCCAATACCAGAAACAAAACAAAATAAAAACAAAGGGAGGGGGGAACATCTTTGCAAATATAAGGGGAAAGAGAACTCTGAAATTATGCAAATTTAGGGTTAGATAAAGCAAGAAAGCACTGCTCATATCCAGTCAGTGAAAGATGATCTTAAAAAAATGATTTGAATAATAAGGGTTGAATAAATTATGTCAACAGAACAGAATAACACCATGGTTTTCCACAGGCCTGATAAACTCAGCCTACAGGCAATAAATTTAGAGAAGAAAAAGCATGCATCGCTTAATAACTGTGGCATTTTTAAGGTACAATGCACCAAATACAAGGGCTGAACCATATCCTTTGTATAGTTATTAAGCCATTACGTGCGTGTTGGTGATTTCCTTCAAGTCACCAGGGTTCAACTTAAGTTATCAGATGTTACAAGCCTTGCCTCAGATACCACCCATTGCTATGGATCCCTGTGCTTCAATTACTAAGGTGATTTTCACCCGCATCTGACTCTGCTCTTTCTCTAGACTGTATTGGTCAGTCACAAAGACCGAAGCTTTGAGGTTCTTGTAAGAAAGGTCTGCAGAAGCTTTTACTGACATAGCAGAACAATCTAAGTCAGAGTTATGAACAGGTTTTAAACTCCTAAATTCTACCTGATTCACCCTCCTCCCCTCCCCTCCCCCACCCCTTCCTCCTCTTCCTCCCTCCTCCTCCTCCTCCTCCTCCTCTTCCTTCTTCTTCTTCTTCTTCTTCTTCTTCTTCTTCTTCTTCTTCTTCTTCTTCTTCTTCTTCTTCTTCTTCTTCTTCGGTGCTGGGGATGGAACTTAGGAGCATTCTACCTTCAAGCTACACCCTGGTCCATTTTGTTATTTACTTTTGACAGAGTCGCACTATGTTGTGGAGAGCCTCAAGAGGTCGCTGAGGTTGACTGTCAACCTGAGATCCTCCTGTCTCTGCCTCCCAAGTGCTGGGATTGCAAGCATGAGTCACCACACCTGGCTTATTTTTGTTTTGAAACAAGATCTCACTAAGTTGCTGAGACTGGTTTCTAACCTGTGATCATCTTGTCTACGCCTCCCAAATACTAAATCAGAAGCACCTACCCCCCCATGCCAGCCCAGCTCTGCCTGATTATTCATTTAGCCTTCAAAAAATACAATCTTTGAAGTGGGAGATTTGACCAATGTGTTAAAATGTATAATATAAATCTTATAAGAAATCTAGTCCTTGAGACCTAAAGTCTCGGGAAACTTTAAAGGAAATTTTATTTACTATTAATAAAAAATAAAAAAGCACAATTAGGTGACTACTGGACAAAAAAAATAAGTAAATAAGTAAATAAAAAACAAAAAACAAAAAGCAACACTCAGTCATTACATTTTTTTTAATTGTGCATTGTAGTCATATATCAATCACATTGGAGTACAAGACTTGAGAGGATATACAAGCACACATCATCTAATTAGCCCTCATCCAGCCCCCATCCCATTCCCTCTCCCTCCCTCAATCCCATGCTTGTTTGGTGATTAACTTTGATACATTTGTTTATGTACCTCCTGAGTTTTAAAGAGGCTCCATCCTCCCCTATTCCATACCCTCTGATTGATCACCTTAGTTGCTTCACTATAGGGCCCTTTCTATAGCTCGATCTCTTCCTGTTGCCCCTTTCCTCCTAGTTATTGCTGATTAGGGGAAGCATCTGGCTTATATTTTCTGCGATATTTCTCTGTGCATGCCGAGTTGCAAGTACCGATCCCACTCTTGACGGCCCCAGTACTGGCCTGGCTACCCGGTGGACTGATCCAGACCTCGCTGGCTCAAGCAGCGGCCTTGCCTCATGGGAGGCCCCGATTCTGGTCTCGCTGGCCCCGACACCAGCCTAACCCCTCAGCTGGCTTCAATCCCGGCCTCGGAGGCCCCAGTAGTGGCCTTGACTCATGGCAGGCTCCAATGCCGGCCTCACTGGCCCCAGCACTGGCCTAACACTTTGGCAGACTCCAATCCCGGCCTCGGAGGCCCCAGCACCGGCCTTGCCTCACAGCAGGCTCCGCTGCCAGCCTCGCTGGCCCCAGCACCGGTCTAACCCCTCAGCAGGCTCTTATCCCGGCCTCAGAGGCCTCGGCACTGGCAGTCATTATGTTTAAATTTTGGTTAAAAATGTAAAGTCTTTAAGGTGGGACTTAAGATACTCCCTAAATACCAGGTTTTTTTTTTTTTTTTAAAGTGGTACATTATAATTGCACATCTCATTAGAAAGTCAAGACCCATTTCCACAGCACAGGTATCATTATTTTAAAGGAACAAATAACTCTTTTCTGAGCATGTTATGTTGGCTTAGTGTATTCTAAAATTTTGTTTTTAAGCACATCTTAAAGAAAACACAATTTATTCAAAGTTTCCTACCTGCCGGCACCAAAGTTTGCGAAATATTTGCAGATAAGCCAACACCATAAGACACAGCGGTGCCATGTATGTCACCAGAAAGAAACAGATGTGATACATCTTGGGGTAGATTTCACCTGGAATGAAAGTCAAAATAAAAATTCACATTAAAATTGATTTTTAACATATAAAACATATAGTTCTGTTAAGATTCCTCCTTCAAAATATAAGTGTATCTTCTTTATGATTTCATTAGCATATCATGTACATAAATGGAAAGTAATTTATAATATTTAACTGCTTACCTTGACTCAGAATATGTGCATATCTACACTAGATATGAAGTTTTAATTTCACTTAATGTACTCATAGAGAAATAACAATTAGCTATTACTTAATTGGTGCTAAATATCATAGTCTATCTAAAATAAAGTGTTCAGTTATCAAAAAATCCCTTATTTGGCTTGTTGATAAACATTAATTTATATTTTCTTATACTTGCATTTTCAAAAAAGAATGTGATTTGATAAAAACCTAATGGCTAAATCTTTGGTTAAAAGGAGAATGAAATATATACTCAATTGATTCCTCTTCATTACAATAGAAATTCCCTGATCAGGAGCACAGGTATAATCCCAGTACTTAGGAGGCCAAGATAGGAGGATTGCAGGTTCGAGGACAGCACAGAGTATATTAGTAAGATACTGGCTCCAACTTAAAAAAATAAAAAAGAAAAAATACAGGTCTATGGCTCTGGGGTATAGCTAAGAGGTAGAGAACACCTGGCTTGAATCCCAAGCACTATAAAGAAAAACACCAAGCCGGGTATGGCGGTGCACGCTTGTAATCCCAGCATATGGGAGGCCATGGGAGGCCAAGATAGGAGGATCCCGGTTCGCGGACAGCCTCAGCTACTTAGTAATTTAATGAGACCCTGTTTCAAAACGAAGAATCAAAAATAGGGCAGGGGTTGTAGTTCGGAAGTAGCCCCTGGATTCCATCCCCAGTACTGAAAAAAAAAAAGAAAAAGAACAAAACAACAGAAGAATATAAGTTCCTTGAGAAATGGGCAGCTATTTCCAGTTGTATTTCCAAA
Organism: Muscardinus avellanarius; assembly: GCF_963383645.1. Classification (NCBI taxonomy): domain Eukaryota; kingdom Metazoa; phylum Chordata; class Mammalia; order Rodentia; family Gliridae; genus Muscardinus; species Muscardinus avellanarius. The sequence goes on from NC_137794.1 coordinate 12,453,552, forward strand.
TACAAATGTGGAAATTTTTGGAAAAATAAATACAATAAACACTTGATGATTTTGGTTTGGCTAGTTCTAAACATAGTACTCCTGTGTGTGTAGAAGGATACAATCAGGTACTTTCTTGAAAATGAGAATTTTGGAGCTTTGTAGAGTTACTTTTTATAGATGTTTTCTTTTTTATACTCATTTATTAGAAATAAATTCCTGTAGGGTTATAGTGATTTTAAAATTCATCTTAATCCTAAATACACCAATAATATTTATTACTTCTTTTATGCATTCATTAGATAATGTTAATTAATGGCATTGTGGCTTATTGTTCACGTTTTGACACTTCTAAAATAGACTTATTACTGACTTTCATTTCAATGTTTCTTTTTCAGTGCTGGGGATCTAACCCAGGGTCTTGCATATGCTAGACAATAGTTCTGTCCTATTACTGACTTTTAAATGGTTTAGAAGATGTTTTTCTGATACTAGTATTTGGGTTATCACAGAAGTTGATCCATTTTCACTGTAATGCAAAACAGGAAGAAGTATATCTTACACAGGTTCTAAGGATAGTAAGTCCAATAACTCAATCTAATTCTAATCGAAAGCATGTTTTCATTACTTTAGAAAGGGTCTGAATGAGGAAAGACTGGTTTTGTGAGTCAACTTTGTGATAAGGGCCAAGCACAGTGGTGAACGCCTGTAATCTCAGCATTGGGGAGGCCGAGACAAGAGGATTGCAGGTTCCAGGCCAGCCTCTGCCATTTAGCAAAGTCCACGGCAACAAAACAAGACTCTGTTTCAAAATAAAGGGGTGTAGCTCAGAGGCAAAATGTTCCTGGGTTCAATCTCCAGAATAAAAAAAAAAAAAAACTGATAAGGGCAATTTATAGTCAGAAGTTACCAATAATAACAAATAACATTTACTTAGTAATCATCCATTTAATTTTTACTCAATAAACTTGAAACATGTATTTGAGTTTAATGACCTCCACAGTCTCAGGTTCATAGCTTGCCCAGAGTTGTTGGAGTTTGACTTCTTCCTTCTGAAATTCTTCCTCCTCACCATTTCCTCCACTGTAATCTTCAAAAGGGACAGTAGGGTGTGGGTGCTGCTAGGGTGGGGGTGGGGGTGTCTAAGGGACCAATTTGAATTGCCAATTTTTAGTTTCTCTCTGGCCCAGGAGACACTCACCTACCTCATCAGTTTCCATCTTACTTTCAAGTTTACCCTGCAAAAGAGGCCAGTTACATAAAAAGTGATACAATTCCGGCAGCCAGGCTGGAGCAGTAACAAGTACCATCTCCCTTTGAATTTCTTCAGTGCAAGCTGCATTTGGTGGGTCAAGTTCAAAGGCACGGGGAGGGGGCAGGGGAGGGGCGACCTCAGCACTTCCAGGCACCTGAGGTGGCTTTGAACTTGTATTTGTTTTGAAGAAATTGCCACATGAGCATTCCGCATTAAAAATTATACCTTTGAAGCATACCTAGGAAGCCCTGCTCTTTGCATCAGACTAAACTGAGTGAAGAAAAGTCGATATGGCAGGTAACTGTTTTTAGTACCATCATTATGGTAACAGCTTGGAATTCTGAACAGATGGAAGCCAAAGCTCATTCTGCAGTGGGTATCCTCAGAAATAATTGGGAAAGTAGGTAACTCACTAGCAAATGCATTTTATGTTAATGAACACTCACACGGAGAACCGTTGATCAAGCAAAATTATACTTTTGCTAGGATAGATTTTTTAAGAAGAAAATTATACTAGGTCATTGGAGAAACATGATAGTCTTAAATTCATTTCATGCTTAGAGGCTAAGCTTATTGAAAACTCAGATATGCCTCTGAAAATTTAAGTTGTGTGTGTTCGAAATAACTTTGAAGCCCAGTTCTGCACCTGATAAGCGATATCTTCAATATATTTTATGACATACATAACAGAATGTAGCTACATAAAATCTGTTGCGTGTAAGCACTAGTTTAATTAGAATATAACATTATCAGATGACAACTATTAAATATCTGCCTCCATTGAGGGTAGATACAAGCTAAATAAATGTATTGTAATTAAACTAGTGATTCAGTGCAACAAATTATACATATTTATGTATATAATTTATTATATATTTATATATAATTTATATAAGCATATATACATACATACATATATATTTTGTTGGAATTAGGGAACAAATAAACATCCTGATGTTGCCTTTGAAATCAGAGATTAAAGATTTATATCATATATTAGACAGGCAAAGCTTAATTTTCCTCAGACAAGTTAAGGTCCATTATTCAGCCAACATATTAACCTAACTATCCAAAACAAACATTTCTCCTTCATGCTGTGCTTATCAGTGATTGAGTGGGAAAGTAGATTAAATATAATTTTCCAATATTCAACTTGACTGTTGTTCAAAGTTTATAGGGAAATGCAGTTTACCTGAATCTTTAATATATTTTCTTATTGAAACATTAATATGAATGTTTAAAATGAATGTTTTAGTTAACACACATGTAGAATTAATTAAATAGTTTGAAAGCTTCATAACAAGCCAAATTCTGTAATAATTCTTACTGTCAAGAAGGGCTTCATTATTTTTTCAGACCAGCAAGGAATCATTTTGAATAAGATTCAACAGAAGATACATTCCATATTTTATTTATTTAGTCATCTGTCGATGGACACCTACTTCTGTCGATTCCACTGTTTGGCTATTGTGAAATGCGCTGCTATAAAAATGGATATGCATGTAATCACTGCAGTATTCTGACTTTAATTCTTTTTAAAAAGTCTGCACAATGAGATTTTACTTAGCCATAAAAAGAACAAAATTACATCATTTGCAGAAAAAAACGGAACTAGAAAATGTCATGCTAAGTGAAATCAACTACTCTCAGATAGTCAAGGGTCTTAGTTCTCTGTCATATGTGAAAGCCAGAGAGAAAATAGGGGAAAAATGAGGAGAGAGACCATGTGGAACGGTGCAAGTGACATATACCCAGAGCATGCATGGATGTCCGTATCACAGGGAACCTCACTGAGGTGTAGAATGGCAACGCACTGATAAAAATGGTGTTATGGGAGGAGAAGTACAGGAATGAGGAAAGAAAAAAATTGCAACAAATATAATTGGAGATCACTGCAAATAGAAAAATCTATATAATAAATATGCATATCTTGAAATTTAAAAAAGTAGTGGAAGGGTTGAGGAAAGAGGGTGGAGAAGGAGAACAGGAGAATTGTTGAAGGAAATAGTCCAAGTCATGCTATGTCCTTATGTGAAGCTATCCCCACCAATTTCACTAACTTGTATGGGGTGGCTGGGAGAGGGTTGAGAAATGCATCCGGGGTTGCGTGCAGGTATGTTTGCACTACTTTGAACCCCAATGTGATGAATAATTACAATGCACCAATAGGATAAAAAGGAGAAATATTACCAAACCTCAATGTTTCGAGCGGTGTTTGGCAGAGAGGACATGCTCATTTGATTAAGGAATGGTGAGATGATTATTTCTTTGAGTTTACAAAAAGTTACTTTCTTCTAATAGAGTTTATCCTGCAGAACCATGGATGTATAAATGGAGCCATCAAGAGAGTGTGGGCAATTTTATGGAAGAACTTTTTAAATTACAGAAGCGCAAACAGATGCTGCTGACATAGTGAAGGTATGCAAAGGCATAGCTTACACACCACTAGAATAAGTAGCATTGGTACACTATGTGTTCTTAGGGGTTAGATGTATCCACCTGAATACGTGGTTATGGTCTTTTCTTTGAAGAAACTATGGGCATAATAAAATGATCCATCTAATAATTGCTTATCAATTATTGATTATGTATTTTAGTAATATTTCCATTAGGAGATTGTTCTTGCTTATTTTTCATCACAGAAGCAACAGCATTTTCAGAACTTTCTCCAAAGCAATTTGATAGAGATGGATCAACCACCACATCACTTTTCTGACTCTTTCTTCGCTACAATATTGGTTGTAGGATATTTATAATATCACTGTCCTCTTTCACAATTAAATTATTGATTACATTTGGAGAAAGATAAGAAATAAGATAAGAAACACAAATCATGAATTAATCCCAAATGGAAGATAATCTACTTTAGAGTAAATGCCTTAAAATTGACTTAAATGGTATTAGGCTTTTAAAGATGTTTGAGTTTTAGAGAAGTGACATGATAAAATATGATTTCCTATGTTTATGACTACCACACATACGCAGAATTTTAATATTTTAAATTGACGTTATTATAAATAGCCTAATGAACTGGATTCGTGTTATTTAAAAATCATTATAATAAAACATTTAATGAACAAAATGATTAAAACATGCTTTGAATTATTTTATACTTCTCTAGAAAACATTACATAATTAGCAATTTTATTAAACATTTAAAAAGCTAATTCATAATCTTTACTAAGTCTGATTTTATGCATGATCAACTCAATTCAAAATCACTTATGTTTGCTCTTTATATGCATGTAACTAATTGTGGGACTATTAAAATTTACTTTCAAATAGTTTTTTTAAGTGATGTCTAAAGGCTGAGTATCTAATTTTAGGTATTCAACAACTCTGTGTGTGTGTGTGTGTGTGTGTGTGTGTGTGTGTGTGTTTGTGTCTAAGGATTGTGCCCAAGGATACTCTACCCTTAAGCTACACTTTCCAGATCTTGTTATTTTTTGTTTTGAAACAGGGTTTCAAAACAAAAAGGGCTGGGTGTGTAGTTTGGAGTCAGAATGCCTCTAGGTTCAAACACAGTAATACACATATGTGTAAACCCAGTAACACACACACACACACACACACACACACACACACTCTCTCTCACAAATGTTACTTGAGTACTAAATAAATGGGACTTAAGGCATAAGAAATATATCTACCATTTGGGACCTTCCATTCATTTTATTTTAACTGCACTATTAAAGGAAAAAAATTAAAAAATAAAGATTATCCAGAAAAAAAATAGCAAACAAATTACAATATTAGAACAAAAGGGTAAATCTCAATAAAAAGATATATTTGACCATGTCAAATTACATTATATTGGGGTTATATTTAAAATTAGGAGAATTTTTGTTAATGCAATTCATATTATAATAGATGAAATAACCCCAATATCTTTTTAAATTGCTCTTGCTATAGTGAATTCATATGCTTAACTTATCAGCTATTGACTTTTTCTTCTCTTAGTTTTCAAGAAAAGCAGAAAGTTAGAAATTATCTTATATTCAAAGATTCAAATATTTAAAAGTGACATATCTTTAAGTGCCCTCTGGAACACTCTGCTCTTTTATACGTCTTTCTGGTAAACTTTCACTTTCCTAATGTTTCTCTTTCCTAAATATGAGCTACTGGGATACATTCGTCTGGAAGAAGTGAGATTGTTTCTTCATACTTCATGAGATAATTTTGTGAGTTCTGAATGCTGTGCTGAAATGTGGAGCTATTTCTGTCATTTTTTGCTGTGCTTAAATTTACACTAGCACCAGTGATGGACAAGCTCCCACTCTTAACAAGTTTTGAACCCACAGAGCATGAGGCCTATGAACATTTGTATACTTAAATTTTACTATCATACATGTCAAATGGAGAAATATAAATTATCCATAATGAATATAATTCTTAAATCAGATGATAATTATCTCTGTGATATTAACTGAGAAAACCAATTTGGATACTTTGACGCAGAGAACAGGATAGGTTCATGTACTAACTTCTAGTAATGTTGCCAGGACATGTTTCCTGGACATAGTTTTAAAATAGAAAAAGCAAGTTATATTAGAAGCCTATCAGAGAACCTGTTACTTGAAACAATATAACACTGAACCACCTTATAATACGCTGATCGTTCCAGACTATATTTTTGGATTTGTTTTCTTGAGTGATTTTTGCTGTTGTTATTTCAGAAAATCTAAAGAAAACTAACACCCAAGTCTGAATTGTAGAAAATGCTCCTCCGTTTATCCCCTTCCTGAAAAATTATGGAAACTAGAAAATGGTGCGTGTAGTATTTCCAAAGAACTCAGACAGGTGGAGAGATGTTGTGAAACTGTTTTGAGTTTCAACTCAGTTTTCACTCATTTGCAAACTTGTATGAACAAAATATATAGTCCCAGGCATACAGTGGCTACACTGATCCAATTTTCAGGTGTCATGTGAATATCACCTCCGGGGCCATGATGTACTTACCTCCCCACCGCTCATCGCACACTGTAAAGAGAGTGGTCTTATTGGCTAGTCCGGGGAGCATGGTACTACACTCCATGACGATGGCTTGAGGAATCATTATGATGCAGGAGACGATCCAGATGATGATGATGCTATTTCGGGCCCGCTTGGCTGTGCTCTTGAACATCAAAGGGTGGCAGATCGCATACCATCGATCCAAGGCAATGCAGCTGAGCGTGAGGACAGACACGGACACTGACACAGTCTAGAGGAGAGAACAGAGTTCGGGAGAAGCACCAGGCGTCAAAGGATCGCTCAGTAGATTTACCAGAGTAGAGTCACTGATTCTTTTGGAAGCGCTATTTGCATACCCAGTTTAGAGCAACACAATTCACAGTAGTCAAATGATCAACTCAGGTGTCCATTAACGGATGAATGGACAAAGACAAGGTGCTACAAACACACAGTGAAATTTTACTCAGCCGTGAAAAAGAACAAAATTACGTCATTTGTTGTGATACATAACTTAAAAATACCAATAAACGTATAAAAATACAAATAAGAAAGTAAGGTGGACACAGCAAAAAAGCAAATTCAAGGTCAATACAAAAATTCATGCAAGGGATATCTATTTTAAGAAAAGCTCTGTAAGCTGGGTGTGATGGTGCACACCTATAACCCCGATACTTGGGAGGCTGAACCAGGAGGATAACAGGTTTGAGGTCAGCCTTAGCAAATTAGTGAGGCCCTCAGAAACTTAATGAGACCCTGTTTCAAAATAAGAATCAAAATAGGGCTGAGGGTGTAGTTCAGAGATAGAATGTCCCCGAGTTCAGTCCATAGCATCAGATGAGTAAAAAGAAAGACTATATAAAAAAATAAATGTATAACTAGCATTAATATCACTATATTACTCTCATTTTGTTTTGCAATTTTTCCAGTAAGAAGGGAAATCATATCCTTAAATGGGAAGAAAAAGGAATGAAATTCATTCATAACTCAGAAGTAGAGAATCCTTTTTCACTTAAAGAAAATAATATAACATGTCTGTCTTTTAAATTTGTCATGTAGAGTCAGGCGTGGTGGCAGATGCCTATAATTCCAGTAATTGGAAGGCTGACACAGGAAGGTCGCAGGTTCAAAGACAGCCTCAGCAACTTAGCAAGGTTCTTAGCAACTGGGTGAGGACCTATTTCCAAATTAACACTTAAGAAAGAATTGGTCTTAGGGAATAGCTTGGAGGAAGAATACCCCTGGGTTCAATCCCTACAACCACACACACACACACACACACACACACACACACACACACATAAATTAATACTAATTATCATTTAGGATTTTGGTTGAAATTAATTATCATTTAGGATTTTGGTTGAAATTACATTTAATTAGCATATGTGAGTTACGGGTGCCTCATTTCATATTTTCAAAAGACAAGGGATACTCTAGTTAATTTCTAATATGCTACATACAAAGAATAGCACGAGCCATCTTCATGAGAATTCTGAATATTGGCCTTCTTATTATGATTTCCTCACTGCCATCCTAAGCAACTTGGTTCCAGCTACCAGATTAGGTTCATCCAGTCCTGATGTCAAAATAGATAACACCACCAATGATTCCTTAACTTGGAACTTTAAAGAAATAATAAATAAACATTTTATGCCTGCCTATGTTGTCATAGTCACTCTGTATAATTGTGTTTTATGTCTTCTTCTATCCTGGATGACACACTGCACTGGTTCTGATATCACTCTAAAATTCTCCTTTAAGATAGAAAACCCTTCTTGCCTCTCAATTTATTTATCAGTGTTTCTACTTTCTTCTTAGCACTTGGTACCTGGTGAATTATTATTTACTTTGCTTAGTTCTGTGTTTCTCAACTGTTAACAAAACTCTATTGCAGAAGAAAGTGTTTTTGCTTTTCCACAGCTATGACTTTGAGACCTGACCCAAAATTTAATATGTATTATGTACTTAAATATTTCTATGTTGCAAAGTCTCAATCTAAGGTAATAGATGTGGTATAAATAAGCTTTCTCTCTTTTTTGTTCCTAGCTGTATTGATCTCCCAATATGTAGCAAGGCCAGATATCTTTGCTTCATTCATTAGGAACTTTCCTGTTAATGCATTTTGCATGGATATAAGTGAGTGGAAGGGATCTAAGATTCTGTGCATAACAGAAAAGAAAAAGTTGGAAGGGAGCTTTCCAATAAGTATCAAGGTACCGCTCTCTTGTCACTTTCCCACCAGTGATCTGTATAATGTTGGGTCACTCACTTCCATCCTAAGTGATCACTCACTTCCATCACTTTATAGTTTAGGCGATGTGTATGTTCCTTTTAAATAAAGGAAATCAGCAAGATGTGATTCCTATCAACTTTGACTCTTTTACATTTCTTTGGGAGAGACAGAGAATGTAGTTAGAATCAATTTGGGGGCCAGTTTCCGCAGCATGCATTTCCTCTCGCTCCCTGGGTGATCTTGGGTAATCTATTTAACCTCTAGTTTTCAGTTTTTTCCTCTGTAAGATGTGGCTAATAGTGCCCAAACTTGGAGTTGTAAAGAGAATTAGTTGAGATATAAAATGCTTAACCCAAAGCTGCCAGATAAATGTTGTGCTTGCTAATACTTATTATCATAATAATGTTAATTACTGTTAATTTTTTTTTCATTCTGGAGCCTAGAATTCTAGATTTCAATTGAATAAAAGGCTGCATTTCAGGAAAGAACAATCACAGAAAATTTCAAGTAAAAGCCTAAGTTTGCTAAATTTTCAGCCAATTCCATTCTTAGTTCAATTTTCATGGGCTGGGTTTAGGTTGGTTGATGATTCCTGAGAATTTTTTTGTGCTTGCTACAGTGTTTTCAATTCTCCTTTTCCTCAAACTATTCTCACTCCTTACCTGTGCCTACCAGTCCTTCCCTGAAGATAAGCCAAGCACCAACAGCGCCTCGATTGCATTACTCACCCAGGAACTGGACTATGGCAGTCTTGACTGGCATAGTTGTCTGTTCCTAGCTACTGTGTCAGGGCTATTATTTATCCTCTTTTGCAGTAAGAAGTGTGAGATATTCATCAAGGCTTAGTAAATTATTATTCATGAATTAGGATCAACCTGGATGAGTGAAACTGAGTAGCGTGGTTCAAACTCAAATGTCATTTTTAGTATTTACCATCATTGTTAGATAGGATAGTGTTGGGAGCTGTCTAGACCTGAACAGCTGAGATTATCATCTTGGACCGGCTCGGCTGTGTACACAGTACAAATTGGATGGGATTTGTCTAAAGAAGATAGACTTCCAAGGGACCTGATGATATTGATAGGAGTGTAGACTTCGATGTCTTCTCCATCTACCAGTGATGCTTAACCATGTCTTCCCCTAGGCTTGTCCCATGACTGCTTTTCTGTCTTTCCTTATCTTGACCCATGATAATTTGCTGGCTTCTGTGTTTAATCAGATTTTAAGATGCCTTATTTAAAATCTTCTATAAAAGAAAAGTGCTGGCTTTAGGAGGACAGGAGATTCTCGGGACCACCTTTTCATCTGCCTCTAATATTAAATATTAAATATAATAATTCTCTCTAAATGATAATTTCTGACTCTGTATCATTTCATGGGAGAGATTCCAATCAGCACCAGCTTTCAGTAGCAGCTTTCCATAGCAAGAACACAGAACAAGTAGTGTCCACTAGAGTTAGTCTATTGATGTCAACTCCCTTGAAAGCTGACATCAAGTGCCAGGAGTTGATCCAAGGACAGTGCCTTCTCTGGTGTGCATCAAAGCGATCAAATGTACTGTGGGCATATCTCAGTTGAATCCACAAAATCTGACAGAATTCACTGAATGCACTCTTGACAATTAGTTATTTAATATTACTTGTTTCAATATCCATATTTTCAGGTATATAGGACACATTAGTATACAATCAGCATGCCATTTATAAGATTTTATTTTATTTATTTATTTTTTTTTTTGGTGGTACTGGGGTTCCTGGAAGCCCTTCTACCTCTGGGCTACACTCCCAGACCTATTTTATATTTTTGAAACAGGGTCTCTTATGCCAGCGCGGCTGGCTTCGAACCTGCGCGATCCTCCTGTCTCTGCCTCCCAAGCGCGGGGATTACAAGCGTGCGCCACCACGCCCAGCCATTTACAAGATTTTAAGGGGATATAAAATTTCATCTTCTTATAAGTGATTCTAAACGAGAGCTTTGTTATTGCTTTCTGCTTCTAGATGTGTACATCTGGTTATCTTTTTCAGTTACATTCTGATATCAGCTCATGTCATTCAATATCAAGTCACTCGAGAGATGGATCTCGTACTGATGATGAATTCTGTGAATGTATAAGATCATGCGAACAGCTTACGCCTTTGGGTTCTTGGTCTTTCACATGTGCTATGGCACCCTGTGCACAGTGTAATGCTTGGAAATTTCCTTTAATAGAAAGGGACTCTGTTTCATGCTAGAATGTAGCTATGCAAAAATTACCTAAAAAATATGACAAGTAGCAATGAAACTTTGCCAAGCCACAGACTTGTGTAATAGTCACTAATAGATTTGGAAGGTGGTTAAATAGAAGTGAGGACCAGGGAAAGCCTGCCTGACCACCCAGCATGCACCACCTCTATCTCATTTGGGTTTTGATCTTTTCCTGGCATGTTCTATACAGGGCCTCTTCAACAGTTTCTTTTTAAAAAAATATGTTTCTGAAAAAGTAGCCAATTGCTTCTGTCAGTGAGTGAAATACGTGCTCATTTTCAGTCGATGGCCCAATAAATGTTAATGGTCTTGGAATTATAGAATTATTAAAGATCTAAAGGGGTCATTTTAATTATTCAGCAAAGTTTTATTACATTTGTGAGATTATAAAGTCATCCGAGCATTTGCCAAAGTGTTACAGTATATCACTCATAAATCTAAAGGTTGTATTGTATTTAGGATAAGAAGAACATATAAATCATAGCAAATTAGTATATGCCCAATGAATCTTAAGTGCAGCCAAATAATTCTGAAATGTGACTGAGCATTATGTAATATGTTTTAAAATATTAAGTAGGACATAAATATTGTGTCAGGGATAAAGTCATTAGTTTCAGAATATCACAATGAAGGGAAAACTACTCAAATTTGAACAATAGACGTATTGTCCATTAGCACTGTTCATTACATTTGGGAAAAGGAAAAAAAGCAATAAATGTTAAGAATTTTAAAACACTAATTTTTTAAAATTATGTGTGTGTGTATGTGTGTGTGTGTGTGTGTGTGTGTGTGTGTGTGTGTTCAGTACTGGCAATTGAACCTAGGGATATGTTATCTCTAAGCTCTAACTCCAGCTTTATTTTATTTCTTATTTGGAAACCGAGTTCTACTAAGTTGATGAAGGCCTTACTAAATTGCTGAGGTTGAGTTCAAACTTGCCATCCTTCTGTCTCAGCCTCCCAAGTAGTGGAATCACAGGTGTGCATCGCCACAGCCATCTCCTATTATTACTTTTTAAATAATTGCATTAGTACATTATGATTGTGCACAATAGTGAGGTTCAATGTGAGGCAGACAGACATGCACACAGCTCTCAGTGTAATTCCTCCCACACCCCATCCCATTCCCTCCTTCTTCCTCCCTGCACCTGTTAGTAAAGTTGGTATTAATAATCTCATATATTGCCTAGTGTTATTTGAACTCTTTCTTTCCTCAATCCTCCTCTTTTCTTTTCTGGATGCCCTCCCACAATTCATTTCCTCTATTCCACAGATCTCTCTCCACATTATTTAAAATCCCTTGTTTCCTCTTTTCTCTCTAGTTTCCACTTTTGATAGAAAACGTATAGCCTTTAACTGTCTAAGACTAGCTGATGTCAGTGTAATATTCTTTAGTCTCATCTATTTTTCCTGAGAATGACATAATTATTTTTTCTTTTATGGCTGAGTAAAATTCCATTGTGTATATATACCATATTTTTGTTATCCATTCATCTTTTGATGGCTACCTATGTTGGTTCCATAATTTGGCTATTGTGGATTGTGTTGCTATAAAATGGATATACACTTATCACTGTAGTATTTTGACTCGAATTCTTTTGGAAACATACAGTAAAGTGTTATAGTTTGCTAGGTCATATGGTGGCCCCACTCCTAGTTTTTCAAAGAAAAATCTCCACAGTGGTTGAATTAATTTGCAATTTCACCGCCAGTGGGGACCTCTCTTCTCACTCTGCTCTCCACTTCAGTTACTGGTTCATGGAGAGAACATGAAGTGCTCTCAGCCCATATAAGATTCTGCACAACTAAATCCATTCTAGAATTTAATAGAAGGATTCCTGACAATTACTCCTGGGTGATCATTGAAGCTAAAAGAAATAAAAGTTTTCTGGAAGTACCAAAAAAGTGATGAAACATTAGAATTCTCTGCTTCTTATGGTTTTCCCAGTGTTCTATGCAAACACCATCAAAGTTATCCATCTCATCAATTTTTGTTCTAAGGATGTTTTTCTTTGCTATTCCTTGTACTATTTTCTCTCTCTCTCTCTCTCTCTCTCTCTCTCTCTCTCTCTCTCTCTCTCTCTCTCTCTCTTTCTCCAGCTCAATCTACTAAAAACCAATTCATGTATTTTAGCAGAATTACCCAAGCTAATATTGTAGTTAAAATAATCTATGCATGGATCTTTTTATTTCTTTTGAGTTTTCACTATTTTATAAATTATGTCTGTCCTTAAAAATTATCACTTTTATTTGTTAGAGGTCATAGAAGAACCACTGAACTGAAAACTCCTTAGAATACTTGAGTTACAAAGGACTAATCAATATAATTTCCAAAATGGCTATTTATGGTCTCCTTTAACTATCTTCAATCAGAAACCTATTTTCCCCCCTGTAAATATTATGATCACCACTGGGAGACTGAAGAAAGTAAGATGATAGGTGAAAAAAGACTATGAGAAGAAAGAGATAGCAGCCACCATTTCACTCTTTGTCTTCTTCCTAAAGGGAATACCTCCCTTTGAGTGATATGGTTGTGGCTCCTATCTTGGAAACTTTCCTTTATTCCAAAGATTTTAGATCTGTAAGAACAACCAGAGAATTTTGTTCTTAATTTCTTATATGGTAAGTAGATATAGAAAAATTGCCTTCACTATTGAACCAATAAAATAGCTAGTGATGATACTGATAACTGAGGTTAATCAAGAATATACTGTTTATAAGATCATCAGAAGGTAATCACTGTGCCAAGAGATTTATGCAAATTGTCTATGTGAACTGTCACAACAGCCATATGAGTTCATTAAAATTATTATCCTTTTTTAAAACATGGATTGCAGAGACTGTGTGTGTTTGGCTTGATAGCATACCATCTGTGATTGGTACAACAGAGATTCCAAACTAGGTAGTGTGAGAAAAACACCAAAACCTGCTGACTGTACTACACAGCTCTTTGACCACTCAACTCCTAATTCCTCAGTATGGAAGGAAAACACTTATAAAATCAGGTATCCTCAAGCTGGACGTGGTGGTACACACCTCCCTGTACTTGGGAGGCTAAGACAGGAGGATGCCAGGTTCAAGATCAGCCTCGGCACTTTACCAAACTCTCAGCAACCTAGTGACCTAGTGAAACCCTGTTTCAAAACAGAAAATAAGCTAAGGGCTGGGGGTATAGTTCAGAGATAGTAAGTCTCTGTGTTCAGTCTCCAGTAAAACAGAGAGAGAGAGAGAGAGAGAGAGAGAGAGAGAGAGAGAGAGAGAGAGAGAGAGAGAAGAGATCCACATCCTCAATTATTTGAACAGAAAGAGGCTCAATCATTAATTTTTTTGATGATGGAAAAGCTGGGGATCAAGGGAATCAAATAATTGAGCAATACTGAAAGTAATTTAATAGTTTTTTATTTTATTTTTATCCAGACAACTTGTGTCTCCAGAAATATCTTAAGTATCACCTTCCTTAAGTTTGCCAGTTACTAGGCAAGTATATTTCTCCAAATTATCCATTTATTTACCTGAGGAGCAGGACTATGATTAAAAATATTTTTTTAGTAATTTCTGTGTTTGAACTCCAAAACACATAAAAAGAATTACCTGTAAATAAGGAATCACTTTACAGAGGGACTGTCCAAAGAACCAGGTCTCAGTGATATCAACAACCAGCGTAGCTGGAAGGCAGGTGATGGTCACAAGTACATCAGCCAAAGAAAGGTTGACGATGAAGTAGTTGGTCACTGTCCTCATGTGGTGGTTCTTCCACACTGCCACACAAACTAATTGGAAAATAAAAAAGAAACAGAGAAAATAGGTATCAACTGAGGAATCACTGTGTAGCAAATTAGACTTCTGTAAAGCCAGGCATGGTGATGTCATCACTTCCTCCTGGACAAACACTGGCTAAAACTTGCAGCGGTGGCAGCTTAGCTAACCATGCCCTCCAGAGATCCAGAGTGGTGCTCAACAACTCCATAAGTGAACCCATCATCCCCGTGGGAGAACACAGTGTGATGACCTAGGGACTTGCACAGCCATGAGAAACTTTCTGGGTCTGAGGCTTTGCAGTTTAACCTGGCAAAGGTGGGATGGATTCTGCTGTTGGACATAGCAGAGGCTCAGACAGACTCAGGCTCTACATCAGTGGAAAGTGTGGGAGGAGATCTATGCTTAATACTAAATCCAACTAGTAGGATCTCTGGGATCACCACAGACACCCAATTTTAGTGAAAAGGGAAAAAGTCAGAATAGTCCAGCCCCAGCTGTGGAAAACAGAGACTCTCACATTGAGTTTGGTCTCAGAAACATCCGCCACCTGTACCTACGGAGTCAGGAAGAGACCGAGGTGCTATATCCATGGAAAGCATAGAAGGTGACCTACGCTTAACACTAAATTTAGCTCCATTGATACTGGCCATCTGGCCATCTGCAGAGACTGAGAAAGACTCAGAGACCCAGGATTGAAGCAGGAAAGGTGCTGATGACACTCAGCATCTGCACAGAGAGAGACTGCAGAGGCCCATTTTGCTGAATATCCATGTATTTATAGGTTTGCATTAATTTTTTGTTGTTGTTTCGTTTTTCATTTCTTGTTTTTTTGTGTGTTTATGCTTGTTTGTTTGCTCTTTTCCCAACTCCTCTCCCAAGCTTCTTTCCTTACATACCTACAGTCTTCTCTCCATCCCTTTTTTTTCTTCTTTTCTCTTCTTTGTCTTACATTAAATCCACTTTATATCACAATACTAAATATTCTACATTGGTTACTAGAATACTACTATATATTCATTATCTCTAATCTATACTATATACTACCTTACCAGACTCATACTCTCATTCTATTCGATCCTATTTGTGGCTTTACCTTATTCTTGCATTTATGACTTCACTTTCCTCCTCACTCAATATTCACTGTTGAATACAACACAACTTTCCCTTGGATATACCAGCTGACAACTAAAGACTTAGAGAAATCTATCAAAAGCAACAGATACAAACTTCTGAAATAATGAGAAGGAGGAATAACAGGGAAGCAATGAGCTCCCATAACACCACAGTAACAGAACCTGACAACACAGAATTGCAGAGATCTCCAGAAGGTCAAATCAGGAACGTAACTGTAGAAATAATACAGGACTTCTGAAAAGAATTTAGAGAGAGTTTGAAAGAAATAAAAGATGCAATCATTGAAGTGAAGGCATCGATTCAAACTATCAACAATCTATTAGAACACACGGAGAATAGAATCTTGCTCCTAGAAGATGATTACTCCAAAAAACAATTTGACAGGATGAATTAGACACTAAAGAAATATGGGCCCATTTAAAGAGTTAACCTAAGAATAATTGGCATAAAAGAGGGTAAAAAAGGTGAAACCAAATGGAACAACAATCTTTTCAAGGAAGTAATATCAGAAAATTTTCCAAACATAGAGCAAGAGGTCACTATACAGGTACAGGACACTTATAGAACCAACCCCCTTTAGACAAGATCAAAGAAAAGGTTTATTATGCCACATAATAGTCAAACTGATCAGTGTAGAAGACAAGGAGAGAATTTTTTTGTTTGTTTTCTTTTTTTTAATTTTTTCAGGGGTGGTGTTGGTACTGGTAATTGAACTCAGTGGTAGAGGAGCTCTATCACTGAACTATACTCCCAACCCTTTTAATTTTGTTTGTTTATTTATTTTTAATTTTTATTGGTACATTGTATTTGTACATCATAATGGGATAAAAAAAATCTTGTGTAGACAAACATGCACACATTGCCCAATTAGCCCCTACCCAAACCCCCCCCCCATTTCCTCCCTGTCTCTCCTTCCCATTCTTGGCTTAGTGGTTGACCTCAATATGTTTGTTTAAGTACATCATGTGCTTTGGAGAGTTTCCTTCTTCTCCTCTCCCATCCCCTCAGTTAGGTTGCCTTATTTGCTCCTCTATAGGATCTCTTTTTACATCTAGAGTTCCTCCTATGACCCATTTCAAGGACAGAATCTTAAAGGCAACAAAAACAAAAGACCAAGTGACTTCAGAGGTAAACCAATTAAAATCACTCCAGTCTTCCGAAACCAAGTCATGAAAGCCAGAAGGGCCTGGAGTAACATACTCCAAACTGAAAGAAAACAACTTTGCAACCCAAGATTTGTACCCAGCAAAATTATCTCTAAAATTATATGGAGAAAAAAAATCTTCCATGACAAACAGAAGCTGAAGGAATTTGTGCCTTCCAAACCACCAGAAACTACAAACTAGAGAAAATACTCAGAGAATAACTACAAAGAAGAAAAGTAGTGTCTGGATACAAAATCAGTCTTAAAAAATTAGAAGCTTTTCTGAATACCAACCAAAAATCCACTGAAAAAGAAATACAGAAAATACTTCCACTCAAGATATCCCACAAAAAATGCTTAGGAATAAACTTAACCAAGGAGGTAAAAGATCTCTACAAAGAAAATTATAAAACATTGAAAAAATAAATTGTAGAAGATTTTAAAAAATAAAAAGATCTTCCATGTTCTTGGATAGGCAGAGTAAATATCATCAAAATGGCCATACTTCCAAAAGTGATCTACAGATTCAATACAATACCCATTAAATTACCAAGGTTATTCCTCACAGACACAGAAAAAACAATTCTTAAATTCATTTGGAACAACAAAAGCCACAAAATAGCCAAAGTAATTCTTGACAACAAGAAACATGTAGGAGGAATCACAATATCTGACTTTAAACTATACTACATAACCATAGTAATAAAAATAGCATGGTACTGGCACAAAAACAGATACATAGACCAGTGGATCGGAATAGTAGACTTGCAAACAAACTCATACACTTACAGCCAATTGATTTTTGACAAAGGGGCCAAAGATATATACTGGAAAAAAGAAAGCCTTTTTTCAATAAATGGTGTTTGCAAAACTTGTTAACCATATGCAGAAAAATGGAATTAAACCCCACTTTCTAACTCTGCACAAGAATCAATTCAAGATGGATCAAAGACTTAAAATTATACCGTAGACCTTGAGGCTTCTTGAAGAAGGCATAGGCCCAGCACTGTGACACATAGGTACAGGCAAAAACTTTCTCAACAAGACTTCAAAGACACAAGGAACTAAAAGGCGAATCAATACTTGAGAGTGCATAAAACAAAAGAGCTTCTGTAAAGCAAAGAAAACTATCAAGAACCTCAACAGAGAGCCAGCAGAGTGGGAGATTTTTGCCACCTGCACCTCCAATAAAGAACTAATATCTAGAATATACAAAGAATTCAAGAAACTCAGCACTAAGAAAAAAAATAACCCAATCAAAATGGGCAAGTGAACTAATCAGGAACGTCATGAAAAAAAAAATTCAAATGGCCAATGAATACATAAAAAATGCTTAACATCATTAGCAATCAGAGAGATGCAAATCAAAACTACTCTGAGATTTCACCTAAATCCAACTAGAATGGTAATCATTAAAAACACTAAGAACAAAAAATGCTGGTGAGGATGTGGAGAAGTGGGAAATTTACTACATTGTTGGTAGGATTGCAAATTAGTACAACCACCTTGTAAAACAGTATGGAGGATCCTGAAAAGAATGGTAACAAACTTACCGTATGATCCAGCAATACCACTTCTAGGTATTTACCCAGAAGAATGGAAACCAAACCATCAAACTAATGCATGTGCATCTATGTTCATAGCTGCTTAATTCACCATAGCCAAGCTATGGAACCAGCCCAGATGCCCATCAACAGATGAATTGATTACAAAACTATGGGTATGAACACAATGGAATTTTACTTAGCCATAAAGAGAAACAATTACTTTATTTATAGGTAAATGGATGGAACTGGAGAACATAATGCTAACTGCGATTAGTCAGTCACAAAAAATAAGAAGTTGGATGCTTTCCCTAACATGCAGAAGCTAGGGAGAAAATGGGTTATAGGAGGAACTCTAGATGAAAAAAGAGATACTATAGATAAGCACATAAGATGACCTAACTGAGGGGATAAGAGAGGGGAAGAGGGAAATTCTCTAATGCACACGATGTACATTAATAAACATAAATGGGAATCACGA
This sequence comes from Muscardinus avellanarius, assembly GCF_963383645.1. Lineage (NCBI taxonomy): Eukaryota > Metazoa > Chordata > Mammalia > Rodentia > Gliridae > Muscardinus > Muscardinus avellanarius. The sequence continues at coordinate 12,472,277 of NC_137794.1, forward strand.
AGCAAACATGAGAAGGAGGGAGGGTAAAGGAATGGAGTGAGAATTGGGTAAGGGCTAATTGGGTGATGTGTGCATGTATGCCTCCACCATCTTGTACCCCATTAAGATGTATAACTACAATGCACCAATAAAAAATAAAAATAAATAAAAAATAAAATAAAAGCAAGAGCCCTGCTATTGCCAAATACTGACCCGGATGGTTCATGTGCTTGCGTTGTTCAATCCTGGTAACAATCTCAAGGGACCACTTTACCCACATTTTATACGCAAGCACTCATGAACACAAACTGTGGTTACTGGATTTAGCTCTGGGTGAAACAGGTCTTTCCACCACATAGGAGGCCTTCTTTCAGGAAGTGAGGGAACTGTCACAAAGCACTCGTGAATACTGGAACCATATCTTTTTTTCCTTCCTATTACATCTGATGGCCTCAATATCACCCTCAAATCAAACGTTCTTTTCAATATTCCCACAGCTGGTCTCCTCATTACTTTCTGGAACATTCCCAGTTTAAAAGCTGTGCTCTTTACTGAAGGAACAGTCGATTTCTCCTTTTCTATTCTCCATCTGCCTGGTGTATAGAGAGGTTCAACATCACTGGCTCCAAAATGCCATACACCTGTGTTCAGCTACCCGACTCATTGATGGGTTTGCTTTACTGCAAGTATCTGTGATTGTTTCTGGGGTATAATTAACCTGCCAAGGGTGTCACCTAAACACCCAAGTCATACAGTAATTAGTAACCTTATATAGTGCAGAAACAAAAGCACATTTTGTTAAATTTAAGTCACCGCATAAGAATTTCATTTTGACAATTATGTACCATTTATTAAAAGTTTAATGTGCTGAAAATGCGTTTACTGGCCCCTAAGGCTAAAATTGGCTATCAGCTACTAATTAATATAAATTTAATAAAATAACTTAAAGTACTTCACCTCTCCCTCCAACTCCAACAAAGGTGAGCCTTAATTAGATTAAACTATAGTTATTATTTGAAAATTATGATGTTGAATGATCACACACACACACACACACACACCCTAGCAATTGACAACTACATTATCACAGTAATGAGAAAACTGGCAGAGGTCCTATTTTTGCTACTTGGTCCACATATGGCCCAAATGGTGGAAGCTTAGATCTAGAAAAGGGCTTACAATGTAAGTAATTCTCACCTAACTTTTTACTTTACATATTTTGGAGTGTTGTGAAGACAGTTAACACACTGTATTTAATGAATTTTAAAGGAAGGATCTTTTCAGTAACACTTCATCAGTTCTTACTGATGCCCTATACTGAGCACCTTAAATTATTAGTAAATTATTTAATGGCAATAATAGTAAGAAGTGAATGCTATTACCATCCTTTTTCAACAAGTATGTTAACCTACCTAAGAAAAAATAACAAGTAACTACTAGAGCTTGCATTTAAATCAGTGTATATGTGCGCGCACATGTGTGTGTGTGTGTGTGTGTGAGAGAGAGAGAGAGAGAGAGAGAGAGAGAGAGAGAGAGAGAGAAAGAAAGAGAGAGAGAGAGAAAGAAAGAGAGAGAGAAAGAGGGAGAAAGACTTGCTTTTGAACTCAGGAGCATTCTACCACTAAGCTATATTCCAAGCCTTATTTATAGTTTAGTTTAGTTTATCATTTTGCTTTTTTTTTTTTAGTACTTGGGATCAAACCTAGGAATATTCAGTCTCTGAAATACATCCCCAGCCCTCTTTGTTTTTTATTTTGAAACAGGGTCTTGTTAAGTTGCAGAGGGTCTCCCTAAATCCTGAGGCTAGCCTGGAAACTGGAGCTCTCCTGTTTCAGCTTCCCAAGTACTGGGGTTATAGATATGTGCCACCATCTCTGGCCTATTATCTCTTTTTGTTTTCTGTACTGGGAATTGAAAACAGAGTCTTTCTACCTCTAAGCTACATCCCCAGCCCTATTTTTTTAAATAGGGTCTTGCTAAGTTGCTTAGAGACTTTGCTAAGTTGCCGAGGGTTTCCTCAAACCTGCTGTCACCATGTCTCAGCCTCCCAAGTACTGAGATTGCAGACATGTGCCACTATGCTTATTTTATTTTTTTATTTTTGAAACATGATCTTGCTAATTTAACAGGTGTTGGCCTCCAACATGCAATCCTCCTGTGTCAGCCTCCCATGTACTGGAATGACAGGCATGTGCCATGGTACCAAGCTTTGCACATAAATCTCATTCCCTGTGCTTTGTCATGCTATATACTTTTGAAGAAAATAGAAAAGAGAAGCTACCAACCTTTATTTAGTAGAACTCTAGAAAGGACCATACACTTTTTTCATTGGCAATCGTTCAGTCTAGCCTGTCACTGGGTGCATGAATAATCACCTTTGCAACATCTCTGATCCATTTGGCCTGGATTTGTTAAATAATAGAGAAGTCAGAATATACTGAAGCCCCTGAGTTTACTTTGTAGTAGCTTGCATAACCTACGAGCTCTTGTCTACCCTGAGTTCAAAGCTGGTTCCCTTGTAGTTTCTCAATACTGGTTTTTTATTCTTAGAACCCAAGGAATAAACTTTATGTTTTCTTTACCTCGTTCCTGTACTGATTTCCTAGAGCTAATGTAAAAAAAAAAAAAAATCGTTCTAGAAACTGGTGTCTTAAAACAAGCCAAATGTATTGCCTCACAGTCTAGAGGCTAGAGGTTTAAAACTAAGTTACCAGCAGGCTGTGCTCCTTCCGAAAATCACAGGTAACCCCGTCTTTGTCTCTTCCTGCTTCTCATGGTTTGTCAGCACCTTTGCTGAATCTGGTAATCTTGTGGCTACATAACACTAGCCTCTACGTCTGCTGTCACCGGATGTTCTCCTCTGTCCCAATCTTTGAACAGCCATCTTATAACAATCATTCTGGATTAGAGGGTCAGCCTAGAGCAGTATGACTTCATCTTTAAAAATTACATTTGTAATGACCCCATTTCCAAACAAGGTCACCTCCTGAGCTAATGGAGGCCACGACTTCATCATGTCTTTCTTGAGGGGGGTAGCACATTTCAGCCCGTACCAGTATTCATTCTAATATTTAAAGACCACAATTATGTCCACTGCCTTAGCCTTTGTGTTGCCAGTCTCAGGATTTCCACAATCATCACATGCCCCGCGAGGGTACCACATCCTACATCGTCCTGTCCTTTTATTCTGACCATACTCCAGGCTGCCAGGGATGGCTCTAGAGGGCCCCCCTGCACTTGCACACAACATTCCAGACACAATCTGTCCAGAGAAGCGAGAAGGGTGAAAGCTTTGCTGGCTAATCTCTCTGAAGGCAGTCAGAGATCCTGTAAGCTTTCCTAATAACCAAGCCAAACTCCGTTTGGACCACATGTGTCTAATTACTAAAAAAAAATTTTGGTATAAATATTAGAGTAAATCTTAACACTTGAATTTTAGGGAGGTAAAATAGGAAAAAAAGAAATCTAAAAATAAATATGATTGGAACAACTGGAGAAATTTGAACTGGGGCTTTATGTTATATTGCTGTGTCATTTAGAAACAGATTAAATGTAGTGTTTACCCTGTGTCAGTTCAACTATTTATAGACTGTAGCTATGCTTACATCACAGCACTTCCCTTCTCTGGAAAAACATCGCCCTCATATACAATAAGAATTTTATCTCTCCTCACTCTGGTCTATTATGAACATATACCGGATTTTTAGTACCTTTTCTAAGTGACATCTCAAAAAAAAAATACACACATACCTCTGGGTGCAAATGCCCTCATGTTTCTAAGCAAACCTCCATGTGTTCAGTCACTCACCCATTTAAGTCCCGAAGGTCCAATGTGAACACTTCCTACTTATGATAGCACATCAAATTCATGCAAAATTAAATTCACCACCCTCGTCTAGATTCCTGTACTCCTCTGCAGTGTAATTTCCTTCTTCTTTCTCCCAAGTGGCCAACGCTTGAAATCTCTACCTCTATTACATTATTTTATTCATATTACAAATACCCAATGTCAGAACCTTGTAACCATTAGCTGCAGTGTTGCAGTGACCCCCAAATCATTTCTCCTACATGTATCTTTCCTTACTCCTGTGTATTTCACCCATTGATGTTATTAGCTCAAATTATATTAGCCCTCTAATGTCAGTAGGAGCTCTCTTTTCTTTAGAACTAAGTTCAGATTCTTCAGATTCCCGTTCTTAACATCGAGGTCCAGTTGAACCCTCCCTACCACCTTGCCCCTCTCCACATAAAGTATTTGAAACACCTGGATAAATTTGCTTTCTCACTCTGTATAAAACATATTCCATGTACAGGCCATTGTTCATGTCATTTCTCTCTAGAAATGATCACAATCTGTCTTAATCCTTTTTCAACCAATGATTTTCCTCAACTACCCAAGCCCAACCAATGGCCCTAATCCTCTCTCCAAAAAAGTTTCTAATTCATGACGGACATGGTGGTGCACACTTGTAATCCCAGCACTTGGGAGGCTGAGACAGAAGGATCGCACGGGTTCGAAATCTCCTAAGTAGCCTAACTCAACATTTTTTTTCCTTTGAGAATATTATCACACTTTACCTTTTAATATAATGAAATACACTCTAATCTTATTGTGGATCATTATGGACCTTTTTGTATTTTTTTAATCTCCCTAGAGGCACAAAGACCCTTTATCACTATTTGCTAACCTTTCTCTTTTCCTTGCTTTTCTTGGTTTCTTCAGCTCTTCTCCTAAAAAGAAAATGTTGCCCAGAACATAACTTTACAATATCTATTAATGAAATAGACTTGCGTATACACTTATAATATGTGGCTATTTTTGTATGGTACATTCTCCCATGAGCAAATTTTTTTAAAAGAAGAGAAAAAAATCCTAATAGAAAAAAAAGAACAATTATTCTCTTCTTTCTTTTGAGTGAACTCTGAGAGACAGCAAAGAACTCAGGGTCTCCAGTACTCTCCTGGACTGGAGACCACCCTTTCCAGCTCTCCGGGCACTGCCTTCTCAGCAGCTTAGGCAAATTCCAAGAGCTGAATTTCATACTACTTTTCAAACCAGTTCTGTGAACGACACATCAATATTAAGGTTTGTTCTCAGCTCATCTGCAAGTAAGATACCTGCCTCCCTTAACCAAGAACAATTGAATATGTAAGGGGCAAAGAAGCTGATAGGAATATTGCAGGTGTGCTAAAACTGCCCCTTTAACAAGGACTTCACTGGAAACCAGGTTTCTGAAAGGCAGAGGTACCAAGAGGGCAACAGTCCTCCTTTCTTCAGTGTCCTTCTTCTCATCATTTGGCTTCCATCTCTTTCCCTATAAGGATGAGATGATGCTTGGCTCCTGCCCTTTCTCTGCCAGACACTTAGCTGCAGGCGGACATCTTCAGGTCAGGATACACAGAGAGATTTAAAAACCGTACACAAATACCGTCTTTAGAATTGACCTGATCTACTTGCTTGTTATTGTATGGACTGGAAACTAAAGTCCCCACTCAGATTCACATGGGTAAAATATTCATTGCAAAAATTCATTGGTTATTATAATCAGCAATTAAAGTGGCTGTTTTAAAAATCTATCATATTGCAAAATCACTTTCTGAAATCAATGATTGTACTTAGAAAGATCTAAAGGCAGTTGACATACTGCTCATGCACTGGTTAAGAGCTTACAGGTTCTTACTGGTCCATATGCTGGTTCAGAAGCTACTTGATTAAGAACAGCCAGATGTGTTGTGCACACTTTTAATCCCAGAATTCAAGAGGCTGTCACAAGAGGATCACGGTTCGTGGACAGCCTCAGCTACTTAGTGAGACCCTCTGCAACTTAGTGAGGCCCTGTTTCAAAATAAAGATAAAAAATAGGGCAGGGGATTTTGCTCTGAGGTCAAATGCCCTTGGGTTCCATCCCCAGACTCACACACAAAAAAAGAACATATAAACTACATAGGTGAGATTGCATCATTTATTTATTTATTTATTTATTTATTTATTTATTTATTTATTTTTTGCAGTACTGGGAATTGAGCCCAGGAGCATTCTACCTCTGAGATACACTCCCAGCTCTATTTTTTATTCTTTATTTTGAAAGAGAGTCTCATTAAATTGCGGAGGACCTCACTAAGTAGCTGAAGCTGGCTACAAACCTGCGATCCTCCTGCCACAGCCTCCCAAATACTGGGATTACAAACGTGTGCCAGCACACCTGGCTCAAACTTTTATTAAACTTATTAATGGGTCTTGGAATCTCAACTAATAATTGACTATAAAACATGGTATGAAATGATGACTTTAGATGGTAGAAAATTAGTTTATTACTACACATTTTAAAAAGACCTGTACTACCTATATCAATTTTATTTTCAGGATTTACAAATTTACATAAGTTTTGAAATGTGAACTAGAGTATAGATAATATGCTGAGTGAGATGACACAGACAATGACTGTATGATATCATTTATATAAGCTACCAAGGACAATCAAATCAGGGACACAAAAAGTATAAAGACTTTTAGTGGGGCCAGGTGGGAAGAGAATGTTATTATTTTATGGATAAAGAATTTTCTTTTGAAAGGCAGAAAAAGTTCTGGAGCTGAGTGGTGGTGATGATTGTGTGACAGAGTGAGTATATTTAACACCACTGAATAAAATACTTAAACTGGGCAAGATGGTAGAGTTTATGTTATGTGTATTTTAGCACTATTTTAGTGACCATTTTCTATAATAAGAAAGGAATAAAGTGGAAAATTCAAACACTAACAAATTTCCTCAGAATATTCATTGTCTAAATCAGTTGTCGTTTTCTTTCTTTTTAAAATTGCATGTGTTTAAGCCGGGCGTGGTGGCGCACGCTTGTAATCCCCACACTTGGGAGGCGGAGACAGGAGGATCACGCAGGTTCGAAGCCAGCCGCGCGCTCTGGCTTAGGAGACCCTGTTTCCAAATAAAAATGTAAAAATAGGTCTGGGAGTGTAGCCCGGAGGTAGAAGGGCTTCCAGGAACCCCAGTACCACACACAAAAAAAATTGCATGTGTTTAAGAATGGATGCGTCATAAAAGCACAAAAACCGTACCTATGAATGAAGTAGCTTGATATTTCGATACTAGTGCAGACTGTACGTTTACATCAGGAATCTCCTCAAGCACTCGCCACTTCTTCATGGTAAGAGCTTTCTAAATCCTTTCTCTTAGCTTTCTGTAGTATACAGCATATTACTAGCAACAGTCATCCTAGTAAGCAGTAGCACAACACAACTTCTTGCTCCTCTCTACCTGGAACTAGTACCCATGGATCAGCCTCCCTCTATCCAGCACTCACTCATCCCAGCCTCTTGTAACCACCGTTGCCATCCCTCCTGCTCTGGGATCCCCAGATGCCTGAGATCATGCAGCGCTTGTCTCTATGCCTGACTTACTCCATCCACAGCCTCATTTCCCTTTCCAGATATATTGTCACAAAGGACAGGATTTGCCTATTTTATGGCTGAATAGTATTCCGTTGAAGACCGGAATCCCATTCAGGAATCCTAACTGTGAAGGCATCGCCGTTTCTTTTTCTGTGCCTCAGTTGATGGACACTTGGTTGTCTCCATTCCCTGGCTGTTGTTAATATACTGCAGTGAACACAGAGGTGCACGTATCTCTTTGACATGTGGACTTCATTTCCTCTGGATATATATACTCAGGAGTGGGATTTATGGTCCTATGGAAGTTTCAACTTTTTTTTTTTTTAGGAACTTCCATATTGATTTCCACAAGGGCTGTACTAATTTACACTTCCACCAAAAGGATCCCCCTTTCCTATATTCTTGTCAATACTTATTATCTGTAGCCTTTTAAAAAATAACCGTTCCTCCTGGGGTGATGTTTGCTGTATAGAAATGGCCAAGGAAAAGTATAGTGGCTAATTTCGTGATTGTATATTTTTAAGCATACAAACAGCTAAAATAGTGAGATATATACAATTTTTCAAAAATAATATAGTTCAAATATATCAGTTTGGTGTTAAAGACAGCAGCCATAAAACTTTCACAGAAAATAAGTTGCTTATTTGGGAAATCAAAGTATTACTTATAGTAAGCAGAGATATAGCCATATATAATGTTAATGAACTATTTTGCTATTTCTTACACTTTTATAACTTACATGCCATATATAGATATGTATACAAATGTGCACGATATCAATTTATCCATTGTTTTTTGTCATATTGCACACATAACCATTTCAGAAAACTTTTCCCAAAATACTGTAGTTCCACCTTTTGCCACAAAGGGTCACTAAAAGCCTTTGAAACTTCTTACCTTTACACTTCAAGGCTGTTGTAAGCGTTAAATCAATAGCCATAGTCTTTAAAATGTAGAAATAAATATATTTGCTTAATTTGGATTTTCTAAGCCAAAAAGAGTGCTTAAGAGAGAATAAAATGATAGCCATCTTCTAAATTAAGTACATATAAAACCAAGATGAAATAAAATATTTTTTCTAAAAGAAAAAGAAAAAGAAAAAAAAGACAACTTAGTGAGACTCTGTTTCAAAATAAAGAATAAAAATAGGACTGAGGGTGGAGATTGGATATAGAATGCCCTGGGTTCAATCTCCAGTACCTCATACAAAACAAAACAAAAAAAAACAAAACCCACTATATTGAGATAGATCATGGAGTGGAGTCATCTAGAATTACTGCAAAGTGCAGTAATTTCTGAATGGGTGAAACAAACTTCCCACACATTACCAAGCCACCCCTTTTTTCTTATCTTTCTTCCACCTTTCCATTGTCATTTTGGCATTCTGGTGTCTGTTTACAACCATTGGTTTCATTTTCTCCTCTTTCTGGACCAATAGCTCTCCCATTACCCCATCCCCACACCTTGGCAAACTTGTCTATTCTTAAAAAAAATGTGTCACTTCCTTTTCTCCATGTTTGAGGGGTAGGGTATTACCAAGAAATACATCTATGCTGTGAAATAGGCCACCCAAGAGGTTATCTATCTATCTATCTATCTATCTTTATTTATTTATTTATTTATTTATTTATTTATTTTTTGTTGTACTGGGGTTCCTGGAAGCCCTTCTACCTCCGGGCTACACTCCCATACCTATTTTTACATTTTTACTTGGAAACAGGGTCTCCTAAACCAGCGCGCGCGGCTGGCTTCGAACCTGCGCGATCCTCCTGTCTCCGCCTCCCAAGCGCGGGGATTACAAGCGTGCGCCACCACGCCCGGCGGTTATCTATATTAATAGACAGAAAACCCTTCAAAAATAAGTTGCTATAGCCGGGCATGGTGGCGCACGCTTGTAATCCCCGCGCTTGGGAGGCGGAGGCAGGACGATTGCGCAGGTTCAAAGCCAGCTTTGCTGGCTTAAAGAGACTCTGTTTCCAAATAAAAATATAAAATAGGTCTGGGAGTGTAGCCCGGAGGTAGAAGGGCTTCCAGGAACCCCAGGACCACCAAAAAAACCAAAGTTGCTATACATGAAACCACAGTGATATGTTTCAAAACTATCTTCAGTCGTCATTCACTTAAAATATGAAAGTCTATAATTTGACAAATATCTCTCACGAGCACCTGCTTATCATGTGAACGTGGGTAGAGATCCTTGCAAATCCTAATGGTGTCACGGTGGTGTTGATACCAGTGAGGGCATATGGGGAATAATTAAGATGCCACAACTAATAATTTGCCCGGGGAGAGCTTTAGAAAGGCAGCCTCTTCACGCACGCAAATGCGCAGGAGGAAATGTGTAGAGGAATGCTACGGAGCTGAAGCTCGAGGGAGAGCATCATTTACAGGAATCAAGTCCAAAAACAAAATCTCCAGAGAGGAAAGAACAAGAGAGTGGGAAAATAGGCTTGTCAATTGCCTCTGAGTGGTGTGATTCCTCCCAGGGAGGGGCAGGTACTGCCCGAGAACAAAATCAACCTTCTGCGCCATGCAGCCTGAGACCAAAACAGCACTGTTACTAATAGGCATTCATAGCCCTCTCAGGCTGGCCCGAAGGGAAGGTCAGGAGGGCAGAAAGCTCCACGCTCTGAGCATCTGCTCCTCTACTGATGTCTATATCTAGGGCATCCTTAAAATCTCACTTCAGTGGTATTTGGTTTGGGGAAAATGTCAACCTCTCGGGTATCATCCGTGTCTTCTGACTCTTTGCAGGGAAATCACCCCCAGTGCCCGGCCCGTGTGCAGCCTTGCAGAATCGCACCTGGATTTCTGCCCTTTCCTGGCAGCTCCGAAGGAGCATGTGGTCCCGTCTCCTCTTTGATCACTTTGTACTAATGAATATACACAGGTGACATGCCCTGCACTAGACATTCGACTGCTGTTCATCTTATCTTATGGCCTGAATGAACTTATATCGGGATCTCTTTTGTAGAGACACGTTAACGCTTTCGATGTACATATAGGTCAAAAGATATGCTATATTCAAAAACTTTTGAAAATCAATGACAGAGGGTAATTTATAAGCCAGAAGAAAAAAATGTATCACCTTCAAATCATCATACAGAAATTAAAAGCTAAGTTCTCAGAAAATATTTTAGTCTTTCCCATAAAAAAGTGATTCCCCAAAATCAGGATTGTGTAAACAATTGCATCCAATTGCCATCTCTATTCAGCATCTCGCTGTGGCCTGTAAAATTAAGCAATGCAAAGAAACAAAAGAAATGACCTTTGGAAAGGATTAAGTAAAACCTATCATTATCCCAAAAGGGGCATACGTTGGTGAGAGAATTGAGGAAGAATCTCTAGATAAACCAGTAAGCGTGTGTGTGTGTGTGTGTGTGTGTGTGTGTGTGTGTGTGTGTGTTTTACTTGGGATAGAACTGAGGGGATTTTCACCTCCAAGCCACACCTCTAGCCCTTTTTATTTGAAAACAAGTTCTCAGTAAGTTGCTGAGGGTTTTGCTAAATTGCTGGGACTGTCCTCAAACCTGTAAGCCTCTTGTCTCGGCCTCCCAAGTACTGAGATTAGAGGTGTGTGCCACCATGCCTGGCATCATTCATCCTATTAAATAATTTATCACATTTGCTGAATATAAAGCATGATTGCTATAATTTGGGTCTTACATGTCACTGAAGTTTTCTGTGATGTTCGCTCCCCATGATTGCTGTTGGGGGATGGTGGAGCGTGGAGGTGGAGCCTAGTGGGAGGTTTCGGGGTGCTGAGGGAGTGTCCTTCAAAAGGACTGTTAGACCCTGGTCCTTCTTCTTTCTCTTTTCACTTTGTGGCCATGAGGAGAGATGCTTTGCTTCACCATGTGTTTGCCAAATGGAGCTGCCCTGTCACAGGCCCAAAAGCAATGGAGACAACAGAGCAAGGACTGGAGCCTCTGAAACTGTGAGCTAAATAAACCTTCTGACTTTGTAAGTTGATTGTATCATGCCTAGTAATGCAAAGCTGACTAGTAAAGACTATATGACCTATACAAAATCAATCAGTAAAATATACTCTGCATATGCAAAATCAACTTGGTTCCCAATAAGAGATAATAAGAAAATGATATTTTAAAAAGAAAATGATATTTTATGGTATTGATACCATAACATTTTTGGTGCAATACCATAACATTTTCAATATCTAGGAAGATGCTAATGAGAGATGCATACAATTTCTATACCATGAAATTTCATGAACACTGCAAAATAATCTAAATAAAGAGACAGATGGATTATAATCATAAACTAGAAGGAGTTTGGTAAGGCGATCAGTTTTCTTTAATACTGACTTAAAGAGTCAATACATTCACAACTCAAACTTTATCTTTCTTTTGGTGAAGCATGACAAACTGATTTTAAAATTTATATGAGAATACAACAGGCCTGAATTCTCCAATATGATGTTGAGACAAAAAATCGAAAGAATTCAGAGTATCAGATATTAAATATTATTATAGAGCCTCAGTAAATAAAGCAATATGAGGTTGATACAAGGATAGAAAAATAGTTGGAAGGAGCAAAACAAGAAGTTAAGGTCCACTCTTACACTGAGGGACTGCTGCTGTATGGCAGAGCGCTACCCACTGGAGGATGAAAGCAATGTTCCCTCTATAAATTGCTGTGAGTCCATGAAATCTGATTTCTGTGACACCTCATAAACACATATTAATTCTAGGTCAACCATAGGTCTACATTTGAGAGATTAAAAATGATTTTTCTTTTTCATGACCTTGAGGTACATGTGCCTTTCTTAGGTGGGTTCCCTCCAAAATGTTAAATAGAAATGTTTGAAAATTAAACAGCCCTAAATTTAAGGAATGGCAAGAGAGTGTAAAAATGTACTCCACCGTGAGAGAAGTTATTTAGGACACATTTGTTTGAAATATGTCAGTTTTCTTATGTTTTGCTTGTAATTAATGTTCTCTCTTTTGTACCTGTTATTCTTTTTCAGATACTTGTATTATGGAAGGATATGTATAAATACATACAAACCATAAATGTATCACTGGACAATGTACCATGAAGTAAAAATTCCTCTGTAACTACTATTCAGACAAAGAAACAGGATATACTGAGCTCCTCAGAAGCACCTTACCACTTCCTCTCTACCAATAGGCCCTCTGGCACCAAGAGAAAACCTCCATACTGATTTATAACACTGTAGACTGAGTTTTCCTGCCTTTAACTTTATCTAAATAGAATAAAAACGTGTTAGCATGTATCTGACTACTTTTACTCATGATTACATCTGCAAGAGCATCCGTGTTGCACAAAGAGCTGAAGGTCCATTCTCAATGCTGCAGAGTACTCCAGCATAGGTGTTAGAGCTCTATTATGGACGAAAATTTTGCTTTATTCTAATTTGGGTTGTCGTAGACAGGCTACTACTAACATTCTTGTATGTGTCTTTGGCGTGCATATATGTTAATTTTGTTGCTTATATATTTAAATGTAAAATTGTTGTCACAGAGCATAAATCTTACTACCATTATGAAGGAAGAGCCAATGAATGTTCCAAAGTGCTTGTTGTAGTATCAGCTTTAATTTCATCAGGAGGGGTGAGTATACTGGGTGCTCGATTTATTTCATCAACGGTACTTTCAGGATGTTTTATCTTCTAAAATACTAACTTATGTTAATCTTAGAACATTTTATATGTGTATTGGCTATTTGAAAATGGAATAGACCATTATTCGCTAGGATTTTTGTTACTTTATGGAAGTCTTAAAAATGTATCAGGCAATTCAAGACTACTTCAGGCTGTGTTTTCTTTCAGAATTAATGAAATGGTTTCTTGGCTTACATTTGGACCTGTTCTAAAACCGGGTATACTTTAAACTCATCTAGTCAGTTCTCTCACTTACTCATAGTATTTTGTGAAGTTTTACATTTTTACTATCTAACACGGTAGTTTATCTTTCCTAAAATTCAATGTATAATTTTACATCATCTTTTACTTTTATCTCCTCTAGTTAGGAGCTCTATTTCTGAATGTGGTCGATGCCCTGTGAACAATTGCTGAACAACTAATATAAAATTTATGTGACCCAGATATTACTTTTGACATTAGAGAATGCATTATGAATATTTAATACTGAATAGGAAAACATTTAATAAAAGTGAAGAATAGTAACTATTTCTAATGTTGCGACTTACATCATTTTGCTCACCTAACTCCCTGAAATGGTATCTAAACATGTCTTAGATGAAGGCTGAAGACAGTAGAATGATCTTTTAAGATGGACCAATTAAGCGTTTCCACCCAATGATAAACTGAGGTGAAACCTTCTTGTATGGCTATATTGCTCCTACACAAATTTAATGAACATATTTGTATTTACTGCTTAATTATGACATGTTTAACTTTTTAAATAATTTTAAGGCCTGTTTGGTCTCTGCCTTTAAATGCAGTTGCTAAATTGAGTAAATAATCGGAAGCAAAGGCTGTTTCTCTCTCAAATATTACTAATTTTAGGCTTGTTCAGTATTATGATATTCCATTGAAATTGTGTAATAGTGGACAGAGACTCCTTTTAAAAGCCAGCTTTATTGATTTGAAAATCAATAAAAACAAATACATCTTTGTTTTTCACTTGGCTTTATAAAATATCTCTCTTGTACTTGGGATGCTGAGATAGAAGGGGTGGCAGGTTCAAGGACAGTGTGCTGTGACTTATCAAGACCCTGTTTCAAAAATAAATAAAAATTTAAAAGACTGGGGTGTAACTCAGAGATAGAATGCCCTTGCGTTTAATACCCAATACTTCAGCTACTTAGTGAGGCCCTTTGCAAGTCAGTGAGACCCTGTTTCAAAATAAAGACTAAAAAACAGAGCCGGGGGTGTAGCTCAGAGGTAGAATGTCCCTGGGTTCCAGCCCCAGTGCTGAAAAAAGAAATACCCAATACTATGCACACACACACAAAATCAACCAAGCAAACAAAAAACATGCATACACCCATCTCCCTTTTATTGGATCTTAAGACATTCATTTCTCCAATCATGTAGAGTTTAGAATGGTATAAAGACTTTTTTAAAGAGAGAAAAAAGTACCTAGTCTTTAAATAATCTTATGACCTGATTAAAATTATTCTTTTTGAACAAAAACAGATATAGTAGATGTAAAGTGCATGCACTTTGTAGTTAAAGAAGCCTAATTCATATTCCGACTTCAATATTCAGTTAACTGTGGGCACGCTATATAGCTGCTCTGAGCTGTGGCTTTGACATACATATGATTGAGATACGTGTGCTGATCGCATAGAATTGTTTTAATGAACAAAACTACTTGTTATGCTTGGGACAGGAATGCATGAAGATGTACATTAAAGATTATATTCTTTGCAATAGAGTAAAACTTGCTAAAAGTCCTTAAAGTGACCTCTGCCATGCAATATCTCAGACGTCTACCACTTCATATTTTAAAATTTTTACTGAAGAAACTAATCTATATTCAATGTTAAAACTTGACCTGCAATAAGACATCAACACACTTGTCCTAGTGTTCGAACTCACACTGAGTTTAATTTCAACTCTATGCAAGGAGAAAAAAAAAGAAAAACAATGTCCACCTGGCTCCATTAGACCACAAGAGAATGGCATAAAGAGCCACAGCTGTTTCAAATCCACAACCCACGGATTCAGTGAGAACTCCCAAGGAATCAGGAATTGTGTGATGCATTTTAATGAGTGAATATGTAAAGATTATATTAATTAATTGCCCATTGGACTAAGTAATATTCATACCCCAGCGAATGGGTACAAAAGTGAATTACATGCAAATTAATGTAAATAGTTGCACATCGACAAAGACAGGATGCTCTTTGAAGCAACTATTAGTATTGTTAAGTTTTTAATTATATGTTCAGGCCAAATGTTTCTGTCAGAATAGATATTTGAAATAAAAAAGGAACCATTTTGTATACAAAAAATTCAGTTGGGAAAGTGGGTTAGGACACATCTGTTCTGTGGAAGACGACGGACAATTTAGCAAAAATTGAGAAATGAACCATGGTCGAGGAGCAGGAGGGAAGGAAGAGGGACATGAGCTTTATTTTCAACGTGTTACACTTGATGTGTTTAAGGAGCAGCCATCAGGGTGTGCGTTGAGGTGCAGGTGCATTACAGCAATAACAAAACGCAGGCCTGCAGCTGAACTCAGCAAGGGCAGTGCAGCAGTTATGAAACCCAAGGCTCTTGGAAATAGCCTACCACGTACAAGTTTGAAGCCTTTGGCAGTCTTTTACCTTTGTTCTTTTTTTCTTTCAATTGTTTTTTTAGGGGTCAGGTAATACTTTCTAACGACTGACATTCTAACATTTGAGTCATTCTTTTCTAATTTTAGAAGACACATCAAGTACACACACACACACACACACACATACACACACATATATATTCTTTCTTTCTTTAAGAAAATGTGAATACCTGCCATAGTTTAAATCAGAACTAAACAGCCTGGGCACTTTTATTTGTTCAGTTAAATTAAGTGGATTATTCTCTTTCAGTTCTGTTCTCCATTTAAACAGTAATTCAGCATATAATTTTTAAAGAGAAAGGTAATTTTAATTCCAGTAAGTTATTTCAACATGTGTTTGGTTTTTTCATTGAAAAGCAAACAAAAAATTTTCAGCATAAAACACCAACTAAGAACAAAATTCTATTTTTTGAGACCTCTCAAATTATTGCTGCTGAGAAAATGAATTTTAATTTTAATACTTTCAAATTTATACATAAAACAGAGAGTTATCTTTTGTTTTTTATTATTGGTACTGGGGAGTTAACTCCGGGGACATTCTACCTCTGAGCTTTAACCCAGTCTCTTTTTTTTTTTTTTGAAACAGGGTCTTGCTAAATTGCTGACGATCTTATTAAGTTTCTAAAGCTATGCTTGAGCCTGAGATCCTCTTGTCTCAGTTTACCAAGTACTGGTAAATTGACAAAGGTTTAGCTATTAAAAAGTCAGTTTTTGCTAAGTGCAGGGTGCATGCCTATAATCTCAGTACTTGAGAGGCTGAGACAGAAAGATCACAGGTTGGAGGTCTGCCTCAGCAACCTAGTGAGGCCATCCACAATTTAGAACCTGTTTCAAAACTATAAATAAATTAGCCAGGCATGGTAGCACACGTTTGTAATCCCCGTACTTGGGAGGTGGAGACAGGAGGATCACGCAGGTTCGAAGTCAGCATTGCTGGCTTAAGGGACCCTGTTTCCAAATAAAAAATATAAAATAGGTCTGGGAGTGTAGCTCGGAGGTAAAAGGGTTCCATCTCCAATACCATATATATATATATATATGTAAGTGCTGGAATATTGCTCAGAGCTCTAAATTTAATTACACAGTTAATTTCCCAGTAACACCCCCCCACACACACACACACACACTCATACACTTTTCTGTGTCACCAAAAGCTATTGCTATTTCAAAATGTCTTTTGTTTGTTTGTTTTTTGTGTTTTTTTGTTGGTACTGGGGGTGGTACCCAGAGGCTTTTTACCTCCATACCTATTTTATATTTTATTTGGAAACAGGGTCTCACTAAGTTGCTGAGAGCCTCACTAAGTAGCTGAGGCTGGCTTTGAACCTGTGCGATCCTCCTGTCTCAGCCTCCCAAGCGCGGGGATCACAAGCGTGCGCCATTATGCCTGTCTCAAAGTGTTTTAAAACTTGTTCCAAATTATTCCTGTAGCTCTGTAAAATACTGTCCTTCGAAACAGGTATGTGAAAATATTCATTTTATTAAGTGAAGTATTACAGTGCACAACTAGATTTCAAGTGTGAACATTATTACTCCTGTGTTTTACGGATATTGAAGAATAAGTTATGGGCTATTTGACAGTCTTCATTTCAAACATTGTATTTAAAGGAAAGGACATCCTGTATCTACGTGCAAGAAGTCTCACGTGTTCCTTGCCCTGACCACATTGGCTGAAACTCCCATGGTGGCTAAAGAGAAGGTCAGTGGCTCATTTTCTGACTCTCTTTGGATTCCCCAGCACGCATTAGTGTGCACCCATCAATCAAGTGAAGGTTTGCTGAAGTGCCCAATGTCTCACGTGGACAAAGTGTCCACTTCCCCTTGGAGTCCAAAGCTTAACAAATAAACTTGACTTTCTTCCTAATAAGAGATGTCGACTTTATACAACATCGTATATAATTGATGATGCCATCTGGATGATGTCAACTTTATACAACATCACGTGGCTCTACAAATTGGCTATTTTTTTTTTTTTTTTTTTTAGGTACTGAGAATTGAACCTGGGGCATTCTTCTACCTCCAAGCTACACTCCCAGCCCTATTTTATTTTTTGAAACAGGATCTCACTAAGTTGCTTAGGCTGGCCTTGAAACTGCGATCCTTCTGTCTCAGCCTCCCAAGTACTGGGGTTACAGGCATGTCACACCACACCACACCACACTTCTAGTTTACCTTTTTTGCCCTATTTTTTATTCTTTATTTTTGGAACAGGGTCTCGCTGAGTTGCAAAGGGTCTCACTAAGTTGCTGAGGCTGTCCGTGAACTCAGATCCTCCTGTCTCAGCCTCTCAAGTACTGGGGTTACAGGATGCCCCACCACCCCACACTTCTAGTTTACCTTTCTAAAAGCAACCTCTGCCTCTGCTTGGAACATCTAGGCAACTTAGGACTCTTCATTTCATGTGTTCCCTTCTTTCCCAGAGAGAAGTCTGTTGGAAATGGCAAGGGAAGTTTCCTGCCTTGAGCTCCGAGAGGCCGTCCGTTGCTAGTCCATGGGAGGTTCCCTGGGGGAAATCTTGGACTTCTGGGGATGCTCTGGGCATGTGAGGCTGCGGAGAAAGTGTTTGGGGCTCAGCTTGCTGGATCTTGAAGGGATGGTGAGGGAGTTCTCAGATATTAATGTTGCCTGGGGCAGAGGTCTCTGATGCCCCTCTCCCGTATCAGTCTCTCCTTAGCACGGATGGCTTCTTCCCTGGCAGGCAAGCTGGGGGCAAGATGTCTTTCCTTAATGACTTTCTGTGGTTGGTGGTTAAGGAGGGTTTTTTTTTTTATCTTGGATAAATGCTCACCAAGGAATCTCTTCAATGGGGCAGAGGGCTTCTGAGCAAACTGTCTTCTAGTGTGAAAGGAGCTGAGGAATATTGATACAGGAGAGGTAGCATCCTTCTGTCTAGGAAGGAGCAGAGCATTTTTGCAGCTTGTGGTTTCTGCTTCTGCCAGGCCTTTCTTGTCATATTGGGGAGGGTGACAAGACACGTGAACCTGGCCTGCACCAGAGACGGAGGGCAGCCAGCCGTCTCGGGGAAGCCACACGAGGCCGCCGGAGGACTTTCCTGGAACAAGAAGGTGCATGTGGCATTGGTGATGCCCAAGGCTTAACAGGCTGGACGGAGTCTCCGCAGCTCTCTTTTTATTGGAGGATGGAGACTAGTCATTAGCAAGCTCTTCTCCTCACCGGGAAACTCTTCCTCACCATCATCCTCGGATCTTGATGACCATGGGGACTTTCCTGGCCATCGTCTCCACATGATGGCCAGCCCCACTGCGTTCTTCATGGCTGTCTGGCTCCAGGAAACTGCTGGATGTAGCGGGCTTGCCTGAAGTTGCTCCTCCTTTCTCCACACGCATCAATTTCTCCTTTTGATTTACTGAGATGTCTTACTCCTTGCCAGTCTCTGAGCCGGGGCTCCTTTAGTATAGGAGTATATATGGAGATTTTATTCTTTCTCCTCTTAAAAGAGACTAATATTATTTCCATGTATATCTTCTTTTGTCACAAAAACTTAGAAATAATGAAAATATATATTGAAAAGTTGTTTGGAGTTAAAAGTACCTTTAATGGAATTATCGGAGTATACGACTATTACACACACATGTGAGTGCTATTTATAAATCCCATTAGTTTTTGCTTAGTTGCTGGAATGTGTGCAAATGACTAGACTCTAAGGAGGGTACTGTTTGGATCCTATTTTCTAGGAAAACAGCCTGTATTTCCTCGTGCTTGCATAAACTGTACCTTGGAATGACACTCTGGTCTCGACACGGCGATAGTACAGGGGCCTATGGTATATGAGGAATAGTAGTGACTGGGCTAAGTATAAAATGATTAAGTGGCCTGTTCCCCCTTCCTGTCTCTCAGCCTACAATAAAAGGTTCCAAAAAGAGGTGAGAGGAACGGGCCTGGGCCTTGTTAGCAAGCATTGAACTAGAAAGGGATCTTTGCACTTCTTCCTTGAAAAGTGACCTTCAGATGACTGAGTCAAACTTCTTGAGGTTTTTTAAGGCGGTACTGGGGTTCCTGGAAATGCTTTTACCCCCAGGTTACACTTCCAGACACCTATTTTATAATTTTATTTGGAAACAAGGTCTCTTAAGCCAGCAAGGTTCGCAATCCTCCTGTCTCTGCCCCCCAAGCGCGGGGATTACAAGCGTGCGTAATCTGGGTTTAGTTTCTCCTTCTGCTGAGATTCCATTATTTATCACTGTCCTGGTCACCATCACTACCTCATCCATGGCTTCTGAATTTGTTCAAATCTTAATGGACTCCTCCTTCACTGTCAGCATTGTGATATCCTGAGCCCAAAGAAACTGACCTACCAAGTCATCTTGCGGACTCTAATCAAAGTCTACATAATCTCCAGAATCCCTACTGGCACAATATCACTTATTTGGATAAATAATAATTGTTATGCCCACATTCATTTGAGTTTCGAGCTCTCTGTCCTGGAATATTGGTATTTGCAATACATAGGTTTATCTCTGTTTTCACTTATAAATATCATTTATCTTCCCCTTTCACTAATTCACAGTAGAAATTGAGTCTTCAGGTTTAGTGATCCCCCTCCAAGGGTAACCTAAAAGATCTTTTTTTATTTGGTCCTAGGGATCAAACTCAGGGTAATTCTACTTTTGAGCTATACCATTGTCCCTTTTTATTTTAATTATTTTTATTTTGAAACAGGGTCTCGCTTAGTTGTTGACAGCCTTGTTAAATTGCTGAAGCTGGCCTCAAACTTGGGATTCTCCTGTCTCAGTTTTCAAAGTACCGAGACTACAGGTGTGTACCACCAAGCCCGGCTGGGCCATCTACCTTAAATCAAGTATCATGCACCATGGGTAAATCAGAAATACATATGATATTGTACCCATCCTCACAATAATATAATTTTTCTGGGGACAGAAAACAAACTAGGATATAAGGACAGTCACAGGTCAAATAATTATGTATACTATACATAATGTATACTATACATACAAGGACGGATTTTTTATGAAATACAAAATTTCCTGGTAAAACACACATCATAAAATATCAATGCTTCTTCGTGTCACAAAAAATTAGGCAAGTATTTTTATGCTGGTGACAGCTGATGCCTGCTGCTCAGATAATTCTCTCAAAGCTTCTGCACCTGCTGTCCCTGAACTTAAAATCACTTTTTCTCCCCTATTACATAGGGATGCCCAAATAAGGAAGACATCCAGAACCTCCCACACTATCCTGAAACTTCACTGACCAACTTAAAAGATTTTGAAACTGGTCAGTGGGGAAATCATGAAGGAGAGGGCTCACAAAACATTCAAGAATGAAGTCCCTCATAAACAGAGTGCCAGAGGCATTTAGTAGCAGTTGTATTAAAAAGAAATTATACTTACCTGAAATTATACTTTGGGTTCTGCTAATTAAGAAAATACTCAATTATGGTTTCAAATTAATCCCAGTCAATTTTAAAATGCATTTACAGCTTATTAACTACAGCATTGCTTTTCATATACTTGAAAAAATTAGTCTAGGCATGAGAAATTGTAATACTACAGCGCATTAGCCTTGCTGGGTACAAGAACATTGTTGAATGAATACTTGGGGAGGTCGCTGTGTTAAGCTCACATTTTTATTCCCTATGCCGTGTACAGAATTTAGCATGTGTTATATTAGCCATTCAAGGATTATTTGTGGAGTTCTTTTCTTGGTACACACACACACCATGCCTGCAGCAACTCCTATGCTCTTTGGTTAGCATTTGGTACTTAAGCATTTTGCTACATGACAACACTAGAACAGAGTTAACAACTCAACTCCAAGTAGCATGAAGGTGTGCACGAGAAGACCTTCTACTGGCATGGTGGCACACGCCTGTAATTCTAGTACTTGGGAGGCTGAGACAGGAGGATCACAGGTTTGAGGCCATCCTCAGTAACTTAGTGAGATCCTTAGCAATTTATCAAGAACCGGACTCAAAAAAAAAAAAAAATAGGGCTGAGGGTATAGGTCTAAGCTAGTACACCCCTGGGTTTAATCTCCAGTGCCAAAAATAAAATAAATAAAATAAATAAAATAAATAAAATAAATAAAATAAAATAGACTGGGTCTAAATTCATAACTAGGGAAATAAAACCCCATTTCACCATTTATAAAGCTATGTTTCTATTTGGATATTTGCATAATACTGTCATAGAAATAAATACAAGAATATAGACTAATAATATAAACAATAAATACTTTGTATAGTATATTTCCTAATTTTTCACCTACCCACATTAAAATTGTACAACTATTTTTATTTATTTTTACTGACAAATAAAAATTATATACAATTATTGTGTGCAACATATTTTAAACACACACAGTGGAATGACTTAATTGAGCTAATTAACATACGATTACCTCACATGCTTATCATTTTTAGTGAGAACATTTAAAATTTACTCATAGCAATTTTCAAGCATACATTATTTTTTTATTTTCGAGGAAAAATATTATAATATTTTCGTGTTTGGATTATACTGAAAATGGCATACATTCACACAGTGCTTGGTGCCCTAACAGCCTGCATTCCCTTCCCCTCTCAACAATGAGTGTTCAGGTTGACCATGCTACATTCACACTTATGTACATATTTGAATGTAGCTCTTCAGTTAATCCCCCTCAGCCTTCTTCCTCTCCTACCCTTCCTTTTCAGCTTTGCTGAAGTTTCCTTTCTATTATCTGTGGTCCCTCTGATATCCCTAATACTCCCTAGTTTGGGCATATTAGAGAAAACATACGTCCCTTCTCCTTCTGTGCTTGGCTGATCTCACTTAACATAATGTTCTCCAGGTCTTTCCATCTTCTTGCAAATGACATGATTTTGTTCTTCCTTATTACTGAGTAGAATTCCATTTTGTATACTTCCCATAATTTTGCAATCCATTCATCTGTTGATGGAGATTCTGAACTATAGTCTGTTATTAACTACCATCACCATGTTGTACAATAGCTCTCTTGAGCTCATTCTTTCTATGGAATTGAAATTTTTAAGCTTCTGATAGCATCCCTCATCTTTTTAAAGCAACCCCACCTCACCCACCCTGGAGCCTGGTAACCACTATTCTACCCCCTCTTTCCAAGAGTTCAAATGTTTTAGACACATCTCTGAGAACACGCTATATCTGTTTCTGTTGTTTGGCTTATCTCCTTGAATGTTATGTCCTCCATGTTCATCTATATTGTTGCAAAATAGCAAGTTTCTATCTTTTAATTACTGAATATTATTCGTGCGTGTGTGTGTGTGTGTGTGTGTGTGTGTGTGTGTGTTCGTTCCTGTGGGCCTTTATGCCAGTCCCATGCTGTTTACTGTCACATTGGAGTATGTTTATTGTCCGAAGATGTGGAATCTCTTATTTTGTTTTTCTTTATCAGAATCTCATTGGTATTCAGTGTACTTTGTGGTTCCATAAAAATTTTAGGATTTTTTTCCCACTGTTTGCATAAACTTATTGGGATTTTGATAGAGATTATGTAAAATCTGTAGTTTTTTTTTGACTAGTATGAACATTTGAGAGCATTGTAAGTCTTTCATTCCATGAGCACATGATATCTTTTCATTTATTTGTAATTTTTAAAATGTCTTTACAGAGTGTTTTATAGTTTTAGTGTATATATTTTAGCTTTCTCATTTGTTATGAACTATACTTTTCCTAATTTCTTAATTATTTTGTAAATGGGATTGTTTTCTAAATTTCTTTTTCAGATAGTTTGTGGTTACTATATATATAGAAAAACCATTAACTTTTGTATTTTTTTCAATACTGGAGATTGAACCAAAGGACATTTTGCCTCTAAACCGAACCTCCAATCCTATTTTAGCATGTATGTATGTATGTATGTATGTATGTATGTATGTATGTATCTATGGTACTGGGGATAGAACCAAGGGGCCTTCTACCTCCAGGCTATACCCCCTACCCTATTTTTTATTTCTTATTTGTAAACAGGATCTCAATAAGTTGCTAAAAGCCTCACTAGCTTCAAACCTTCAATCCTCCAGTCTCAGCCTCACAAGTACTGAGATTACAAAGGTGTACCAACATAGCCAGCTTTATTTTGCATTTTGAAACAAGGTCTTGCTTGCTGTGCTGTAGAGGGCCTTGCAAAGTGGGCTTTTCATTTAAGACCTTAATCGTATTGAGGTGTGAGCCTTCTATTCCTTGTTTGTTGACTGTTTTCAACATGAAAGTGTGTTATACTTTGTTATGTCCTTTTTCTGTATCTATAAAGACCATCATTTTATTTGTATAATTCATTCTATTAATGTATTATATCACATGGATTGATTTTTCATATGTTAAACCATCCTTGCATTCCAGAAATAAATTATACTCGGCCATGGTCTATAGACCTTCTATTCTACTGTTAATTTCAGTTTGTTTTCATTTTATGCAGAGTAGTTTCTTATAATCTCAATTTACACATCATTACTGTAATTTCTCACCTTTTATTTCTCATTTGGCTTGAATCTTTTTGCATTATTTAGTTCTATACAAACTTCATACATGTCATTGGCTTTTTTAAAAATTAGCTTCTCTCTCTTTTTTTTAGCAGTACCAGGGGAACCCAGGACATTCTATCTCTGAGCTCCACCCCCAGTCTTATTTTTTATTTTTTGTTTTGAAACAGGGTCTCACTAAGTTGTGCAAGACCTCACTAAGTAGCTGAGGCTGGCCTCAAACTGTGATCCTCCTGTCTCAGCCTCTCAAATGCTGAGATTACAAACATGTGCCACCATGCCCAGCTTACTCCTCTTTTCATTGATTTTTCTATTAAATTTGTATTCTCTATTTTATTTTTTTCTAATCTTTACTACTTTTATTCTTTTGCTTACTTGGGCTCAATATTTTCTACTTCTAGTTTTGTAAATTATAAAATTAAATTGTTTATTTATAAGTTTAATTTTTTTTAAGCTGGACATGATGGCACATGCCTGTAATCCCAGTACTTGGGAAGCTGAGACATGGGGATCTCAAGTTCAAGACCAGCCTTGGCAAATTATCAAGACCTTGTTTCAGAACTAAATAATAAAAAGGTCTGGGGGTGCATCTCAGTGGTAGAACACTGCTTGGTTCAATCCCCAGTACCACACACAAATGATAAAAATAAAAGTACAATCTTTTCTTTTTATTTATGTATTTATTTTTTGCTGGTCTGGAGGTGGAACCCAGGGGCATTCAACCTCCAAGCTATATCCCCTGCCCTATTTTTGGTTTTTATTTTGAAACAGTGTCTCACTAAGTTGCGAAGGGCCTAAGTAGCTGAGGCTGTCCATGAACCTCGATCAGCCTCCCAAATGCTGGGATTACAAGCATGCACCACCACGCCGGGCTCAGTCTTCTTATTGTAAATAGAGGTATTTGCCAGTGTAGAATTCTTTCTCTTATTACTACTTTTTTGTATTCCATAAGTTTGGGTATATTGTGTTTTTATTTTCCTTTGTCTCAATATATTTTCTCATTTTTTAAAATATATTCTTTGACCTACTTGCTGTTCAAGAATTATTGTTTAATTTCTACATATTTACTTTTTTCAGTTTTCTTACTTTGCTAACTTTTAGTTTAATTCCATTTTCATCAGAAAAAATAATCGATATGGTTTCAATCCTTTTAAATTTGTTAACACATTCTGTGATCTATCATGTGATACATCCTGGAGAATAATCTATGCATTCTGAAGAAGCACGCATATTCTAATGCTGTTGGGTGGAATGTTCTGTCAAGTCCATGTGTTCTATGGGCCTAAACAGACTTCTGTTTTCTCATTGATCTTCTGTCTGTATGTCTTATCCATTATTGAAAATTGAGTATTTAAATCTATTATTGTGTTGCTCTCTTTATCACTTCAATTTTGTTGTTTTCTTTAAATATTTGAGTGCTGTGATATTGAATTCATGCATAGTTATAGCTGTTATAATTTCCTGGTGACTTGAGTTTTTTTTTTTTTAACTGCTGTACAATGTCTTCTGTTTGCACTTGTGACAGTTTTTGACATAAAGCCTATTTTGCCAGATCTAAGTATGGCAAATCTACCTTCCTTTGGTTTTCTTTGAAAAAAATATCTTGTCGCATCTTTTAAATTTTAACCTTTATTTATGTGTTCACAAATTTAATGTCAGTCTTTGTAGCCAGCACATAGTTGGATCTTTTTTATTCAGCCAATCTGTGCTTTTTGATTGTATAATTTAATTCCTTTATATTAAAGTAATTACTGACAGAAAAGGACTCGTGGACATTTCTATTTTTATTTGCCTTTCTTATAACATTTTGTCCCTTGATGTCTTTTTATGTACTAACATTTTTTGAATTTTAATATATTTTTATTAGTGCATTGTAGTTTTTACATGATAATGATGTCTTTCTTTGTGTTTTGATCTTTTTATAGTTACACGCTTTGGTTTCTCTTACCTTTACTTTTGTGTATTGCCTATTAACTTTTTTATTGCTATGGGACATGCATAAGACATTTTAAAATTGTATCAACCTCTAAGCTGATTAGAAACCCATAAAAACGCTACCTTTGTATTTGACACCTTTCTACACTGTATGCTGTTGACGTAACAAATTATATCATTTTATATTATGTATTCATTCATTGACTTTTTATAGTGCTTTTTATTCTTTTGTTTTTAACTTCTATACAAGAATGAAAAGTGACTTACCAACCACCAATATGGCATTGCAACATTCTACATTTGTCTATATGTTTCCTTTTACAGTGAGCTTTGCACTTTTTTATATTTTTGTTTTTCAGCATCTTTTCATTTCAACGGAAACGCCCCAGCCCACCCCCTCAGCATTTTTGGTAAGGTGGCTCAAGAGTTAATGAGCTCCCTCAACTTTTGTTTCGTGGAGAAGTCTATTCTCTTTCACTTTAAATAATCTTGTTTGGCGAGTTTCTTTTTTAATTTTTTCTTTTTCAAAATTGTCAATATAGAGTCCTACTCCCTTCTGGACTGCAAAGTTTCTGCTGAGGAATCTGCCAAAAGCCTTATGGAAATTCTTTCATATATAAGTCACTATTTTTCTGCTGCGTTAACAATTCTTTTTCTCCAAATTCAAATAATTTGATTAGAATGTTTCCCACTGTGGACTTCTCTGGGCTAAACTTAGTGGCAAACATTTCTGCTCTTGACTCTGTATGTCTGTTTCTTCTCGTACATTGGAGGAGTTTGGGGTCTCATTTCACCAGCTGAACTTTCTCTGTACATCTTCTAATTAGGCAACTCTCAAAGCTCTTAGATTGGTCTAGCTAATGGCTACCACGAGCCCTGTGAGCTTTCCTTGCTCTTCTTCATTATTATTTCTTTTCGTTCCTCTCACTGCAGAATTTCAGGGGACCTGTCTTCAAATTCCCTGATTTTTTTTCTTCCACTGTTCTAGTTTAGTGTTGAAAATTCCGCTAGTGAAAATTTTAATTTATATACTGTTTTATTAAACTCCAATTTTTTTTGCTTTGTTTTTTTATATTTTTATCTCTGATTTAGTATTCTTATTTTGTTCATGCAGCATTTTTCTGCACTTACTGAGCTTCTTTATGATGGTTCTTTTGATTTATTTATGAGTATTTTTTATTTTTTATCTTTTGTGGTACTGGGGTTCCTGGAAACCCTTCTACCTCTGGGCTACCCTCCCAGACCTATTCTTTTTATTTTTTTAAAATTTATTTGGAAACAGGGTCTCTTAAGCCAGCGCGACTGGCTTCGAACCTGCGCGATCCTCCTGTCTCCACCTCCCAAGTGCAGGGATTACAAGCATGAGCCACCACGCCCAGCTTTATGGGTAATTTTTATGTCTTAATTTCTTTAGGGTTAGTTTCTAGAGACTTATTTTGTTCCTTTAAACAGGTTAGTTTTCTTGGATTCTTCATCAGACTTGTAATTTGGAGTTGAGGTCTTTATATTAGGTTAAAAAAAAAAAAAAGAAAACACCTTCCACATCATTAGAGACAAGCTTTATGCAGGGATGGTCTTTTGACAATAAACCCAGTTAGAGATGATGGGGGTTTCTCAATCTGTTTTCTGTACATAAATCTTCTCTGGACGTATGTGTGTAAATTCCCCAGATAATAGCGATTGTTTGGGGCTTCATCAGCACTCACAGAGGTGAGAGAGAAACGTGTTCCTTAGGCATTCTCTTTAAAGGCCTGAATGCTGGATATGGCTCTAGCTCGCTTTCTCACCAGGAGAGGATGGAAGTTGAGGGTTTCCTCCTA
This sequence comes from Muscardinus avellanarius, assembly GCF_963383645.1. Classification (NCBI taxonomy): domain Eukaryota; kingdom Metazoa; phylum Chordata; class Mammalia; order Rodentia; family Gliridae; genus Muscardinus; species Muscardinus avellanarius. The sequence continues at coordinate 12,500,189 of NC_137794.1, forward strand.
CTCGTTCTCTGCTGAGTCAGGGGCAGGAACAGATGAGTACATGCTAGTCAAAACTCTTCTCTTTGACATCCGTAGCCCCTAATTTGGCACCTGCTTCTATTAAGGCTTTAGGAAAGAGCAATGCTAGTCTCTGGATTTTCCCCAAGATGTCAGAATATTGTACACATGGACAGTTCTTTCTTTCTTCCTTCCTGTCTTTTTCTTTCTTTCCTTCTTTCTCTCTTTCTTTTCTTTCTTTCTCTCTCTATGCCTCTCCCCCACCCCCCCCCACCCCCCGGCAAGGAGAAGCCAGTAACAGACATCTTTTGTAGATTGGACTGTGCTATTCCAGAAGAAATGGTGATTAAGTGCCACAGGTTTCCTTCTGGCTTTGATGCAACTGATTTTACACTCCGCTGTTATACAAGACCCTCTTAACTGGTTTTGTGAATTTTCACAAACGGAATTTGTTTGTTTATTACTCTTGAGTCGGTGTGTCCATGGGGAGAAGAAAAATCTGGGACCTTTTATTGTTCCCTCTTGCTGGATCATGTCCCAGAATCAGACTCATTTTTAATTCTCTCCAAATTTTTAATAAATGACAGAATACATAGCACATCATTGAAATGGTAATTGTTTGCTTTATATGTTGGTACTTTTAAGAAGAGATCACAAGGCAGATTGTCATCCATTGAAACCTGATCTTCTATAGATAGGTAGCAGCCTCTGCAGCTGCAGGTCTCTACTTACTGCCATTTGCTTTGCCTGACTTTTTATTCCATTTTTCTTTCCAATTTCTCCAAAATCTCAAATGTTTGCTTTCTGTACTGGTTCTTTCTTACTCCTACTCAGGGTTCAACCTTGTCCTGCTCTTCTTCCTTCTGTCTTCCCTTTCGTGCCCCACTTCTCTCTTAGATCTTGTACTTTTATTTACTTTTCTCCCTGGAGAGTCACCCTGTCATTCTCTAATATATGCCAAAGTGGAACTCAAGCATCACAGCTACGATGCCAATAAAATAAAGATGCTACCGTCACTGAACATGACAGCACTTTTGTGGGATCTTTTTGTTCCTTTGTTTGAGATGCCTACATAATTAGAATTTTAAGCTACGTGGCCATTTGTCAGGTGCATTTTTTATTGAATCAAAGGAAGATTGCATTACTTTTGACATGTTTGTTTGCAAAGTAGAGCTTAAGCCAAAAGAGCATTTATTATTTAACAAAATCCAGATGAAGTCTATCTCAGGTGGAGTAAAAAAAAGATCCAGCCACTCTTCATTCTTCCATATGGTCCCTCCATGTGGGGTTTTGAGGAACCAATTTTCCTCTTCACATTAGTAGCCAGCCTCATGCTCAGGAAAGAATTATAGCCATGTTAGGTTTCTTAAGACATAATATTTATCCTGAGTCCTCAGTCTTGGCACAGAATTTATGAGTGAATCCTGGACATGTAACATATTCTTGAGCTATGAATAAAGTCAGGTGTTTGTATGTATATGACAGTTTGTTTTTAGTTTTTTTTCTTTTTATGTGGAACACATTGAAAATGGCATACATTCGGACTATGCTTGGTACCCTTCCCCCCTTCTCCTGCTTCCCCTCCCAACAATGAATGTCCAGGTTAACCATGCTATATTTATATTTTTACACAAATTCAGATGTAACTCCTTAATTAATCAAACTCAGCCTTCTTCCTTTCGTGAGGTTTCTCCTCCATTGTCTGGAGTCCCTCTGGTATCTCTTATACTCCCTAGTTTGTGTATATTAGAGAAAATATAAGTCCCTTCTCTTTCTGTGCTTGGCTGATCTCACTTAACATAATATTATACTTTTGTTGTTGAGGCACTTAGAGAGAGGCCTTGTGTTAAACAGGGGACAAGATGGCTATGATTTCTGCTCATGCAAGACTGCTAAGATACCTGATGAGATATAATTGAAGAAATAACAACAATACAGTGAGGTATTCTTATAATATATGGTTCAAGATGCTCTGGGAGAAGAGCCTAGTCCCTTGGGCATAGTAAAAGTCTTCCTAAGAGGAAGTGATGCTCAAGGGTGAGCTGAAGGGAAACCAGGGGTTGAGGAGGTGGTTCCACACCAGTAATGCTAGCCACATTTATGTGTCACAGCTCAGAAAAGAAGTATGTGTTAAGAAATATGAGAGAAATCCAGTAATGCTGGAGGGTCGTATTGGAAAGGAAACATCATAAAAGATGGGACCAGATCATAAATAATTTAGCAATTATTTAATGATCATTTAATAATACCAAATTCACCCATTCCACAACAGATAGGGGATAGACAGCATAAAATAAACAAAATATTGAGTAAAATGAGGATTGCGGGAATAAGAAAAAACATCCAGATTATCCCACAATATTTAGGCAGGATGTCTTTTCTAGAACTAGGGAGTATATTATCCATAGGTTGTTTCAATAGTGATTTGAATTATACCATTTGATGCTTTAGGAAATACTTGTGAGACTGAAATCTAGGACATTCATGATTTGAAATTCACCATAATTTTAAGAATTCTGTTCATTTTCATAAAACACATTATCAATTTTTATAATAAAATAGACTTGATAATACTCTTAAAAACAATATCACTTGATGTTTAGAAGTGTTTTAAAATACAGGAGAAGGTAGCAACATTAGGTTCTACCTATTAAATAACCTAAGGTTCTACACAACTTGTTTTGTTGCAAGTAAAATAAATCAACTCTAGCTTCTGAAAGGAAATAGAAATATATTATAAGGATATAACATGTCTATATAGCCAAGAGGAAGGACCACATCTGACTACAGCAAAGAATTGTCATTGGAAAATGAAAAACACTCAAAATCCTCTCTGTGTATCTTAAGCTTTTTCCTGCATGTGTTTATTTATGCTTCTCCATGTTTGTTTTACCTGTGAACTGGGTTTCTCACATTCCTGCTACAATAGTAGAGAATGAACAGTCATCCTGTTTTAAAATAAATGATGGCAGAAATTAGCTGAAGTGTCTGCACTCATAGTAGACCATTCAAGAAAAAAAAAAAAAATCTGCGTGGCCCTAGAGCAGATGTCCGTGTAAACTATGAGGGTCACAGTTACAGCACCACAGAGTTTACACCTCCTGGCCATTTGGTCCTATGGGTTTTCAGAGAAGATCCCTGTCTCTCAAAGTATCTTTTGTAGGTAGGAAAGAACCACCAAAGTCTATTACATTATTAACAAACTGAAGATAAATGCTAGTCATTGTGTTGTTACTTACTTTTAGTTGTTTAAAATATGTAGCCATATTTTATCTCATTACACCTGCCTTTTTAAGGATTAATACATTCCTAAAAATTCTTTTTTTATCTCTGGTTTTTATGTCTGATGTAGGAGAGGCTATAATCAGTAAACGGTTTTTAATGGTGTCATTCTGAAAGAGAAACCAAGGGCTGTCTTATAGGAGAGCACTTCTGTTCAGAGAGGTGCTCTCTACTTTCTCCTAAGTGATTTTCCTTGATCCATAAGCCTGTTTCTGTGATACCTAAAGAGCCGGACAAAGCCTCCTTTCTTACATGGATCACTAGTATTCGGATAGCCTAGGGAGTAAACCATGGCTCCTGAAACATACCAATAATGTATGGTAGAATATAGCTGCTGGCAACTTCCTCAAGGGTCTCCACTTTCATGAATTTGGAAGACTCTGTCTGGTTTGCTCTACAAGTATGTTATCATAGCACAAAATGCTGTGTGATAGCTAACTTAGAAACTACATCTATTAAGAAACAAATCCTAAGTAAGACAAAAATAGTTTTTTAATTTGTAAGTATGTTTGATACGTTTACATCTCCTTTCTGAGAGCTCCCTCAAAAGCAGTATCCATGTCTAGGTAGGGCTGGATTTACAGCCCAAAAGGCACGAGTAAATTACAATGTAACTCAAAATACCCCTTGATTTCAAGTCTTCTGTTGAACCCCATATGAACTGTAATAAATAATGGTTTTGAATAAATGTCATTTAATGCATGTTCCTTTTATTTATGTGGTTTGTCCAAGTCTGATACTGGTTAAAACATAACTCATCACGGAGTGCATCTATGTGGGGCTAAAATGCTTCTCATGGCTACATTCCATTACAGACTTAATGTGAACCTCTCCAATGCGCCTCCCATCGGAAAATGGCAAGACTAACATCCGCTCAAAGTCAGGTTCAACTTCACCACGTAAATTAGAGCAGAAATCAATAGATGACATGGGAAATAGTCCAGATAAACCTTCCTGTTCCTATCACAGAAAACATGTCACTGCAGGAATCAATCTAATCATCAGTGAGGCAGATTCATGAGTAATACCTCCCTAAATAGAGAGTACAGATAAAATTCAGAATTCTGCTTTTCGTTTTTTCATTAAATAAAGAAGTATCTCTGGTTAAAAGGTTGAATATGTTTTCATCAAGGTGAAAATCCATATTTATTCAAGGCTTATCTAAATACAAGTTCAAACCATATCACCTGATGATGTTATTAAAGTATAATTAGTTCCAAGGAAGATCTATTAAAAAAAGAATGAATGGCCAAATTTTAATAACTAAATTTCTTCTGGGCTCACAGAGATTACAAATAGTTTCTGCCAATATCTGTAGTTGTAGAAAGTTATTTTTATTGGACTCAGATTATATTTTGATGTTTGACAATAGATTATTGCATGCCTTCTTTTGATAATATACATTCTTAAGATAGAGAAAAGGGAGTTGTGCTATTTTACCACTAGAATAAACTCTTTAGCTATGGGCAGAAAACATGTGGTACGATGGCAAAGTCATACATGGATTGCTTGAACATTTCCTGCGTCCAAGGGCTTATGTCATTAATTTAACTTGTCCCATCATTTCACAATAGATTTTTGAAGTTCTCCCTATTATAAGCTCTAATTTTCTTCTGATTATCTAAACCCTTTTTTTTCTTAACACAATCCCACAAGAGTATCCACGTGTTTTGTTATCCTCTGTGCTTATAATTTAATTGAATTTTTGGTTTCTTTTAAATGTCAAGGTTTAAAACAAATCACAACTATATTTAAGGCTTGATAGATAATAATTATTAAATTCATTGGAAATGCAAATCTTTAACCTATCAATTTCTATATTTAACTGAATTCATCACAAAACATATTCTGTTCTATTTACATTTCATGCAGAATGACAACTGCTTTAATAATTAAATGTTTTTTAACTTACAAGCTAGGAATGCATTTATGTAAAATAAACTCTTCTTACCTTATTAGTAAAACATATTAATTTATTGATCAAATTTGCTAGGACTCATAATTTGCTTCCAATTCTACCTTAAAACACAGAAGATTCATTCTCAAAAGTCTATGAATTTCCATCTCTAAATGCAAAGATTCTCAGCCTTCTAAAATAACTGGAAAGTGATATTTAATCCTCCCATTTTATAGAAAAGCAAACCAAGGCCAAGAACGTTAAGCTTATCTTTTATGGTCACACATCAATTAATTGTAAAGACAGGTGTATCATGAATTTTTTTCTTTTTCTAAATAAAGTGTGTTGAATAAGTCTTGAATGTAGAAGTTGACATTAAGTTGATGATAAAATAAAAATTATCCTATAATTATCAATGAGTTTTGCTTTTTATTTTTATTGTAAATACATATACTATTTATTAGTGTTTTATAATCTCACATCATAATGAAGTTCGGAATGACAGAGGCAAACATGACTACAGCACTTGGCAAGCTTCCCTCAGCTCCATCCCCACTCCCACTGCTTCTCTTTCCTTCCCCATACATGGCTTTAAGATTGGCACTGTTAAATATATATATATATTATATTTATATATATATTTATATTTATTATAAATATATATAAATATATAGCTATATATGCTATATATGTATATATGTGCTATATATGTATATATGTATATATATGTATATATATGCTATATATATGCTATATATGATATATATATATCATATATATATATATCAATGGAAATGTTTTCTTCATTATTTCTCCATCCCACACCCCCTTCCCCCCATAGATTCCCCTCCATCATTCCACTGGGGTTTCTCCTCCTTTATTTAAGGTCCCTCTTGTATTCCACTTCTCTTTAGCTTCTACATATAAGAAAAAAATATATGGCCCTTCACTTTATGCGATTGGCTAAGCTCACTTAGCATATATTTCCCTAGATGCATCCGTTTTTCTTCAAATGACATAATTTTGTTCTTTATTGCTGAATGGCAAGCCACTGTATGTACATCCCATAATTTTGTCAGCCATTGATATATTGATGGACACCTAGGCTGGTTTCATAATTCGTCTATTGTGAATTGTGCTACGATAAACCGGATATGCATGTACCACTATAATTTGATTTCAGTCCCTTTGGAAAGATATCCAGGAGTGTTAGAGCTGAATCATATGATGGTTCCATTCCCAGTTTTCTGAGAAATCTCCACATTGATCTCCATAGCAGCTGCACCAATTTGTAATCCCACCCTCGGTGTACAAGAGTTCCTATCTCCCCACATTCTTGCCAGTATTTTGTTGTTTGTATTTTTTTTTCTGATGTGATCTTTTCAAGAGAAGCAAGTCATGTTAAGCAGTTTCTAAAATGAATTAGACCCCTTATGTTTTCAATGAAAGTCACATATTGTAATTTTGCCTCTATTATTCATGACCTAGTTAGGATGAATCAAGGGCTTACCACTCTTATTTGCGATGTGATGAAATTCTGAAAGAATCTGTGGTTTTGTAATTCTTTGGTAGATGCTTCTTTCACTATATTTAATTATTTAGTGTGTGGTACTGGGGATGGAACCCAGGAGTGTTCTATTTTGTTTTTTTTTTTGCTGAAGCCTCACAGAGTTGCTGAGGCTGACTTAAAATCTGCAATCCTCCTGTCTCAGCCTCCCAAAGAGTGGATTTGCAGGAGTATTCCACCACACCCAGCCTATTTTTAACCTAAACCAAATACTTAGTAAACTCTTAATATATCATAGTCTCCATTAACTTTAGTTTCTGTTTGAAAATCTGTATACTTTCTCCACACATTATTTTGGCTTATTTCATAAAATAAATATTTAAATACTTTTCTTTCAAAGGAAATGAAGAAAATTCCCAGATGCAAGCTCAGTCATGATTTATTTCCTTTATAATTATCTTGCAATTTTATATTTTTATAATTATTGTTATTCCTTCTCCAGATTATAAATTGTTATAAATATTATGAATTCAAATAAGTATCACATAGCTGTATACCATTTTATGTGTCAATTACTTCTTTTAAAGATTTAAACTTGTAATTTGTATAACTCTATGAATAAATATTTAAAAAAAACTGGTTGAGCCATAAATTTGTTATTTTTATTAATAAAATATCTGAGCCAGGCATGGTGGTGCATGCTTGTAATCCCAGCATTCGGGAGGCAGAGACTGGAGGATCGTGGTTCAGGGACAGCCTCAGCTACTTCTCGAGACCCTTCACAACTCAGTAAGACCCTATTTCAAAAAATTTAAAAAGACTAAAAAATAGGACTGAGGGTTTATCTTGGAGGTAAAATGCCCCTGGGTTCCATCCCCAGTACCGAAAAAAATATCTGAAATTCCTTCAACCAACTATTTTCTCTTTTAGTCTTATTAAGTTCTTCTCAAAGCCTTCCTAATTATTTACTTATGCCTGAACTTTCAAATATTAAGACAATGCCTTCAATAAATAAAGGAGCTAGTAAACATTTAACAATTTTAAAAAGATCATTAAAAATTTCAAAAAAAGTAAAAGTATAAATATAATAATAAATGTGTGAGAAAATCAAGGGTACAGAGGAAGACTGAACTTGATCAATGAGGGTCTACATCCAAATATGTGTAAAATTATGAATATGGCATGGTTACCCTGGACAATCATTGGTGGGAGGGGGAAGGGAAAACAGGGGCGGTGGGGGGGTAGAGGGCACCAAGTATAGTTTAAATGTATACCATTTATGTTCAATGTATAATACCAGGCAGCCAGAACAAGGTGAAATCATGGATTAAAATACCAATAATGGTATAATAAAAAAGCAACAGCAACAACAACAAGATGAAGAAACCCCTCTTGAATCTATTTTGCCCTCCAAACATTTTACATTTCTGTTTTTAAATTTCAAAGCCAAATGAAAGACTTGCATTTATTGATGTTTTAATTCCTCCCCCCTCTTTCTCTCTGTTCTCTTTGAATCAACTGTATTGATCGGCACACCACAACCCGCATTACTAAAGTAAAAGTGCTCTCCTTTTGGTCGTTAATGATCTCAACGATGCTAAATTCCATGGTCAGGCCTCATTCTTCATCTCCTTTAGCTTATCAGTAGCACTGGAGCTGAGACGATTCTCCTTCTTAAAACAGTGCAGTTGCTCAGCTCCCTAGATTTCTTCTTCACTGGCCGATCTTCTCAGTCTCTTCTCATTGTCTTTGTTTCATTTATTGTAATACTCCTTGTCTCAGTAGTTAGCTGTTTTCTCTTCTTTGTCTATATTCACATATGCGGTAGTCTCCTCTGGCTCGTTACTTTAAATATCAAGTACTTGCTGACATTTTCTACGTATGCTATCTTCAGTCCAGATTTTATTATCAAAACTCATTTGTCACTTATTAAATTATCTTCTTGGATTTTCCACTTAACTTTCTAATAGACATATAAGACTCAAATAATTGAAAAAAAAATCGATATTCTAGTATTTGGGTCATCTCAAGCCCAAGGTTCTATTTGTCCAGCTAGAGCAACAATTCGGGGGACATCCTTGAGATTTCTTTCTCTCCTCATTCCTTAGAGCCTACTGGTCAGTAACTATCACTGGATGTGCCTCCAAGATATCCATGTTATGAGAGTTCATGATCTTCATTTCTACCACCAAGCTCTCTTTTACACTACTGTAACCATCTACAAAGTACGGCCATCATCTTAACTCAAATTCTCTCAAATCTTCAGTTTACTTGGAAAGTGTCCCCATGAAACACTGCTGGGAAATGGAAAAGTGAGGTCAGGATAAGAGAAAATTAATAATTTCTAGAGAAGGTACTCTCCGTGATAGAATACAACATGCACCTCAGAGATGCCCAACTTTGAGAGTGTGAGAACCGAGCAGTGGCCAGCAGGTTACCATAAATCAAAGAGCCATGTGCGCTCCTAGAGGTGACTCTGTGTCCCATCCAGCCTGGTGAACATGTGGGCAACTTAGGCTCCTATGGACTTTACGAGAGGGCGTGGAAAAACGTTTATGCAAAAAAATCACAGGAGTTGGCAGTTCAAAGTTACACTGGTCTGTTAAGCATTGAACAGATGAGGGTACAGTCACTATAGGATAAGATACATACCTTTTGGGTCCATGTTCTATACAGCAACAAAGTCATCTTGTAAACTGTAAAGCAGAATATAACACTTTTTGGCTCAACTGCTTCAAATACCTCCCCAGCTTACTTGGAGAGAAAAAGAAATCCTCACCATCACTTACAAGCTCCTATCTGATACTCTGGTCCCCATGTACATTTATTCTCCATGGCATTACCTCCTTGCTGTCCGCGTGTAGCTAAGGTATGCCTCTCCATCAGAGCTGTTGCTCTGGCTGATTCCTTTATTGCAAATGTTCTTTCCTAACACAACTGCCTGACAGTCTTTCCTTCTGAAGGTCTTTGCTCAGATGCTACCTTTTCACTGAGAAATGCCTGACCATCCAATTGTAAAGTGAACCCATGCTCCAAGAAGCATTCTGTAACACCTCTCCCCTTTGATTTTTCTCCAGAGATTCTAACTCCATCTAAAAAGTTAATAGGTATAGTTTATTTATTGTCTCTGAGGATTCGCTTCTGTATTATTTCTATATCCCTTTTCATCTTAACACAGCTAGATACACAATAGACCCAAAGTATAAAAAGTTAGCAATAAAAACCAAGCAAAGAAAAATTCCCCAAACCATGGCTATGGTATTGAATATCATTGTTTAATAAAAGTGATATCAAATAATCAGGAAAAAGTCAACTGTTTTTTGTGTTTGAAGATACTAGGTATGTTACTTGTCAAATGAATTTATATGTATAAGACAGAGAAAAAATTTCTCTATTTTAGAAAGTTTTCATTTTAAACATATGTATAAAGGTATTTCTTTTATTAGGTTTTGAAAAACTTTAGGGCATATGGATTTTCTTTTATGGAAAGGAATTAATAGAGGAGGCTGATTAGTTATGTAGTTATTTCTAGTTCTGATATTGATACAATAAAACTGAAAAAAACTCTAAATGATTAAAGATGAATCTTCTTCTTTTTTTCTTTTTTTTTTCTTTTTTTACTAGAGATTGAATCCAGGGGCATTCTAACTTTGATCTACACCTCAACCATTTTTTTCTTTAATTTTTAAATAGAATTTGTTAAATTATTTTGTTCTAGCCTAGACCTTATGATCCTCCTGTTTTAGCCTCAAAAGTACGGGTATTACAGGTGTAAGTAACCATGCCCAATAGAATATTCTTTCTAAACCACCGTTTATCACATATTTTTAAAAATTGGAATAGTATTAAAGCAAATTTGATGTAGAGTCAAATGTGTAGTGCTGGGCTAAAGGTGTAACTCAGTGGTGGAGTGCTTGTTTAGCATGTGAAAGGCCGCACATGCTAGGTTTGATCCTCAGCATATATAATTGAGCTGATGAGGCTCAAGTGCACCACTGTGTGTGTGTGTGTGTGTGTGTGTGTGTGTGTAGAAAAAAAAATATATATATAATCTTCTGTTATGATCAGATATAGAATGTTCCCTGAAGCTCATGTATTAATGTTCAGAGTTGATATAACTAAGTCATCAGGGTTATAATCTCATCAGTGGGTAAATTCATTGTAATGGATTTGCTGGGGGATAACCTAGGCTAGTGGGGTATGGCTGGAGGTGAGCACCTGGGGGCGTGGCCTAAGGAACTGTACTTTTGCCATATCCTTGTTTGCTCTCTTTACTTTCAGTCTCCATGATATGAGAGCAGAGCCTCATTCTCACCCTCGTTCATGTTTCTGGTCTCCATGCGCTGAACACTATAGACCTCAACTTGACATGGAATAAACTTTTAAATCTAAAAAAAAAAAACAAAAAAAAAACTGGGAGCAAACAAATCCCCCTCCCTCTATGTTGAAAGGTCAGTTGTTCTGTATTACAGCAGTGAGAATGTTGACTGAGACAGCTCCCACACCATTTATTTCTGCCAGGCTTTTGACAAACCATACCAAGAAAGTTATTCTGCAGGTTGGAGCCTAAAGTTAGACATTGCTAAACACTGAAAGTGTATTCCTCCCCAAACTTGTGATGTCAATTGAAGGTAGGCCCTTGAAGGTCATGAGGCTGCAGCCCTCATAAGTGGGATTAGGGCCCTTATGAGAAACTGCAGAGAACTCCCTTGCCTTTGGGGCCATGTTAAGATACACTAAGACCTTTTATGAGCCAGTAAACAGCCCTCCCTAGACACAAAATTGAATCTTGAACTTCTAAGCTTTCAGAATAGACAGAAATAAATTTCTATTGTTTATAAGCCACATCGTCTATGGCACTTTGTTATGACAACTCAGACTGCCTGTCTTAATCAGTTAAATGCTAGGCCAATATATCACTCTTCCAATTAAAAATGAGTGACAGGGCAGGGGAAAGATACATGAATAAAGAAACAAAAACCCTTGGGCTAAAGGCTATAGATAGAGCAGAGTTGAAAATTATTCTAAGAAACAGATGAAAATATTGGAAAATATTTTGGTTGAGTTTCTCAAAAAACCTGAAATGTATGGTGGCCTCATTCATGAATGAGCAAAAATAAGAGCTGAACAGTGTAATGAGGCTTACAATTCAAGGGAAGAATTAAAGTACACACTAGAGGCAATAGAAACCAGAACCAACAGCATTACAGAGACACTTCCAAATTCAGGAAAAAAGAATGAAATAAAACTTTGTAAAGAAGGTAACAGAAAAGATAGTAAAATAGTTTAAGAACTGTATGTAATATTGAAGAAATTTCAGCACCAAGCAAAAATTGGAATATTTTTATAACATGAGACTCAAGTCAGATAATATGGATTCATACAATTTGAAATAATGAGTTATCATGAAGGGAGAAAGAGAGAGAAAAGGAACGACCTAACAGCACTAGGGGGTAAAAACTCTTGGACAAATGTGTACAGAATAAGATTTTAAAATTTTGTAAATTAAGAATTTTATATCCAACCAATCTTAGGTTCACTTGCAGAGCTAGCGAATTGTATCATCTGATAGAAAAAGAGAATTTGAATCCACACACATATTAAAAGTGCATATATCAAAATCAAAGACAACACTGCAAAACAAAATATGAGTGAATTGCAATAGAAAATTAAACACAATTTTATAATAGAACAGCAAAAATAATTAGAAATAATGGCTTTGAATTTTGAGACTAATATAAAAAATTATAAAGAGATATGAAATAATGGACGATTGTAGGCAGGGCAGAAGAAGAAAGATTAGTGGAAGTCTTACTGAGATACTGATAGACTTGAAAATAACTACTTGCAGAACTAAACATGAGTCTCAGACTCTAAAGTACAAAAATACATTTTTTGATGTGCAAGAATATAAATAAGCTATGTATAACATAATTTATAGTAAAATATATAAAATACAGATAGTAAAATTTTAGAAAGGCATTTTCAGGATTGAGAAACATGTAGTAAAAATACTAGATTTAGCTAGAACTAAAAAAAAAATCATAAAAGGTATATTTTCACCATGATTGCTAACATGCAATTGACCTTTCAAGTAAGGAAATCTGACCTGAAGTTGGGAAGATTCCCATGACAGTTCATGGCCAAACCCCAGTCTGTCTATCCAGCACCAAAGATCAAGCCTTAAAGCCCTGTGCTCGCCCTCATTTACATTCAGAAGGAGACCTGCATTGCGTTAATGTGTTCATTCAGATACTGAGTGTATTGGTAGTATGCAGTGAATAATGTTTGGATGGATTTAGATGTTTGACTGACTGATTAAATCCTTTCCTTATAAATTTTTTATTTCATTCATGCAAACAGGGGAGAAACCTGGAGTTTTAATATACTACCTTTCTCAAATCACCAATTATAGTGAAGGGTTTTTTCTCTTCAATTTAAAATTATCCCCCAATTACATCTACTTGTTATTTTTTTAAATAAAACAAATGTAATTATTTTGAAGTATACATAAAGAAGTTGCACACTATTATCCCTAAATGCATAATTACATTGTATATTTATTTTCCATTTCCTTTTTTATACATAGAAATTACTAGAAAAATCAGTAAAATACATGAAATAGATATTTGCACTCTGGGCAGAGAGATGAGAAGATAGGAGATAATCATGCAGATTGGAAGAATTTATATTAAGGAATTAAAAAGAAAACAGTCATAAATAGGTTTGTATTTTTTCTAGAGAGTCCCTACATTGACTGCGGCAGATCACTGTTTACATTCACAAAAGGACCCCATTCTCCCCTTTTTAAATCTTTAGTTTTTTTTAAATTTTCAAAGACAAAATGTGGGCTCATTTCAAACTTTGTGACATGTTTCCTGAAAGAACGGGCTGGAATCTGGGTTACCATGAAAGAAGAGTGAGGTTTGGTATTAGGGTTGTAGTGAAGATTGGGATGAGCACCAGCGTTAGGGTGCTTAGTTAGGCTTAGAGATAGGGTTCGAGTGAGTTTGAGGTTAGCTTTATGGTTGAGGGTAGAGATAAGATTATGTTTAATCTGAGCCTTAGGTTTAGAGGAAGGGTTGGTTTTAGTGTCAAGGTAAGCGCAGTTAGGATTAAATTCAGTATAGAGCAGATTTGGAGTTATATTAAAGGTTAGTTTTAGAATTGTTAATGTATAGTTAGGCCCAGGATTAAAGATTGAGTTGTCAATATGGCATATTAAAGGTTAATTTTAAGCCAGGCGTAGTGGCGCACCTTGTAATCCCCCCGCTTGGGAGGCGGAGACAGGAGGATCGCGCAGGTTCGAAGCCAGCCATGCTGGCTTAGGAAACCCTGTTTCCAAGTAAAAATATAAAAAAAAATAGGTCTGGGAGTGTAGCCCGGAGGTAGAAGGGCTTCCAGGAACCCTAGTACCACCACCAAAAAAAAAAAAAAGGTTAATCTTAGAATTGTTAATGTATAGTTAGGGTCAGGATTAAAGATGGAGCTGTCAATACTTGAGTGTTGTTAATGCTATAGCTATGACCAGGCTTCCCGTTAGTGTGACAGTTCGGATTGGGCTGAAGGTAGATATGAGGTTGCGGAGAGAGCAATATCCTCCGTCACTCGTTTAGTCCAGTCTCCCTGGACTAACCCTAGCTACAAGTGTGTATGCCACCCTCATCCTCTTCTTGACATAAGCTTAGAGCAATCTCTGAGGTCAGGGAAGAAAGGTAGTCTGAGTAGCTCGTGTTTCTTCTTTCTTTCTTCCTTGTACACATTTTCTCCTTCCTTCTCACTGCTTATATAATACAGCACTCTGAAGGATGAAGGATGGCCATTACAATCTAATGAATGTAAACAAAGTCAAGCCTATGTAACCGGAGAAAGCGGGAAAAGCATCTGTCTGACTGGATCTAGAAATCTGAACAATAGATTAGGATTCCCGCTGACTCTTCATCTACTCCACTGGAAGTTGGTCTCATCTGCTCCCAAGTTTTTTACCAGTGCCTTCACTTCTCATGGTCTCACTTACCTATATTTACTGCAGTCCAAAAGGAAAATTCCAGAGATATATCTTTGTAAGTTTTAGATTGTTTCATCTTGAGTAGTGTGATGAAATCTCACACTATCCAATCTGTCCCACCCAGGACAAGAATGATCACTGTATCCAGTGTATATATGTTGTATATGGTATCTACCTGTTAGCCATGTTGGTTATCAAACTGGTTGTTGCTCAGTGCTTATTCAAGTAAACATTATTTTACTTAATGATGAATACAAAGTTCAATTGTACTGATGAAGGCATCTAGAATATGCCAAAAAGAAGTCTTAAGGTGCTTTCTTCATGTGAAAGGACAAAAGGAAAAAAAGTCATATACAGAGGTTGCTAAGATCTGTGACATGGGATTGTTGTTTATCTCTTCTGTGCTTAATTTATAAACTTAGTTATACACGTTTAGGAAAAATAAAGTATATATATATATATATACTTATTTTAGGCTATTTTTTCTATCAGTTGTTTCAGGCATGCACTGGGGGGGTGTCTTAGAACATATCCTCTGCAGATAAGAGTTGGCAACTTTAGACAATTTTTTCTTTAATATGGGAAAGGAAAAGTTCTTAATCATCTCCCAGTCTCATCAGCTCATGTACCAAATTAAAAACATTTCTTTTCCATGAGATATATGAAAACCCAACAAACAAATTCTGTCTTTTCTTTTGAACCCCTGCCCCTTGGCCATGTTCTTAGGCTGAGTGATGGGAGATGATCGGGCATTTCTGTCTCTGGTCCCAATAGCTGGAGCACAGTGACTGACAGTTTCTCTCTGCCTTCAATCTACATGGAATAGCAAAAGAATAGTTTCCTGAAGGGAGAGGAGGTGATGCTAGAAGGGAGAATGTGAAGAAAGGAGGGCCTCTGTTGGAAAGACAAAGGCCACAAGGATCAATTACAGATCTCTAGGCTACAGTGACATTTCAAATGCTATAGTGACCTTTCAAATTATTGATATATTAAACTATCAAAATATCCAGGGCTATAAAGAAGAACAAAATAATAGCATTTGCAAGAAGATGGAAGGAACTAGAGAACATTATGTTAAGTGAGATTAGGCAAGTACAGAAAGAGAAGGGACATAGGTTTTCTCTAATATGCTCGAGCTAGGGAGTAGTGGAAATACCAGAGGGACTCCAGATGATGGAGGGGAAATGTCAGCAAAGCTTGAATGGAAGGATAGGAGACGAAGATGGCTGAGGTTGTTCAATGGAGGAGCTACATCCGAATATGTGTAATAGTATAAATATAACATGGTTAACCTGGACACTCTCTATTGGGAGGGGGAAGGGAAATGGGGGGAGAAGGGCACGGAGCACAATCTAAATGTACACCATTTTCAATATGTTCCACTTATAAAAAATAAAAATAAATAAATAAAAATCCAGGGCTGTGTCCTTATTTATCTTCTATATAGATTCCTCATAATACTTTACTTTTTTTTTTTTTTTTTTTGCGGTACTAGGGATGGGACCCAGGAACATTCTACCACTTAGTTATACCCCAGCCCTATTTTTTATTCTTTATTCTGAAACAGGGTCTCAGTGAGGTACAAAGAACCTCACTAAGTAGCTGCGGCTGTTCTTGAACCACGATCCTCCTGTCTCAGCCTCTCAAATGCTGGAATTACAAGCGTGAGCCACCAACACCCATCTTTACCTTTATATCTTAAAAGTCCAAGTCAATTCTCCAGTCATTCTGATGTGTTTTTCCTTTAATTTTATATATTTGTGCTTCCCTCCCTGAAGCACAAATATTGTCATTTTTCTGTCTCTTAAAAAAATCAATACCTTATTGATTTTTCATTGTATTGTCATTCATTTTTTTCTGTTCTGTATTGTTACTGAGTTTTCTCTTCATTCTTTCTTCTTCCCGCCCTTTATTCTGAAATCAAATGGCTGGAAAATTATCAGTATCATTATGCTTTGGTAATAATTTCACTGGAAGACACCACTGCATATCTGTGTTTTCTAGTTCTTTAATTTTTTCATGAATCACTCCATGTTTGATTTTTTATCTATTTTTTCCTTTTCATATTGCTGCATTTTACTTAGAAGCAATGTTTTTTTTTTTTCTCATTATAGAAATCCAAGAGGTCAACCTATCTTTCCTTTAAAAAATACCAGAATCCATGATAAAGAATTGTCATTAATGTCTCATTGTTTTGGTGCCCCACAGTACTCTCCTTCAGCCCACTCGGTGACAAAGACACATCATTAAATACCAAGCTTGTCGGAAGTGAATTATTATGAAGCCACACAGAACAAAATCTCCCAAAATAAGTCTCACATTTGTACATGACTTAGTGCATCATAAACAAAGAGAAGTAAACCCTAATATTAATGGTTTGAGACTTGAAGTATTGATAAAGTAGAAATAAAGCTTATAATTAAAGATTAATCACCATCTCAAATATACTTTTCTGGCTTGAATTTTAAAAATGGATGCATAGTTAAATATTTAATTATGGGTTGACTAATTTCGAAATTCGATGAAATAACCAAGGTTTCTAGATGATATACCTGTTATTTATTAAACAGAATGGACTATAATATGAAAACACATGTTTGAAAAGAACTATTCTTTTACTATTATTCAGAGTAAAACATTATGGTTTTTTAAAGAGAATGCATGGTTGAATGGTTACTTAGCAACATGAAATATTTTCTCCTATTAAAATTTTAAGTGGGTGAGCTTGCAACTAGCCAGTGTTCCCCGTAATATCACATGCATCCTAAAGATGAATAAAGCCCACGATTTGCAAGTTGGAGTGGGAGGGAAAAACAAAACTCTCAAATCTAAATTTTGTTGTTGTTTCTATGACACTGAAAACTGGGGGTAGAAAGAGTGTGGCTTCTCTGTGCCCTGCTTCTAGCATCTTTTAGTTTTCCTTTTCCCCTCCTGTCATTCACTTTGATGCCCCCATCTCCTGCACTACTGTTCCCTTGTCTTCCACAGAGTAAATCAGATCCTGCGTCTCAGTTGTCAATTCTCTGCTCATAGATCTCGTGTTGAATTCTCCTTCAATACATCTTTCTGTCCTTGCCATGAAATCACTAACTCCTGAAGGTCAAAGGTGCTACCATTTTTATATCCATCCTTTTCGTGTCAAGGAGAATGCCTGGCAATGAGTACTCTCGATGTTTTAGGAATGAATAACTGTTCGCCCATTATCCAGATTTATTTTATCTCCATTTAACAGTGGCGCTCCACCCAGATTGGGTCTCAGCAGGGCATCAGGATGTCAGCTGTGGGATGCTGACATTTTACCCGAGCTTCCAAAGAACCAGTCCCTGTGACCTTGCAGTCATTACCCAAAAGGCTTCTGCAAATTTTCTTTGCTTCTTAAATTTGAGCACAGATTAGGTTTTATTATATTCATGCCTAGTGCTAGAGATTGAACTTGAAGTGATTAAGCAAAATATTGAACAGAAAAATGGTCCTTAAATTTGCAACATATATCTGGTTCCTGTGTTACAGTCTGAGAATGCAGATTAACATATGATACTTAGAGGATGCATTCAGAATAGGAGGGCAAATAAATTTAGTAAAGGATGAGTTTATAATGTTTTATCAATCAATACCCATCACACTTGTAAGTACTGTAAGTAAATGCTAAACAATAACTTAGGATTCAGTGGATGCTCCCAGTGTTGAAAACAATGGCTTTTTAAATAAAAGCCAAGTTAGATATAAAATATTTTTGTTGGAATAAAAATGGGAGCTTTTAAGCTTTAATAGCTCAAATTAAACATAAAATACATTTGAATTATTTATTACTAATGCCACTGATACATCCTTAGTATAAGCAGAAATATATACTTTATATATACTTATATATGTATATATATGCCACACTCAGCATATACATAATATATAAGGAAAATTTAGGCTTACATATTTCAAATCTGAATTCACTTAGAGTTCAAACTGGAAAGGACTCTTTTCTAACCTACTAGAGCCAATATATCTCAAGCTTTATAAACCTGCACAGTATTTTGGTTACACCTACTCTCAGAAGGAAGAGTATTTACAAAATCCAAGACATTGAAGAAAAAAAAGTACGTAAGCATTTGTCTTCAGAGGATTGGATGGAGCCTGCTCGAGTCTGATGTTTCCTCTTTTTTTCTATACCAAGTATTAAGGATTTTTCAGTGAAAATTGCGTTTCTAAAATCTTAGTGTGGACAGGTCCTCAGAGGGGAGTTTTATTCCTTGTCTTAATCCTATTCTTCCAGTATTCTCCTATCTACAATATTATTGCAGAAATTTTTGATGCTTTTTCAACTTTCATGTAATCCTAGTATCAGTGTTGTGACCAACAACTTCTGACATTTATGATTTAATAAATCAAAGCCTCCGGGTTGAAAGCAGAGCCAGACTTTTCCAATGTGGTGGTGAAACATGTTCAGATTCCATAGAGACTCTTCAATCCTTTCTGTAGGGGGACCAATTAACTGCATTTATTATGCATATAATAGATTTTGTTTAGATCTCTGTACAGATTTTGTTTACTAGTTCAAGGAATACACCGTAAAAGAAATTGACTTTATTTTACTTTTGAAATGCCAACTTATGTAAAAATGGCAAACTAGAAAATAAAGAAAAAGATTTTGTACTACTAATTCTATTATGCAGTAAATTCTACATATCATCCCATACTTCTGAAACGTTCTTTTTTAGGTAAAGTTATATAATAAAAAGTCTGCTGTTTGCCCATTACAATAACAAAGCATGCTAATGTGCCCACTGATAACGACTTACAATGTTGCATCAGTAAGTCTATTACTTTAAGTCATCAGTGAGAAAACTTTTGGATTCCACACTTTACTCCTCCCTCTCTTGCCTCTGACTCCTTTTATTGGTCTTTTTTGTCACATTTTCTTGCTTAATGTCATTTCAAGGTAGGTCTCTTCAGCCTCTTTTCTCTAGTAGCTTTTTATGGACACAATCAAGTCTTTGTCATATTTAATATTACTTGGCTTTCTAGTTGGTCTCCATCAAATACTAAGAGGTTTACCTTTACTTTTTTACTGCAGGAATTCTCTTATTCAGTGTAGTAAAACCTTATTTAAAATAAAGATTCTGAAAGCGGGTCTCATTGAGTTGCAGAGGTCCTCAACTAAGTAGCTGAGACTGTCCGCGAACTGTCGTCCTCCGGTCTCAGCCTCCCAAATGCTGGGATTACAAGCGTGCGCCACCACGCTCGGTGCACATTTCAAAATAAAGAATAAAAAATAGGGCAGGGGGTGTAGCTCGGAGGTCGATTGCCCCCGGGTTCCAATCTCAGACCCACACACAAAAAAATAAATAAATAGATAAATAAATAAATAAATAAATAAAGATTCTAAGCCAGGTGTGGTGGCTCATACTTGTAATCCCAGCATTTGGGAGACTGAGACAGGAGGATAGCAGTTAGAGGATAGCCTCAGCTACTTAGTGAGGCCCTTTGCAACTCAGTGAGACACTGTTTTAAAATGAATAAAAAATAGGGCTGGGGGTTTAGTTCAGAGATAGAATGCCCCTGGGGTCCATCCACAGTACCTTGAAATAAAATAAAATAAAATAAAATTCCAGAGTTTCTGCCTTCTAACATTCTAATTGACTAAAATAAGTCAAACATGGGTTTTGAAATTAGAATCTTCACCATGTAGCCCAGTTTTCTTTTCCTGGATTTTTAAAATTTATGATTCAAGTTGTTCCTTTCCAAAACTGGGGTGGGGGTTACTGGAGATTGAACCCAGGAGTGTTCTACCTCTGAGCTACAACCCAGCTTTATTTTATTTTTTCTTTTGAAACAGGTCTTGCTAAGTTGCTGATGGCCTTGCTAAGTTGGAGAAGTTGGCCTGAATCTTGTGATTCTCTAGCCTCCCAATACTAGGGTAACATGTGTCCACCACCACACCCAGGTACTTTTCAAGATTTAAGAAAATATAGCTGTGATGAGTCCACATAAGAGAAAGTCAAGCGTAAGAATGGAATAATTACTTATCCAACATATGGTTTATTTCATAGTCTCTGACTTCTGTGTGTAATGCAGAATAAGGTACAAAAATAAAAGATGATATTGGTTATAAATCTCAGGTTTATTTCACCAGATTTATCATCCAACCTGAACTCTTGACTTTCAAATGGTCACCATACAACCGCTTGTATTATCTTAAATAGAACCTGACTCAAACTAAACTTTTTTTTTTTGCAGTACTGGCTTTGAACCCAGGGGCATTCTTCCTCTGAGATATGCCCCAAGCCCTATTTTTTATTCTTTATTTTGAAACAGGGCCTCACTAAGTTGTGGAGGGCCTAAGTAACTAAGGCTGGCCTCGTATCCTCCTGTCTCAGGCTCCCCAGTACTAGGATTATAAGCATGCACCAACATGCTCGGCTTTTATTCTTTATTTTTAAACAGAGTCTCACTAAGTTATGGAGAGCCTTGCAAGTTGCTGAGGCTGGCCACAAACATGCAATCCTCTTGTCTCAGCCTCCCAAGTGCTGGGATCACAAGTGTGTACCACCATTCCCAGCTCCAAACTAAACTCTTATCTCCTTCTCCTTTCCCACTTCCAACTTGCTCCTCCCCAGGGCTTCACATCTCAGTGAATGGCATCACCATCCAGTTCCCATGGAAACCATGGCTGAGCCTTCTCTCTCGCTTATACCTATACACAATCCATCAGCAAATACTCCTGGTTCTGCTGTCAAAATGTACAGCTTAACTTTCATGACTCGAATGTCAGTACTTCCCTATGAAAAGAAAGTTTTTCTACTTTGTTTGCCATTAAAGGCATACAATGAATAAATGCATATACATAAATAAATGTATATATACATATATATGCATATATGTGTGATTATATATTATACATATCATATATATTATAAATGTGTTTTTGGCCCCAGGGGTACTCTGCCACTCAGGTATCTTTTCAATTTTTATTTTGAAACAGGGTCTCATTAAGTTTCTGAGGCTGGCCACAGACCTTGTAATTATCCTGACTTGGCCATCTAAGTACTGGGATTACAGGTATATACCAGCATGCCCAAGGACAATAAATATTTTTTGAACCAATAAATGTATTTAGTGTGGAAAAAAAAGTTTGCTACTCTAGGCATGATAGTGCATACTTATAATCTGAGTACTTGGGAGGCAGACACAGGAGAAGTGCAGGATGGAGAACAGCCTCAGCAACTTTGTGATATTCTCAGCAACCTAGTGAGACTGTTTCAAACCAAAAATAAAAAAGGCTGAAGGTATAGCTCAGAGATAGAGCTATACCTCCAGCTACATTAAGAGATTGAATGTTCTTAATTATTTTATATGGCATTATATAATTAATTTTTACAAGTTACATACATATACATATTATATGTAACTATATGTACCAACATCATGTATACACGTACATATTCATATATGTATATGTTATAACCACACAGAAGAAAATATTAATGTAGCAAATTAATTGTGACTGGCAAGTAGGGAGTATGCCCCAATTCCTGCTTGAGCAAGTGACGCTGATACTCCTTTACGACTCAACCTATCTTTGCTAAATTCTTTGTGGCCCCTCTCTATTCATTGAACTTGTTTTTCTTTTCAAATTTCCTGTCCATGTTAGAAAAAGACAAATAAGATAATCATTGTAGTTCCTTTGGTCAAACATCTTCTATTAATCATCAGGTGCCCTCTGAGAGCTCCAGCGTCCCTCCTCTGAGGCGCTGCCAGCTTCCTTCCTCAGAATCTCTTTCACATGCTTTGTTCGTGTCCACATTCGATTCTATTACCTGGACTTTGTCCTAATCCCTTTGTCCTCAAGAGTTTCCACAAGCTCCTAACTGATTTTTCAGCTACTGGTCTCTCATAGCTTCAACCCATTCTTATCATGGGCCCGGATTAATCTTTCTTTAGAAAGCTCTGGTATTTCTGGGCGGGGGGGGGGGCATTTTAAAATAACTCCAGGGCTTTCAAAACCTGTTGAAATGAACCCACCACTGTACAATGCTACCAGAAAAGGACGGATACCTACAAAATGAAATAGGTCACAGAAACAACAGAAAGCATAGAGCAGCTGAAGTTGTGACTGTTTAAATTTACTCAGAAAGTTTTGTGAAAGTCTGTTTTACTAGAATTCCCTGAGTGGCTTTTTTAGCATGGTTTACACATAATTAGTTATACTTCTTCAAGTTACCATAAATTTTCTACTTCATCAACTCAGGAAATTTCTCAAGATACAATATATCCAAATATCCTAGTACTTACATTAAAAAAAACAGAAAGACCCCAAGTAAACATCCTAGTTATCTGTCTCCAGGCCCTAGAAACACAAAAACAAACTATTTGCAAAGCCAGTAGAATAAAGGAAACAATTCTGATCAGAACCAAAACTAATGAAATAGAAAATACAAAAATACAAAAGATCAAAGTAACAAAGAGTTGGTTCTTGCTTCTTTGAAAAGATAATCTTTTCAAAATTATATTCACATGTCATCTGGGCGTGGTGTCGCACTCTTTTAATCCCCCCCCCCCGCGCTTATGAGGCTGAGACAGGAGGACCGCACAGGTTCGAAGCCAGCCTCAGCTACTTCTGAGGCTCCCAGCAACTTAGTGAAACCATGTTTTCAAATAAAATATAAAAATAGGTCTGTGAGTATAGCCTGGAGGTAGAAAGCCTCTGGATTCCGCCCCCAGTTCCACCAAACAAAACGAAACACAACAAAAAACAAATTATACTCACATGTCAACAAATGCTGCCTTCTTAGTGAAGGAATACTTGGTAACACAGCTCACACCTAATTCCTATTTCTATGTTCTAACATTTGGTTTATGTCCCTTCAATATCATTCATAGTACCGTCTATTGTTTACATGTTAGCCTCCTCCACAAGATTAGAAATTCCTGGAAGGTAAGGACCATGCCTCATTCACTTCTGTATTTCCTCCACGGAATGTAATAGAACAGATTACATGTTGTGAGTGTTCAATAAATATTTCCTGAATGAAATAAGAAAAGGAAATAGCTCCAAATTAGATAAGCCCGAGAAAACCACCGGTGCATTGGTTCAAGATGCTTTATTTTTTTTTTGGTATGCCTTTTGCTGCCACAGTAAGACCAAACCCTCTGTTGTTCTATGTTTGCCTTCATTGGGATGAAAAAAAATGTGTTTTCATAATTTCAAAACATAGCATGATCTTCAGGCAATAGCATTGTTGTCGATGAGAACTCAGCTCTCACAGCGGTCTTGTGAGTCTTGTGAAGTCCTATTTACCAAGGGGGGAGTGAACAAAACATGTTTGACTTGACTCTTGCTCTTGAATTCTTCACTCTTCATTCCCTCTTCTACCTGTGACCAGCAATGAGTTATACATCACTGAGCCAATGGTGGTCAATACTGGGACTCAAGTCCCTTTTGGTTGTGTTTACCAGAAAATATATTTGAAAATTTGAATTTTCCTTAAATTTTATAGGTAACATTTTTCAACTTGCCAAATAGTCTGGAAAGGAAAAAAAGGAATAGAAATGGGAAGAGAACTCTGTACATTCTCACTTTTTTGAGGCTGGAAAGGCCAAGTGTTTCTGTATAAAGATATCCTGACAACTAATACCATAGCAACTCTATACTTCATATTAAATGTCCCTGTGAGCTGACCATGGTGGTGTGCATACCTCTAATCCAATTACTTGAGAGACTAAAAGAGGAGGATTGCAGGTTTGAGGACTGTGAGACCCTCTCTCAAAATAATAAAGTAAATTGGGCCAGGAAAATCTCAGAGGTAGAACACCCCTGAGGTCAATCTCTAGTAGCCCCGTCAAAAAAAATTCACTACCTGGGAAAAGGAAAACATAATTGCCCCTGTGTGCTAGTTTACGTATGATTAATTAAAGCACTCTCATTTTTGTCGAAGTGTTCATTCTATAAATTCTACTGCAATTCATTTACTCAAAATAATGAAAAAAATAGTGATAAACTAGGTTTGATTATTGTAAGATCTGTTAAAATTAGCAGTACTACATATACTAAATTACCAATGGCAATAGCAAAGATGTATAGAGAAGAAGAGAGAGGGGATGGATCCAGAAAAAAAAATTAAGAAAATTGGCATATTGCTCTTATCTTGCTAAGACTGCACTTTGAATTTTTAAAAATTTATGATTTTCTCTGACTGGCTAATCTCACTTAAAATAATGTTCTCCAGGTCCGTTCATCTTCCTAAAAATGACATAATTTTGTTCTCCTTTATTGCTGAGTAGAATTCCATTCTGTAGATATCCCATAACTTTGTGATCCATTCATCTGTTGACAGACACCTAAGTTGGTTCCATTATTTGGTTATTGTGAATTGTGCTCCTCTAAACATGGATATGCTTATATTGCTATGAAATTATGATTTCAGTCCCTGTGGAAAGATACCCAGGAGTGGTATAGCTAGATCATATAATGGTCCACTTTTCCATTTCCTGAGACATATCCACACTGATCCCCATAGCAGCTACGCTAATTTGCAATCCCACCAACAGTGTAGAAGGGTTCCTATCTTCCCATAGCCATAGAAAATGAAAGATCATGTGATTTCTTTCATATGCAGAAACTAGGGAGTCATCTGGATACCAGAGGGACTTCAGATAATAGAGGATAAACTTCAGTGGAGCCAGGGAGGTGGTCGAGGAGAAAGGGTTGGGTGAGGGGGATTTAATGAAGGAAGCACTTCCATTAACATTGTATGCAAGAGAGAACACCAATGTCAATCTCATAGCCTGTATGGGGAAATGAGGCAGTGGAGAGGGAGCTGGTGGAAAGCCCTCCAAGTGTTGTGTGCACATTATCACTGTGGACTGCATTATGATATAAGCCTGCAGGGCACCAATAAAAGTTTGAAAAGAATTATAGTTTGATTTACATTTCTTTATTCCTCATTATGTAATATTTCTAGAATTATCCATTTGTTGCCAATTTTGGACTTGTTCTCTGCCTGAGTGTGATTTATTTATTTTTTCTTTTTGTAGTGCTAGTGGCATGGAGCAACCCTAGGGCCTTGTACATGCTATGTAAGCACACTACCACTGAACTACAACCCCATGCCCAGGTTTTTTCAATTTTCTACATGGTTCAGAGTCTTTTAACTGGTATGTCACTGGTTGGTGATGCGGGAAAATGACAGAGAATTCCTAAATCAAAGCCTCTTTTGGCATACCTGACACATCCTGTTCTCTAATGGGGCATGCTAGGCCTTTTCTATTGCAAAAAGTATAGAGTCACGGTGACATTTGGTCAAAGCTCTCTTACCTCGTTTGGGACACGGATGGTCAAGTATTTCCTTAGAATTCTATAAAAGCGACTAAGAATTATTTTGAAACAAAAGTAGGGACTCTGCACATTACATGTTATTCCCAGTTATTTAGAAATACATTATATTATTTGAAAGGATCTTGGTGTACTTTTCTTGAAAAACCAAAAAGTGAAATTGCCACAGTTTATGAATCACATTATTTTTCATGAGGAGAGCAAGATGGTCCTATGGTATAAGTTACTAGGTAACAGCAAAAGGATCATAACAGTGGAGAGGGATTTTTCAAATTATATTTCATAAACATTACTTTAGAAATTATGGAATACTTATTTGTTATTTATTTATTTATTTATTTATTTATTTATTTATTTATTTATTTTGCAGTACTGGGGATGGAATTCAGGGGCATTCTACCTCTGAGCTACACCCCAGCCCTATTTTTTATTCTTTATTTGGAAACAGGGTCTCACTGAGTTGCCAAGGGCCTCGCTAAGTAGCTGAGGTTGGCTGTGAACCCGGATCCTCCGGTCTCAGCCTCCCAAATGCTGGGATTACAAGTGTGTGCCACCACGCTCGGCAATGAAATACTTATTTGAACATGTATGTCCCTTAAGCAATAGGTCAAATGTGCCTGGGATATAGAGCTCAGTCTTAGAATGTACAAGTACCTGGCTTCAATCCCAGTACTGAAAAAATAAATACCAAAATGATCACAGGCAAATTTTAAATTACTAAATTTATTTTAAATATGTAAATAAAAATTAAAGCCTGCAATGCCTAATTTGAAAAATGTATGTATGTCTAAAATATTTCTTCTAATGGAAGTCTAACATTAATAAATTTTTAGCTTAAAAAGAAACAAAACAAAACACGGGCAGTCTTTTAGATCCTGAGGATACACCTACAGATCAGAAAACTAAAGGAGCCACTCATGGGCCTTACACTTTACTTATGAGAGACAACAGGAAAATGAAAAAAACAAATTAGTAATTTATTTTAAATAGTAATAAGACCTATGATGAAAATAAAATAGGACGTTCTCACGGCGTATGAGAGGGTTAGTACTTCAGAATGGGCCGCCCTAGAGAGCATCTGTGAAAATGTGATGTGAAGGGAGGAAAAGCCAGGGGAGAGGGTCAAGGGTTCACAACTCTGAAGTCTCTACAGCAGAAATAGCTCGAGTCTGTCTGTTCAAGGAGAGGAAATTGTGCTACAGTGATCACTCACCAAGGGGTGATCTTTACTACGTGGACATTGATCCAAGGATCTAGCGCCTATGTATTCATCTTTTCTACTTCCCTCCTTCATTTATACAAGAGGTAGTTGAAAAAAATCTCTTAGATGTGAAGAAGCTCAAGGCCCTCTGTCCAGTTTTTGTCATTTTCAATATGTGAAAAATGACTTCTTAATCCTGCATAAAATACTGGGGCATAAAAGAGGCAATACGGGGAAGGAAATGGAAAAACATAATGTTCTGTGCATATATCAATGCGTTCGTATGAATCTTGCTATCATGTATAATTACAATATACCAATAAAAATTTAAAAAATAAACTAGGGTATACTGATCATATTATTTGTATCATCAGATCTTCAAAATATGCTTGTGTGTGTTGATTCCAAATGTTTTTCTTTAAGTGTTTTGCTTAAATTTTTAATTTCCCCTTTCCTCTAAAATTGTTTGTTTCCCTGTCAGTGACCTATCACAAATTTCAGTATGCCCGAGGGGAAAAAAATACCTATAAAGTTATAAACTAAGGTAATCTAGTAAGATTTCAGGAATCCCCGAGTCACTATAACATGGTAATCTAGTAAGATTTCAGGAATCTCTGAGTCACTATAACATGTCCAATTACTTCAAAGAACAAAATCTTTTTAGGCTTTCTTGTGTCCACAGTATAAATCGAGCCAGAGCACATAAATGTCCCAACAACTATTAAGAACTTTTCCTATGCCAACTCAAAAAAATTGTTAATATATTTTCATTTAGGCTTTCTAAAATTGATAGTCTTTTATAAACTATTCTAATTGGAGAAATTGTTTCTAGTTATTTTTCATAATGAACTGTTGACTCAGTTTCACAAAATAACAATACGTTTATTTAAGCTTTTGGCCGTACCTCCTTCCTGCTGCCTCTGAAAGATTAGCACAGTCCTCTACATTTTTAAAAAGACAAATTTTCTTCAAATGAAGAAAATATTGTGGGCAATATCATTGTCCACCAAAGTGGATGACTCACCAAGTCAATTATGAATTGGTCAAATAAATTATTAGAGCCAGTGGTTTCTTGACCCCATTTCTAGCAATGTGCTGATAAGATCAAAGCCTCACATGGTGGAAAACTCTGGGCCTTATAAATTGATTTTAGAGTCACTAAGTGGTGATAATCATTCACTGGGAGTCTAGAAAAGAATATTATGATTTTAAATCACTGCTACATTTCCATTGTGAATTAGAAATAGCAAATAAAAGTTTCTAAACTATCCATGCCTTTACAGTTTTTGAAGTATATTACCATCTCAACCTGTAGAGAAATGTGTGTTTCTGCTCTGGGGTAAATGTAACATCCTCATTGATTACTTGAAAAATCTAAATGCAATTTAAAGCCAACTTTTGAATGAGATTTTTTTTCTCTTCTTTTTGCAGTCCTGAGCATTAAATCCATGGACTTACTTGCTG
Organism: Muscardinus avellanarius; assembly: GCF_963383645.1. Lineage (NCBI taxonomy): Eukaryota > Metazoa > Chordata > Mammalia > Rodentia > Gliridae > Muscardinus > Muscardinus avellanarius. The sequence goes on from NC_137794.1 coordinate 12,528,871, forward strand.
ATGCTAGCCAAACACTCCACAGCTGAGCCATATTCTCAGACTTCAAATGAGAATTCTTAGGAAATAGTAAAAAAAAAAAATGACATTTAGTTGTAAATATTTAAAAATTTAAATTAAATCTCAAAATTGTAATCCTTTGAGGCCAAAACTTGATCCAAAGGCCAAAATTAGAGCTGGTGAGGAGAGTCCTCAGTAATATCCAAATGGTTAATTTGTCGAAAAATGTTTTTACTAAAGAAACCATATAGAATATTAGAAAATATTAATGAAACCCTGGCATGCAATATTCAAAATCCTCTCTTCCTGGAAATAAATAATACCATGTTTTAAAGAAAAATTATTTTTCAAATTTAAATGTTCAGCAAAGCAAAATAGCAAGTTTTCCATACACACTTCTTTTTTACGTCCTCCCTTTTTCTTTCTTTCTTCTTTGTTACTTTCTTTTCTTTTCTTTTTTTTTTTTTGGTGGTACTGGGGTTCCTGGAAGCCCTTCTACCTCCGGGCTACACTCCCAGACCTATATTTACATTTTTATTTGGAAACAGGGTCTCCTAAGCCAGCGTGCGCGGCTGGCTTTGAACCTGCGCGATCCTCTTGTCTCTGCCTCCCAAGCGCAGGGATTACAAGCGTGCGGCACCACGCCCGGCCGTTTTTTCTCTTTTTCCTAAGTTGCATGGAGAAAGTCTCTTGGAAAGAATTATTTGGAGAATTTACATTATGTTCATTATTGTCAAGTTGTTGTTATAATTTTTCCTTAGAGCAGTCTTGATTAGATGAGTCAAAACAAAACACAAATCCCAAAACGAAAACTTTCTCTAGTCTTCTTTTGGGTTTATTCTATCATTTTTAGAATTTACTTGTGAAAAGTACAAACTAAAGAAAATACTCTCTTTCAAACCCTTATTGGCTCCTCTTTAAATTCCATTCTCCAAATCTCTATGTGTGTGTGATGCGTGTGTTTGTAGGGTAGAAGAGAGGGTACTAGGAAATTGACCCCAATGTTCTATCTCTGGGTTAACCCTCCCTCCCAGCCCCATTTCATTTTTTATTTTGGAACAGTAAACTACAAACAGTAAACTAAGTAAACAGTAAACTAAGTAACTACATCCTGTCCTCAAACCTGCAATATCCTGTCTCACTCCAACCCCCCCCCCCAAAAAAAAACAACAACTGATTCCAGGTGTGTGCCACAGCACCTGGCCGCCAAGCCTCTATTTTAAGTTTGGTACACAAGTACTCTTTCGTGACCCCAGTCTTATCTCCAGCTCTTCATCCGCTCCAGTGTTGGAGTTGCCCTGGCTGCTTAACATCCTCTTCCTAGCTCCTATTTCACACCTCTTTGATTTCACTGGTGTTGTTTCTCCTGCTCAGAACATCCATTGGTGCTCAGTTCTCTCCACCTGGGGGACTTGAAGCCACCCATTAAAACCCAGTTCAGGTGTCGTCTCCTCCTGTCTCTCTCTAATCCCCCAGATGGAACCATGTGTCCTCTCAAGCATTCCCACTACATTCTGTGCCGCTCTGCCACAGCACGTGCCGCGGGACATTGGGATGATCTGTTCCCGCACCGTTTCTTCAGATGGCTGACTGACCGCACGTCCCTGGATACTGGTGCCTCTGTCCCTGCTGGCCCAGGACAGAGAGCACCACAAGGCCTCTCAACATTGTCAGCTGCTCCTACTGCCAGAGAGCCACACTGTGACCGTGTGTGTACTAGTTGGCTTCTTCTATGCTGTGAGGCCCTTCCTTCCACTCAATTGTTTAGATTTTCTACGAATCGACAATACTTTTGACTACTCTGTGGCTTCTGTGACAATAACTCCTCCACTCCCAGTCCCTCTTCCAGTTAGGTTGATATGATATGGTAGGATTTGGCCAAATGGTTATGAACATGGCTTACACAGGTGGCACCTTTCTTTGTACTAGGAATTAAACCCAGGAGCATTCTACATCCAAACTAAACCCAGCCCTTTTTATTTATTTATTTTTATTTTAAAATAGGCTTTTCCTAGCCGGGCGTGGTGGCACACGCTTGTAATCCCCGCACTTGGGAGGCTGAGACAGGAGGATCGCACAGGTTCAAAGCCAGCCTCAGCTACTTAGTGAGGCTCTCAGCAACTTAGTGAGACCCTGTTTCCAAATGAAATAGAAAATAGGTCTGGGAGTATAGCTCGGAGGTAGAAAGCCTCTGGGTTATACCCCCAGTACCACACACATAAAAAAGGCTCTTTCTAAGTCTCTGAGGGTCTCACTAAGTTTGCCTGGAAACTGCCCTGTGATCCTCCTGTCTCAGCTTCCCAAGTACTGGAATTAGAGGCATAAGCCACCCTGCCTGGCATGTGGCCATTTTTGTTTTTAAATAAGCATTATCAACACTTCATATTTTGGCAAATGTAGTTACGAGCCAGTATATATTTTCCAGTTTACTCTTGTCTTGCAGTGACAGATTTAGAGTCGATATGTCAACTTTTTCTAAAACTTAACAGCTTTAAACAACAGCAAAAAAAAATATGTTACAGGTTTTGAATGATCAGTAATCCATGAGAAGCTCAGACATACAGTTTTGTCTCAGTGCCTGTCATTAAGTTGTGGTCCAGCTGGGGATGAGCTGGATTAGGGGTGCTGCCACAGTTATCTCTAGACTGAACACAAGCTACAGGGTTTATTCCTAATCTCACACAGGAGGCTGTTAACAGACTGCATTTTCTCTATGACTTTTGGATGAAGAGTTCCACTCCTCATGGGTGGCCTGCTCACAAGAAAGCAGCGCTCCTCATCCCCAGGAAAAGATTCAAGAGCAAGAAAGAAGAGGCCTTCAACCAGAAGCTGTGTTCTTCATAATGTCATCTCAGAAGTGACATACTTTCACCTCTTATAGATGCTGTTGACACCCAGACTGATTCTGCCATAAAGTGGAATAGTAAGAAATGATAATGTGAATAGCAGGAAATAGTCATTGGACACCATCTTGGAAGCTGATTATCACAGAATCCATGGGCTAAGGTGGTTCATAAAACATGCAGCATGTCTAGTCCAAGTCATTGGGTCAAACAGACTTTTCAAACCATGGTAACTCTTCAGTGGGAAAGAAATGAACTTTTGTGGTGCTGAGTTAATGAGGATTCAGGGTTAATGATATAAAGATATAGCATAGCAGAGTTACTAAGACTAATACAACCTTCCTCTAAATCTGAGAAAGACTGATAACTGCAAAAAACTTGGGGATTCTGAAAAATTTGGGGACAGTCAGAATATAAGAATTACTTCTTTTTATAAATTAAAACATTGGGATTACTATTTCATTTTATTTTGACAAAGTAGTGAATTTGATTAACGGGTATGTTCTCAGAGTACTGGCAAAATTAAGAATCATAGATGGAATCTATGACCAAAAGGTCAGAATGTCCTTTTTCCTGTTCTCTTAAAATACAGAAAACTAGTAAGCTCTTCCCACACCAAACACACAACCACCAGGCATTTCTGTGTACCCAGGCTTTTCTTTCAGAGTTATTTTAAATCATTTCGAGCTTTGAGTTTTTTATAAAATACATTCTATCTCATGAGGTTGCTATAAAGAATACCTGAGACAAAAAAAATGTAATAATATATTTTGAGGGGTAAAATAATATGTAAATATGAAAATTTGCGGTACTGGGGATGGAACCCAGGGGCATTCTACCTCCCATCTACACCCTAGCCCTATTTTTTATGCTTTATTTTTAAACAGGGTTTCACTGAGTTGCAAAGGGCCTCACTAGGTAGCTGAGGCTGACCACAAAATGCCATCCTCCTGTCTCAGCCCCACGAATGCTGGGATTACAAGTGTGCTCCACCACTTCCGGCTCTCAGATATTTTTTATGTTTAATAATGAAAGAAAATTACTGGTAAAAACAGTGATAAGAATATCTAAATATATTTTAGGAATAAAACAGAGACATGTTTAGAGAAATTTATGGGAAAACAGTTCTACTGGCAAAAAATATAGTACAACTTTAAAATGTCTATCTAACCCATTAACTTAGTAGTAAACATAGTCTGTCATTAAGAACAAAGATAAAATAAACAAATGTATTCCTCAGAGTCATCTATTCCAAAGACTGGCCGTACATGTCCAGCGTTTCATTCAATAGCATCACAAGCATTCATGATTCGTGTTCAAAAGTCATTCCACACGTGGTGTGATAGGCAGTGCCAATTTGTGTACAAATAACATCATCCGGCTCTAGGAACAACTTTGTGAAATATATAGATTAACCTCTTTAGTCATATTAATAGAAACTTATGATTTGTTTAAGCAAATATTAATTTTTGAAAAATGAGTGAATGTATAACAAAAAAACAAACTAAAGATCCTAGATTATGTGAAACCTTAAGCATTTAGGTCCTTGTCTTAAAGTATGTCTAATGACAGCACTTTTAATAGCAAAGTAATCCTTCACCATAATTATATAACTTTTTTTTTTCCCCAGCGAGTCAAGCCCCAGAGAGGCAAAAGCATTTTTGGCAGAACCTTTTTTACCTTGGAATTTTTCTCTTGTAAAGTAACCCTAGCCTGACCTTGATTAGCTTATCAAATGAGCTCATCCTCAGAGCTGAAAATCCTTAGTCTCTCAGAGAAATAGCATGGCAACATGCCAGAAAACCTCTGTAAATCGTCTAGAGGGCACAGTGGGGCATCGCTTTCTCCCTCCTTTCTTCTTGCTTCTCCAGTCAGCACTAGAAGCTACAGAAAGAGGGGAACGTAATTGAACAAGCATAGGGCATGGAATCTGATGCATCCATATTTGAAACTTAGAGTTGCTGCTTACTGACTAAACTTTTGAATCAGTCAAAATGGTTCTATGCATTTCATTTGTAAAACCAAGTTATTGATCTTCATTATAAGTTGGTTACAAGGTTCCAGTGCAATATCTGTAAGTGCAGTCTGGCCTACAGGACCTGACATACGGTACCATAAGTAGTCTTCATTTTTCTTTGCAGTGAGAAGGGGCACTGGGGATCAGTACCTTCATCTCTATCTGTCACATGTCACTGAACCATACCAGTGAACTGCTACTTAGCAAATCCAACAGCTCTGATGGTGGGAAGGATCAGAATTCCACAGGAAGAAAGACAGAAGGGGGTCTTCTTTCATGAAGACACTAGCATCAGTAATGGGTGCTTCTAAAATATTTGAGGAGTTCAGTGAGGACAGAATAATTTTGGAATGCTGATATAGCTACAGTACATGAGTTTTCAAATAAATTGAAATACTAAGGAAAATTCATATGAATATCTTTTGTAATTTAGTATGCATGCCTTACTAAAATCAAGACAAATGTTAATACTAGAGCATTTTATTGCTTCATTTAAAAACCTTTTTCATTATTTTACTTTTAATACATAGTTTTCAAATATGGGACGAATCTATTTTATATAAATTATCACTAGAATATGTTACTATCAATGTAAGCTGCCCATAATAAACATTGCTATTATCTATGAGATAGGCATTTAAAAAGTTATCATCGGGGTTTTGTTCAAGTCAAAGACAATTTATTTAGCACAAATGCAGAGGGATCAGATCAGTTCTTATCCAGTCAAGGGTTTTTAAAAATCTTGTAACTAAAAACACACACAGGCTTAAAGCTTAATGACTAATATTACCTTTTCTATTTACAGCTCATGATTTCTATGAGTCTTGCTGGACTTGAGTAATGTATTGCCCTCTAATCCCTTTCTGCTTTTTGTGTAGGAAAAGAAGGGTTTACAAGAACCCAAGAATTTCAACCGGACATTAGGAGAAACAGAAAAGCATCGATAAGGTATCCATGAGGCGGGATACCCATTGCCATTTCCATGTCCTGTACGGAAAACTAACTCTGTAGTCATTACAGAAAGCAACGCTACTGCAAACTTGACTCCATTCCATGTATCCAAAATATCTCAACTTTTATTGAGTACATTATTTAATTTAAAATGTGCTTTTAACAAGTTAAATCAGCGCATTGTGTTTGAGAGTGTGTATGTGTGTGCATGCTATTTAGAATACCAGTAGAAACAGACTAAATGATTAATAACAACAAAAAACTTTGAGTGAATGAGACCCAGTTCAGACTAATTTAAACTGAAAGAAAAATATAGCCCAATAGTTGAGACTGACTTGCATAGAGAGAAGGGAAGATAATGTTAAGTAGTCAGTATGAAGAGGATTGATGGATGGAGCTGGTTACAAAAGGTGAAGGTTACAAATGGTGGTTTCAAAAGGAATAAAATGGGGTTGGCACATTTTACTCCATTTTAGTCCTAAATTTTAGGGAAATACCTGATTGAGAAAAGAGTGAGAGCAAAAATAATAAAGAGGGCTGAAGATTCAAGACTGGCCAGGGAGGCAGAACATGCCTACAAACATCAGGAAGAGTATTCAGTAGGGAACTGAAGGTGTAAAGATTGAAATAAAATTAGAGTGTTTATTATACTTTAAGAAAAATGTGTGTATGTCCTACTACATAGCTCCAAAGAGGAGATACTATAGATGTGATTTCTACAAGGCAGGTATTATCGACCATCATTTGCAATCATGAAAAATAGACTCAAAGAGTTCCAAGCTTGCTAATGGTCACACAAGAATCAAGAAGCCTAGCTGGACTAATGTCTCAATGTATAACATGATCTTTCCACTCTTCATATAAAGAGAATAATGGGCAACATAGAAGCACAGTGGAGCTTAGAGTATCTTTTGGATGCAAAAGAGAGGTAGAGAGTTGACCATTTCTTCCAAGTATTTAATGTTTGAATTGACTAGAAACATATTCATCCAATTTCCACTCAAGGAATCAGGGGTAAAATTACATCACAATATATTCTTTCTAGTTTTCCCAGGAGTTCTCCCTCACATGTGCATGCATCTTAATAGAATAGCCCCAAAATACATTAGGTGAATGACTCAGTAGATCTACTTGGCTATTGTTTAAGATACAAATGAAAGAAAAGTGCATGTGGCATCATTTGATGACATTGGAAAAGAACCTCTTCCAAAATGAGCCATGCTCCTTCCTAGGACTTAAAAATCTACAATTAAACATGCATGTAGCTTTTTATTAGAAGACAAACACTCATGACGTTCCCTTTACGGTAATCTGTGCCTTCTGGTGAATGGCTTTGTCATTTTTTTCCAGGAAACTGCTTTCTATCTCTGGAAGGAGTGTGTGATAATACAGAGGGACAAAATAATGAAGGGGAACTGTGGGGAGAAGAAAAAGAGGCAGGGGATGATGAAGACTTTGTAATTCTGCATAGAGTGTGTCCTGTTACATCACTTCACAAAAGTACATTGTGAGGGAAATGACTTCTAACTGGCGGCATTATATCTGTAAGTTCACCAAGGGCGATATTTTCCAAGCAGTTACATGAAAGTACAAATGGTGAATAGACCTGATGGGTCAGTGACTACGTCTGCTGCCTACACGCTGTTATTTCGCCTTCATACCTAATGTTGGCTCTTTATCTTGCATGAATAATGTAACTTCTTGTCCTGATGCTCTGGGTAAAATTACTTATACCAGAGGGGCAAAAAAGGCATTTCTCAGTCTGGTCTGTTTTGTATATTTGACAGTGACATCAAAGAGTGAGAAGTTGTCTGTGAGTAACGACACTGATCATCTGTTTAAATGTCAAACCTAAATCTCATCACCTTCCACGGAACATGTCAGTGAAGAATGAACTTCAGTTCAATTGCAAAGGATTGCAGTGTTACTCAGTCCTGAGGAAAATTGGGCTTGGAGAAAATATTTCCTTTCCATCTAAATTGGCTACTTCAGCACTAGGGGCTGTGGACAGGGCTCTCTTCCTTGATAGTATGAAACAAGAAGCCTTATTGCAGAGGTATTTCTGAAATTAAAACTTCCCAGGCTAGCAGACATGTATTCCTAAACTGTGCAGTGAGTACATGAAGACTATGTATCACAAGGTCTATGCAAAGCAAAAATGAAATAACATCAAAGAAGACAACATTTTACCACAAAAATTAAGCCTGAAATAAAATCAGGAAAGGGAAATAGTTACAGTTTGCAGCTGTTCCTGCAGGAAAATGTTATCTTGTACTGAACAGCAACCACATTCCTTCCTAGACAGGTTTTTGGAGGAGAGAAGACCATTAACTCTTCATGGCACTTTATTGGCTCTGAACATAAATGCAAGGGAGAACAGGAAGCCTGTCCAATAGGCTTGCAGACCATAAGGAACAGAAAACCTCTTCTCTGTATGTTTTCTAGCTCTGGAGTGGAATAACAATGAAGAATTCTTGGTCTGAGGTCAGAAAATAGTGGAAGGAAATCCAATCATGTCCTTTCAAAAGTCATTGCACTTCTCTAAGCCTTGATTACTTTCCTGTTCTCTAACGTGGCTTATTTAGAGGTCTAAGTGGAAGTTTGTGAAGGGATCTGTCACACAGTAGGCACTCAGCTTTGGCTATTCACTTGTCAGGAAGCACTTGCATAATGCAGTCAAGTATTGCTATGCTGGTAACCATGTGTCTTAATCGTTGTGACCATGATACAGGAGAAGAAGGAAAACAAGGAAAGCATTTTTATTAACAGACATTTCTGTAACAATAAAGTCCCAATCACGTGTATTTCTGCTTTCATCCACTTTGCATCCCAAGAGGGAACAAAAATCAAGAAAAGCCACATCATGTGAAATAATATAGAGAGAGCAAACTAAAGTTCTCAGAGGCTTCTTCCTTCATCAAATCTTGGTCAAACAGCTCCCCAGAGAATCCCTCTCAGCCTCACGCTGTCAGCCAGTCGGCCTGCTGTACTGGCCAGAGAGACTACTTTATTATAGGCTTCCTGCTCAGACTGAGACTCTTGGGAGAGAAGGTAAAAATCAGGTTGGTGCTAAAAGCCGGCTGAGTTCCTCCCTTGCACCTGCAAACCCTTTGCTCTGCACTTCAAAGCCGCCCAGCCTAACTCATCTCACTCACCTCCCCTTTATATAACTCAAAATCAAGAGCATCTCCTAGCCTCCCCACCTCCTCCGTCAGGCTCCACAGAGACTCCTCCACACTGCCCTCTGCCTTTGAAACGCCTCCCAGGCTGGCACTCCATTCACCAGCACAGGCTCCTCCATTCACAGTTGACTTAAAATCACCCCTCGGGTCCAAAGTTACATTTTGGAGGCAATGCCCCCTCTGGTCTCTAATAAACTCCAGCACTGCGGCCCACATCTGGCCACCTAAACCCCTCCCCACCCCTCTGAAATTGTAGAGGTGAGGGTGCTAGGGAGGGAGGCAAGAAACCTGTGCTTTCATAGAGACCTAGACAGGGAAAAAATACGGAGAGTCTAGCATTCAGCATAGTCTTGTGTTTGAAAAAAAAATTTTGTTTAAATCAGTCGACACACATTATCTCCTGAGCCTGGTCACTGGCACTCTCTTAGGAAAAAAATATAATATGTATATGTATATATTGGTTGAATGGATGAATGAATGAGCGAGCGTGTGCATGAATGGACGGAGGGTGGACGACTGAGGTCTCTGGGGTACTTTTCTCGGATGCTCCTCCTTCTTGATCGGCATGATTCCTGTTTAATTCAGCTTTACAGAGTGAGCGCACTTCCCTGCTTCGCCACGGACTCCACCCGCTGTCCCTTCATTACCAATTCTGCACTGGAGTCTAAACCTCCTTTCCCAAAGGGCTTGCAACCTAGCTGCCAAATGCTTTGGGCGCCGTTTCACATCCTGCAAGGTCTGCGTCCCCCCGCGCCCTCAGCCTCCGAAAACACCGAGCCACCTTTACACAAAAGCGTGACCCATTCCCCTACACTCCGGAGAATCCACCTGGAGAAACCTACAAGCCCCTCTCCCCGGCCTGTGACCTGGGTGCTGGGGCGCGGGGAGGGGCACGAAACCTTCTCCCTGCAGAAAAGGGAATAATCATCCCAAGGTTCGGTCCTGGGTGGTAAAATCAGAAAACTTTTAAATTTTTCTTTTAATCTAAGAAACTCCCACCAAAGCAGCGACGTCTTTGTTTGCAGCTCCCGGGAGGGGAGGGGTCTCTGGGGCCCGGGCGCCCGGGGCGGAGGGGCGGTGACCGCCCTCTGGAGGTCCGCCCGGGAGGAGACTCACCCAGGACGTTCCCGACGAGAGCCACCACGAACACGATGATGTAGCCGGCGATCAGGACCCACTCGTATTCTTTCGGGTGCAGGTATTCCCTCCACAGGTACCGCAGGAATTCCTCGTCGTCATAGTCGGTGGGGTTTAAAAACGGCTCCTGAGTTTCATTCAGCTCCGAAGCAGATGACCAGTTGCGACGCGGCGGGAGGGAGTCCTCCAATTTGGTGCCGGACATCACGGGCTCGGGTCCGGTTCGGCTCAGTGCAGCAAGCTCCTCTTCGCCTGCCCCATGAGCGCCGGTGGTGTGCGGTGGGAGAGGCTGCGTGGAGAGGCGAGAAGGGGCTCCGGAGCAGAAAATGACGTGAAAAGTTACCGAGCCAATGCCTCGGTGTCTTCCGCCGGCAACTTGCGCGGCGGCGGCTCTGCTGCTTTGCACGCGAGGCTGCCCCGGGAGCGGCAGCCGCGGACCTGGGAGCGGCGGGCAGTGGAGGCTGCAGCACAGACGCCGGAGGAGACAGCCACCTCGGCTGGGCTCCACTGGCCTCAGTCCCTCCTCGTCCCCGCGCGGATCCGCAGCCCACAGCCGCCTCCCGGGGGAGGGAGAGCTCCCAGCTGGAGGGAAAGGGAAAAAAAAAAAAAAAAAAAGTAGTGAAAATGATTTTAACCTGTTTCTCTGTGGGTTAAATGTCCCTCTTTTTTACCCCTTTCTTCCATTTTTCACATGCAGTTTTCTCAAAACACAGGCAGACATGTGTAGGTCTTTGAAAGGGAGAGGAAGGGCCACACATGGTTAAGGCAGGATGCATTGGTGCAAGGGTCGCAGGAGGACCCCCCCCCCCGGGTCCCCAAGAAGAAAGAGGCAAAAGTCAGAGCAACCGTGTTGACATTTAACAGAAAAGTGCTTAACACTTATCATTTGCCAGATTGGCACGTGCTGACCCTTTAAGGCATCGCCTCGTCCCTCTCAACATTGAGGAATGGGAGCATTTTTTAATGGACACTTATATTAAGCAGGAATTTGTATTCGCAACAGTGCGTTATAGGAAAAACAGCAGCAAATCCTTGAAGGAGAGTAAGGGTCTTAAGTGTGACCACAGCCATAAGTGTGACCGCAGTTAATGTTGCCAAACACTGGAGACCACACCAATATACTAAACAAGGTTAGGCCCTGTCTGTAGGGTGTGCTGGGACCCCATTTTTCTTTCTTCTTATCGATTCGGACTGATGTCGTCCGCCATTCTCTCATGGATTGGTTTTATCTCTGAGAGTAAATATTCTGAGATTACTGCTCAGCCTTTTAGTTCATGGTCCTTGCTTTCTTAATAAACCTGTTAGGAATATTCCAGTTGATTAATTAGAATCTTGGGCTTAGAGTGTTGGAATCACCTAGCCTGAACTTAATGGTAGGAGGTTCTTGATAATGGTGTTGATCTGTCTCTGTCTACCTGGATGTGACTTCCACAAGTCACCACCTCCCCTGTCATGCAACTGCTCCAAAGGTAAGAAGACTTTTCTTCTGTCAACCAAGATCCTAAGCCTCTATTTACCTTTCTGATTTTTATTTTTACCTCTGGTTCCTAGTTTGTATGTTGGTTCTACAGAGATCTTTCATATGAAATTCTTCACATATTCAAAATAAACAACACAGCGCCAACTCCTTTTCTATGTTTCCTATTTTTATTTTTCCCAAATGTTCCCGTTGTTTTTCAAATGTCTCTGCTTCCACACCTATACAGGTACTTGATCTACCATTAGACAGTTGTAAAATATGCGATTGGGTTTGACCCAAACCATATAGTGATATGATTTGGGTCTCAGAAGTACACAAACTATACTATTCCTTGAATGCAGCCTAGTGTTTGTATCTAATTTTTATTTTTATTTTTTGGTGGTACTGGGGTTCCTGGAAGCTCTTCTACCTCCGGGCTACACTCCCAGACCTATTTTATATTTTTGAAACAGGGTCTCTTACGCCAGCGCGGCTGGCTTCGAACCTGCGCCATCCTCCTGTCTCCGCCTCCCAAGCGCGGGGATTACAAGCGTGCGCCACCACGCCCGGTTGTATCAAATTTTTATTTTATTTTATGTATTTAATTTTCTTCCATATTTTATTTTATTTATAAATTGAACATATTGAAAATGGTATACATTTAGATTGTGCTTCCTGCCCTCTCCCCCCCCCTTTTCCCTTCCCCTCTCCCAAGAAAGAGTGTCCAGGTTATAATTTTTCAAGACAAGACACCGATGGGTTACACTGAGTAGGATCAACCGCCCCTATTCCCACCCCCATCATAATTCTTTGAAACTACAGTTTATAAAATGTTTTTCTATGCATTATTTAAAAATCCTTGGGAGGTTGGCTATTATTAGCCCTGTTTTACAGATGAGAAAACTGTTTCTGAAGTAATTGAATTATTTAACAAAGACTAAGAGATTGATTGGTCGCAAATCCTGATCCAGTGCTTGGCTACTATACAGATGTTATACTTCACAAGAAATGGTATCACTGTGCTTCTCCAATCTGTGCTATTTAATTTTTTAAGAGGAAGGCATGAATGGGCATTTTATTTCCCACCAGATCTTTACTGAATGATCCCGTCTCACTCTCAGTGGTATAAGTTAAACGGATGGCTCATTTCATGTATTTTGCTTTGCGGCAAAGCTAGAGAAGTAACAAATCAACCAATAAGTACATACAAGGAAAACATTAGGAGGAGTAAATGCTAAGATGAAAACCAAGCAAGCCTTGCAGGGTGGCACACACACACCTGTAATCCCAGTACCTGGGAGGCTAAGACGGGAGAATCACAGGTTTGAGGCCATACTCAGCTGTTTAGGGATACCATCAGCAACTTGGTGAGACCTTTTTTTTTTTTTAAAAAAAAAAAAAAAAGGATTGGGAGTGTAGCTCAGGTAGAGCTCCTTTGGGTTCAATTCCCAGTACCAAACACACAAAAGAAAGAAAAGAAAAGAAAAGAAAAGAAAAGAGAAGAAAAGAAAAGAAGGAAAGGAAAAGAAAAAAAAGAAAGTGAAGCAATGGTGAATAAAAAATTACAAAGGTCACATTGCAAATGGTCACAATTCGAATAATGCTCTGTACATATACAAAACTACCAATATCAATCTCAATGGCGTGTCCAGGGAAATGCAGGGAGGGGTGAGTTCTGGAGTACAACCCGCCAAGTGCTGTGTGCATGTATGTACGCTCCGATGGTTCTAGACCTCCTCATGATACACGGTCACAGTGCAACAATAGACGCTCATGGATAAAAGTTCTGTTAACTTTCTGTTGGGCCACAATGTCTGCCTCTCACTTATTAACGTCTGAATTTTCTTCTTCCATAGACAGTTTTTTCCAGAATGGGAATGCTTGTTGCAGGATCTATAATCATTAATGTCGGCAAATCCTTTGTCATTGATGATCCACGCATATGGACGCCATCTGCTATTTCCTAAGAGTTAGTGCTGTTAGTTTTCATTTTACAACACTTCAACTTATCTATACTTGTCTTCTTTTATTAAGTTTTATGCTGTAATTAATTAATCACCACTGTTCATTAAGGTTATAAGTGAGGACAAATGAAAATATTTTCAAGATTTTATTCTGATATCTGTTTTATTTGGGAAAAGTCTGGATTTATCTTGAGGCTACAAAGATTCCCCTTCTTTCAATCCATGATTTATCTATCAGGTATTTTAAATATATGATACTCCAATGCCATATAAAATTTCCCTTAAATATGTAAAGTAGCCGGGCATGGTGGTGCACACTTGTAATCTCCGGGCTTGGGAGGCGGGGACAGGAGGTCGCGCAGGTTCAAAGCCAACAGTGCTGGCGTAAGAGACCCTGTTTTCAAATAAAAATATTAAAAAATAATAGGTCTGAGAGTGTAGCCCAGAGGTAGAAGGGTTTTCAGGAACCCCAGTACTACACACAAAAAATATGTAAATTATTATTTGATTTATTCTATAAGCATACTTTCTTCCTTAGATCTTCTAATATACTTTAGAACATTTTTAATTGTATTGTTCTTAGTTATTATTAACTCAGAATCTTTCTTCATAAAGTTAAAAGAGTCAACCTGATATTAAAAGACACTAAATCAGTTTTAAATTTGCCCAATGATGTCCTCTTGAAGTTATGAAAACGAAATAAATTGATATTTTCAAAACAATGCCTAATACAAAGTAATTTAAAAATCTTTACTAAATAACAATTTAAAATACATTGTAAATGCCTGTGTTAATACTTTTAAAATGTATCTCGCAATATTCTGAATAATTCTGTTTAACTATCTACCCCCCCAAAAAAAATCCCTGATGCTATAATAGGCACAGTGGTACATGCCATAATCCCAGCAATTGGGGATGTTGAGGCCAGGAAATCACAAGTTCAAGGCCAACATGGGCACTAATCAAGACCCTGTTTGAAATTAGATAATAAATAAAAAGGACCGAGGATGTAGCTCAGTGGTAGAGTATTCCTGGGTCAAGACCCCTGTAACATTAAAAAACAAAATTATGTAACCTTTCACTCTCTTACTAGCCTAAATATATCATAAAGGAGTGTGTGTATTGGGGGGAGAAAATAAATGTCAAAAAAACAGTCTTTTTTTTTCTCTCTCAATGCTGTACTTAGGTTGTTCAGAGATCTCGTCTTGGATTGTATAGGCTAGCCCAGATTTTATTTTCTTATTCCTGATAAGAGATCGTTCTTTTAGCAGTTCTATGATAACTTTTTAAACTCATTTCAACAACTATTTCTGAGTATCTAATACACACCCATGAATTTAACTAGAAACAGGAGACATACAGATCAATAAGACTAGCCTTGATGATCACTCAGTCTTCTGCTGAATTAGAAATATTATGGTCTTCTAATAACTCGGTGAGCTTGGAGATTACACACATGCACACAGCATTATGAAAGCATAAAAAATGCTTCATTGAGCCTGGAGAAATCCAGAATGGATGGAATGGATGGCTCCCCCACTGGGACAGTCATTCAGGCTGAGTTCTCTGAGAGAAACAAGTAGGAGATTAGTGGGCTGTTAAGAAGGGGAAGCATTCAATCAGAGGGATGGGGGTCTGTAAAGACTTGGTGGCAGGAGAAAGTCATAGGAAAAGCAAGGTGCAGAGAAGCAAGGTCCACCTTGTCCATCAATCTCTGGCTGGAGGATGAAGAATGGATTAGAAAGATTGACGGTTGGATGACTAGCAGAATAGCCCTGCTATCAGTTGAAAGGCAGTACTGGTGCTGTGTGTGTGTGTGTGTGTGTGTGTGTGTGTGTGTGTGTGTGTGTGTGTGTTGGGGGCCGATCGAGTGGAGTTGGGTATTATTCACAGATGTAGGGATGTAGGGGTTTGTCTCAATGCCCTTGAGGAAGACTGACCTCATGGTAAGAGTATCTTTGATGTTTATTTCTGAGTTGGGCATACCAAAGCATGCAAGTAATTATAGTCTTTGGGAGGCTGACACAAGAGGATCTCACTTTCCACGCCAGCCTCAGCAATTTAGGGAGACCTTGACAACTTAGTGAGACCTCTCTTTAGAATAAAAGATTGTATTACTTTTCATTGACATGCAGTTGTACATATTTGTAAATTATATTGTGATGTTCAATAAATATATACAATGTATAATGATCAAATAAAGGTAATTAGCAAATCCATCACATCAAATATTCATAATTTCTTTGTGGTGAGAACATTCAAAATTCTCTCTTCTAGCTATTTTGAACTCTACTATAAATTACTGTTAACTATGGTCACTGTACTGTGCTTTAGAACACTAGAAATGATCTTCCTATCCAGTTGTAATTTTGTACACGTTAATCAATCTCTACTTGTTTTCTCCTCCTCTGCCTTTTTCAGCCTCTGGATATCATTATTCTACTCCTGTAAGACTGTATTTCTGAGGAGGAAACACAAAAGGTGTCCTACTGTGGACTTTCTGAAGTTGGAAAGAAGATGCCATCTTTCCTTGTTTCCTATTGGAATGAAAATAAAATCATGTGTGAACACTCTTGGTAATGACTTTAATGAAAGCATGTACTCCCAAAATAAATGTATTAATTTTGCAGTAAGTTATCTGACATTTCTATAGGCTTCAAATGTCACATTTTCTTACAGTATGGCCCTGAGCTAAATCCCTCTAGAAAAGAATCCTGATTTACAGTTTCTAGAAACCTATTAAAAGGGAAAAGAGGACTGCTGATAACACATGTTACTATCAGTATTCTACTGAGGATCTTACAAAATCATGCCTTGAGAGACATAGCCATGCCCTGCATGGTGCCACACACCTGTGATCACAGCAGTTGGGAGGCTAAGACAGGATGACCACAGGTTCAAGGTAGCCCCAGCAACTTAGCAAGTTCCTCAGCAACTTAGTGAGAACCTATTTCAAAATAAAAAAATAATAATAATAGAGAGGTAGAATTTCTCTGAGTTCAGTCCCCAGTACCACACACAAGAAAGGAAGGAAAAAGAGGAAAGAAGGAAGGAAGGAAGGAAGGAAGGAAGGAAGGAAGGAAGGAAGGAAGGAAGGAAGGCCCAATTATGAACAAAATGACTTAATGCAACTTTGTATCCCCAAATTTAGCACATTTCTTCCTTTGTACCTGTAGGTCAACCACTACCAGTTGAATAGGGTTTAACTCAAATAAAAGGGAGGAATCCCATTTTCAAAACAGCAAATATTTTGTAAAACAATATGCAATGTGTCACCAGGGCTTACAGAACCCCAGGAGGCTTCCTAGATATGCAACCACATTGCCGATTGTTACTGCATTATTAATCTGGAAAGGAGTTAATAATCTTTCTGTCTTACATGCTATATTATTAATTTATTTCCTTTTTGCATAGTCTAAAAATTCTTGCCTTTTCTTCCTTTCACAATAACAAATAGTTAAAGTGGAAAAACTGACAGAGAGTAGAAAGAGAATAGCTTCTGATACATGTCCAGAGTACAGGCTGTGTATTTGGGATGCTTGCCACCGGAAGCATTCTTCTGTGAGGACTGCCTGCTTCCTGTGGTCCTCTGGTACTCCCAAAGGGCAGGTCCTGAGAAGGAGAGGATGTGGGCACAGTGCCTGCATTTCCCAGTTATAGCCCTGCACATAGAAATGTTTCTATGTTCTTTCAGTGTGTGTGTGTGTGTGTGTGTGTGTGTGTGTTCATTCCTCTGGCCTTCTCTTCCTCGAAAATAACAATATTTGGCTGAGTTGGGTAAGCAGCAGGTTTGGTACATAACCATTAAGGCCCATATTCCAATTTTCCACACTAAAAGTGATCCATTTTATTATGTCTGTGAAGTTCACCTTAATTCTATTTTAACAAATACACATGCTGGCCACTCCATACAGTTACAGTGAGGGAGACTTTTGCATTGAATTCTAATATTAAAATCCAGGTGAGAAGCTTTTACTCAGGTAAAAATGAAATAATTGAACTGCACTTAGTAGATGTAGAATGTGTGTTATTTGCAAATCTCTCTTGTTAATTACATTTGTTTTATTTTTATTTTCCAAGTTAGATAAAATTCTAGTAATGTAGAGGTTACCTTTTTAATCACTTTGAAGGGTACATTTTCGTAGTTTACAGCATATTCTAGAAACGTCAAGGATCCTTTTCCCCCACTCCTCCCATATGTAGGCAGCCACTAACCTACTTTCTGCATCTTGGATTTGACTATTCTGAAATTTCCTATAAATGGAATTATAGCATATGTGGGTTTTTGGTCTGGTGTCATTCCACTTAGTATAATATTTTCAAGGTTCACCCATGTTTTATCATGTACTGATACTTTATTTTTATGGTGGAACAATATTCTAATGCGTGAATATATCACCGTTTTATTCATCATTCAAGGACATTTTTAGCTGTCCTCACTTTTTGTCTCCTGTGAATAAAGTTGACATGAACATTCATATTCAAGTTCTTGTGTGGAACCTGTGTGTTTAGTTCTCTTTGGTACATAGCTAGGAATTGAGCCACTGCTTCATATAGTAACCCCGTGTTTAACTGCTTAAGAGATTATCAAGCTATTCCCCACAGTGGCTACACTTCCATTTTTCAGCAATGTATGAAGGTTTCAATTTCTCCACATTCTTATAAAAATTGTATTTTTCTACTCTTTTATTAGAGTTATCCTAGTGGGTGTGTTTGAAATGGCATTTCAATGAGGTTTTAGTTTTCGTAGTGATTAACAGTAGGCTAGTTCACCATTTACGTGCAACTTTGAAGAAATGGCTAGTCAATATTTATTTGTCTTTATAAAAAAAACTAGCTATCATCTTCCGTGGTTGTGTTGTAAGACTTCCTTATATGTTCTAAACACTAGATTCTCCTTACCAAATACATAATCTGAAAATATTTTCTGCCATTCTATAAGTTATCTTTTCATACTCTTTAAAGCATTCTTTAAGTAATTTTTAAATTTTGATGAGGTATAATTTATCTAGGTCTTCTTTTACTGACTTTGTGTTTGGTGCCAGTTTTAAAGAAATAATCACCTAAAATAAGATCATAAGCATTATACTTGTTTTCTTCAGAAAGTTGTATAGTATTAACCCTTCATATCATTGATTTTTTTTTTCAGTACTGGCGATGGAACCTAGTGGTAGATCACTGAGCTACATCCCCGGTCCTTTTTAAAATTTTTATATTTTGAAACAGGAGCTCATTAAGTTGCAGAGAATTTGTAAATTGAATTGTAGCTTATTGTCATCTTAACGAGATTATATTGTGCAAAGGATATCCTTCAATTCATTTTTTTTTTTACTGAGAATTGAACTCAGGGGCATTTTATCTCCAAGCTGTATCTCTAGACCTTCTTATTTTTATTTTTGAGACAAGGTCTCATTAAATTGTTAATGTTCTCCTTAATTTACGGAGACTGGCCTCATACCTATAAACCTGTGTCAGCCTCTCAAGTACTGGGATGACAGGTATGTACTATCACACCCAGTTTACTTAGATCTTCTTTAATTATTTTCAACTATATTTTATATTTTTAGTATACAAGACTTGTACATTTTAATACTTTTATTCTTAATTACTTTATTCTTTCTGGTGCTGTTGTAAATGGTACTTTGTTATCTTTACTTTAGGATTTTTTTTTATTGTTGGTTTGTAGGAATACAAGTGTTTCTGTCTACCAATCACACCCTGCAACTTTGCAGAACGCGTTTATCAGCCCCAACAGTTATGTGTGTGCTTTTGTTTGTAGATGTTTGTGTGATATTTGAGTTTTCTATACGTAAGATTATGGCATCTGGCAGAGATAATTTTGCTTCTGGGTTCTCTTATTTCTTTATCAGACTTAGCTGGATAGAACTCCGGTGCAATGTTCAGAAGTATTTGTGAAACTCCTTGTGTTGTGCTGGTCTTAGAGGTAAGACTTAAGTATTACACCGTAGAGAATGATTAAGTTTTTTCAAAGAGGCCCTTCATCATGTTGAGAAAGTTTCCTTCCTGTCCTGGTTTGTTGGAAGATTTTATCCTGAAAAGATATTGAGCTTTGTCAATAGTCTCCTATGTCTCTTAGGAGGATTACTTGTGTTTTTCCCCGTTCCTATGATTATTACATTGGTTGATTTATATACATTTAACTAGTGTTTTATTCCTGAAATAAATCCTATTTGTCCATGACATATAATCATTTTAATATTGTCTAGTAATTTTTAGAAGGTGTCTTGGTATAGACACTCATAAAGAGATATCGATCAATAGATTTCCTTTCTTGTTTTTTTTTTTTTTTGGCTTTGTAGCAGAGAAACAAAGGCATCATAGAAGGACTCTGGTTTTGATTATAGTTTTACTATTCACCAGTTGTTTGAAGATAGTAACTTGCTAATTTAGAACTTTATTTGTTTTAGATTAATAAGTCTATACAATGCCAAAACTTCATTGTGATGATTAAATAAAATTTTCATGTGTGACTTACAAACTATATATATGTATATAGATAATTATGAGGATTGGTATAGTAATAGCAGCAAATAGCAAGTAAAAAATAGCTGTCCCTTAATTAATATTATTATAGTTGATTTATCTTGTTCCCTTTCCATTATAGCATATATAAAATTAGGCAAAATAATACCAGTTGTGTTGCTATAACATTAATAATAATGTACCTATAATTATATAATTAATATTTATAGTAATATAGATAGATATATAGATAGAGTGCATATGACCCAAACATTTGATATGTATTAACTTATTTTGAATCCACAGCACTATAATGAAGATGCTGTTATATTCCTGCATTTCCCATGTGAAGATGGTGACTGATGTTTGGATGAGTTGTTTAAGTCTTAGATGTTTCAAAGAACTAGTTAATTCTATAACATAGTAATAGTCACAAAATTAGTCAATTTTCCTTCGTATCCAAAATTGCTCTCATACTAAATTAAATGACTCAAAGTTTGTTTATATATTTTTCAAAAATTGCATATATTTTTCAGAAAAAACAATAGGTTTAAAATAAAATAGAAATAAATCAATCTATCTTTTTCTAACAACCTAAAACTTTTTAAGACCTTTTTTTAATACCCAAATGAATTAACACCACACATGTAGATAATATCTAACCACCACCCCCACATCCCTCTGCAGTGAATAGCAGTTAGGCCTTGACAATTCAGATAAGTGTTTCTGAAATAAAACATCATACATCTATATAAAATATTTAATACTAATGGCTGAATATCTTCCTGAAAGGAAAAAAACAAAGCCATTATGTGATTTTTTTTTAAGATTGCTGGTATGAATTGGGGTTGATCTGGACATCCTTGGCTATTTTCTGTGCTAACACAAAACATTATTTAAATACAAGTTTATTAACAATAGATAAGAATTCATTAATTGGTTTTGATATTTGGCACTTCATTCAAAAACTAAGGACCAGCTGTTGAAATTTAGTAGAGACAAGTTTAGAACAGTGAGAAAGGACCCCCGTTGTAATCTGTCTAAAAACTACAAAGTAGTTTAATTGGTATAAACAGGATGATGTTAGAATTATTTTTCTATTTCTGTGAAAAATATTTCTTATATTTTTATAGGAGTTACATTGAATTTATAGATTTCTTGGGTTGTATGGACATTTTAATAATATTTCTTTAATGTATAAACTTGGATATTGTTCCATTTATCTGTGACTTCTTTAATATTTTTATCAGTGTTTTATAATTTTTAGTATACAAGTCTACCCTTGGTTAAGTCTATTTTTTTTTTTTTTTTTTTTTTTGTGTGTGATGCTGGGGATTGAATCCAGGGGCATTATACTGCCAAGGTGCACCATAACCCTATTTTGTTTTTTTTTTTGTTTGAAAACAGGATCTTTCTAAATTAATGCAAGCCTCACTGAGATGTTAAGGCTGGTTTTGAACCTGTGATCCTCCTGTCGCAGCCTCCCAAGTACTGGGGTTACAAGCATGTGCTACTGTGCCCAGCTGGTTAAATCTACTTTTAAGCATTTTGTTATTTTTTATGTTAATGTAGGTAGGACGGCTTTTATAGTTTTATTGGTACACTATAATTATACATCATAGTAAGGTTCAAAGCAATATAGAAATATGGATATTCTACAGAAAAAATGGGAAAATTAGGCATTTTTGTTTTTATTTCTTGATCTTAGATTCTCAATTTTCTCCCATTGAATAAGAGATTATCTGTGCATTTTTATTCTTTCATTTATTTGTTTCGTGTGTATGGCACTTGGGGTTCAACTCAAGGGCATTCAACCTCTGAGCTTATAGTTGTTAGTTTGTTTACTTATTTATTAATTTATTATATTTGCGGCACTGGGGATGGAACCTAGGGGCATTCTATCTCCAAGCTACACCCTGAGCCCTATATTTTATTCTTTATTTTGAAACAGGCTCTCAGTAAGTTGTGGAGGGCCTCACCTAACTGAACCGCCTTCTTCCTGTTTCAGCCTCCCAAATGCTGGGATTACAAGTGTGCGCCACCACGAGCAGCTTGTTTGTTTATTTTTAAATGGTTTCACTAAGTTACTGCTCTGGCCTCCATCCTGTGATCTTTCTGTCTCAGCCTCCCAAGTACCAGAATTATAGGAACACACAACCAGGCCCAGCTTAACTGTGGGTTTTTTTATATGTGTGTTTTGCTATGTTGAGGTAATTCTGTCTACACTTAAATTACTGAGTTGTTATTGTGAAAGGATGTTAAATGTTGTTAAGTGGTTTTCTGTACACCTGTTGAGATAATCATATGACTGTTATCTTTTGTTTTGTTAATGTGATGTGTCACATTGACTTTGAAAGGTTGAACTATGTTTGCAAAACAAGGATGGAGCCTATGTGTTCCTGGTTACTTACTGAGCTTCTGAATTTAGTCTGCTAGTATTTCCTTGAGGATTTTTACACATATATTCATCAGAGATGTTGACCTGCACTTTACTTTTCTAATACTGTATTTGTCTGGTTTTTATTGTTGTTAATTTTTAAATATCTGGTAGAATTCACCCATGAAGCCAAATTGTCCTGGACTTCTCTTTGTTTGAAGCATTTTGATTATCAATGTTCCATCATTAATTATTATTGATCTATTAAAACTTCCTGTTTCTTCTTGCTTCATTTTGTTAGGTTCTGTATTTTTGGAACAGATTCATTTCTTTTAGGGTGCCCAGTTTATTGGTGTGTGATTGTTTTTACTAGTCCTTTATGTTCTCTTTGATGACAAGGAGTTTTAACAACTTCTTTGTCTCTTCTCTCTCTCTCTCTCTCTCTCTCTCTCTCTCTCCTCTCTCTCTTCTCTCTCTCCATCTCCCTCTTTCTCTCATCCGTTTTAGTAAAGTTAAAGGCATGTTAATTTTATCTTTTCAAAACACCAATGTCTAGCTTCATGATTTCTCGCTACTTTTTTCTGTTATCTGTGTCATTTGTTTTTGCTCTTTTACTATTGTCTTTTTTCTGTTCATTGGTCCTAACTTATTTATTGCTATATATTGTTTTCTCTCTTATTTCTAGTGTGAAACCCTTATGGCATACTAGCATATTTCAGACAGAAGAATAAAACTGTAAGCAGCACACTTCTTGACTTCTAGTATATACAATGCTACTCTAATGAGAACAGCATCACACTGCCATTAACAAAATGGCAGCAAAGTAGAGTCCAGACATAAAATCATTCTTATTTATTCAACCGAGCCTTGGCAGGGGGCCATGACTAAATGAGGGGGATGAGAGTCCCTATGATTTAAGTGAAGTATATTAAAGTATATATTACCATATATATTAAATTAAATATATAAATATTAAAGTATAATATTACCATATATAAAAGTATCAGTACCAATTTCATTGGTATGTACTTGGGAGGGGTAGGTAACAAGGTGAGGAATGAAGGAAAACTCACCAAGACCCCAAGACCTACGTGCATGTTTGTTTGTATGACGTTGAACTGCACTGCGATATGTAAGTACAATGCACCAATCAAAGTAAAAAAAAAATAATATAAAAAGCACATAATAAAAATCTAAGTACTCCTTTAGTGTAATCTTAAAAAATGAAATTGGATTCTTATATCATACAGAAAATAAACTCAAATTGTATGAAAATTAAGCTTGAGGCATGAAACCATAAAACTGCTAGAAGGAAAAATAGAGGAAAACCATAACCTTGAATTTAGCAAAGATGTGTTTGATATAAGACCAAACACACAGAAAACAACAGCAAAATTAGACAAGGTTATATCAAAGTAAACTTCTGGGCCAGGGATGCAGCTTAGTGGTAGAGCGCCTGTCTAGCATGTGTGAGGCCCTGGGTTCAATCCCCAGAATCACAAAGAGAGTCCTTCACAGCAAAGAAAACAATCAAGAAAATGGAAAAACAAACAAACAAACAAAAACCTATGTAATCTGAGAAGCTATTTGAAAGCCATATCCAAGTGCTTGTGCACCCTCAAAATTCATATGTTGAAATGTTTATTCCCAGAGTCATGATATTTAGAGACGAGGACGTTGGGAGGTCCTATGGGTGATACCTTCATAAACTGTTAGTGTAAAAGGGATCCCAGAGAGGCCCCTTACCTACTCTCCACCATGTGGAAGTACCCTCACCAGAACCGACTGGGGGCTTTTAGATGTCAAACCTCCAGCCTCCACACAATGGGGACACATTTCTTTTGTTTATAATTTACTCAGTCTATTGTCTTTTGTTATAATAGGCCGAATTTACTGAGACAATATTTTAGATAAAGAATTAATATCCAAGATATACACAGCAATACTGTATCTCAATGGCAAACCTCTTTCCCGCGAAACAACTAAAACAACCTTAATTAATTAATTAATTTATTTATTTATTTTACTGGGGGTGAAACCCAGAGGCTTTCTACCTCTGGGCTATACTCCCAGACCTATTATATACTTTATTTGGAAACAGGGTCTCACTAAGTTGCTGAGAGCCTCACTAAGTAGCAGAGGCTGGCTTCAAACCCGTGCGATCCTCCTGTCTCAGCCTCCCAAGCGCGGGGATTACAAGCGTGCGCCACCAGGCCCCGCAGCAACCTTAATTTAAAAGGACAAAGGAGCCAAAGCGTGATGGTGCACATCTGTAATCCCACTTCTTTGGGAGGCTGAGATACGAGGATAGTAGGTTCAGAGCCACTCTCGGCAATTTAGCGAGACCCCCAGAAAATAAGTGAAAACTAGTTTAAAAAAAAGAAAACCTGAGGGTACAGCTCAGAGGTATCAAAAAATAAATACATAGAACCAGGTGTGGCAGTACAAGCTTGTAATTCCAGTAATTGGGAGGCTGAGACTGGAGGATCGCAGGTTCACAGCCAGCCTCAGCTACTTAGTTGAGGCCTTTTACAACTTAGTGAGACCCTGTCTCAAAATCAAAAGGATAAAAAGTTGGGCTGGGCATGTAGCTGGGAGGTAGAATGTCCCTGAGTTCAATCCCCGCTACCATAAGATAAATAAATAAATGGGGAAAAAAAAACCCAAAATTACATGAAAATGTGTTCAATTATACGGATCATCAGAGAATTGCAAATCAAAACCATAATAAGATGTCACCTCACACCTGTTAGAATGGCTATTCTAAAAAGACAAAAGATAACAAGGATTGGTGAGGATGCAGAGAAAAGGAAACTATTATGTGGTCAGTGGATATGTAAACTGATATGAATATTATGGAAAACAGTACAAAATTCCCTTACTAAATTACAGCTAGAACTATTCTAATGCACAGTAGTTCCAGCTCTCGCTGTATTCCAAATTGTTTGAAATGAAGATTAGGAAAAGACATCTGTACTCCGTGTTGATTGCAGCTGTTTAGAATAGCCCAAATATAGAAACAAACTAATTGTCCATTAATGCATGAACAGATAACAAAAATGTGGCATATAAGTATAAGAGAATATTATTCAGCCTTCAAAAGAGGAGAGCCTACCACTGTCGACAACATGAAGGATTCTGGAGTGTATTACACTAAGAGGCCTAGAAGACAGAAAAAACAGAATGACAAATACTGCATTAGCCTGTTGATTTGAGGAATGTAAACACAGTCAGACTCATAAGCAGAGAGTAAAATGGCAGTTTCTAGGAGCTGGGAGCTGTAGGGGGAGCCAAAAATGGGAGGTGTAACAAAGGATACAAGTTTTAGTCATACAAGATGAAAAAAAAAGCTACAGAGATCAACTTTATAGCATAGTGTCTATAATAGAAAGTACCGAATTATAGCCGGGCGTGGTGGTGCACGCTTGTAATCCCCACGCTTGGGAGGCAGAGACAGGAGGATCGCGCAGGTTCGAAGCCAGCCGCGCTGGCTTAAGAGACCCTGTTTCAAAAATATAAAATAGGTCTGGGAGTGTAGCCAAGAGGAAGAAGGGCTTCCAGGAACCCCAGTACCATCAAGAAAGAAAGAAAGAAAGAAAGAAAGAAAGAAAGAAAGAAAGAAAGAAAGAAAGAAAGAAAGAAAGAAAGAGGCAAAATACTGAATTATATTTTTACAATTTTGCTAATAGGTTAGTTCTTATGTAAGTGCTCTTATTGCATTTTAATAATAAAGAGAGAAGTTTTGGTGGTGATGGATATGTTTATGGCCTTGATTGAAACAATTGATGGCTTTACAGGTTGGGACTTCACACTCATCAGGTGGAATATATTAAAGATGTAGTGTGTAATGTTAGCCCTTCCCTAATAAAATGACTTCTGAAAATAAAGGATGAAATGTATGTGGCCATTGTGTAGATAACAGAATGTGAGTTGGTCAGTGAGCAAATTGACTGTTATATTTTGGAAATCAAGGCTGATCTGAAGGAGACAGCGTGACTTAGATAGTGTTCCTCAGTACTGCTATGCATGACAGAACCCCAAATTGAATTAAAATCATCATTCTTTCTTTTTAATAAAATGGTCCCAGATTAAGAAATTTTAGCTTTAGTAAAATACATCATTGATGTTATTTGACCTTATCAAACATTCAAAAGGATTTCTAATCAGAAGCTCTCAAAGCCAGACACAGTTGTCTTGTTTAATGCCTTTCAAATATTTTCTGAAAGCAACTTCAAATTTTATATAGGTTTAATTTAAAGTAAACATGAACTTTGGATAGGCGAACCCCCCTGAAATATAACTAAATTCAGTTTTTATTGTTAGAACATTTAAAATTTTTTATGATCGAAGTAGTAATATCAGAGTATCAATATATGATATATATGTTATCTGGCATTCTTCCTTTAAAATCTGCACGAAAGGGTTTACATTTAATTTTTAATTTATTTTTCATTTTTGGACAACCCATTTCACTATGCCAAGATGTTCTGCTATATCCTCAGTTGGCCTTTCTTGTATTTATGCTTAATAGAAAGAAGAGAACAGAAAGCACAGCTGAAGTTAATCCTAAGAGTGATTTTTCCATCTCAATTTTTCCCATAGTGTGTCCACCTGCACTTGCTGGTAAGATCCTGAAAATGAGTGACCACATGTGCACGACTGCAGAGAAAATTCATGCTGTGCAGTATTAAGTTTATTGGATTCTTATCCTGGCCCCAATATTAAATGCATCGATGACTTATTTTGAAATACAGTAACAATTATAAGCAAATGTTGGACTCTTAGCCTTAACATTACTTTTTCTCATAAAATAAAACTATATATGGTTGAGAAAAAAATAAAGAACTTCAGAAGAATTAAAAACAGGAAAATATTCTTTTTATATGAGGTCCTCTGGCGTGATCACACTAGAATAATCAACCAGACCATTGTTCTAAGGTTATAAATATCCATTCAAATGTTTTGATGGAAGGTATTAACTTTCCCTACACTATGAAAATATCTAGTTACACAACTAAAACATAAACCTTTTGTGTGGGGGGGGATGATGTATCTACCAGCAATAGCCATTTTGATTTTTTATAATTCAATTAATATTGCAATGTAAAATTGCAATGTTAGCGCAAGCTTGTATTCCCAGCATTCAGGAGGCCGAGACAGGAGGATCACGGTTCACGGCCAGCCTCAGCTACTTAGTGAGGTCCTTTGCAACTCAGTGAGACCCTGTTCCAAAATAAAAAATATAAAATAGGGCTGGGGGTATAACTTGGAGGTAGAATGCCCTGGGTTCTATCCCCAGTGCCTCCAAAAAGATGCACTGCAAACTAGTTATCCTTTAAAGAGGTGGTTCATGCATGTTGGTCGTTCCAATACATGTTTAGGCATTTAGTGAATACTAGGGCCTATCTCCATTAAAATAATCATACAAACACATGGACATAAACTTTGAAATCCATTCGTGAACTATGAAGTTCAGAATTCCATGGTAGACACGTGATTTAAAGTATCTCAGAGAATCAGCATTTACCTACGATAGATTAAGTACTCATAAAACTCCATAGAAGTAAAGCACTGGCTTTCCAAGGCCTAGAGTTAGGTCTTTTCTGAGAACATACTGCAGGGCACTCGAGCCATCTGCTGCTAAAAACATCGTGACTAGCAAGTTCAAAATAAGCACCTAAAAAAGGGGGTGGAGCCTGTTTCAAAAAATAAAAAATAGAGCAGGGGGTGAAGCTCAGAGATCAAATGCCCCTGGGTTCCATCCCCAGGCCCACAAAATAAGAGGGGGTGGAGAATGTAGATAAGACTGTTGCTGCCTGACAGTCAACTAATAAAAGAGCAGCGGAATGAATTCCCACCTTAATAATTTTCAATCAACAACTGATATCTCTGAGCCCTGGACGAATAATGTGGGAAGAGCTTTCTTGAAGAGAGATGCTATAGAAATTAAAGATATTGAGGCATTTTTACGCCCTCTTCAGTGGTTTCTTTCGTTTGATATTTTGATGAAAGAAGATTAAGAGTGGTTTTCTGCCTTATCAGAACAAGTCTCCCAGAATTCTTTTGATCAGTCTTTATTTTTAAAAGGAATTTTTGCATTACATACAAAATAATCAATTTTAACAGTAAACTAACTTTTTGTGTGTGGTACCGGGGTTCCTGGTAGCCCTTCTACCTGCAGGCTACACTCCCAGACCTATTTTATACTTTTTAATTTGGAAACAGAGTCTCTTAAGCCAGAGCGGCTGGCTTCGAACTTGAGCGATCCTCCTGTCTCTGCCTCCCAAGTGCGGGGATTACAAGCATGCGCCACCACGCCCGGGGTTAACAGTAAAATATTTTTTAACTAAGCAATAAACAAGGGCTTTCTCATTGAGTTATTTTTATATTTGATTTGATATTTGCTTTTTATTTGCTGGAGAGTGAACCCAGGGCTTTGTACGTGCTAGCCAAGCACTAAACCTCCAAGCCCTTGCCCCAACGCACTCGCTATCATTAAAATCTGTCCCAAAATATTAGCAGAATTTGCTGATTCAAAAAAATAGTAGTGTAAACCTTGGTCTACCTGGCTGTTGGAAACATTAGAAAGGAATTATCTTTAACAAAGATCTATGACAATCCCATTCTCACAGACCTTATATCAATGTACCATCTACAATAATTTCCATAGAACACTTCTTGACTGAAGCTGAACTGCTTGAACCCAGAGGAGGTGCAAATTCATGGAAAGTACTATCTACTGGTTTCTTTTTGCAAATAACTACATATCATCTTCATCTTTACTGACTTCAAAGAGAGACTCTCTTAAAAGGAAGAAGTTTGGAACTCACCAGACAGAATATTCAAAATGAATTATTGAAAAGCAGTATAAGATAGCAGTCCGCTGACCATGAGGGACTCCTGGGTTAAATCTCAGTTCTACCCCTTGCTAGATATGTTATCTAGACAAAAAATAAATAACTTCATTGCATCCAATGTCTAGTCTCTGTGAAATGGGGATGATTATTATACCTATTTCAAAAGTTTGGTATGAGTTTATATGTAAAGTACTTAAGATATTACCTGATCCATGGTGATATATATATATATTTTTTCATATATATATGTTTTTCATATATATATGTATATATATATATATGTTGTATATACATTAGGACATTACCTGATCCATGGTGATATATATATATATTTACATGTGTAATATATGCTGTATATATTATACATATATTATATATACATATGTGTAATATATATTATACGTACAATATATATTATACATATATTATATATTATATATATTATACATATATTATATATATATACATATGCTATGTATATGTTAATTGCTCTGTATGTGTGCATGTGTATACACATATTTAATCTTATTAAACTATTGTCTTTTTTAGCACATATTTCCCCTGTATGTTCACTAGAACAGAACCACAATAGAGTATATATTTGTTTTCATCAGCTATATATATGTTTTGGTAAAACTTCATGAGTAATCTCATATTGTATTATTTTGTACAAACACTGATTCTGAGATAGACTGCAAATATAACTAACAAAATAAGATACTTTTAATTCACATATTTATAACTAATGAAAATAAGCAAAATAAATCATCAACTAGCAGATTGGGAGAAAATAAATATAGCCCTCGATCTAAATAACCCCTAAACTGTGGATTCCTGGTATCTTATGTATGTTAGAAACATCCAGAGTTTTTTGTTTTTTTTTTTGTAAACAAAGCGTAGTTTTATTTTCCAAAGTGATGAAATGGATCATGGAAGAGGATCTTTCCAACAATCTGGTGCATATCTTCATATTTTTTTTAGGGACCTTATTATTTTTCTTATTGGTGCATTGTAATCATATATCACATTGGAGTACAAGACTTGAGAGGATATACAAGCACACATCATCCAATTAGCCCTCATCCAGCCCCCATCCCATTCGCTCCCCCTCCCTCGATCCCATGCTTGTTTGGTGATTAACTTTGACATATTTGTTTATGTACCTCCTGCGTTTTAAAGAGGCTCCATTCTCCCCTATTCCATACCCTCTGATTGGTCACCTTAGTTGCTAATCCAGGAGTTTTTAAAAATCCCAATGCCCACGTGACGTATCACACAAGTTAAGTCAGAGTGTGTGCCAGCCAGAGCCAGTTAAGTTCATGTCTGTTTAAAGATCCCCTGGTTATTCCAGTGTGCAGCAACATCTGGAACAACTGCGTGAAACCTCCTTCCTTCAAAGTGCAGTGCAGAAGACAAAAGCAGTCATCCTCACACAAAATACTAACATATTGGCCCAACCCAAACCTAGTAAATCTGAGTCTATCTTATCGCCAGCACAGCCAGAGAATTCATATTCATGATGGAGTTTGAAAAACACTGCCCAAAAATTGAAAGAGAAATTAAACAAAACTCCTAAGTAGAATAATAGAAACTATTTCTGGCAAATGTAAATTGGCATTGAAAGTGGCTCTAACGGTAATCTTAAAAAGAGAAGAGCCTTTATTATTTCTACTAACCTTTGCCCTAAACTGATATCCTGATTTTATTAATCAAACAGCAGGTACTTTGTCTGCAATGTTAATTATTCCAACTTCTTTCCAAGAAAGCATCTTTTGCATTGCCCAGGACTCAATTAGCATTTTTGACCTTGAAATGTCAGTTTTGTTATAGATATGTACTTTGAGAATTAATGTCTGCAAGTCTGTTTCAGTGAAGTAATAAGAATTTTATACCCATGTAGCATTTTTGCTATTGTATGAATAAATTATTACTTTTGTGCTAATCCCAGTGTTCTTTTCCCAGGCTCTGTGGCATCCAAACTAGATAGCTTACATTGACATATTTTTTTGAGATGAAATTTGGATACATGCCAATTCCATATAAATATAATAATTCATCCTCTACCATTAAACCACTTATTAGTATGGTAATATTGGTTTCGTGTCTACTATGTACCAAAGAATTTTTACAGGGGATGGCTTTTTATGAAGTTTGTACAAATAATACCATATATATTTTCCATTTAAAATTTAGATTGAGAAAACAAATAAATTAAGTAAAATAAAATCCGTATCTCATCTAAAACAGTAGATGGAGAAAAACTGCCATCAGATAGAAAAGAGGAAAAATAATTTCCCTACTAACTAATGGCCTTGTTCTGTGGGAGATTTATATGCTGAACAAATATGTAGAATTATTCTGTTTTTAAGCAAATGAGAAGAAGCTTGGAGAGAAGGGAAGTGTTTTCCAAAAAGGAATGAATGAGGAGATGCTATGTGTTTCAGTGGCAGAGTGCATTGTGTGAGGGCCTGGGCTTGATATCCATCACTATAAAATAAAATGAAATAATGAAATAGAGTGAGGTACATCATACCATCAGAAGAGAGAAGATTTTTCTGTGGGGATAGTGTGTAAGGAGAAGGGGTGAAAGGAGGTGAGAAAAGAAGATAGTCAGATTGTTCTGAGATAATGCCACTTTCAGAGAGCCGGGGCATTTCCCATATTATATAGAATTGTTAGATCATAACATGGAAGAAACAGAGTGGTTTTTGCTTTTGTTTGCTGGCTGGCTGGCTTGCTTGCTGGGGGAAGGGGTATCTGATTTGAAAGTGGGAAATTGAACAGGTTGAGGAAGAATGCCAAAAAAGATCCATTGTAAACCAGTTACCACCATTAGATATCAGAATATAAGGTCAAAAAGTATACTGACAATGCCAGGGAGTGAAGTCCACAGGGCTTAGTGACTTGAAGATTGCAAATTGCCAGAGGGAGGCGGACAGCAAAGCACACTGGGAATTTTCTTTGTGGCACTGTGCCAAGGTGAGACTGAAAAAGGAAGAAAAATGGAGGGTAAGAGAGTCTGGAGAGGGAAGATATTGCTAAGTTTAGTTGTTATTTTATCCTAAGACCTTAGCATAGTTCTTAAGGAGAAAACAATATACACTAATCCAGAGCTCACAAGATAAACACCTACATAAGGATTTTGAAGTCACTGGTACAAATAGGTAGTCTTTAATGCTGAATGATTCGTACCACTTGGAATTGGACAAGGAAGGACCTTGAGCCTCTGATCCTGTGGACCATGAGTCTTTGAAAGGTACACGGAAGAAGCTCATTCTGCAAATGACCTTGAGAAAGAGCTGTGGGGCGGGAGAGGGGCAAGGATTGTGGTACTTGCGTAAATGTCTGCTGTGTTTCATTTTCTCCAAACATGATCCTTGACTTATTGGGGAGGGCCTGAGAATTACATAAAAACAATATGAAAACCCAGATATGAGAAGAAAAGTTGATAAAGATTAATTGAAACTTGGCTTTCATCTATGTTAATGAACAGCTGGCAGGAGGCTTAGGCAGGAAGACCTTGGAGTCAGGCTACCTGGATTCACTTCGTACACAGTGATCCCAGAGGTGGTACTCAGCACCCTGTGTATCTCATACCCCCTATATGTTAAATAGAGCTCACTTGTACTCCCCCTCCCCTCACACACACACACATAATTATTGTGTGGACTCATTGCGATGCAAAGAATCAAACATTTGGAAAGAGCTAGTGCAAGGCATACCTCTAAATTACTGTTAACTATTATTATAATACTTTTTTCAGATTTCATAGGATCCTGAAAGTTTGAATTAACCATACTTATTCTTCCAAATAATACAAAATTTAAAAAAAAGTAAAAAGTATTTTCTAAGTACGTCAGTACATTACTGGTCTTAAGCAAAGATCCTTTAGATTTTTTTTTCTTTTATAACCTTGACTTTAAAAAAGTGTTTGTGCATGTATACTATTATCACCATGAGCTCTGTTATGATTTTTTATACTTTTATTGGTGCGTTATGTGAGACTATAATGCACCAATAAAAGTATAAAAAATAAAAGTAATAAAAAGCCTGTGTGGTGACGCCTGCTTATAATCTCAGCATTCAGGAGGCTGAGACAGGAGGATCATGGTTCGTGTACAGCCTCAGCTACTTAGTGAGGCCATTTGCAACTCAGTGAGACCCTTATTCAAAATAAAGAATAAAAAAAATAGGGCTGGGGGTGTAGCTCGGAGGAAAGTGCCCCTGGGTTCTATCCCCAGTACAACATAAATAAATAAATAAATATAAAAACCTGGTGATATAGCTCAGTAATAGAGTACTTGGTAGCATGTGCAAGGCCTTGGTTTGATCCCTAATACTGCAAGAACAAAACAAAAAGAAAAAACAAAATTTCAACAGCAGGACCCAAATAGTGGCTCTGTAGAGTTAATTGTACTGAAATAGTTACAGAAATTGGCTGGGTGTGGTGATGCAGTCCTTGGGAGCCTGGGACAGAAGGATCTTGCATTCAAAGCCAGCTGCTAAAACTTAGCAAGACCCTAACACCTTAGTGAGGCCCTGCTTCAAAGTGAAAAGTAATACATGGCTGATGTAGGGCTAGGGGGCAGCTTAGAGGTAGAATGCCTCTAGGTTCAACCAAGAGAGATGAAAGAAGGAAGGAAGGGGGGAGGGAGGGAAGGATAGAGGGAGGGAAGAAGGGGAATGGAAAGAAAGAAAGAAAAAAAAGAAAGAAAGAATGAAAGAAGAAAGAAAGAATTACAGAAATTAGAGGAAAGCATTTTTTTCTGACTTCTAGGGAAAAATAAAGAGGAAAACATTGTAATATGGACAACAGAGTTTCTAAGCTAAAAAAATGTCTAGAACATAATGTAAGAAGTCAATGGGATTTGAGAGATGAACTTCCATGCTATTCAAAATAATTTTTAATGATACAATAATTGATAAATACTGGAGACTGCCATTCTACTAGCTCTAAGATATCGATATAAAGTATCATATTTTATCTAGTGACTGTATTCTCTAATTATGTAGAAATGGTTATTTTTTTGAAGATTTAAAGAAGTTTATTAGAAAGAAATACAGAGGATAGGTACAGCTCTATACCAGACTGGCATGGAGGGGTGACTCGAATGAATACACCCAATTTTTTTGGTGGTATTGGGGTTCCTGGAAACCCTTCTACCTCCAGGATACACTCCCTTATCTAGTGACTGTATTCTCTAATTATGTAGAAATGGTTATTTTTTTGAAGATTTAAAGAAGTTTATTAGAAAGAAATACAGAGGATAGGTACAGCTCTATACCAGACTGGCATGGAGGGGTGACTCGAATGAATACACCCAATTTTTTTGGTGGTATTGGGGTTCCTGGAAACCCTTCTACCTCCAGGATACACTCCCAGACCTATTTTATGCTTCTTTTTTATTTGGAAACAGGGTCTCTTAAGCCAGCGCGGCTGGCTTCGAACCTGCGTGATCCTCCTGTCTCCACCTCCCAAGCACGGGGATTACAAGCGTGCACCACCATGCCCGGCTAGAAATGGTCATTTTTATAGGTAATGTTTTACATATGAGGGCCTATCTATCATAATCCACTTCTGTACATCTATGCATTTGAAGAACATCTCTATACTCTGATACGTCATAGAAGTAGAAGCATATGCATTTTTTAAAATGTGATCTCCTCACCCCGATACACATTTTTTTTATGTTGACCACTTTTAATGGGCTTGAATCATAGGTGTTTCCTTGAATAGAAATAATGCAGATGACTCAGAATTACAGGTCTGGTCACATACACAGCTGGAGAAGAATACATGATTATTAAATCTCAGTGTGTGCATTTTAGCTCAGTGCTACCTCTTTACTTAAAAAATGCTAAATCAAACACTTGGAGAATTGTGTGCTAAAACAAGAAAAATGACACTTCCTGCCAACTACTTATATACTAACATATTAAGTTTTAAAAATGCTTAACACACAGGATTGTATTCAAGAAAATAAAACATGCTATTAACATAATTTTAATAAAACTAAATGGTCAATAGAAATGTACTCTACTCAATGATATTATTTGTATTAAGAACTCTATCCACCGGGCATGGTGGCGCACGCTTGTAATCCTAGCATTTGGGAGGTTGAGACAGGAGGATCATGGTTCACGCACAGTCTTAGCTACTTAGTGAGGCCCTTTGTAACACAGTGAGACCCTGTTTCACAATAAGGAATAAAAAATAGGGCTGGGGGTGTAGCTTGGAGGTAGAATGCTCCTGGTTTCCATTCCCAGTACTGAAATAATAACAATAATAATAATAATAACTCTATCCTTATTTAAGTTATTTAAATTTATGTAAAGAGCCGGGCATGGTGGTGCACGCTTGTAATCCCAGCGCTTGGGAGGCAGAGACAGGAGGATGGCGCAGGTTCGAAGCCAGCCATGCGCGCTGGCTTAGGAGACCCTGTTTCCAAATAAAAATGTAAAAATAGGTCTGGGAGTGTAGCCCGGAGGTAGAAGGGCTTCCAGGAACCCCAGTACAACCAAAAAAAAAATTATGTAAAGATAAATTTTGATATTTTATTTATTTTATATACCATTTTGACAACTAGTACATCTTGATTTTTACCATCCTATAAGCCATCATTGGACAGTTTTATGTCATTTCTTTGATTGTTTAAATGTGAAATATTTTACCAACAAAATTTTCAAAAATATTTTCTATTTCTTGGTTCTATGTTCCTATGTTCTAAAGAAATATTATTGCATGTATTTTATATGAGTTTTGATATATTTTACTCTTTTCAGTGTTGATTTATTTATACATATCTTAAACTTACAAGTTATGATGGTGTATGAACAATAGTCACTGTTAATGTTTTGTGTTAAAAATTTTTTATTTCCTTACTATTTCTTGTCTTAAAATATGGTTTTTTTTTGAGAATTGATGTTATGGATTCTTAAACATCCAGCTGCTGGACTTGAACTTCTTAAAACCATTTGAAATATGCCTTCCTTGAAACAAATTATAAGCTTTTCTATACAATATTATTTTACAAAAGTAATGTTCATTAAACCAATAAATGCATTATATGTATTAAGAATAAGAACACAATATCCCAGTGAATAGAAAATTAAATGAATTTCAGAAGAATTTCCTTCTCTGACTATTCTTTATAAACTTGGGTAATTTGTTTCTCTTTGCCTGTTTTCTCATCAACAAAATGAGAATCTTAGCTGTTTCTTGCACATATTTCTAGCACAGTGTCTGACACTTACCCCTAATTTCCTAATCTAAATCAGGGATAAAATCCTTACACATAGTATACTAAATTATTTTACTTATATGTATACATTTGCATGACCATACTAATATACTATTTTTAGGCAACTATGAATCTGTCAAAGAAAATGTGAATTAAAGTTGAAAGACGTAAGTGACTATGTCTAAAACTTACTTTTGTATGTGCATCTCTGTTTTTGCATCACATAATACTTAGGTCTATTTTTTTTTTGTGGTACTGGGGTTCCTGGAAGCCCTTCTACCTCTGGGCTACACTCCCAGACCTATTTTTACATATATTTTTTAATTTGGAAACAGGGTCTCTTAAGCCAGCGAGGCTGGCTCCGAACCAGCACGATCCTCCTGTCTCCGCCTCCCAAGCGCGGGGATTACAAGCGTGCCCACCGCGCCCGGCTACTTAGGTCTTCTGCAGTGTGTATAACGTGTATGTGTGTGTGTGTGTGTGTGTGTGTCTGCTTTTTAAATACATATGTACACACAAAGCATTATATGAAAATCTATGAATGCTACAATGTTGTATGTGATATTAGCCAAAACTATCCGATGGGATGATGGACTTCTCTTTTTTGAGACAGGGTATCTTCATTTTATCTAGGATGGTCTCAAAATCCTGGGCTCACAGGATTCTTCTTCCTCAGTGTCCCACGATGCAAGGATAAGGACCATATTTTAAAAAATGCTCTTCTCTTTTTCACCTCTATCTTCTTCTAAAGAGAAACGCTGTGGTTGTAGAATCATCTCCTGTAAATATTGACAAGATGGAGGAGCTTGGAGAAGTGAGGAAGCTATTTGTTAACTAAGAGAGCAAAGGAAACAATTAGTTCAGTAATAGACCAGAGCTCTTTCAAAGCAGTCCGGACCTCCCTAACAATTCATGTCAACTGCAGGTCTTATTACTGTCAAAGAGAGAAATAAGAAGACCTAAGAGATGAATAGTGATGTGGGAAGTGAAGAGATTTGTAGAGACATCCTATCAGTTCTCCACTCCCCCAAAGAGAATTAGATCAAATTGTATAAATATTGGGAGCACGATTTCAGTTTGCTTTTTGGTTTGTCTCAACAGGTCAAGGTACCCAGGTATAGAAGTGTGTGTGTTAACATCCTGAGATTGCACTCTAATTTTTAGAATCGTCGACTAAACGGCTATATCATAATAATAACTGTGACATTTAGCTGGGCATGGTGGCACACCCTTGTAATCCCAGCATTTGGGAGGCTGAGACAGAAGGATCACGCAGGTTCGACCAGCCTCAGCTATTTCGTGAGGCCCTTTGCAACTCAGTGAGACCCTGTTTCAAAATAAAAAATAAAAAAATAGGAATGAGGTGTCACTCAGAGGTAGAATGCCTCCAGGTTCCATCACTGGTACTGCAAAAAATAAAATAAAATATAATTAAATTAAATTAAAAATAATAATAGCAGTGATGGTTTACAGAGGTATTTCGAAAAGTTAAGCTAACATTTCTAAGCATTTCAAATTGGTCAAATTTTTATGCCTCCTGAATTTTAAGAAAAAAACATCCTTTCTAAAAAATATCTTAAATATCATCTTCAGATTCGACCTACTTTACTTGGTGTACTAGTTAGCATGACCTCGTATAGTTTATAATGTTGCTTGGTTTTGCTTTGACCACTCTAGAGAAAACAAACAGCTTCTTGCTGAAAATCTTATCTGCAGCATTATGCATAATGATGCCTGGCTTTTGTACAGGACCGTGCTTTGAAGTTTATGGTTTCCCTGGTGCTTGTATTACACAAGATGATATACAATCCTGCCACCTTTGATCCTGCCACCATTATATGTGGCAAAGACAGGTATCATTGTATTTTACTGATAAGTAGAACTGGGACTAAAGAGGGAGACAAAGTTTAGTGATATCAACATGGGGTTTCTTGAGCCTCCAGTCTTTAGATAATTCAAGATATCCATTTGCCCTTTAAATAATCATCATTGAATCTCATTGGCCCATGAAGAAGGGCTTCTGGTTGGCTGCAGTAGTTGCCAAAATGGATTCTGTATTTGCACACTGATTTTTTTTTTTTTAGTCTTTTCTTCAGATTTCAGCCAGAGTAGCCATCAGAGCACACATTTAGCTCTCTCCTTTTCTCAGCTTTAAAACCTGCAAAGGCTGCCATCACATCTCAGATGCGTCTGCAATTCTAATTCTGACCTTCGAGGCCCTCCAGGATCTACCCTCAAGGGCCCTTCTTGTAGGTCCTCACTCCAAGACAGCCACACTGACTTCTTTCTCACTTATCCAAGAGCACTCCTGCTTTGAGCTCTTAGGTTTGTACCTGGAAAACTCTATCAGATACACATATAATCTGTGTTTCCAATTAAGTACTTCCAATGTCAAATGGCTGACTGATTTGGTCTCTGCTTACCTCAGTGAGGTTTGCCGCATCTCAAGAGT
The DNA here is from genome assembly GCF_963383645.1 of Muscardinus avellanarius. NCBI lineage: Eukaryota > Metazoa > Chordata > Mammalia > Rodentia > Gliridae > Muscardinus > Muscardinus avellanarius. The sequence goes on from NC_137794.1 coordinate 12,567,831, forward strand.
CCTCCCAAATTCATGCCCTCCTTCTATCAACCCTTCTATATGCTTTACTCCTGAGAGAATGCCTAGCAAATAAAGTCTCAACAGACATTGGTTGTGTAACTGGTTGAATAAATGAGTGGATTAATGCAGTTGAGAGGGAAAAGATAGAACAGGGCTGGGTTTTGCACGTTAGGCTATCCATATGGGGACATTCACAAGTATACTGGAGACATGAGTAACTTCTTGTTTTCATAAGCACTTTCTTTCCAGGAAATCTCTAACCTTGTGGTTTTCACGGGTGATTCAATTTTGGGCTCCAAATAAAATTTAAAGATGAGGACTATTCCAGAGGGAATTCGTTCATATAAGGCAGTCATTATAACACCTCCAGAAAGGAGTTTGTCAACATCTGTTTCTCAACCCACTCAAACACTTGAACCTAAATAGCAGCTCCATACCAAGCGGCCTGAGCATATTGCTTTGTGTTACTGGCCAATGTATGGTACAGATATAAATTCAATGGCTTTATTTATTCATAAATATAAATTTCATTTAAATATACATTTATTCATAAATATAAATTTCATTTATTTTATCAGGTTATTCATTTCTTTGATTAACTTCATTTCTTTGATTAACTTCAGTGTGGCTGTTAAGACTGTGGGAACTCACAGAAACTGCACTTTCTTGGAGGAGCTTGTATTACCTGCTGGAAACAAATAAGAAACTGCATCTTCCTTAAGATGGGTTAAGTCTCATCATGTGGTTTACCTGGAGTATCTTGACAGGCAAATCCTTCAGTACACAACAACAACAAAAACAAACCTAATTATTCCACATTTTACATTTCAGCATGCTTGAAAACCTAAAATGTTTTTTATTTCTTTGTTTTCTTTATTTTTTCTATGTACACAGTTTTCTCACTGCTCATGTAAAGTAGATTTAGAAAAAAAAGAATCTAGGATTATCATTGTTTCTAACAACAAAATGAGTCCTAAATTTCTTGTACCAATACCAATAAAGGAAGAACAGAGTAGACCACATTTTAAAAACATACCAGAAATAAGACCCAGGAAAGGAACCCTGGTTCTTATGTTATTGAATTGGATTTTTTATTTCCTTCAAATCAACTCAAATTTATGACAATTAATTTTTAAATTTTGGTGTTTTGTAGTTTAGAGAACATTTTCATTAAAAATGATCCCGTTAGTTCCTCACAATTACCCAGTAAAATGGGTGTCAATATTTATGTTGTTTTGATAGTCAACCTGCCTGAGGCTTCTCAAGTACCAGACCAAGGACACTTGTCTTTGTGGCTCAACTTTTTCCCATTAAATATTTTGGTCTTCCTGATTTTTAAGACATAAAATTGTTCAAGCTATTTACCTAGCTACTCTCTCAAGTTTCCTGAATTCAGGACAACACTAAATGATCATTTTCTTTTATCCTTGCCTCCTCCTCCTCCTCCTCCTCCTCCTCCTCCTCCTCCTCCTCCTCCTCCTCTTCCTCCTCCTCCTCCTCCTTGTCCAACTCTACTTCTTCTCCTCTTTCTTTCTTCTCCCATCTCATCCTCCTCCTTCTTTTTGTTACTGGACATGGAACCAAGGAGAGTTCTATCTCTAAGCTAAACCCTCAGCCCTTTTTATTTTTAATTTTGAAACAAATCTTGCTAGATTGCTGAGTCTTCCTAAATTGCTGAGTCTGTCCTTGAAACTGTGATCCTTCTGTCTCTGTCTCCTGAGTACAGGTGTCCTCTGCCATTCCCAGTCTTGCCCAAAACTTCTAATTACAAAAAAGAAAAATTAGCTCTATCTCTCTGAAGTATCACAATAGATCTTGATATATCTTGGGAGGTTTTTTTTTTTTGTGTGTGTGTGTGTGTGTGGTACTGGGATTTTAATGCATTGCTCTCAGGGGAATTAATTAATTAATTGACTAATCTGCTGCTATATTTATTTCTTCTCTCTGTTTCGACATCAAGGACATTCTTTTTTTTTCTTTTTTTTTCTTTTTCTGATCCACCTGAAAGCTCAGTCTCTACATGGGACTTGTAGGTCATTTCAGGCCAACACAGGCTGATGTTTTCGGGGTGCAAAGGTTTTAGTTGGCTGCCTTTCAGGCTCTTGGCACTTTAAATGTGTCTAGCATACATGATGTGTTTTGGATTTACTCTAAAGGGATTTTTATTCCTTGATTCAAGCATTTCTATCGATCATCAAAATAGAAATTAATTTTGGGAAACCAAACTGTAGATAATTATTTCATAATGCTTTTCCTTTGTTTACCTTGGATTTTGTATTCCTTGGCCTTTGTATACCTTGGATTTTGTATACCTTGGCCCTTGTATATCTTTGATTGTTAGTCATTCAGGGCCATCAGGAAGGGGACTCCAGTGCTTATCTATGTCCGAATTTCTCCCATGCTTGGCTCAAAGAAGGATAAGATTTTCTACCACATGTCTAGCTCTGAATAATGGTTCATGAGCAAAAATGATGAAGCATTTAATTGCTGGCAAGAGCCCCTCCTTGCTCTATTCCCCTGACTCAACTTCCAGATGGTGTATCAGTAAGACGGAGATCCATCAGCCAGGGTCCCTGTGTAGAGCTGTACACTCTGCCATCTCATGTGTGCCAGTAAGTAGGGAGAAAGGAGTTTTATTGCGCAAGCTGCTAAGACTTTTGAGATATTTTGTTACTGCCTATTCTAATTAAAAATCCTAAGGGAAATGGGAATTATATTTTGAAAAGGTTGATAATATGCAGCTTTAATAGGCTTATCAACTTGGATATGTCACCTCAATTTGTTGAGTTTTATTTTCTTCCTTTCTAAAACAAGAGAAGATAAAAATATTCCCAACATTCTCAAAGGAATGATTATGAAAATCCAATCACATAGTGTAGGAAGAGTTACTCTGCAATTTGTATTCAACTTTAAATATGGTGAAATATTTTTTGTTCTTTTGTAACTGTGGCGTCCTGATGGAGGGAGTTTATCTTCCCAATGCTGTACCTACAAACACCAAGATAAAAATACCAAGGCCAGAGTATGTGAGTAAAGGGAATGCTGCTCTTGGTTTGTTTTGACCCATTATTATGGTCATAATATTGTGACTCTTATAATTAAATTCAGGATTTCCTAGATCAGGCATTCCAGTAAAGTTTAATTCTATGATGACGAACTGTCTCAAATTGCCTATATATTGTTCCTCATCTGTTGAGTTTTGAGCCTCAGAGAATCATGACATTCCTTATATTTCCTTCAGTCCAATGTGGAGATAAACTTATGTGTTAAGAGAGCATGGCATTAGTTTCCATTATTCCTATGATTCTTAATCTGTAAGAGCCAGTTCAGCAAAGCTTAAAAGGCAGCAAGTTTGTAGGCATTCACGGGATGGCTTCTTTGTCAGTTGAATGGATGCAACTGAAAACAAAACAGACATACAGTTAGCATTCAAAATTTTCAGGCCCTGAAAAGTGTCCCTACATTGTCTTCTCCTGACATGAGAGTTGCAGGAAATGTGATGTAATTTCTCAAGAGGCCCTCAAATTTTCTCCTCATGGAAGAAGCAAAGACAGTGAAGTCTAGCAAGACCAGTAGACAGTGGCCCTCTGAAGCCAAAATAAACGAATGCCAACTCTGCTACTTTCTTGGTTTCCTGGAACATGGAGCATCTTGATACTGTTTTTCTATCTATACAATATATACAGTGCTTAAAATAATAGGAAACAACTGACATGGGTATTTATAAAACTAAGGAGTAAATAGAATAAATACATATGAAGTATTGAGAGAAAGGACCAACACATTGTGAGCACATTTGGCTTATTATTTTATTCTTTTAGTCAAAACAAACTAGTCTGACAAAGGTGAAGGGATTGGATGCTCTAAAAAGTGGAGAAGTTTGTGGGAGGAAAAGAAATAAGTTGCTGAGCAAGTCTCAGGTATACATTTAAGTGATCACAGGCACTGAGTGTAGGTGCTTTGGAGGTGAGTGACATCAGCGTCTAGATTCAGGTATGTAGGCATATTTTTTTTTCTACTTCATAGAGGCCACATTTATGTAACTGAATTATTCTTCATGCATAAACTGAAACTTCCAGAAAAGTGTCTCTTACTATATATATATATATATTTTTTTTTTGGGGGGGGCAGGTTTGGGGATGGGACCCGGGGGCATTCTACCTCCGAGCTACACCCCCAGCCCTATTTTTTATTCTTTATTTTGAAACAGGTCTCATTGAATTGCAAAAGACTTCACTAAGTAGTAGCTGAGGCTGTCCTCGAACTGTGATCCTCATGTCTCAGCCTCTCAAATGCTGGGATTATAAGTGTGTACCACCATGCCTGGTATCTTCCTTTTTTTTTTTTTTTTACAAAAGTCTAAGTGTTTCTCTAGCCACTCAAGCATGAAAATTCACAGTCATTTTTAGCCCTGCATGTCTCCATCTTCCAAACCAAGCCAGTGACCAAAACTGATGAGATATTTTCATAGCACTCTTTTCTACTCTTTTTCTGTGACCATCCCACAAATCCTTCATTTTTCCAGTGCCTCATTCTTCTCTGCTTCCCTCCTATTCTTCATTTCTTCATCCTCACTTACTTTGTGCTTGCTGGAGCAAATAGGTAAGCTGATTTTTATTTTCCCTTCCAATAAAATGAATGTCAGGAAAGATATGTGCACTTTTCATTTCAGCATTATTTATAGTAGCCAAGATATAAAAATAAGCTGAGTGTTGCTAGATGAGTGGATAAGTCAAATGCGCGCGCGCGCACACACACACACACACACACACACACACACACACACACAGTAGCATTTCTCAGCCATAGAAAAGAAAAAAAAAATTGCCATTTGCAACAACATGGATTAACCTAGGGGAAAATATGTTAAGTGAAATATGGTAAAAAAATAAACAAGCATTATACACCTTTACTTGTATTTGTAAGTTAAAAGTGTTGGAGTCATGGCATGGAGGTACATACCTTTAACCCCAGTATTATGGAGGCTGAGAGTCACGGGTTTAAAGCCAGCCTTAGCAATTTATCAAGACCTTCAGCAATCTAGCAAACCCTGTTTCACAATAAAAAATAAAACAAAAGGGCTAAGGTAGAATGCTACTGAGTTCAATACCCAGTATCAAAAAAAAAAAGTGTTAAAGAGTCATAAGTTGAGAGTAGAACAGTTGTTAACAGTGTCCAGGGCAGAATAGCGTTGGATGGTGGAGAAAATGTTGATCAAAAGGGACATACTTTCAGTTATAAGATAAATTAGTTCTGGGGATCTAATGTACCACATGGTGACTGTAGATAATAATACTATATTCTATGTTTAAAATTTGCTGAGAGTAAACCTTGTATTCTTACCCTTCACAAACAAATGTGACTTTGCAAGGTGATAAATGTGCCAGTTGACTTTATTGTAGTGATCATTTAACAATGAACACATATACTGAACCATGACATTGTACATCATAATATATAATTTTATATATTAATTATACATCAGCATAGCTGGAAAACAGAATACTTGTAAAAATAACAAACATAAACTTATTTATCAATATCCCACAGGTATTTTATTGAAAACACAGTGTCCTGGATATATCAAAATTCACAAAAAATGGACCAGTTTTGCTTGATAAATTTGACAGAAAGTTTTACACTGAATTGAATTATAATGTAATGAGACATGTATTTCCATTCAGAGACACTGAGATATGGGTCTTAGTATTACTTACATTTCTCTTAAAGCAAAAATGTATGTGGTATAACTTTCCATTTAAAAGCAATTATGAAGCTGACTGTGATGACGCATTCCTGTGGTTTCAGTATTTGGAAGGTTGAGACAGGAATTTCGCAGTTTCGAGGACAGCCTCAGGAATTTGTGAGACTCATCCATCTAGCAAGACACTGTTTCAAAATAAAAATAAAATCGGCTAATGGGTGTAGTTCGGAGATATTATATTATGTGATTTAGAAATTGACCTTTTTGCATGTATTAGCAACCTATCATGTTTTTACTTAGAGTTTATTTTGTCATGACCAGAAAGTATAAAATAAGTTATATTACCGACATTGACATAACTTTACATCATTCATTGAATATTGTAGTGAATTTATCTCTCATTAAAAAAGCAAAGAGCCGGGCGTGGTGGCGCACGCTTGTAATCCCCGCGCTTGGGAGGCAGAGACAGGAGGATCGCGCAGGTTCGAAGCCAGCCGCGCACGCTGGCTTAGGAGACCCTGTTTGCAAATATAAAATGTAAAAATAGGTCTGGGAGTGTAGTCCGGAGGTAGAAGGGCTTTCAGGAACCCCAGTACCACCAAAAAAATAAAAAATAAAAAAATAAAGTAAAATAAAAAAGCAAAGAAAACTGTGTGGATGTAGCATAGTGATTCATGGGGTAAAGTGCTGTCTACAGGAAATATTTATACTTTTACAAGTTAAAGTACAAAGTATGCAAATGTCTTCAGTCAAAATTACGGAATTTTGTAGTTCCATACATTCTATATTTGGGGAATCCACACACTCCTATGGTGTATTTCTCTAACAATATTGGGCATAAATGAATTAAAGAAATGCCAAGACCAGATAGTTGTATGTTAAAAGAAAAGAATACAGAATAATCATCCTAAAATACCTGTTGTCCAACTTATGAAATCCATTGACTGTCTTTTTTTCTTTCAAAGATAAAGGCAGAGGCTTATTAAGGAAAAATGAGGATACACTTTCAAGAGAGAGTACAGGCCTGCTCGAGAGCATGAAAGGGCCTACGGGTTTTGGGGATCCTTTCTTCGTAGTGATCCTAGAAGGGGAGGTAACTAGGGGCGCATAACTGGGCTGGGGTCTTGACTTTCACTTCCTGAGCTGGGTGGCATCTGACCTTGTCCCTCCTAATGAATATTTTGTTTACTAGACATCTCAGGAATCTCAGGTGCAGAGAGGGGCCACTGTGATTGAAAGTATGGGTTCATCAAGCCTTTTGCCTGACACACAGTATAGGAATTAGAGATGATGACCTTTCCAGATTTTAAAACTATATCTTCCCTTTCCTTCCCAATTAATCACCTTTCTACCTAATGTTTCGTTTCTTCTATCCTACCTCATTCCCCTCCCCACCCAAGACGTTTGGTTCCTTAACCGTAAGGGTTGACAGAGGATGAAGTTCCATCTTCTGTAGCTTCTTTCGAGCTGACAACGAACATAGGCCCTGCCTATCCAGGGACTTGAAAGTCTTATCCTAACTGGTCTAAAAGAGATGTGGGGAAGTCAGGGTTGTTTGTTGGATGTAGAAACATTCCTTTTTGATATTCTGAAAAGGAAGGCATAAACATGTGAGTTATTAGACCCTGACAACAGTAAATCAGACAACAAAAGAGCATCCCAATACACAGTAAAATTGCCAGGAAATGAGAATATTATTCTACCTAGATGTTAGCCAATCATTTTCTTGAAAGGGGGACATCCACCAAGGTAATCTAGATGAATTGGAAGTGAGTAATAACCCATAAATCCAACAGATATTATTATTAATATACTGTTGCTGTGCCTAGTCCAGGAAAAAGTTTGCTTTTCCTTTAAGAATGATGTAAAAAATAAGATACAGAGCCAGGTGTACATTAAACACCCTTGTAATCCCAGTACTTGGGAGGCTGAGACAGGAGGATTGCAGGTTTGCTGTCAGCCTCAGCTATTTAGTGAGGCTCTTTGAAACTTAGTAAGATTCTGTTTCAAGATAAAGAATAAAATTAGGCTGGGGGTATAGCTTGGAGGTAGAACGCCCCTGGTTTCAATCCCAAGTACATCAAAAACAAAAAAATTAGGAGACAAATATGTTAATATTTTCTAGTCTGGATAGATATGCAGTTATAAGAAAAAAATCAAAAAAGTAAGACTTATCTTAATTAAGTTCTCTTGGTTATTTTGAATAATACTTTTAAATACTTTTAAAGGCTCATAGAAATAGTGTTTGTGGGTCTTTTCAGCAACCAGGGATTTATTCCTGACTTCAGAGCCTTGATTCTGTAAAGTCTCAAGAGGGACAGGTTTAATTCTACTCATATGAATCCGGGAATTGTGTTCCTATAGTTTAATAGATGTGGGAATGGTAAGAAGGACTTGTAAGAAAAAAAAAAAAAAAACCCTTCCACCTTGGGAGAAGCTGATCTGAGTGTGAGACTGATCCTTAGGATACACTGATCCTTAGCATACACCTGACCCACCTGACCTATAGTCTCTGTACAAGAGTAGAATACCTTTTTTTTTTTTTTTTTTTTTGGTGGTACTGGGGTTCCTTGAAACCCTTCTACCTCTGGGCTACACTCCCAGACCTATTTTATATTTTTATTTGGAAACAGGGTCTCTTAAGCCAGAGAGGCTGGCTTCAAGCCTGCGCGATCCTCCTGTCTCCGCCTCCCATGCGTGGGGATTACAAGCGTGTGCCACCACGCCCGGCAGAATACATTATCTTTTTAGGACTTTAATACAGTTTAAATCTTTTGGCCTTGGGGTGCCTTCAACCCCAGTTACAATACATGTCAATTTCAGAAAAAAAAAGCCTAGGAGAGACAGGATGAGCAGAGGATTGATTCCTTATATCTAAAAGAAAATCAGTATCTTTACTTACCACATCAAGAGCCACCCAGTCTCCTCTGTTGTTATGTTCAGCTGCTTAGAGGGCTGATCAGAGGGTGCCTTGCTGAGCCTCAGGCATCTTCAGTCTTTGAGGGCAGCCACAATGGGAGCAGATGGCCTCATTTCCCTGGAGAGGTGACATCAATCATGCTTCCAATGTTTTTTCATTGAATATCTATCAAAATAATGCAGTTTGTAGCCACGGAGCCTGCTTAGGCTGTGGGAGGCAAGCCCCAGCTGCAGCTCACTTGCTCCCATGCCCAGATGGATGGAAGAAACTTGTCAAATCTAGGAATCACAGTGGAAGGAATCCAGTAACTCTGAACTGCAAGATCCACTGGGAAAAAAAAAAAAATAGTTCAAGCACATAACAGACCTGCTGCAAACATGGCCTGGCCACCGGTGCCATCGCAGGCCACTGGCTCAAACTGTGATTCCAAGCCATGACTGACATCAGTGCAGCAAAAGAACCTGAGTTTGAAAGCGGCCATAGAGCTCCAACACCTTAAGCAGTGAGCAGTACCTGAGCCAGAAGCCAGTGTGCTCACCAGAGGCAGCGCCCGCAGTGGCACAGCGAGCCCTTCAGAAACCTGGAAGGGTACCAGGTAACCTTGTACACCCAGAAATGCTGCGGGACCCAGCAGCACAGCAAGCCCTCCAGAGACCCAGAGCAAGGCAACCAGGTATCTGTGTGTACCCAGAGAAGCTGTGGCACACAGCGTGCATGAGTGTGTGCAGTGGGACCCAACGATAACCGTGTGTGCCCAGGGTGCACCCCAGGACCTGGCAGTAAACATGTGTGCTCATTGTGCACGACTGGAACCTATGGGCTAGTCCAGTTAGAACCTCCAGAAACACAGGAAAGGTGCTCAAGGAGCGATGCCTGCACAGGGCCACAGGGGGTCACTCCAAAACTACTTTGGATACCCTCCACTGCTGTGTGTAGGGAAGCACAGGCCTGAGTCCAGGATGGAGAGAGTAAAGGTGTGGACCACAGGCTGAAAATACACAGAACCCAGGACTTGCACAAAACTTACTAACATTGACATCTGACATCTTGACACCTAAACGCAAAGCTGTCAGAAGTGAGAGAAGGGTCCAAATACTCAGAGAGTGGGTTAAGAAGCTGACAATAGGGTACAGAACAAATAAGAGACATTGTAATATATTTCAGAAGCTAACACAGCAATCAGACCTTCAGATATTATACAGGTCCAGCACTGTATTTGTAAATTAGTAGGACTGTTTTTTTTTCTTTTATTTGGGTTTTTTAAATTTGTTTGGTTGTATGTTTTGCTTTGTTGTCTCATATAGTTGCTAGTTCTTTTTATTTTATTTTATTTTTATCCTTTTTTTTCCTTTCTTACTTTTTTCCTCTTATTTTTTGTCTTTGATGTATAATAGTTAGCTTTTGTATCTTGTTTTGTTACTTTATTTATGTTTGTTTGCTCACTTCCCCCATTTCTTTTACAAACTTCCTTACTCTAGCTTATCTACTCTCTTCTTTCGAAACTTATTTCCCTTACTGAATCTCCTTGTTTAATATTCCAGGCATTTCATATCTCTATACTCAAATACTCTACTAACTACATAAGTCCTACTATCTAACTTTCTGTCATTCTCAACCAGATGTTACCTTATTATACTTAAATTCTTACTCAACCTAATCATATCCTCTACCTTACGTGACTCCTGTACCCATCACCCCACCTCCTTCCCCATTATCCAACCCTCACCACTGGAAAAAGTACTGCTTACCTGCTGACACCTCTAAATGCCTACTACTAAGATTGGATTAGACATAAAACCCACAAAAAATGCCACGATTTTGAAAAACAAGCCTGAGAACTTTGAAAATATGAGAACTGGGAATAGTGAAGAAACAACAGAAATCATAAATACTGACCTACAAGAAATGCAAGAAGGAGAATTCCAAATCTTGATCTGCAATATGAGGAAAGGCCTCAAAGCAAGTATACAGGAAACGAAATAGGTAATTGAGACACTAAGAAAGAATCAGAATGAGGTCTGGAATGAAATGAAAGAGTCAATAAATGAAATGAAGACAGCAATAGAAAAAATTCTGGAAGATTAGATGAAATGAAAAATAGAATATTATTGTTAGAAGCTCATTCAAAATCAAAAGCACAGTCAACAGCATACAGAAGTTGTTGCAGCAATTACCAGGAACCTAAAGAAAAAGCCTACAGAATGGGAGAAGATCTTTACCAGCCACCACTCAGATAGATGGTATAATATATATATATGGAGAGAGAGAGAGAGAGCTCGAAAGACTCTACATTAGCAAAACAAATAACCAAAGCAAGAAACGGGCAACTGAACTGAATAGACACTTCACAAAAGAAGATATACAAATGGCCAATAGATACATGAAAAGATGTTCAACATCATTAGCAATCAGGGAGATACAAATCAAAACTACACTGAGATTCCATCTAACCCCAATCAGAGTGCATAAAGAAATCAAATAACAACAAATGCTGGCGAGGATGTGGGGAAAGAGGAACTCTTTTACACTGTTGGTGGGAGTGCAAACTAGTTCAGCCACTATGGAAATCTGTGTGGAGATTCCTTAGAAGACTGGGAATGGATACACCATATGATCCGGCTTTATCACTCCTGGGTATTTGTCCAAAGGGGTTGAAATCAGAGAACTTCAGTAACATATGCATACCCATGTTCATAGCAGCACAATTCATAATAGCCAAATTATAGAACCATCTTAAGTCTCCATCAGCAGATGAATGGATTGGAAAATTATGAGAAATACACACAATTGAATTCTATTCATCTATAAAGAAGAACGAAATTATGCCATTCAGAAGAAGATGGAAAGAACTGGAGAACATTATGTTAAGTGAGATCAGCTAAGCACAGAAAGAGAAGGGATATATGTTTTCTCTAATATTCCCAAACTAGGGAGTAGTGGAGATACCAGAGGGACTCCAGATAATGGAGGGGAAATCTCAGCAAAGCTAGAATGGAAGGATAGGATAGGAAGCAGGCTGAAGTTGATTAATATAGGAGCTACACCGAATATGTGTAAAAGTATGAATATAGCATGGTTAACTGGACACTCATTGTTGGGATGGGGGAAGGAGAATGGGGGGAGAAGGGAACCAGGCACAGTCTAAATGTATACCATTTTCAATATGTTCCAAATATAAATAAAATAAAATATAACATAACAAAAAATAAAGCAGTTTTTTGGAAATAATTTTGGTGGAGAAATGATGAGTTGTTTAAGAAGTAGGCAATAAAAAAAGTAGGAAATAAAAGTAAAGAAGTAGGCAACATTATCTACTCCCAAGAGGTCTGGATTTTCATTAGGACAATTACATTTACTCAGTGACCTTAAGACAATTAACCGAATAAGAATTTTTCTTAGTTGCCGAATCAGGGAAATTGTGTGTAATACTGACTTTATTGCTATGTTCATAGCAATAAAATAAAATTCATGAAATATATTTTTAAAAATAAAGATTTGTATTTGGGTCCATTTCTATTAAAATTATTAAGTTATTTAAGAATAAAAAGTTTAAAGTAGCCAACTAGCAGCTTTATTTTTAAGAACAATAAGCCATGCATGAGTTTAAAAGAAGAGCAAGAAAGACAGACAGACAGATGATAGATATTCCTTCCTTCCTAAAAGCTACAATGATTCATCATCACCAATAAATATTCTTATTAGCATGCATGGATATGAGCCATAAGTTCAGATCCAGTAAGCTATTCCTGAATTTGAGATCACTGTGCTGTAATTGAAGAAAGCTTTGTATTATATTTGGAAACAGGGTCTCCCTAAGTTGCTGAGAGCCTCACAAAGTAGCTGAGGCTGGCTTCGAACCTGCGTGATCCTCTTGTCTCAGCTTCCCAAGTGTGGGGATTATAGTGTGGGCCACCACACCCGGTGAAGAAAGCTTTGAAATAGATTTTATATTTTTACTTCAGACATTCATTATTTCTAACTCAATGCATATGTTTTCAGAATTTTATAAGTAGCTCTTTGTGTGTGTGTGTGTGTGTGTGTGTGTGTGTACACACACACACACACACACACACACACACACTTATGGAAAGAAAACAAGTAGGAGGAATATGCCTGTCAGCTTCAACTTTGTATGCATAAAAATATATGAGAGAAGGATTGAAAATGTAGGAGTAAAAAGACAAGAAATGTCAAGCTTGATAAGTTATACTGATGGAAAAAAAATACTCTAAAAAACTCCTACCATTAAACCTACTGATGTTAATTTGATTTTATATCAAGATGAATATGTTGTGTCTATCAGTGATTAAGCCTAAATTGTTATTCTACCAGTCTAAGATTACTGTTGCTCAACGTCTATCAGCATGTCAAGGCTCTTAATCTGTGATTATCACTTACACCTTTTTTATCAAAATTGGTCATCCTTGGTATCTGGTAACAGGTAAAAAGTTATTTGCCTACTTTATTTTCTTCCAAAAGATGCCTCATGAAAATCAATCCCAAACAAACTCAAAGCAATACTACTTCAAAATATTTTGTGTGACTGCCTTCACCAGGTTCAGGATAAATGAAACTGAGAGGTAAATGGTGAGGCTGTTCTACAGCAGAGCTCTGCTATTTCTGGCCATTTTCCCTTGGTGATTTATTTTCTTACCTTGGACATAAGAGCTGATTCCAGCCTGAAAAAGGTGCCCAACTAGACTAGACCATGTTCGAATAATTGTTCATATTTTATTTCTCCCAACAACACTTAATTTTGATGTGCTATATACCATCTGTTTCCCTGTTCTTGGGGCTAATCACTTAATACCTATGCTATTAACCTAGTCCCAGGATGGCAAATAGAGTTATGTCAATATTCCCCTATCTTGCAACCATCCCACATATAATCAATACCTAAATTCATTTCTACTTTAGGCCAGACATTTTTAGAATCTTGATCACCAATCTGTTTTAGACAGCCTTTATCAGTCCATTCAGGATAAAACCTACTTGTTTTTTTCTTACTTACTCTCTTTTTTAAAACATGGGAATGGCCAGGCGTAGTGGCGCACACTTGTAATCCCAGCATTTAGGAGGCTGAGACAGGAGGATCGCACAAGTTGAAAGCCAGCCTCAGCTACTTATTGAGGCTCTCAGCAACTTGGTGAGACCCTGTTTCCAAATAAAATATAAAATAGGTCTGGGAGTATAGCCCAGAGGTAGAAAGCCCCTGGGTTCCATCCCCAGTACCACACACACAAAAATTTCTACCAGTAATGTGTGGTAATTCTCATTCCACTTACTAGCTCCTGGGAAATAAGAGAGCCTCATTTCCCTTTGCCTCCTTAGTATCCCATGAAGTTTTCACATAGTAAGTCCATGGCAAATGTTAACTGATTGAATAAATAAAACATTTTATGTTAAAACAAGCACTCGTGTTATTCTGCTACCGTGGAATTAATTCTATTCTTAACACTGCCAAAACTCTTTAGAATTTTTCTTATTTTAATAAAATTTTTTATAAAAACTATTTCTAAATTTATATTTCTTTGTAAGACATACCCTTTTTTTTTCTCTTCTGCAATACTGGGGAAGAACCCAGCAGCATTCTACCTCTGAGCTACACCCCCAGCCCTATGCTTTTTTAGTTTTTATTTTGAAACAGGGTCTCACTGAGTTGCAAAGGACCTCACTAAGTAGTAGCTGATGCTACTATGGGTTCAAGGGAACCCATACCCTCCTTGTCTCAGCCTTCCAAATGCTGGGATTACAAGTGTGTGCCACACAACCTCACAGTAACAGAACCCAATGCAAAATTGCAGAGATTGATAGAAGGACAAATCAGAACTTCAGTAATAGAAATGATACAAAATTTCCAAAAATAATCTAAAGAGAGTCTGAAAGAAATAATATATAAACAAAGAATCTGACAACCTGAACAGGAATCAGAAAAAAGCTCTGAGGGAAGTGAAGGATTCAATTATTGAAATGGAGGCATCAATACAAACTATCAACAATAGACTAGACTATTAAAAATAAAATCTCTCTCTTAGAAGATGATCACTGCAAAAATAAACACATAGTATATTATTTAGAAAACAATTTGACAGTATGAATTAGACATTGAACAGATATGTGTCCATTTTAAAAGAGCTAACCTAAGAATAATAGCAATAGAAAAGAGAATAGAAGGTAAAACCAAAGGGGTCAACAATCTTTCCAAAGGAACAATATCAGAAAAATTTCCAAACATAGAAAAAGAAGTCAGTACACAGGTGCACAACCCTCTTTAGACAAGATCAGAGAAAAGGTTTACCATATCACATAATAGCCAAACTGACTAATGTAGAGGCCAAGGAGAGAATCTTAAAGGCAACAAAACAAAAGACCAAGTGACATTTAGAAGCAAACCAATTAAAATTACTCCAGACTTCCCAAATCAATTTATGAAAGCCAGAAGGCCTGGAGCAACATATTCCAAACTCTGAAAGAAAACAACTTATAGCCCCAAATTTTCTATCCATCAAAATTATCACTCGAATTTGACAGGGAAATAAAAATATTTTACAGCAAAAAGAAGCTGAAAGAAATTAGAAAAAATACTCAAGAAAATTAACTGCAAAGAAGAAATAAGCAATAAATGCCAGAACCAGAGAATCAATCATTTTCATCCAAAAAGCACAACAAAGCAAAAAACAAGCAAACAAACAAAACTACCTCAAACAGAAGTTATAACTCAAAATGTTGAAAATTAAAAATAATCTCTTAATAATAACATTGAATAAATAAAAAGACATAGATTGGTAAAATGGATTAAAAACCAGAATACATCTATGTGATGCCATATGCTGCCTGCAAGAAACAAACTTCACAAGTAAAGATAGTCACAAACTAAAAGTGAAGGGCCAGAGCAAGGTAATCTATGCCATGGGAACCAGAAGACAAGCAGGAGTAGCAACTATAATATCACACAATCATACTGCAAGTCCAAGTAGTTTATAAGCAGGGGACAAAGAAGATCAGTATGTGGGATTGCATTAAACTGAAGAACTTCTATACAGCAAAGGAAACTATCAAGAACCTCAACAGAGAGCCAACAAAATATTTTTTCGCCAACTACTTCTCCAATAGAGAACTAATGTCTAAAATCTACAGATAACTCAAGAAACTCACAGCTAAGAAAGCAAATGACCCAATCAAAAATGGGCAAATGAACTAAACACTTCACAAGAGAAGAAATTCAAATGGCCAATAAATGTATGAAAAAAATGTTTATCATCAGCAATCAGAGAGATGCAAATCAAAACTACTCTGAGATTTCACCTAACCCCAATTAAAATAGGTATCATTAAAAACACAAACAATAACAAATGCTGGCAAGGGTGTGGAGAAGTGGGAACTCATATACTGTTGATATGATTGCAAATAAGGCAATTGCTTTGGAAAACAGTATAAAGGATCCTCAGAAGAATGGGAATGAATCTGTAATACGGTCCCAACAATACTACTTTTGTATATCTACACCAAAAAATAGAAACCAAACTACCAAACTAATGCATGCATATATATGTTTATAGCTGCACAATTCACAAGTGCCAAAATCTGGAACCAGCCAAGATGTTCATCAACAGAAGAATGGATTACAAAAATTTCATCTGTTACAAAACTATGGGATATGTATAAAATAGAATTTTACTCATAAAGAAGAACACAATCATATAATTTGCAGGAAAATAGATGGACCTGAAGAACATTACTTAAAGTGAAATTAGCCACAAAATGCAGAAAATCAGATGATCTTCCTAATATGCAGAAGCTAGGAAGAATAAGATTGATAGGAGGAACAGTAGATGAAGAAAGACAAACCATAGATGAGCAAATTCGGTGACCTAATTGAAGGGGATGGGGAGGAGAAGGAAATTCCCTAATGCACATAATGATTCACAAACATATCGAAGTCCACTAAGCCAAACATGAGAAGGGGGGAGGGGGGAAAGAATAGGTTGTGAACTGGGGAAGGGCTAAATGAGTGATGTGCATGTATGCCTCTACCATCTTAAACCCCATTAAGATGTATGACAACAATGCACCGATAAAAAATATTTTTTAAATAAAAATAATTTAAAAAGTTCTATGTCACATCACTAAGGCTCCGGCCTGCAGAGCCCTGGGACAGAACACACAAATGCCGAGTCTGCTGCTGATACTTTTTCTTTAATGCTTCCCCCTCAATACGCACAGCAGGCAAATATATATCAGTCTCATAACCCCTCCCTCATCACTCCACCAACCCCAAGCTTCCCCAGCTAAGGCATGCACATTTCTAACCCTCTCATAGGCGGGCTGGTGGTAGCACGAGGCGCTGCGTCACTGATCATCCATGGGCGCCTGATAGGGCTCACTGCGCAGGCTCAGGGCACCGCCAGCCTCGTGAGCCTCGTGACTTGGCAACATGCCTAGGCGCCATCTTGAGCCACCGCCCCATCCCGGTCTAGCCGAACAGGCCCCGACATCTCCCTGTTTGTTTTATTAAAATTAAGGCTCGGGACCGTGCCTGTCTTAGGTTGTCGAACCTCAAGGATCATTCTTACCCGTCATCGGGAAAGCAATTGCATGATTACTCCCCTGTCTTAAGTTGATATGATCCCGGGGATGATCGTACCCGT
Organism: Muscardinus avellanarius; assembly: GCF_963383645.1. Taxonomy (NCBI): domain Eukaryota; kingdom Metazoa; phylum Chordata; class Mammalia; order Rodentia; family Gliridae; genus Muscardinus; species Muscardinus avellanarius. Next base: position 12,585,103 of record NC_137794.1, read on the forward strand.
CTTTGACTACTGATCCAGCATATTGAGCCAGATTCAAGGGCAGCCAGAGCTTGCACCAGCATGTGCTGTTGTTGCACAGTTTGTTGTCGAATACGCCTGATATATCCAACCAGGACACAGCATACTACCACCAGCAAAAAATGCCCAGAATGCCATGCCACGCCAATCTCTGAAGAAGCCCACTGTCCCCTGTATCACCTCCATCCATGGTTGTACTGAGGCAATCTCCACACGGGTAGATTTGATCGCAACAATGGACACTCGAGGTTCTGTCATAGTCTGTTCAAATTTATGGCTCCAATTTCCCAAAAGCATTCTGCCTATCTGTAGGGATAGATTGCCTGCGGGAAAAAATTCTGATACTGCACAGAGGTTATGCATAATCCAGACAATTTTTGAATACATGGTACCATGGCCATCTCTCCCAAGATGTCGACCTGTTCTTGTAATAGGTCCACTCTGATTTACCATCATTATGCCTGCTTTAAGCTGCCCATTTATTCAAGCTTGTTACGCTATGGCAGTAGCTGTACTTGAGGATATTGTATTTACGGCAGCAGCCATATTAATTGATGTTGCTAAGGCCGCAGCAGCAGTTGCTGCTGCAGCCACAGAGGCCATAATTATTGCAATAAGAGCACTCACCCCAAAGTCCCTCCTTTCTCGTTTCAAAAGAACCGGGAGGGAATTCTCATCCACCCTAACAGGCCAAGGCACAGCAATAGGCATCCACAATACTATCGCCCAAGGAAAAATAACTTTCATGCTGTCCTCAAATGTGCCTACATGTTCGCACCTCAGGTGTTAATGATCGTGAAGAAAGTAAACAAGCCAAAAGAATGGAGCAGCCAGGCAAACAGGGGAAATTTGAGGCCCTCTAGAACAATTAACTTTCATGCTGTCCTCAAATGTGCCTGAAAAATTTTGTAATAACTACAATTTTCTACAGCTCCTCCTAAAATCATGGACATTGCTGCAATGTCTGTACAACCACCTTCTACTCCACAGAGAATTTGACTTTCATAGTAGTTACCTTAGACCCCATGATAAGTCTTGTTTCATTGCAATCCGCGAGCTTTCTACTTTGTCACTAAATCCTGCGAACCTACACAGCCCTGTCCCTACGTCGCTTACCTGTGAACCTTTTCCACGGCGTTTCCCAGCGTTCCCCATACAGGCCACCATTTGTCCCGTCCCTACAGCATTCCCGGGTTTCGGCACCATTTGTCGCTTCCCTAAGGCTCCGTCCTGCAGAGCCCCAGGAAAGAAGACACAAACGCCGAGTCTGCTGATGATACTTTTTCTTTAATGCTTCCCCCTCAATGCTCACAGCAGGCAAATATATATCAGTCTCATAACCCTTCCCTCATCACTCCATGAACCCCAAGCTTCCCACAGCTAGGGCATGCACATTTCTAACCCTCTCATAGGCGGGCTGGTGGTAGCACGAGGCGCTGGATCACTGATCATCCGTAGGGTGCCTGATAGGGCTCACTGAGCTAGGCGCCATCTTGAGCCACCGCCCCATCCCGGTCTAGCCGAGCGGGTCCCCGATAGTTCTATTGTACTTTAAGCACACTATGCCCTAAACTTTCTTGATTACAACTTTAAAATATATGTAACAATAACTTTAAAAACCCAACTGCCTGAATACTCTGAAAAAGACTGTAGAGGGAAATCATAATCTGGAGAAGCAACCGTCAAGGGAATAAGTCCCCTTCCTTTTTTTTTTTTTTTTTTTTTTTTGTTTGATACTGGAGATTGAACCCAGGGACGTTCTACCTCTGAGCTATATCTCCAGCATTATTTTATTATTTTATTTTTGCAGGTCTGGAGATGGAACTCAGAGGCATTTGACCTCTGTGCTACACCCTCTGCCCAATTTTTTATTCTTTATTTTGAAACAGGGTCTCACTGAGTTGCGGAGGGCCTCACTAAGTAGCTCAGGCTGTCGGCGAACCGCGGTCCTCTGGTCTCAGATTCCCAAATGCTGGGATTGCAAACATGCACCAGCATGCCCGGCTTGCATTATTTTATTTTGAAACAGGGAGGGCCTCACTAATTTTCAGAGGGCCTCACCAAAGTTGCTGAGGCTGGCCATGAAACCGTGATCTTCCTGACTCAGTGTCCCAAGTACTGGGATTTTATTTATTTATTTATTTATTTATTTATTTATTTATTTATTGGTGGTACTGGGGTTCCTGGAAGCCCTTCTACCTCCGGGCTATACTCCCAGATCTAGTTTTACATTTTTTATTTAGAGACAGGGTCTCCTAAGCCAGCGCACGTGGCTGGCTTCGAACCTGCGAGATCCTCCTGTCTCTGCCTCCCAAGCGCGGGGATTACAAGCGTGCGCCACCACGCCCAGTTGGGATTTTAATTATGTGCCGTCATGCCAGGCTTTTTCTGCTCTCTTGAAACTTAATCTGAATAGCAGGTAGTAGTCACAGAGCAGCACAGTAGCACAGAGGCTAAAATCTCAGTAGAAACTTCAGTTTCTGTACAGAGGAAGCAGGAAATGGATGCCCTGTAGATGAAAAATATGTGAAGAATAATTATGACAGATTCAACTGCTCATCCATTAAGAAGACTTATAATCTTCCTTCTTTTTAAATTTCTCTCGTTTTCTTCCTTTCTTTATTTTTCTTTTGTACAAGGATTTGGAACTAGAGGCATTCTACCTCCAAGCTATGCTTCCAGACCTTTTTTATTTTTATTTTTATTTTTGTTACAAGGTCTAGCTAAGTTGTTTTCCTAGAACCTGGGATTCTCCTATCTTAGTATCCCAAGTACTGGGATTTCAGGAGTGTGCCAGTACACCTGGTTAAGACTAGGGACATGCTAGTCTTTTTACATATGAGTTTTGTTAGAGTTAATCCCTTTAAGCATTTATTTGATTCAGTGAAAAATGACTTTTATAATACTTTCTGACATAATTGGCAAGAGCTATGATAGTATCAAGTCATTTCCCCCCTCCCAATACTAGTTAATTTTCAGTAATTGTGTATTGTCAGGAAAGTGATCAGTACTAGTTTTTTTTTTTTTTTTGGTTGTTTAAAAAAAAAAAAACTTTTCTGTTCAAGAGCAAAAAAAAAATTCTGCAACATATTCCATGATGCTTTTAAGATCATAAATTTATATTTAAATATTGCTCCTATTTACATTGTGGTTGGTTTACAGTTTTTGCCATTTTTACAATAGGTAATATTCCAGACTTTATCCGAATAGTGTCTGAGTTCAGGTAGTTATGCTTTGCTTCTCTCAGTACATTGAATAAAATTATTATTTGATCAGCTGCCACACTGTAAATGTAGGTGTCCCCTGTGATTCTGTCTATCCTTTATATGCAGCTGTAGATAAAGTGCCCCCATCTTTATCAGATGTTTCATTTAAAACCCAATGCCTAATGAGCAAGGAAGCCCACTTAGCGATAATGGAAATCTGCTCACTGTGACCCATGACTCCTCCACACTTTCTTTTCTCCACATAATTACAGTTCTGAGAGGATTGTGAACCAACATAATCACTCGGAACTCATGTCATTTAGACTGTTAGTACCTCTCATAATTATGACTTTTGAGTAGTTTCTGAATTGGTGCCACTAGGAAAAGAGCTTGATTTTTTTCACTTTACAGTATGTTTGGGCTAATTATTGTTTTTGATATAATCATTTGAAAGCAAATGTCCAGAGCTAATTGAATACATCACTATAAATCCTTTTAAATCAATTGTATTCTGGTTATTTCAAGAAGAAATATTTTAAAATGTAACCACAAATTTGTGGGGTTTTTTCCTTGTCTCTCGTTTCTCTTTTCTCTTGTTTCCTCTTCATTTTTTTCTCTTTTCACCTTTTCTCTCTCTTTCTCTTCACCTCCCCCTTTTGGAGTTACTTTAACTTATTTTAATTTTTATGTCTTTTTGTGTGTGCTAAGGATTAAACCCAAGTTCTTGAGCACTCTTAAGGGGCTGGTTCTCTATTGCTGAACTGAATGTCCAGCCCCTTAATCTTTTAAAAAGAAGCAAAACTAATACATCTAAATACATCAAAATATTTTCAGTATTATGTACAATCAAAATTTTAAAAATCAGAAATATTTTGCATTGATAAAATAATTTACATAATCAGTGAACCACACAATACATCCCATCTGTTTCATTGGCCATTTCATGAGAGAGTCTCTGCATTAAACCATAGATCTCGGAGGAGAAAAATTTCTCATGCCTATCATTTCAAATGCGTATAGATAATTTCCGAAGCAAAGAAGCTAGTGACAGCAGTTATTTGACCCGAAGAATCTGAAGATAAGAAATGAGGGTAGAAAGCAAGATGCTTGATATCATATGCCCCTTTATAATATATGAGCATTTTTTGAAGCATTTAAAATAGTAATAAAATAAAACCATATAAATTATCAATGAAGAAGTCATAAATTTGGGGGATACATGGAACTGGGGATTGAACCCAAGAGTGTGTTAACCTCTGAGCTATACCCTGACCCTATTTTGTCTTTTATTTTACTTTTATAAATTTCTGAGGTTGGCCTTGGATCTATGATCCTCCTGTCTTAGCCTTCCAAGTACTGAGATTACAAGCATCTAAGAAATCACAAAATTTTGAAGACATTTTTATGAGAAAAGATTTGGTGACTACAAAAACCATCTATACTGAAATCAAGATGATTTTAAGCAACAGTGAACCAACAAGCAGAAATTTGCTTTAGGGTTCCTTTAATCACCTTAGAATAAAACTATCATGAAAGAATGTACTTTGATGACTTGAAATACAGATATTTGGGAATGGAAATCTGAGAATCTTTAAAGCCAACCTAAGTGCAGGCATGCTCATTGCCTTCAACGAGGGAGGCCAGCAAGAGGATGTGGACACATGTGCAAGAGACAGATGTGAAACATGAGTCGACAGGCAGGGTGTAACCCAGTGGAGGGTGGAACGTGCTTGATGTCTTCATCCTGATGATATCAGAAAGAACGAAATTTGCAAAATGTTTCCCGATGAACAAAAATTTAAAAATTGTGTCCAAATATTTAATAAACCAGAGTCTGTAAGGACAACCTTGAAAACATGGTGATTACTCAGTAAATACTTGTGCAATTGACTTTCAAATAAACAGCCAATGCTTGACAGTATGTACCCGAGTGTTCGAATGGTACCATTCACCACACTTCAATGTGTTCCCTCTTAATTTGTTTCACTGAGTCAAGGGGAATGATTTAAACAGTAACTTTATTATATTTAATGAGCTCCTTTGTAATTACATAAACATTAACCTTGAGCTCTTACTCTGCTTTGATGGGTTGTCATGGGAAGGTGCCTGTAAGTATTTAAGCCCAATGTTTAATTAGCATTTTTTCACCACGTGGGAAACAATTTAGCACAAAGGGGCAAGATCTATACATTGTGAGTAAATGCAAGACTTTTCAGTCTGAAAAGTGGCCCAGAACTGATGTCCTCAGCATTTTTTTTCAAAACAATTTATATTAACACTATAAGGCATTAAAACAATTTTTTCTCTTTCTTAAATTATACCTGACAAATCACTCCAATGAAAGTAAAGCTCTAGATTTAGATGTAGAATGCTATTTGTGGTGGTGTAAATACATGTGTCTTCATTCAAACATTAAAAAAACAGTATAACTGGTAATGTAGCTTAAATGATGAACATACTTGGCCTGTAATTTCCTTGAGCTGATAGAAGAGTCTACCTAGCTTCTCAATAAATATTTTTACTCTGTCGTATATGTGTGACTCTACTCACAAAGAAGATCTTTTAATGAAATTAAAGACCTCAAGAGGAAGATCTTTTTTTTTTTTTTTTTTTTTTTTTTTGTGTGTGTGTGTGTGTGTGTCTGGGGATGGAACCCAGGGGCATTTGACCTCCGAGCTACGCTCCCTGCCCTATTTTTTTTTCATTCTTTATTTTGAAATTGGGTCTCACTGAGTTGCAGAGGGCTTCACTAAGTAGCTGAGGCTGTCCACGAACCGCGATCTTCCGGTCTCAGCCCCCCAAATGCTGGGATTACAAGCGTGCGCCACCACGCCCAGCTAACAGGAAGATCTTTTTAATGAAATTTTTAACAATGACCTACAACTGTTGGTTCACCCATTCTTTAGTAAATGCCATTCTGGATTCTTCTTTTCAGTAGTTACTATATTGTTTTCATTCATCAGTAAAAAAAAAAGTGATATAATTTGTATTTATATGCATTGGAATTCTTAACATATTATGATGGCAAGGTAAATAATAGGTACTTTCAAGAAGAAGGAGTTACTGGAAATACATATGAAATCCTGCCTGAGCCTTATATTGTACTAGGGAGCAGGGCAAGTATTTTGCATATGCTATTAAACTGAAACTTTAGAGCAGCACTAAGCATGTCGAACACTTTCTTCCCAATTATAGAAGAAAGAATAACCTTTTGTGAGGTATACTCTTTTATTCCAACTATTCTGAGTAAGTATTCCAACTACTCTTTCCAACATGGAAAGTGGAAAAGCCAAACTTGAGTCCAGGAAGTTTGGTTTCCTATTCTAATCACTACAAATCTTTAAAAATCTGACTTAAACCCCTTAGATGGGCAGAAAGTCTTTTGTTGTTGTTGTTGTCCTGATGGTAAATAATTTAACACATTGTCTATTTTTATGATTTTATTGATGCAATATAGTTATATATCCTAATGAGATTCAAATGCACCAATGTACATATACGCAGCACATGGTATATTTTTCTCCTTCTACCAGTTTCTCCCCCTACTCCCTCCCCATACATGTTAGTGAGATTGGCAGAGAAACCTTGTATGGAGGTAAACGTATTTGAGCCATTCTCTTTCTAAGTCCTTGTTTTTTCCCTCTCCAGCCCTCTCACCGAATCCTCTTTCACCATTTTAATATTGTTGCTTCTCATTTGTCTGAAGTGATTTTTGCTGCCTTTTTCTGTTCAAGCTTCCACATATAAGAGACAACATATGGCCCTTGATTTTTTGAGACTGGATGCTCTCACTTAGCATAAAGCATAATATTCTGTAGTTCTATTTCTTGCAAATGACATAATTTTGTTCTTTGTTATGGCTGAGTAAAATTCCATTGTGTGTATTTACCACATTTTCATTACGTATCTGTCTGTTGATGGACACCTAGATTGTTTCCATGATTTGGCTATTATGAATCATATTTCTATAAACATAGATTTGAATGTGACAATATTCTAACTTCAGTTCCTTCAAAAAGATACAAAGGAGTGATATGGCTGGGTCATATAATTTCTAGTCTTTTGAAGGACCTCCACAGTGATACCCAAAGTGGTTGTACCAATTGGCAATCCCACCAACAGTGTATGAGCATTCCTATTTCCCTACATCCTTGCCAGCATTCACTACTGTTTGCATTCTTAATGATTGGCGTTCTAATATAATATTAAAAGCGAACTACTTTTACTACAGTGCACATTACAAAATATCCCAAGTTTTGTGATTAAAGCTGAAACTTTAAAGGAACTTTCAGAGGTATACTTTCTTTTCTTCAGGATAGTATCTCTTGAAGGACAAGACCAAGAAGCACTACATAATTATTACTGTTATCTTCTCGCTTGACTCACATCTGCAGGAGCATAGCAAAATAGGAAAAACATTCCCCTGCCTCCCACAAAATATGTGTCCCTAGAGTTAGAGCACCATATAAAGATAGTATAAAGTATTGAAGATAATCTACTAATAACATATGATACCATGATGCATAGACATGGCCTTAGCAGGGAGAAAAACAGAAAGAAATAGATGATCTTAAAGGCATCCTGTTCCTCACTTCTAATGTTTGCATTTCAGCCTTACCATCAATATAGAAAAACAAGAAGCTATTTATTATGACACATAAACCAAATGGCCTTTTAATCCTTCTTTCTAGGAAAGAAATGTTTGCTTAATAAAAAAAGGCTCCCCTCTCCTGAGGACATGCTATCATTTGTTTCTTTTTAAATATTTCTATAAAATATCATCCCTCATACACTTTCAAACACCAAAGGCGAACACACCAAAGATACACGGCAGATCAACACAAAGCATACATATCAAAGCCTGTACCAATTTTGTGCAAAATAATATGGAAGAAATAGAAATCTCAATATCTTAGGTTATATAATGTAGTCCATCTGCAATTGTTTACAAAGGCCTAGAAAACTACTCAACACTGTGATATAATTTGTAACTTCAAAGAACAAAGAAAAAGCATGTAGATGGTTTTGTTTTCCTTTGTTCTAACATTCTTGAGTTGCAAAATAGGAACTCACAGAGTTCCATCCAGAGTAACGCCTAAGAAACCACTGAGCTAACAGTAGGACCATTGAATCCTAATAAAAACTTATTCCCTATGCTGGACACCATTAATTTTCCCCCAGCTTACACACAGCCCACAGAAATACCTTATTTGGAACAAACAGTGTTAGTTTTTTTCAAAGTTGGATTAAATATCTACCAACATTTAATGTAAGGGTGTTTCTGAATTTCCATTTCTCATGGCAAATCAGGTGATCTAATGATTCCTACCCTGCTCTGACTGGAGCTGTAGAGCAGTTGGCCCTCCTTGGTTTCTATGGTCTTCTCTAGTCCTTCCCTCCAGGCCTTGCTTCACCCCGCTGCCTGTAGGGCTCCTGCAAGATTAGATTTGACCACCATTACTTTTACCCAAGTCCATTGTTGATTTTTCCACACTTCTGTTCAGAGCACATCAGTTCAAATTCCACTTATTTTGTAGTTATGCTCGTTATACCATCTTTATCCTTTCTTTCCATCTTTAATCAGTTACAGAGTCTGCATGTCTTTATTGCCTCAGAACTCTTCCAGGACTGAAGACTTGACTCCATGCCTAGATTATTGCCAGCAGGCTCTGAGCTCAGTACTGACTCTACTACTCTCTCCCAGGCTTAAGCCATCATTAGTCAGAATCATGTTTTACATTTTGCCACTTCACCTATGCACACTCAACATTTCTAGGACATTCTGTGGTTCCTTCTTAGTACCATCATATAGTTTGGTTACCTAAGTAACCTAAATTTCATTTTCATCTATAAGTTAGTAACCTAAATTTCATTTTCATCTTTAAGTTACCTTATATCATTTTATTATATTATATTTTCATGTATAAGTTAGTAACCTAAATTTCATTTTCATCTATGTTACCTAAGTACTTAGAGATGAAAATGGTGAGGTCAGCTGAAGCCATCCCCCTTTCCCCAAGGATGGTTGCTGGAAGATTAGAGGTTTGCATTATTTACCCTGTAGGACCAATGTTCTCTACTTTCTCCAAGACCCTATAGCACTCCTTTCAATGAGATGGGTAGCCTAACAAAAAAATAAATAAATAAAAATCTTAAGAGAGCTACCCTTCCTCTCCCACAAGATGAGGAGACAGTGATAAGGCACCATCTATGAACCAAGGAATGAGCACCATAGGACATTGATTATGGACTTAACAGCCTCTAAAACTATGGGAAATAAATTTATGTTGCACACAGGCCTCTTCGTGCATAGCGTTTAATTATAGTATTACAAGTGGAGCCGGGCATGGTGTCACACACTTGTAATCTTAGAGCTTGGGAGGCTGAGACAGGAGGATCACACAGGTTCGAAGCCAGACTCAGCTACTTAGCGAGGCTCTCAGCAACTTAGTGAGACCCTGTTTCCAAATAAAGTATAAAATAGGTCTGGGAGTATAGCCCGGAGGTAGAAAAGCCCCTGGATTCCACCCCCAGTACCACAATAAATAAATAAATAAATAAATAAATAAATAAATAAATAAATAGTATTGCAAATGGACTAAGCCGATCTCAGGCTTCTAAATGGTAGGGACAACGTTTCCTTCTCTGTATTTAGCAGTGTGATGGGAAGATCATGAGTTTTTCTTAAATGCATTTTAAAAAGGAAGTAAATTATATACATTTGTAAATACTGCCATCCTTCCACATGCCTGTAGTCCCAGGACTTGGGAAAGCGAGACAAGAGGATCACAGGTTCAAGGACAGCCTCAGAAAGCAGTGAGACTCTCATCAATCTAGGGAGACCTTATTTAAAAATAAAAGTAAGATAGGATTGGAGGTGTAGCTCAGAGGAAGACTGCACCTGGGTTCAATCCCCAGCATACACACACACACACACACACACATTAAATAAATAAATACTGCTTCCTAGCCAAATTTTTTTAAAGTGGCTAAAGAATCTTTGAGGAAGTAAATTCATATAGGCCAAGATTTGTATCCCAACCACCACCTAACACTTTGACATAAGAGTAAAAATGTTTAAGCTCAGAATTTTAAAGTCCTCAGTTATAAACTGAAACAAATTATTCAGGAGAATAACATCCCAAGAGTATCTCAAGGACGGAATACACTCAGCTATTTAACCTGCAGGTACACTGGTTAAGTATAGACAGTGGTGGGCACACACCAAACACCTTATAATTTAGAAATACCATTTAAAAAAGAAAGCCAGAGTAAGATCATTCAGTTTGGAAGCACACACCACCCTCATATCCAACAGTGCTAGGTTCTACAGGTAATGAAGTGAAAGGGTCTTTCTGAAAGAAGCAGATTTACTACCACAAAGGGTTCAACTGAAATGGATTCACATTTACTAATACATGCTCTGTGCCAGGTACCCTGCTGAAGAGTAGGAGTGTTCTAGTGAGAAAAAGTAGGCACTCTTCCTCACAAAATTAATAATTTGGAGAAGAGACAGAGATAGACATTTAGGGAGCAAAAACAAATAGCACGAGTGCTAAAAATGCACAATAGCCAGGTGTGTTGGCACGCCCTTGTAGTCCCAGTATCTGGGAAGCGGAGACAGGAGGATTACAGGTTCAAGGCCAGTCTTAGCAACTCAGCTAGGTCCTTAGCAACCTAGCGAGAACCTACTTTAAGATAAAAAAAATAGGACCTGGGATGTAACTCAGAGGTAGAAGGTCCCTGGTTTCAATACCCAGTACCATACAGAGAGAGAGAGAGAGAGAGAGAGAGAGAGAGAGAGAGAGAGAGAGAGAGAGAGGGAGAATATGCACAATGTCAATGTATCTGGAGAATGTAACATATCAGGAAAGGGCTTCCCTGAGAAAGCATGTTCTACTCAATTAGTACACATCAGGCTAAGTGGTGTGGGTCAGGAAGAGAAGTAGGGTAAATTCAGGAATGGAAGAATGAGATGGATTTAGACCACTGCTAAGCACACTAAATTGCATGGTAGATTCGGATCACAGAAAGAAAGCAGTGTGACAGATTGAAAGCTTGGACACCAGGATATGTACACAGAAAAGATGGGGAGAAAGTTGTTCTATGAGGCTGTATAAATACATCCAAATCCTTGGCTATGATGCTTAAAGGCCATAGGTACCCACCAAAGGACTTCAGATATGGGGGGAATGTGTTTATGTCACCTTTTAGTTTTCTTACATTTTATTTTCAGATAACTCTTATAATGACTTTTTAATGAATTTTTCTGGAGAAGATAATGCTGAGAAGATAAAATAGATGTAAGCAGATGAGATAGCAACTATGGATTCAGTTAAAGTGAGTGTATTTTTAATTTTACCCTTGATCCCTTTGAGGGATCACCTCATCCTTATTCCTAATATAAGTGACACGCACTGAGATTACTCCATTCTTCTTATCCTGGGAACAGATTCTCAGACCCATTACCTTTCTGAACATTACCATATGGGGTCTGGTGTTAATAATATGCCTACATATTATTATTTAGGGGTTAATATGTATGCTGAGAAAAAATCCTACCTCTTTGAAAACTGGATGCTAAGGATCGTGTGTGTTTGAGTTCCTGGGGCTTCTTTGCTGCACAAGAAAGAGCATGCTTGAGAAACTAATACGGCAGAAAGCAAAGCTAATAAGTAATTTGAGTTCCTGTTGCTGGAAACTACTGAGCTATGATTATTAAGGAAAATGAGCAATAAATAATGATTTAAACCATCAATAACTATGGTACTAGAGTGAACGAAAAAACAAAAAAAGATAATACATGATATGCCACTGAAGTAAAAAAATAAACATGGGATTTCTTACAATTTAGGTAAAACGGCTGCACTTATATTTAAGATATTTATGTGAGACTACTTACCACATGCAAATAAGGCAACATGTATTTGTTGAATTCTGCCTGACAAAGAGGAGAAATGAACAGGAGAGTATTTGTACTGATTTGTTTTGTCACCACGATTCTGGTGTAAACATGGTATGAAAGTGTCTAGTCCTAGTTTTCCCAAGCACAGATGGTGTCCTCTATTTTATTTTCTATTTTGCTGGTTTTCAGCACAGCTCTGAAGCAGTGTACTGCCCAGGTGGCAGAGCCGAGTGGCACTTCTGGATTTTTTCTATATATAGATATCCCTCTGACACGCTGTGTCCCAACTCTGGTTTTTGTTGGATTGACAATCCCTCTCTGTAGATTCTGAAATCATGAACTCAGGGAGTCTGCACTGTAGTAAGTTGCATTCTTAAGTAGTGCCACTATTACTTTTCCAAAGAACCAGGCTTAAGAAGGAACGATTTAAAAATAGTTCAGTAAACAGGACCAAGAGTAGGCAATTTCACCAACAATAACCTTGTGTGGCAACAATATATTTTTACTATACTGATTCTACAGAAATGGACAAAATTACACCCATGTGCGGCAATCCAACCTATTTTTGATTGTTTTAGGGGTTGTTATTTATAAGAAGGACAACATGTTAACAAAGTGTGGTATATAAGATTAAGTCCCAGGGCTCCTATTATTACTTGACTAAGCCTTAAGAGAAATGTTCTAAGAGGTTAGTGATAAACTATGACCACAGCTTTCTTCATTGCTGTTGAGTCCTTGAACCACGTTTTCATACTCATATATACCTACTTGGGAAAGCACTTTCACTCTGCAGTTTCTGTGATCCGAAACTTTTGCATCGGTAACTATTCTGTAGTTACTTTTCATTTATTTATTTATTTATTTATTTATTTATTCATTTATTTTTATTTTTATTTTTATTTTTGTGGGTCAGGGGATGGAACCCGGGGGCATTTGACCTCCAAGCTACACCCCCTGCCTTATTTTTTATTCTTTATTTTGAAACAGGGTCTCACTAAGTTGCAGAGGGCCTCACTAAGTAGCTGAGGCTGTCCGTGAACCACGCTCCTCCTGTCTCAGCCTTCCGAATGCTGGGATTACAAGCGTGCGCCACCGCGCCTGGCTCTTTTCATTTATTGACTCTGTGAGACATAAGATTCTATTTGAAGCTGAAGATTCCTTTTTCCCTACATACATTTCCCACTGACTTTTCTCAGATCCTCAGTGTCTCAATATTAGAAGGATACTTCCCACCAAACCTGACACCAAGCTTCCTTCTTTGCTTGAACTTTGTATTACCAAGACTGTAAAAATATTCTATTTTTATAGATATTCTCTTTATATAGATATATATTCTCTTTATATAGATATAGTTTATATACATATATATTCTCTTTATATAGATATATATGAATACACACATTTATATATGTATAAATACATACATTTATATATATGTGTGTGTTTGTGATATAAACTATATTTTTCACCATATTAAACTCATTATCCTCAAAGTAAAATAATGAATTTTCTTTCTAAATGTACCTTTAGATATTTCCTTTGAATAAAGTGAGGCATAAGCAAAACATCATTCATTTTTAACACTACAATGTAAATGGAGTATATTTGAATAATTTATTTTGAAAAATATGCTTAAATGAATTTTCTCATAAAATGCTATAAATTATGTTCAGAGGAATATCATTTTCATATTTATGTTAAATTATATTTTAGAAAAGAGAAAAATATACTAGAATATACATCTATTCTTTTCTTCCTACACTGCTTTTGTTGACTAATAATTTGCATTTTTATAATTACTTTTGCATAATGACAAAATTATTAATGTACCTACTATTCTCCAAAAGTTGATTTCCAGTAGACTATACAATTCATTTCCATCAGCATTCAAATGAAAGAAATGAATCCAGAGCCATTCCCTTACTGTGGACTGCTTTGATTGTGGTTGAGTAGAAGCAGTATTGATCAGTACCTTCTACATGATGCCTACAAGGAACCGTCTCTTCTTATCCTCACAATGACATCATGGTACCCCATGATGCTTTATTATGGGGCATCCAGCATTTGAGCTCACTCAGGCCAGTCACTCCTAAGCCAGTTCTATTTCTAGGGCATCAGGTTGGCATTCTGTTATGTAAGACATATCCCAGATTATGCTCCATATTCATTGGATTTGTACAATTCATTGGATGTATAAAATTCTGGATATAAATTTCATTGATTTATTTTGCTCTCTGGTTTCTAACTTTTACATTAGAAGTTGTGAGACTAGAATAAATCATTTGATCCTGCCTACAATGAGATATTTAAAACTCCAAGATAAAATGAACATTGGAGATTTGGAAGGTCATAGTAATGACTAAATTCATCTTGATAGCATGGACTTACAGAATCACAATTTAACATAGGGAACAACAACGACTTCTTAAAAACTTAATCTCAATAGCACATATGAGGGGAGGAGGGGCCCCGATGGTGTCTGAAGGGAAACACATCAATTGCTGTGTGCACGTGTGTTTCTATTACTCTGGACCTCATTATGATGTATAACTACAATGTACCAGTAAGATAAAAGAAAGTTCTTTCAAATTTTTAAAAACTATTTATATCCCTTATCTGGCAAAAAAAAAATGACTGAATAACCTAATTTTTAAATAGATTTTTGCTTTCGGTGATGTTTCCATGTGAAATATTTGTTCTTTCATAAGCTAGAAAATAGGAACTATATATTTTCCATCTTCATGTAGGACCTAAGGTGATGAATTTATTAACAGCTTATATTAATGTTGAGGAATTATGCTGTCTTGATCTCTTTTAAAAGTTCTGTTAGGACTGAGATGTAGCTTAGTGATAAAGTACATGCTTAGCATGCACAAGGCCCTGAGTTAAATTCCTAGCACTGTAGAAATGTTCTATAAGATAATATATTAATAAGTTTAAAATAATCCCAAGATTTATAACAGAAAGGCCACTTCCAGAGGCAAGTATCATGAACCCTCTTTGGTTTAGCTCTTTCAGCTATTGGCATTATCAATATATATATATATATATATATATATATATATATATATATATATATATATATAGTTGAGTCATCAGTATTAAACATTGATTCTCCACTGCAAAATCTGGAGATTTCTCAAAACATACTTTTATCATTTCTGTGTATGTGTGTGTGTGTGTGTTCTTATTTTTATTTTTGAAACTTAAATTGAATTTTTATAGTTTTATTTTGTTCCACTAGTTTCGATAACTTTTCAACTTTCCTGTGACATAGGAGAATGCTATCTATATATACTTCCTTCTTCCTTCCTTTCTTCTGCCACCAAACCTCCTTCTATACTTCTTTATATCACCAAGCTTTCAAAAATGTATTTTACATTGCAACATACATCATGCATTAAGAAATTTTAAGAAATCCTTTAAAATCTTCATTTCTACTCTAAAATCAGACTTGATAGTAAATATGCCAGGGAGGTGGTCTAGGCAAAGGGAGGAAAGGGAAAATCAATGAAGGAGTCATCTCTGTTGACATTATATACAAATGTGAAAATGCCAATGTCAATTTCAATGTCATGTATGGAAGGCGGGGTGGGAAGGGAGCTGCGGGAAAGGGCACCAAGTGCTCTCTGCATGGATGTCACCATCACTATGACTGCATTATGATGTAAAACTATAATGCACCAATGCATGTATTTAAAAAAAGGGAGGGAGGGATAGGGAGAGAATGGGGTGGGGTTCGGGTGGGGGCTGACTGGGCGATGTGTGCATGTATATCTACAAAAGTTTGTATCCCACTATGATGTATGAATGCAGTGTACCAATAAAAAATAAAAAAGTGTAAACTTAAATAAATGGACTGAAAATAAAACTAAAAAAATAATAATAATATTTCAAAAATATTTTTAAAAGAAATAGGAAAGGGCACTCAAAACTAACAAATAATGATACTTCTTTGCAATTTGCTGCTCTTTTTCCAATCATTGCTCATGGTCCTTAACATGTTGTAGCTGTACATTGCTAACATTAGGATACTGGATATTCTGTGGGCTGTGTTCTTTTTATTTGCCCCTAAACCCTATATTCTTAAACTTTCAACTAATGACATCTCTATTAGAGGTCAGTTTCCTTAGGAACAAATATCTAGATGGATTACAAGAATAAACACTTCTACTTTATAAATAAAACCTAGGTAATTTATGATTTTAGATTATGTAGGAACATCAAAGTGGCTAACTATGGGCCTTTCTAAAATAATTAAAAAACAAGGTCCTTGGAAATAAAATATTCTTATATGAGGATACATCCCCATGACCAGGATATTAAAATATTTTGTTTGATAACAAATAGTCCCAAGATTCTCATAAGCTAATCACCCACGACTTATATGATGTTCATTTGAGAGACTTTCAGAGTCAAAACTACTGGAAATTCAGTCTTTATAGGCAGACATAGTACAATTAATAAATGCTCAGGAGATTAAAAAAACACAAAAAGTTGCACTATATAGAAGATAATTCAATTTTGTCATGCCTCACACAGAATTTATCAATGGATTCCCAATCTGTTACAATACCACAAATAACTACAGGGCCTTAAAGGGAAGCTCTATTAACATCTTTGATGTACTTGAAGCACCTTCTATCTCCTATTTCCCATCCTTACACAAGCATACCAGTCACTTGAGAGTAAGGCTTTACACCTTGTTAAGATAATTCCTCAAAATCAAGGAGGGCAATTAACTTCAATTTCTGCATGTGTCTGCCAATCTATGTGAATCAGAAAAGATTACATTATAAAGGCAATATTAGCTATGTTTTTAAAGATAGTTTATATATAATTTTGTTTTTCTCATCTGCTCCCTACACTGGAGCTCATGGTACAAATGTACAATTTCACATTTGTCCTGGCAAAGAATAGTTGTATGTGTCCAAGATTTAGAGAAATAACTCAAAGTAGCAAACAAATAACAAATGACAACACTATATCTGTATATCTATCATCTATCTATCTATCTATCTTCCACATGTCAGAGAGAGAGAGAGAGAGAGAGAGAGAGAGAGAGAGAGAAAGAGAGAGAATGCCAAAAGAACATGTCACACAAAAAAAAATTCTTCAACCTGTCTGTATTCCTAGTACTTGTAAAGCTGAGACAGGAAGTCCTCACAGGTTCAAGTCCAGCCTCAGGAACTTAGCAAGGCCTAGTTTCAAAATAAAATAAAATAAAACAATAAAATAGGGCTGGGGTGAAGCTCAGAGGTAGATACACATACACACAGACACAAATTTTAAAGCAGGTAGAGAATAAAAGAGGACTGGGGAAGAGATAAGTTTTTGCTTCACCATTCCACTAAATAATAGCATTAGTGACTGGGGTTTTCAGTCTGAGCAAATGAATAAGATAAATTGCATGACTACTAATTGTGAGCACCTGAATAAGATAAATTGCATGACTACTAATTGTGTGAAAAGCCTAAAAATAAGAGGAAATTAGCTCAGAGACTCCGGACATGTTATCTGCAAAGGAATGAATAAAATACAAACTTAAAGAGCTTTTACTTTTAAGACACAAGTGTTGTTACAATTGTGCCATGTGAGTAATCTGCTATTGTATACAATGAAATGTGTAAACACAAAGCAAGATATGAACATCAAGGTACAGAACATCAAGGCAAAGTCACTAAGAAAATGTTTCAGGACTGAAAGACCCAAAGGACAGCTACCCAAGGCCATGCCTCGGAGCATCACTGCACAAGTTTGTAAAAAAAAAAAAAAAATGGTTGGAAGGATAGTGGTTTGAGGACAGCCTCAGCTATTTAGTGAGCTCTCTCTCTCTGCAACTTAATGAGACCCTGTCTCATATAAAGTACAAAAAATAGAGCTAGGGGTATAACTCAGAGGTAGAATGCCCCTGAGTTCCATTCCCAGTACTGCAAAAAAAAAAAAAAAACATTATTGAAATATCTAGACATAATCTTTTTATTAGTTATGAACAAAAACATCTTTATGAAATAAAGACATAGACACTATTCACTCCCCACCAAGCAGAAAGGAACAATTATTGAACATAATAACCAAAGTGGAAAAATGAATGTATTTCAGTAAAATGACTTAAAGAATAAGAAATTGAAAGATGCTGAAAACAAATTCAGGATATGAAGAAAGACATAAACAACTATATGATTTAAAAATACAATAAGAATTAAAAAATAAATTAAAAGTTTAAATAAACAATAGGAACCATAGAATATTCTATTTTTCAACCACTTTTAAGATAAAAAATTAATCTCTTGTTTTAAACAACCTAAAAATTAAAGAATATTAATGAAATTACAGTTTTTATTTATTGAATAGTAACCAATATAATAATGTGTTCTCTCAGAGGAAGAAAATAACAAAGATATTTACAATCACTCAACTTTCTGCCTGAAAGCAAATACACTGTGGGGAGTAATGGTCTCACAGAGATCAGGTTTCTAGGAATCTGAGTAATTGGGATGTTATGGGGCTGAGCTGCATATTGAAGGCAGTTAGATACACAAAACAAAACAAAATTCTGAGCTTCAAAAGTCTACATAGGGTTCCATGAAATTATTGTTGTACCATAAAATGTACATGGTGGGTTTTACCCTATGAAGTCTGCAAAGTGTGAGCTTTTAGTTCAGTAATCCTAGGAACTGACAAAGAACCAGAATTCATCTAAATCTCCACCAGCCAGAGTGCAGAGATGTTGGTCGTCTCTGGAGTGACCACCAACTTCTCTAATTCATATTAGAGAATCTGAATCATTCTTAGCATAAAAGCTACTCTACAACTGCTCTGAACAAAACTTAAGAACAGCATACTAGAGTATCAAATAAACAGCAAATAATATAATTGTCATTCATATGAAAGGACAACTTTCTTGAAAACAAGATATATTCCAGAGAAATGGGATTTTAGGCTATTTTGTCATTTTACAGACATCATGGTTGTAATTACACAAACTAAGATGGTTACAACATGACTAGGCTATTTAATCTTATGATAGCATTGTCCTATATGCAGTCCATGCTTAACTGAAATGTAGTTATGTAGTGCATTCTATATATGTGGTTTTTATACATTTTAAACAATAAAATGTTGAAAAATTAGTAAGGTCTAAATAAAAAAATATACTATGTTCATGGGTCTGACACTTCAAGTTGTTAATAATACTCATAAATTCAATCTAAGCTCATTCAAAATATAAGCAGAACTTTTAAAATAGAAAAGCAAGTTATATATATATGTATATCATATATTATATATTACTAATGTATGTACATGAATGAATTTAAAGGGTCTAAGAGAACTGAAAAAAATTTTAAATAAAAACCAGCTAGGAGGATTCAGACTACTTGATTTCAAAATTTGTTTTAATGCTACAGTAATAAACATAGCATATAATATTATAGGAATGGATATAATAGAATAATAAACTGGATCTAGAACCTGCACATACGTGGCCAGTTAATTTTCAACAATGATATAATGGCATATATCAAGCAATAATCTTCAAAAAGTTACACCACAGTAATTGAATTTTTAACTGACAAATATTGACCCTAAATTCTTATATCAACCCACATGCAAAGACTAATGCCACGTTGATTTTAAACATATACTTTACAGGTGAAAACATACAACTTTTACAAAGCAACATAGGAAAATGTCTTTAAAACTTCAGTGTAGGAAATAACATAAAATTAAGCAGGCCTAACAATTTATTTCTAGATTTTTACCTACCTTTCCCCAAAAAAACTAAAACCTATATTTACACAGTTTGTTTACAAATAATGTTTATAAAAATGTTCTTCATAATATTCCCTCCCCAAATGGAATGCATTTTTAAAAGGTAGCAAAACAATACAATGAGAAATGTTCAACACTATAAAAGATTTCTGATAACTAACATGGATGAATCACAGTGACACTTTGCTAAGTCAAACAAGCCAGACAAAAATAGAATGCTCAATTCACCTGAAACTGTAGGAAAGAAAAATCCTAACCTAGAGGAATTCAAAAGTAGAAGTGTTTTCCTGGGGAAAGAATGGGTGTTGTAGGGTGCAATCTTATTAGCAAATATCATAAGAAGAACTTTCATTCATAAAAATATTTATCTCTTGACTGGTATGATAAAATGAGGAAATATATTTGATATACCAGTGGATATTAATTAAAACAAAAATACTATTAGGAATAGCCAAACAAATTAAATGTATAGCTTAAAATAAAAAAGTCACCAAAGTAGAGGAAAGAAGAAATAGATATAAAAGTGAAATAATATCTGACATATCCCAAATTGATGCTTTTTGAAAAAAATCAGAAAAATAAAAGAAAAAAATATTCCAGACATAATAAAGGGCTTCTAAATTACAGTGGAATCTGTGTATTCAGACTGATGTTGCATTGTGTCAAGAAAAGTCAATGCAGACTAATGAAGACTGAGACATGTCCTGAATTAGTACCAAACTATAGAAATATAATAGTAATGCTTATATATACAGTGTATAGCAAATAGAATCATTTCTCTAAAATATATGCCAAAATCCTGACCCCCTACTGTTAATGTGTCCTTTGAAAATAAGGTCTTTGTAGATATAATTACATTAAGAATTATGAAATAAAATTTCCCTGAATTCAGGAAAGATTTTAAGTTCAGTGGTTGCTATAAGACAAAGAAAAGGAAGATTTAAAATGCAGAGAAGAACCTTTGTAGATTGAAACAAAGATTGGATTTGTACAACTACATGCCAAGGAGCACCAAGATGGCCAATAGACCCTAAGGAGGGGAGGAAAAGAAAGGAATAAGAGAAAGAGGAGGCATTGATGGAGGTAGAAAGAGATGGTAGGTGGAACTTTAGTTACATTGAGAGTTTCATCTCTCATTGTGGAGATGAGGCAGAAGGTTATATGTTTGTCAACAAATAAAAAAAGTGTGTGTGTGTGTGTGTGTGTGTGTGTGTGTGTGTGTAAGTGCATGCACTTTTAATTTATAAGAATAGTCACCACAGCCAGGCGTGGTGGCGCACGCTTGTTATCCCCGTGCTTGGGAGGCAGAGACAGGAGGATCACGCAAGTTTGAAGCCAGTCTCGCTGGCTTAAGAAATCCTGTTTCCAAATTTAAAAAATATATAAAATAGCTCTGGGAATGAAGCCTAGAAGTAGAAGGGTTTCCAGGAACCCCAGTATCACAAAAGAAAAATTATAAAAGAGACACAAAACAAAACAAGATTCTTGGAGTTGATAGTAAAATATATACATAAAACAAGCGGAACAGATACTTTTGCTTTAAAAAAAAAGTCTTAAACCTTATATTTGCTAAAAAGGAATATTTTGTTTTCTCAAGCAAAAACATAAATAAATAAAGCTCTCTGTGAAAGAAGAAATCTAGATTCCTTTGCAGCTGTGTGTAGTGGCTAACAGGTATGCAAGTCCTGCAATGCCCTCAAAGAAAGTGAGAAAAATTTCACCCTAGGATTATAAATTCTTATTTTGTGTTTTAATTTACTTAACCTTTATTTACAAACCTTTGTTTGGTTCAACTTTCTCATTCCTAATATTTGAAATAACTATTGGATATAAAATTAATGATATATCATTGGATATATCATTAATTTTATATCCAATGATAGCTTCAAAAATGGATTAAACTTCATAAACCTTCAAGAAGTGTTAATTGGCTTAAAGTCTTAGACGATTTCCAATGTGTATGAACTTAAGTAGTTATGAATTTACTTAGCCACTTTAAAAAATTTGATTATTTTATTTTTATCTTAATCAAGTGTAATATTTCTATCTTTTTGCATCTTTTTAAAATTATCTCCCTTAAAAAAAAAAAAACTATTACAATTCAGGCATGGTGATACATGCTTTTAATCTCAGTACTTGGGAGGCTGAGAATGGGTCTTGAAGGGTTCAACCTGACTTGTGGCCAGCCTCAGCTGCTTAGTGAGAGCCTGTTTCAAAATAAAGAATTAAAAAAAAGGGTTGGAGGTATAGCTTAGAGGTAGAATGCCCCTGGATTCAATTCCCATTACTACAAAAAAAAAAAAAAAGAAGAAGAAGAAAAGGAGGAAGAAGAAGAAGGAGGAGGAGGAGGAGGAGGGAAAGAAAGAAAGAGAGAGAAAGACCAAGCTATTATAAAATGTAACCACAAAAACTAGGAATAGAAGAATGTAGTATTTATGATAATAAGACTGTGAATAAGCAATTATGCAAACTATGGCATAAAGAAAATGATGAAATGTTACAAGCCTTGATAATGCAGATATAATCCTATTGCTGATATGTCAGAAACAGGAAAGTACATTCTATGGAATTCAACTAATTTTCCAACCTACTTGAGCATGTAAACAAAGGTATTTGTATACAAATATATATAACAAAAATATTACTTACGTCTTTGTTAATTATTACAATCATGAAAAAAGTTATATTCTTCCCAAATACTTGAAAAGGAAACACCAGATACATATTTTAAAGAGACAAGTTTTAAATATGAAGAACATAAACAATTATCTTAAGCTGGTCGTGGTGGTGCACTCTTGTAATCCCAGCATTTGGGAGGTGGAGACTGGAAGATTGCAGTTTGCAGACAGCCTCAGCTACTTAGGCCCTTCACAACTCAGTGAGATCTTGTTTCAAAAATAAAAAGACTAAAAAATAGGGCTAGGGGTGTAGCTCAAAAGTAGAATGCCCTTGAGTTTCATTCCCAATACTGCAAAATAATAATAATAATAATAATAATAATAATAATAATAATTTTTTCAATCTAGGCTACTTTTTATAAAACATTTTCCAAGAGCAGATAAATATCTTTAGAAACCCTGATTTTTTTGAACATAGAATTAATCCTTCTTTTGAACATAAATAGTAATTTATGTTTAGCAATTTATGTTTAGTTAACATATAAAAGAATGCTACCTTATCTTAGCAGAATTAGGGTGCAAGCTAGGCTAAATACCCTCTGGGGTTGCTATAGTGTATTAATGACTGTAAACGTGTATACATCTGAGAACTAAATATGCTGTGTATCAGAGGTTTATCTAAATGTTTTATTAAAGCTTATAAAGTTAGATATGTAAGATTTTTGTACATTTAAGGTAGCCAGTAAGTGATCTTATTATGAAATATGCATTGTATCTGAGCCTTAATCATATAAAATGATTAATAAAGTTATTGAAGCTTTGGCCATCTATGCACTTGGTATAATTTTTTTAAATTTCCCTTATTTAAGACCTAGTTTACATGTTTGCTTTGACTGAATAAATGTTTTATTATTGTATAAAGTAGGTACAAAGCTTTTCTCCCTTATCAGCACTGAAGAAACTGTAGAAGATGGGCTTACACATTTCATCAACTCTTAAGATTAAGGGATTCAAGTCTTAGAGGTGGGTTAGGATAGAAGAAAACAGAAACAATAGGCAAAAAGGAAGACAAGCTGGAAAGAAAGGAGGAATTATAATTTTAAGAGTCCAGAACCTTCATTCTACTAGGCCTGCTTCTTTCTTAGGCAAAAATGTCAGTAAGCCCACACCTTAATCATAAAGGCCCTTCTCCCCACCTGAGATTCCTGAGATGCTTAGTAAACAAAGAATCCTCAAGAAATGTCAAGTTCAGGTACCACCCAGCCCCACCCATCCATGCTAGGAAATTTAGGATTCTGAAGAAATAGAGACCTCCACCTCTTCCGTGTCCCCCTACGCACTTTCATGAGAATCTTTTATAAAAGGATAACTATGTGAACCCAAGGAAGCTTTTCCCTCTTGAGATGGCCCACATTTTCCCTTGAACATGTATCCCACATTTTTCTAAATAAACTTCTGTTCTTTCTCTGAAAAAAAAGAGAATAAAAGAAAGAAATTACCAGTCCTTTGCCATAGAATGATCTACCTATGATAATTTGGTGTATATCTGCACTTATGTAGTTGTTAGATGAACATTCATTTAAACAAAACAAAAATGTTTCCTTTTCACATTATTCTTTCTAGTTTCTAATTTCCATGGTTTAAAAGTCATCCTGGTGAAACGGGTGTTTCTTGAGAGGAAACCCGGTTTTCCTCCAGATGAAACGGAGTTCTGTAAGAAGGAACTCGTCGTTTCTTACCAAGTTCTTGTATACGGCGAGCGAAGAATGACACCTGCAGACCTCAGGAAGGGGAGTAAAAGGTTTATTGGAAGCAGCAGGGAATGGGGCAAGGGTGGCTGAACACCCCAAAGGGGCTGGAACTCTGGGTCCAGCAGCTGCCTTCAGGACAATACTTGAGAGTTGCCCAAGCCGAATTGCCTTCAGGTGCAGGCTGCTTTCTTCCGGAGTCCACACAATCTGCCAGAAGGGAATAGAGAAAAGTGGCTGAACACCCCAAAGGGGCAGTCAGAACTCCGGGGTCCAGTAGCTACCTTCAGGGTCACTACCCGAGTGTCGCCCGAGCCAAGTGTCCATCAGTTGCAAACTACTTTCTCCCAGAGTCCACACGATCTGCCAGAAAAGAGGTGCAGGTCACCCCTAGGGGCCTGGCCAGCCTTGATGTTCAGCAGAGGCCTTCAGGTCACTACTCGAGAGTCGCCCGAGCCACGTGCCCTCAGATGCACTCTGCCTTCTCTCAGGGCCAACACGACCTGACCTGCGAGAGAGAGAGAACAGCTCCCCAAAGGGGGAGGGGGTCCCGAGAGGGAAAGCCCCAATTTGTCATGCGACTAAGGCGGAAGGCCTGATCGTTTGTGACCTCTTTTGGCTAGGGTGACTTTGGAATTCCAAGGAGAATTCTGGGAAGCAGCTCTCAGGATTTGCATAGGGAATTTGCGAGTCCTTTGAAGGGTCTCCTTTCAGGAATGCCAGACTTGCTTGGTGGGTTTGTTGATTAGTAAACAGATGGCTTTGTGAAGTTCTGGTCCTTCTTATCTCTGAGCCTTTGGAATTTCAGATATTTATCGCCCCTCAGGAAACTCAGGAAATTAACTTTTTTCTACCAAGGCCTTTTCCCTATCTGCCTATTTCCTTTCTACTTCCTCACTGGGATGGCCAGGGTTGCACATGCCTGTACTCCCAGTACTTGGGGGCTGAGGCAGGAAGATTGCAGTTTTGAGGCCAGCCTTCACAATTTAGCAAGACCCTCCACGACTTAAGAGAGACCCTATCTCAAAATAAAACATTAAAAGGGTCGGGGGTGTAGCATGAAGTAGAGTTCCCTTGAGTTTAATTTCCAGTATCAAAATTCAAAAACTGAAATCCACTTAATTCCTAGTTCAAAGTATAGTGTGATATGAATATTGCCTATAGCCAGGCATGGTGGCACACGCTTGTAATCCCTGCGCTTGTGAGGCAGACACAGGAGGATCGCACAGGTTCGAAGCCAGCCGCACTGGCATAAGAAACCCTGTTTCCAAATAAAAAAGTATAAAAATAGGTCTGGGAGTGTAGCCTGGAGGTAGGAGGGTTTCCAGGAACCCCAATATCACCACCACCACCAAAAAAAAAATTGAATACATGTTTGTGGAATGAATGAGTAAATGAATACACCTTTTAATCTGCTTGGAGTTTCTTCAAGTATAAGGCTTATCTTGATAGCAGTACATTTTTATCAACAAATGCTATGTAAGCACAGAAATTCCTGCCGGAGTCCAGCCCTAGCAAAAGTCAGGGGTCCGCAAGTGGTGGAGTGAGGAGTCGGCGAAGTTCAGTGGAGAAATAGCACACAGACTCACTGGAGAGTGAAGCTGCTCTCTTTCTTTTTCATTTTTGCTCTCTTGCTTTTGGTTTTGGCAAGCATTTTATACTTTCTTTTTTGGCTACATTCTACTCTTACAATTTTTTTCCAGAATTAATACATCAGTAAGTATACAAAGAACTAATACATCAAGGCAAGGTGACAAACGGCCAGTTTCTTTTTCAAGGGAACATTTCCTCTTACAAGCAACCAAGGAAAAGATCAGAAGCTTATTATTAACTACTAATGCAATATCATAATAATATTCTATAATAAGCATTATACTCTCTGATTAATATATATCATTGTTTTTAATCAATAGGCTCTACTAAGGAGAGGAACGTTTCATACTTTCCCATGTAACAAGGCTGTGCCTGGGTACCCATCTATTCTGCTGCTGTCCACGTACCCATTGTACAACCAAAGGGGATAGGGTTACTGGGGGTCAGTAGTCACTCTACCATTGCCTACATAGCCTACCTCTGATTAAATATGCTGGCTTTTTAGAATTCATGATGGTGGGAACAACTTGTCTTGGTTCTGTTTTAGGTTTATTGTTAATATTTGCTTTAGAAAAACCTGGGGGGGGGGATCAGTTGCCTTTAAGGCTTGTTCTGTTTGTTATTGTTTGAGTCTTTATAGAATTCTTGTTAGATTTTTCATTTGGAAATTTAGGTGCAACTCATACATAAATGTTACAGCTTCAGGGAGTAAATCTTGAATTATTTTAAACAATTTGGGGCCATTAATAACATAAGTCTCAAGTATCTTTTTGGTAACAAGGCCAATTTCACAAAAATCCCCAAATATCCATGCCTAATACTATTCCCCAGAAGGAGATGTCACCTGCCCATTCCAGGGAATGTCTGCCATGCAGCATTCCCACTAAAACGAGCCTTGCTCAGTCTTAGACTGGGAAGAAGGCGGCAAATTCCAAAAGAAAATACACTGTAGAGACCAAATATTGGATACAGTGTTACAGTTTTAGAAAATGTTATGGCCGGTTGTGGTGGCCCACCCTTGTAATCCCCGCACTTGGGAGGCAGAGACAGGAGGATTGCGCAGGTTCAAAGCCGGCAACACGGGCTTCAAGAGACCCTGTTTCCAAAAAAAAAAAAAATATATATATATATATATATAATAGGTCTGGGAGTGTAGCCCAGAGGTAGAAGGGTTTCCAGGAACCCCAGTACCACCAAAAAAAAAAAAAGAAAAGAAAAGAAAAGAAAAGAAGAAAAAGAAAAGAAAAGAAAAAAGAAAATGTTATGGTTTGGGGAAACTGTCCCTGAGGACCTCTGTTAGGGTTCTGAACACAATTTCCCTCAAACCACAAAAAACAAAAACAGAAAAACCGTGGGTTCTTATCCTGAGCTAAGGATAAATACACATTAGCCCGGACTCCTGCTGAAGATTTAAAGAAGTTTATTAAAAAGAGAGAAATACAGAAGACAGTTACAGCCCCATGCCATTCAGAAATGGCATGGTGGGGAGTGGTTCGAATGAATTCACCAAAGATACAACATATGGACCAGACATTTTATACACATGACCTCCATCTTGTTCACATAATTCTGAAGTACTAAATGTCCCTGTAAGGTACCTCCCCTTTCCCTGCCTAGGTGTCTCTTTTCAGGAAGGTCATGGTCAAAGGTCCCCTTCCTCCATCCTAGCTAGATTATTATGTAGATCTGTCTTTAGAAAGAGGAAGTCCTAGCTCCCCTCTCCTATGGACTTGCTAATTACTTTTAGCTAAGTCAATCTAAGTTTCAATAGCTCTTTGCTTCCTGGCCAAAACCAAGACCAAGTCTTTCACAGATTTGCCCCTCACCCAATTTTTGAAATAACTTAATAATTAGAGCTTTCTCAAATCTTCCTAGGCCATTCCCAGTACTGGTACATACAGTATTCACTTAGTCAAAGAAACTGCTGGACTAGGGAAAACTAGTCAAAATTGAGAGAAAAATACATTTAAAGCCTAGCTGGGTATGGTATTGCATACCTATAATCCCAGTACTTTGGAGGCTGAGACAGGAGGACCATAGGTTCAAAGACAGCCTCAGCAACATAGGGAGATTCTCAGCAATCTAGTGAGACCCTAATCCGAAACAAAAATTAAATGAAAATGAATGGGGGTGTAGCTCAGAGGTAGAAAGTCCCTGTGTTCAATCCCTAGTAATACACACACACACACACACACACACACACACACTTACGACTTAAAAAAAAAAATAAAGACCCAAATAGTTGTTGTTTTTGTTTTTTTTTTTGTGGGCCTGGGGATGGAACCCAGGGGCATTCAACCTCCGAGCTACACCCCCTGTCCTATTTTTTATTCTTTATTTTGAAACCGGGTCTCACTGGTTTGCAGAGGGCCTCACTGAGTAGCTAAGGCTGTCCTTGAACCGCGATTCTCCAGTCTCAGCCTCCCGAATGCTGGGATTACAAGCGTGCGCCACCAATCCAGGCTTTGCAATTAGGTTTTAACTATAAAATAACCCATATAGGCTTGTATACGCTGTAATAAAAAAAAAAGAAGAAGAAAAGAAGGGACAGAGAAAATATTCACCATTTTATGAAATTGTCAATTATTCTAATTTCCTAATTTCATCCGGTGTGGTGGCTCACATACGTAATCCCAGTTCTTATGAGGCTGAAACAGTAGGATCTCAGGTTTGAGAACAGCTTCATCGAGTGGTGAAACTCTCATCAACCTAAGGAGACCCTGTTTCAAAATAAAAATAAAATAAGACTGGGGGTGTGGCTCAGAGGCAGAATGGCCCTGGTATCAATCCTTAGTACTACACAATAACATTAAAAATAATAACATCTACATTTCTTAATTATGAAATAATGCACTGGGACTCTTTTGAATAAAATGTGTGTTAAAGTACCCAGCCAATGTGGTATTCAGGGCTTCGTTTTCTACATACTGTCTCATAAATATTAAACATACACAAAGGTATCACCTAAAAGTTTCTTGTAAACACAATTATTGATTTTGTCTTGGAGCAAGTATCTTTATTTTCAATCTTTAAGAAAATCGATGCTTTATTCCCAGATCCTTGAGTTAGATTTGTCTGATTTCTTTTCTATTTTAAGTATTTATGGAGATAAAATTTAAATAACCCTCATGATTTTTAACTAGGAGGATGCATTATTTTCCTTCATAAAAGTCATAGAAAGTACTTATCTGATAGGCATTATTCTATCCAGAAAGACCAGTGGTGACTGTTTAATATCTTTGCATTTGGATTGCGTGGAACCTCAGACAACTTGGGACATATAAAATATCATCTTCTACTGGCACCTTTCATTTTGTGACCCAGGTGAAAACAGGTTTCAAATTTCAGAGCACACATTATATAATAAGCTTAAACAGAAAGAGATGAATGAAATCACCTTTATAAGTAAAGGGTAAAATTTAAAAATACAAAGTGAGAAACAATGCTTTCCTGGCAAAAATAATCAGCTAGTGAGAATAGTAAAATGTGTGAAGTGAGGTGATTATTACACAGAGATGGAACACTAGACTTAAATTGCTTTAGTTTCAGAAACCATATGTTATAAAGTTACATGCCATTTATTTAAAAAAAAAGAGGTATCGATTAAAGAGGTGTTTTCCAGGTGTGAGGGCTCAGGTTTGTAATCCCAGCATTTGGGAGGCTGAGACAGGAGGATTGCAGTTTGAGGACAGCTTCAGCTACTTAGTGAGGCCCTCTGCAACTCAGTGAGACCCTGTTTCCAAATAAAGAATAAAAAACAGGGCTGGCGGTGTAGCTCAGAGATAGAAAGCCCCTGGGTTCCATTCCCAGTACCACCAAAAAAAAAAAAAAAAAAAAAAAAAAAAAAAATTAGGGCTGAAGATATGGCTCAGAGGTAGAACAATCCTGGGTTCAATCCCCAGTAACACACACACACACACACACACACACACACACACACACACACACACACAAATTCAAATTCCCTTGTCATAATATCAGTTTCCATCTCTAAACATGTAATTAGGTGTTTATCCATAGCCTAATATTTTTGTCTCTAAACATTTTGGTACTATTTTTTTTTTTTTTTTGGTTGTACTGGGGTTCCTGGAAACCCTTCTATCTCCGGGCTACACTCCCAGACATCTATTTTTAAATATTTTTATTTGGAAACAGGGTCTCTTAAGCCAGCGCAGCTGGCTTCGAACCTGAGTGATCCTCCTGTCTCCACCTCACAAGCACGGGGATTACAAGCGTGCGCCACCAAGCCCAGAACATTTTGGTACTATTTATTTATTTATTTATTTATTTATTTATTTATTTATTTATTTTTATTTTTTATTGAAAGTAAATGTTATACATTTAATCTGTATTTGGTTCCCTCTCCCTTCCCTTGTTTCCCTTCCCCCCTCCGGATACTTAATACCCAAGCTAACCTTGCTATATTCATACCTTTACCCCTATTTGGAAATAGCTGCTCATCAATCAAGTTCAGCCTCCTTCCTCTCTTAGTTTTCCATTCAAACTTTGCTGAGATTTCCCTTCCATTATCTGGAGTCCCTCTGGTATCCCCAATGCTCACTCGTTTGGGCATATTAGAGGAAACATATGTCCCTTCTCTTTCTGTGTTTGGCTGATCTCACTTAACATAATGCTTTCCAGCCCTTTCCATCTTCTTACAAATGGTGTGATTTTGTTCTTTTTTATAGCTGAATAGAATTCCATTGTGTGTATTTCCCATAACTTTGTAAACCATTCATCTCTTGATGGGGGCCTAGGTTGTTTCCAAATTTTGGCTATTAGAAATTGTGCTGCTATGAACATAGGTATGCATATGTTGCTGTAGTTCTCTGTTTTCAACCCCTTTGGAAAAATACCCAGGAGTGGTAAAGCTGGATCATATGGTGGATCTATTCCCAGTTTTCTAAGGAATCTCCACACAGATCTCCATAGTGGCTGAACTAGTTTGCACTCCCACCAACGATGTAAAAGAGTTCCTCTTTCCCCATATCCTCGCCAGCGTTTATTATTGTTTGATTTCTTTATGCTTGCCAATCTGACTGGGGTTAGATGGAATCTCAGTGTAGTTTTGATTTGCATCTCCCTGATGGCCAATGATAAAGAACATCTTTTCATGAATCTATTGGCCATTTGTATCTCTTCTTTTGTAAAGTGTCTATTTAGTTCATTTGCCCATTTCTTGATTGGGTTGTTTGTTTTGCTAGTGTAGAGTCTTTTGAGCTCTTTGTATATTCTGGATATTAGCCCCCTATCAGAGTGGTGACTGGTAAAGATCTTCTCCCATTCTGTAGGCTTCCTCTTTAGGTTCTTGATGGTTTCCTTTGACGAGAAGAAGCTTTTTAGTTTGATGCTATCCCACTTGTTGATTCTTGCTTTAATTTCCTGAGCTTTGGAGGTCTTCTTGAGAAAGTTACTGTCTGTGCCTATATGTTGTAGTGATGAGCCTATGTTCTCCTCTAATAACTTCACAGTCTCTGGTCTGATTTCTAAGTCTTTGATCCATCTCGAGTTGATTCCTGTGCATGGTGAGATATAGGGGTTTAGTTCCATCTTTCTACAAATGGATAGCCAGTTCTCCCAGCACCATTTGTTGAAAAGGCTGTCTTTTCTCCAGCATATGAGTTTGGCCCCTTGTCAAAGATTAATTGACTGTAGGTGTGTGGGTTTGTTTCTGTATCTTCTAGTCTGTTCCACTGGTCAGTGTACCTGTTTATTGTGCCAGTACCATGCTGTTTTTACTACTATTGATCTATAGTATAGTTTGAAGTCTGGGATTGTGATGCCTCCTGCGTGATTCTTGTTGCTGAGAATTGCTTTGGCTATTCTGGGTCTTTTATTTCTCCATAAAAAGTTCATGATTGATTTTTCTAGGTCTGTGAAGAATGTAGTTGGTATTTTAATTGGAATTGCATTGAATCTATAAATCATTTTTGGCAGAATGGCCATTTTGATTATATTTATTCTGCCTATCCACAAGCACGGGAAGTCTTTCCATCTTCCAAGGTCTTCTCCAATTTTTTTCTTTAATGTTTTATAGATTTTGTTGTAGAGGTCTTTTACATCTTTGGTTAGGTTTATTCCTAGTTATTTTTTTGGTTTTGAGGTTATAGTGAATGGAATTGATTGTTTTATTTCTTTCATTGTGGATTCATTGTTGTATAAAGAAAAGCCTCTGATTTCTTTAGGTTGATTTTGTATCCTGCAACTTTGCTGAATTTGTTAATTAGCTCCAGAAGTCTTTTGGTTGAGTTCTTTGGGTCTTCTAGGTAAAGGATCATGTCATCTGCAAATAAGGATAATTTTAATTCCTCTCTTCCTATTTGAATTCCTTTGATTTCCTTCTCTTGTCTTATTGCTGTAGCAAGAGTTTCAAGGACTATATTGAAGAGGAGTGGTGATAGTGGACATCCTTGTTTTGTTCCTGATTTTAGGGGAAATTCTTGCAGTTTTTCCCCATTCAGTATAATGTTGGCTTTGGGTTTGTTGTATATTGCCTTAAAGATGTTGAGGTATGTTCATTTTATTCCAATTTTCTGTAGTGTTTTTAACATGAATGGGTGTTGGATTTGTCGAAGGCTTTTTCAGCATCTATTGCTATGATGATGTGGTTTTTATTCTTGATTCTATTTATGTGGTGGATGACATGTATTGATTTGCGTATGTTGAACCAACCTTGTTTTTCCGGGATGAAACCAACTTGGTCATGGTGTATTATTCTCTTGATATGGTTTTGAATGCGTATGGCTAGTATTTTATTTAGAATTTTTGCATCTATGTTCATTAAAGATATTGGTCTGTAGTTTTCCTTTCTTGAGGTATCTTTATTTGGCTTGGGGATTAATGTGATACTGGCCTCATAGAAGGAATTTGGGAGAGTTCCATCTCTTTCAATTTCCTGGAATAAGTTATGAAGTATTGGTATTAGTTCTTTACTGAAGGCTTTGTAGAATTCAGCTGGAAACCCATCTGGGCTTGGGCTTTTCTTTGATGGAAGAATTTTTATTGCCATTTCTATTTCATTGTTTGCTATTGGTTGGTTTAGGCTTGCTATGTCCTCTTGGTTCAGTTTAGGTAGGTTAACTGTGTTTAGGAATCTATCAATTTCTTCCATGTTTTCTTGTCTATTGGAGTATAAATTTTTAAAGTAGTTTCTGATAATCCTTTGAATTTCTCCACTATCTGTGGTGATGTCTCCTTTTTCATTTCTGATTTTAGTAATTTGCATTGATTCTCTTTTTCTTTTGGTTAGGTTGGCCACGGGTTTATCAATTGTATTAACCTTTTCAAAGAACCAGCTTTTTGTTTTGTTGATTCTTTGAATTGTTTTTATGTTCTCTATTTCATTTATTTCTGCTCGAATTTTAATAATTTCCTGTCTTCTGCTGGCTTTGGGGTTGGACTGTTGCAGTCTTTCTAGGTCCTTGAGTTGTGCCAATAGTGTCTGAACTTGGTGATTCTGAGTCCTTCTTATGTAGGCACTCAGTGCAATAAACTTTCCTCTTAATACTGCCTTCATTGTGTCCCAGAGATTTTGGTAAGTTGTGTCTCTGTTTTCATTTATTTCCAAAAATTTCTTTATTTCTTCCCTAATTTCTGCTCTTACCTATTCATCATTCAAAAGTGTATCATTCAGTCTCCACGTATTTGCATAGTTTCTTTTGAGTTTCCTGTTGTTGATTTCTACTTTAATTCCATTATGGTCTGAAAAGATGCAAGGAATTATATTACATCTTTTGAATTTGCTGGTGCTTTATTTGTGTACCAGGATGTGATCTATTTTGGAGAAGGTTCCATGGGCTGATGAGAATAATGTGTATTCTGTAGTTTCTGGATGAAATGTTCTGTATATGTCTATTAGGTCCATTTGGTTTATAGTTTTCTTTAGTTCTAAAGCGTCTTTACTCATCTTTTGCCTTGAAGATCGATCCAGTGGTGTGATAAGCATATTGAAGTCTCCCAGAATTATTGTATTTGGGTATATTTGAAATCTGATGTCCTGCAGGGTTTGTTTTACAAATGTGGTTGCACTCACATTTGGAGCATAAACGTTTACTATCATTATATCATCTTGGTGTATTGTTCCTTTTAATAAAAGGAAGTGCCCTGATTTGTCTCTTCTGATGTGTCTTAGTTTAAAGTCTGTTTGTTGGATAACCGGATTGCTACCCCTGCCCTTTTTTGTTCTCCAGTGGCATGGTATATCTTTTTCCATCCTTTCACTTTCAGCCTGTGAATGTCTTTGGCTGTTAGGTGAGTTTCTTGCAAACAGCATTTGTTTGGGTTATGTTTTTTGATCCACATTGCCAATCTATGTCTTTTGATTGGTGAGTTAAGTCCTCTGACGTTGAGTTATTATTGAAATATGATTTTCGTTTTCTGTCATTTTGTGTTCTGTCATCTATTTGGTAGCTTTTTCTTTCTTCCTTACTTAGAAGCCCCTCTGATCACTTTCCTCTCCTCTCTGGTTCTGAAGTCTGCTTCTTTTTTCTCCTTTATGGTTTATTTCTTTAAGTATTTTCTCTAGTTTTGGCTTTGAATTCTTAAATTTTTTGAGATTTTGTTTGTTTATCTTGAAACACGTTTATTTCTCCGTCGACTTTGAATAGTAGTTTTGCTGGATAGAGCAGTTTTGGTTAGAAGTTATTTTCTTCCTATGCCTGGATCATGTCATACCAGTCTCTCCTGGCATTCATGACCTGGGTTGTATAGTCTGGGGTGATTCTTATTGTTTTGCCTCTGTATGTCACCTGACCTTTTGTTCTCACTGCTTTTAAGATCTTTTCCTTGGCCTCTATGTTAGTCATTTTGACTATTATGTTGCGTGGGGAGGTTCTTTTTTGGTCTTGTCTTAATGGTGTTCTGAATGTCTCTTGAACATGAAGATCTATCTCTCATTCCATGTTTGGGAAATTCTCCAAAATTATTTCTGTGAAGAGATTACGGATGCCCCTGGTCTGTACCTCTATCCCTTCTTCAATGCCTTTTATCCGTAAGTTAATTCTGCTTTTTTTTTTAAGTTTGGTGATTGTAGTCATACATGTTAATGGGGTACAGGATGGTAGAGGCGTACATGCACACATCACTCATGTAGCCCTTCCCTACTTCCCACCCCACCCCACCCCCTTGTCATGTTTGGATTAGTGACTGGCTTTGATATGTTTGTGAATGTACATCATGTGCATTTGAAAATTTTCCTCTTTCCCCCTCCCACCACACTCAGGTTGCCTTATTCACTCAGGTTTCTTTTTTTTTGTCTACAGTTCCTCCTATGACCCATTTTCTCCCTAGCTTTCACATATTAGAAAGAGCATCCAATTTTTTGCTTTTTGTTACTGACTAATATCACTTAGCATAATATTCTCCAGTTCTTTCCATTTTCCTTCAAGTGGCATAGTTTCGTTCTTCTTTATGGCTGAGTAAAATTCCATTGTATACATATCCCATATTTTTGTTTTCCATTCATCTGTTGATGGACATCTTGGCTGATTCTATTGTTTGGCAATTGTGAATTGTGTGGCTATAAATATAAATATGCTTGTATTAGTCTGGTAGTTCGATTTTCATTATTTTGGGTATATACCCAGAAGTGGTATTTCTGGATCATATGGTACATTCATTCACATTCTTCTGAGGAGCTTCCATACTGTTTTTCAAAGTCGTTGCACCAATTTGCAATCCCACCAGAAATGTATGAGCGTTCCAACTTCTTCATACCCTTGCCAGTATTTGTTATTGTTTGTGTTTTTTATTCTTATGTTTATGCATATTTTTCTACCATGATTGGTAGGACCCAGAAATTCTCTTATGTCTTTCCTTGTGGACTTGTTTTTCTCCCAACCTAACCAATTGTGTAAAACTAGGATGAGAACAAATAATCCAGGTCTCCACGTTTGAGAGTTCTCAATTGCTTGAGTCTCTTAGGTGCCTTTTATTTGTTCTGAAAAAAAGCAGTAAATTAAGTACTCACATAAAAAATCATGATCACCAGTTGCCTAATCAACCATTAACACATTTAATGTGTTTTTACCAAATGCTAGTGTGTGTCTGGCACATGCAAAGTAGTCAGAGACTTTGAGAAGTGTGAAGTCAGCTTTCTTGTGTTCACAGAGGTTATAGCCTAGTACACAGTTTTAGCATAATTTTCTTCACATACTTAATTAATTACCTATGCTTTATAGATTGCTCTAAAGACTTACATACGTTAACTCTTTAAAGAGGACTTCCAGAGTTGGCCTTTGGCATTTTTAGTCAAATTGCCCAAGCATGCATTTGGTCATGTGCATGCTACGACACAAAAGAATATCGAATATGTATTACACTTTAATAGAACTACTTGAAAGAAATAAATTTCTGCATTTTTCTTGAAGAAAGTCAATGCAGCTATGATGTATGAGCTAGACATGGCTTGTCAAATTCTGTGATCCCCAAGGATGCCCCACTAATCATGTGAGAAGAAAAATAACTCTCCTGTCTTCTCAGCTGGAACTTCTGAGACCTCCCATGTAGCCCTTTGCTCAGAGTTCAATTATTTTACAAATATAGTTAGCAAGAAAAACCTTCTCTACATGAGGGATCTGAAAACATCGGGAAAGCTAAACTCTAGGGTACAATAGAAAGCAGTGCAATTGGATGGCAGATCTCCTGTAGATGTTGGAGAACCCAAGCCCAGCTTTCTTGAATGGATTTTAATGAAGATTGTGTGGGTCAAGAAGTTTAAAAAACCAATTCCCAGAGAAGAATCTTAAGGCATTTTAATGTAAGTGTCACGGTTTCCTTTTTAAAACGTATTTATTAGATTTCATTTTGGAACAGTTTTAGGTTCACAGAAAAATTGAGAAGAAAGTATAGCAATTTGCCATATAGTTTCTCTCCCATATAACATTATCTGCAGACCATCAGAATAGTGTCTCTGTTACAATTTATAACTGACGCATCATCATTGTCCGAAGTTCACAGTGTGCGTTAGGGTTCACTCTTGATCTTGTACGCTTTATGGGCTTGAGAAATATAGAGACATGTATCTCCATTAAAATCTCATTCAAAGTCACTTCACTGCCATTAATATCCTCTTTGGTCCACCTGTTTACACTCCCTCTTCACAGGCCCCTGGCAGCCACAAAGCTGTTCACTTTTCCACAGTTCAGCCTTTTCCATAATATCAGATGGGTGGAGTGATGTAGAATGTGGCTTTTTATGAGTAGCTTCTTTCACTTCCTGACGTGTACTTTATTACCTCCGTGAAGTGCTACCATTTCCTTTTCCTTATCTAAGGATATCTTCTTTGCTTCCAAGTTCTGGCAATTGGGAACAGCGATTTTATAAATGATCATATGCAGGCCTTTGTGTGGACATATAAGTGTTCAACTTAGGGGCTCACTTGTTGGATCAGGTTGAAAAGATACGCTTGTTTTCGTAAGAAATTGTCAAAATTCTTTCAAAGTGGCTGCACCATTTTGCACCTACCAGTAGTGAAAAAAAGTCTCCATGGTTTCCTGTTTTTACTAGCATTTGGTAGTATCAGTTTAGAACACTTTGCCTATTCTAACAGCTGAGTAGTGATATCTTGGCATATAATGCTATGTACCTTTGCATATGCTTAACTGCAACCTGGGTAAGGTGTAGGTTCAGGTCTTTTATCGTGTTAAATGTTTATTAACTCTCCTCAGTGTTGAGAGTTCAAGGTTCATTATCTGAACTTTGCTGATATTCTATACCATGAACAGCAGTCCTTTATCAGACATGTCCTTTACAAATACTTTTTTTCTGAATGTGTGACTTGTCTTTTCTGTCTTTTGGCGGTACTTTCTGAGTACATCAAAAACTGGAATATTAATAAAATCTAGCTTGCCAATCTTTTTTTTCCCGTAGATTATTCCTTCCATGTTGTATGTAAAAAGTCATCTCCAAACAAAACATCATTATTTTTCAAGGTTTTATGTTATTTTTCAAGGTTTTATAGCTTAGCATTTTACATTAAGTTTGTGAGTATTTTGAGTTAAGTTTTATGACAAGTACAAAGTCTGCATTGTTTATTTAATTGTTTAGGTCTATGATGTGCAGTGGTTCCAGCATCGTACAGTGAGAAGGCTGTTTTTCTTCACTGTATTGACCTTGTTCCTTTGTCAAAGAGTAGTTGAGTTTACTTATGTGGGTCCTTTCCTGGTTCTCTATTTGATTTTACTGATCTGCTTATGGATTCTTTTACCGGTATCGTACTTTCTTGATTATTGTAGCTTAATGGTGAGTCTGAGAGTAGGGAAAGCTCAGTCCTGCAGCCTGGTTGTTCTTTAATATTATCATATTGTCTTAGCTATTCTTTTGCCTTTCCAAATTAACTTTGGAATCAGTTTGCCAGTGTCCACAAAATAGCTCAATTAGATTTGGGTTGAAGTTGCATTAAATCTACAGATGAATTTATAAAGAACTGGTATCTGGATCATATTGAACCTTTCTTTCTGAGCTACAAACCCCTCCCCAGCTCTTTTCTTTTTCTTTCTTTCTTTCTTTTTTTAAAATAAATTTCCCTAAATTGCTCAGGGTCTTACTAATTTCCTGATTTTCCTATCTCAGCCTCTCAAGTACCAGGATTACAAGTGCACTAAGATGCTTGGCTTTTTATTTTTTCTTTTCATTAAATTGACAAATTTCTCCTTTACACACAGAGACAGAACTACTCTTTTTGGCATATATGAATTTCAACATCACTACTACTGCATTTGGGGACCAGAATTAAATAAAGTAAGGATTCCTTTAACATATCCTTTATCATAAGCACCAGTGGTCAATCTGCTAACAGTGATGGCTACTAATAACTAATGGGCAGGTAGTTTATATAGCATGAATACACTGCATAAAGAGATTATTTTTGTCCTAGGCAAGATGGACTAAAATGGTACAAGATTTTGTCACATTACTGAGAATGTTACACAATTTAAATTTATTAATTATTTCTGTATTTTTCTATTTAATAATTTTAGACTAAAGTTAATCATGGTAACTAAAGCTGAGAAAAATAAAATTATGGATAAGGGAGACTGGTGTAATGGTCATTTGTGTCCCCTCTAAGTTTTTTTTCTTTCCTTAGACTGGCTAGAGGTTAATTGATTTTATTGATTTTTTTAAAAGACCAATAAAATGCACTTTTGTTTTCAGTGATTTTTCACTACTGTCTTTTTTAAGTTTTGTTGATTTTTGATGTAATTTTTTGTGAATATAGCCATATATTTTTTCAACATGACAATTTTATTAATTTATCCATAATCTGTGGGATGGACAAAATTCAGTATACCATAAGGTCAAACAAATTCTGATGTAATTTTTTTATTATTTTTTTTTTAGTGCTTTGAATTCAATTTGCACCTCCTTTTCTAGTTCCTCAATATGGAAGCTTCAATTTTATTATCCTAACATTTGCATTCAATGTTATAACTTTATTTTATGCACTGCTCTCATTGTATCTATCATCTTTTTAAATTTTGTATTTTAAGTTTTCTGTATTTTGAATGTTTTAGGTCTCTTCTTTTACCCCTGTATTATTTAGAAATGTGCTGTTTGATTTCTAAGTACTTGAGACTTCTCCAGCTTTCTGTGATTGTTTTCTCGTTGAATTCCATTGTGATTTGAAAGTAAATATTTGAGTCCTACTCTTTTAAATTGGTTATGCTTTATGGCCAAGAATGTGGCCATTGTTGGTGAATATTTTATGTGAGTTTAAAGAAAATGTGTATTCTGCTGTTGTTGGGTGAAATAGTCTATAGATGTCAATTGTATCCAGTTGATTGATGGTGTTGTTGAGTTCAACTAAGTTTTTACTGATTTTCTGCCTGCTAAATTTGTCTATTTCTAATTAGAGAAATGAGCTCTGCTATGCCCTAAAATGTTGTAGGACACATTTCTTGCCAGTGTAAACTTCAAATATTTTTATTAAAATATGGTTTAAATATTGAATTACACACAGATTGCTTATCCTTATATGTCCCACAATTATATAAATTTAAAGAATTGAAGATTGAGATAAATTCAAAGTAAGTAGTAGTTAACTTCTTGTCAGTTGAGTATAACTACCATGTGACATAATTAGCATAAATGTCCAAATTTTGAATATTATTTTATCATCTTAAAATATGGGTTACTATTATAATTTTCACAAATTAGAAAGCTATTTTCAAAAATAACTCACATAATAAAAATTAGTAAATTTCAATTGTCACTAAAGAAATAATAAGACATTTTCTTTGCAAGGAAAACACAGCCACATATATGCAAACCCTACGCTGAATATACTAAAGGAAATCAAGGTCTCTGTGAAATAGTAGCTAGGAATTTTTTTCCCCAAAGCTTTTTTTCTTCTATATGTCTTTATTATAAGAAAGCAACTATTTTTAAACATTATGTTTAATGAAATAATTATGAAATACTTGAAATTTATTGAAAGAAAATTAAAAATCACGTTATTCTCATTAGCTTGATATTTTGAAATTTGGCTTGAAGTTAAAACAAGATTACTAGTTTAAATACATTTGAGAACTCCCATCATGTCCGCTGAGTTGCACGAAATATGTCCTTCATGGCTAAAATTCTGTACCTAAGTCATGGATAAAAATAGGACATGTATCTTCCATCAATTATCACCTTCTGTGAATTGGCTTTTACCCCAAATTTTTTTACTTCTTCAAAATTCCTCTTTTTTTCCTTCCTATCTCTTGTCAGAAATTTCATTCTTTGAGACAAAGAATAATCACAACGAAGAAGCAAAAAAAAAAAAAAAAAATTTAGACTTACAAATCTCACACCCAGGGCACTTTTTCAAATGTAACTTTATTGTACTCATTCTGTTTCATTTAGAGTAAAGTAGTCCACTGTTGTTGTTCTTCAAAATAAATGATTGTATAAACATAAAACAACATACTTATTGTCATCTCTAAATGAATAAACACACTCATTTTTTTTAATTTTATTTTTTGTTTTGACGTAAGATCTCACTAGATTGCTGAGAGTCTTACTAATTGCTGAGGCTGTCCTCAGACCTGTGATCCTCCTATTTTAGCTTCCTAGATACCAGGATTACAGGCATGTTCTACCATGTCCAGAAAAGACATTTTTTTATACTTTTATTGGTGCATTAGTCTCACATCATAATGTAGTTCATGTTTTAAAGTATTTTAATTTAGTTTACATGGTAGTGAATATCAATAAGTTTAAACATTGTAGGCTCTTTAGAGTCTTCAGTAATTTTT
The DNA here is from genome assembly GCF_963383645.1 of Muscardinus avellanarius. Taxonomy (NCBI): domain Eukaryota; kingdom Metazoa; phylum Chordata; class Mammalia; order Rodentia; family Gliridae; genus Muscardinus; species Muscardinus avellanarius. The sequence goes on from NC_137794.1 coordinate 12,626,200, forward strand.
CAAGAAGAGAAGTTTGAATGCCGGGCGTGGTGGTGCACACACACAGGAGGATCGCGCTGGTTCGGAGCCAGCTTCGCTGGCTTAAGAGATACTGTTTTCACATTAAAAAAAAAAAAGTTTAAAAAAATAGGTCTGGGAGTGTATCCCGTGGGAGTGTATCCCGGAGGTAGAAGGGCTTCCAGGAACCCCAGTACCTGGAAAAAAACAAAAAAAGAAGAGAAGTTTGAGAACTTCTGTCATAGGAAAATTTCTTATAAAGCTGTGTGGCTTATTCATTCCACCTCCCTATATTTAGCTTACATTTTAAATCTTCTTGCAATAATTTAATCATTTTTTTCTGTAAGTTTCATAGTTTTTACTCACTGGAGTTCAGTTGAACCACTTTTGTCTCAAACTCAATGAGTATACTTGGATTTCTTTTTGATTCAACACTTCAGTTTCAATCTCATTTAAGAAAGTCTTTTTACATCTCTCAGCCACGATATACCTTCAAAAAAAAAAAAAAACCCAGAATCATTGCATTAAAGAAAAAACAGATATCATCCTTCCTTTGCCCAAATCTCTTTTTCAGAAACAAAACTAAAAAGTCTGCAATCATCACCAAGGGCTCACATGCTTTGGCCCCAGTGACCTCTCTTACTGTGTCTCCTCCTTCTCTCACCTTTTATTCCAACTTCTCCATCCACTGTCTTCAATGTGGTACCACAACTTGCCAGCCTTGCTGTCATCTCAGGACCGTCCTAATTGCCATTTTCTGGAGAGCATTACTGCCCAAGATAGCATCCACATGGCTGGTTCCTCACTTCCTCAAAAGTTTACTCAAAAGCCACCTTTTTAGAGAGGCCTAGCCTACCTATCACATCATAAGTTGTAATCTCCAAACATTTCATAGTCCTTTAGCCCACGTTATTTTGTTATTAGTAGTTACCTCTATCTAATATTAAATGTAGTTTCACTTTGTTTGAAGTAAATTTCCTAGGATCAGAGACTTTATGATTTATATATCATTTTTACAATCTATATTGTCTGTTATTGCTTGTTATTGCTGTTATTTATTTTATTGTTATAAATATTCGCACATATTAATTGTGCAAATTAATGGATTCTTGACATTTATATACATGCATATAGCATGCTGTGATTGTATCCATCCTCCCTACTATCCTTTTTATCACTCCCAAATTCTGTCCCCTTCCCTAATAGAAAAAAAAATGATATGTCTTTCTCCATCCCCAAAGTGTATGGAAGGTATGGAAGGAACAAAAAAGTTTGCAACCAGCAGGTGGCAGTGCAGATGGAGTGTTGGGAGCACCCAGGAGAAATAATCGGTAGGAATAGAACAGAATTTCTGAAGAAGGAAGTTCTCAACCTCTGGGTCTTCCTGTACTTGGATTGAGGAAAGACTGCAGTGGAAGCATTATGGAAAAGGAATGCCAACAAAGCTCTACAGAACCAGGCAAGAAACAGTGAGTGGCATTTCAGGCCTGAAAAGACAAAAACAACAAAACGATATATTAATTTCTTTTTTAGGTTATTCACTGTTAGTGTGTAGAAATGCTATTCAAAATAAAACACTTAAATTTAACCAAAGAGATACCATATCCATACACAGAAAACTATGAAACCTTGGTGAAGAAAAATGAAGTCACAAATCAATGGAAAGATAGCCCATGTTCATGGATTAGAAGACTTTATACTGTTAAAACGCCATACTACTCAAAGTGATCTACAGATTCAATATGGTCCCTATTATAATTCCAGTGACGGTCTTCATAGAAGAAATAGTCTTAAAATTTATAAGGAACTACAAAAGACTTCAAAAAGCCAAAGCGAGTCTGAACAAAAAGAGAAAACTATAGATAGCACACTACCTGATTTCAAAATCTACTACATAACTACAGTAATAAAAATAGTATAATACTGGCATAAAAATAGATACATGGGGTCCTGTGGAACATAACAGAGAGCCCAGAAATAAACCCAGGAAATACATGGCCAACTGATTTTTAACAAGGGCACCCACAAGACAACATAGAGAAACATAATATCTTCAATAAAAAGTTTTGGAAAAAAATGGATATCCACATGGAAAAGAACAAAATTTGACCCTAATTTTAGAAAATGCATGAAAATCTACTCAACATATGCCGAAGACTTAAACATAAAACCTGAATCTATATAACTTGTAGAAGAAACAGAGAAAAAAATTACTTGACATTGGCATTGGTAACATTTTTTTTTTCATATGACAGCAAAAACACAATGACAAAATAAATAGACAAATGGTACTGCATCAGACTGGAAAACTTCTCCAAAGCAAAAGAAAAAGTCAACAAAAAATTAAAACACAGCAAGTAGTTTGGGAGATAATATTTGCATACTATATACTAGACAAGGGGTTAATATTTGAAGTATATAAAAACCCCACAGATCTGTATAGCACTAAGCCAGATAATCAGATTTAAAAAGGGACAAAATAAGAGGCATGGTGGCACACGCTTGTAATCCCCCCCGCTTGGGAGGAAGACAGGAGGATCGTGCAGGTTCAAAGCCAGCCTCGCTGGCTTAAGAGCCTCTGTGTCCAAATAAAATATAAAATAGGTCTGGGAGTGTAGCCTGAAGGTAGAAGGGTTCCATCCCCAGTACCACCTAAATAAATAAATAAATAAATAAATAAATAAATAAATAAATAAATACAAAATAGACATTATTCCAAAAATACATAGAAATGGCAAATAGGGATATGAAAAGGTGCCTAATATTACTAATTATTCAGAGAACACAAATCAAGGGAACCACAGTGAGAGATCATCTCATAACAGGATGACTTTAAAATATAATGATAATAATAATAATAACAACAACAATAACAACAAGAACAAGAAATGACTAAGGTCGGTAAAGACATGGAGAAAAGAAAATCCTTATATACTGTTGGTGGGAATGTAGATTGGCGCGATCACTATGGAAAATAGTGTGGAAATTCCTTTAAAAATTAAAAACAGGCAGGCGTGGTGGCGCACGCTTATAATCCCCGTGCTTGGGAGGCGGAGACAGGAGGATTGCGCAGGTTCAAAGCCAGCCGTGCTGGCTTAAGAGACCCTGTTTCCAAAAAAAAAGTATAAAAATAAATCTGGGAGTATAGCCTGGAGGTAGAAGGGTCTCCAGGAACCCCAATACCACCAAAAAAAAAATTAAAAACAGATCTGCTTATGATCTAGCAATACCTTCTCTGGATAAATAACCAAAATAAATAAAATTGCCACTTCATAAATATATTTATACTCATAACTGTAACATTATTTACGATAGACAAGATGTGGAAACAATAGAAGTGTCAGTCAATGAATAAATTAATAAAAATAACTCATATATGTTCATGTGTAAAACAAGCCAGCTACATTCATAAAAATTTTATGATCTCAATAATATGTGTAATTTAAAATAGTAGTCAAATAAGTAGAATATATTTGATTAATATTTTAAATACATATTTAAAATATTTTAGTACATATTTAAGCACATATTTAAAATATTAATCAAATATATAGAATGGTGAATTGTGGGTACCACCAGGGAAATGGATGGGAAGAAGTAGTTTAAAGAGTATAAAGCTGTAGTTATTTAGAATGAATAAATGTAGATGTCCAGTGTACAACCTGAGGATTATGGGTAATAAAATTGTTTTGTATGTTGGTAATTTGCCCAGAAGTGGACTTTAAATACCTTTAGCATGAATAGAAAAAAGGTCATTACATGAGATGATGAGTACGTTAATATATGTATAAATAAGTATATCCAAGCCTCATGTGGACTTGGGTGCAGCAGTGTATGCCTGTAGTCCCAGTCCTTGTGAGGATGAGAGAGAAGGATGAAAGGTTTGAGACCAGCATGTAATAACTTAGTGAGACTCTGATTATATTAAAAATGACTAGGGGTTTAGCATAGTGGTCAAGCACCCTTGGGTTCAATCCACAATCCCCTCCAAAAAAGAAACACAAAAACCACCACGTTTTATACCCTAAGCATATGAAATAAAACAATAAATAAAAGTGAAATCTTAAAACAAGAATTGCAGAATGGCATACCACTGAAATTTTATCAACCAAAAACGAATGTCATCATGTTTCACTCAGAAACTCAGGGGCTGATCAGAAAGTAAAGAAAAGAAAAGTAAAGAAAACCATGATGAATGCCACAAGTGGAGAGAGGACAAAGAAACACATGAAGGTCTAAATGTCTCCAGTTATAGGTGAAAGGGTGTCGTTTCCAAGCTTAAAAAGGAGCCAGAGAGAGGGACAAGCCAGTCAGCAAATATGGCAGCAATGGAATACAAATCAAGAATTCCTGTCCCTGTAGCTAAGAGTGACCAGACTCAGATTTTGAGCAAATACTTCCAGTTCTAGTCCTAGAGCAGTCTGCTTTCTTTAGGTCACCCTTCTTCTGCCTGCACATCTCATGAATCTGCTCTCCAGTGGTTTCTAAATCCAAAGACTCCTTGGCTTGGAGTTGACTCTCCTACCGCCAATATTTTGTCATCCTCCTTTTCCTCTTTCAGATGATTGCTACAATTCTATCTTTGGTGGCTTAGGGATCCTTTCAGAGTCCTTGAAAAACTTAACCTGCATAAAATCCAAAAGAAAGTCTCTAATAGTGTCCTAAAATCTGAACATTTTCCTCCCTATATTATACAGTTCTGTTAACAGTGCTACAAAGTTTGTCTGAATTTTAAGAGCAAGTGACCTTGTAAAATGCTAAAGACCCCACATTTATGTTTTAACATCCACACCACTGGGTTTCTGGTAAAGGTATTTATGCCAGATTCATTTTCACCCTTACAGAATATGATACTGCTTTCCTTATCTTCCTCTGGCATGACATGCAATAAACCACCTGATATTTATAGCAGTGCCCTTTTTCTTTCTACATACAAACCACCTTCATCTGAGAATTCTGATCCTTTTTCTATAGAACACTGGGTTCTCAGTAGCATTTCTAAATTGGGGAATTGGACTGTTAAACCTTTCTCTATTACCTGTGTTCAATGTCACCTTTCAGACTGCTTTTCAGCATGAAAGATCTCTGCCACCTGTCCTCCTGCCTGCTGCCAAGCCTAGGATATCAGGTGTTGCTTTTTGTCCGACCCTTTTCCTTGTCTGACTATTGAAATTTTTCATGGGTTGACCTGCAGCATTCAGCTAGAAAGTCATGACAGTAACCTCTTCAAATGTGGCTTGAGTCAAAGGAATGAACATTGCAAGTATAAATTTAACTAAAAAACCAGTGACCAATCTTATATGTTTGTCAAACAAAATGACTATGTACTTGTCTTTGATGAATGGTTTTGACCTTGGGTATAATGTTTGCCTAAACTACCTTTAGGAAGAGTGTCAATTCTATCTCCTAGACACACACACACACACACACACACACACACACACACACACACACACACACACAATCTCTCTCTCTTTCTCTCTCTCTCTTTCTCTCTCTCTCTCTCTCTCTCACACACACACACACACACACACACACACCTTAATGTGCTGACTTAAGCCCTGAGTCCCTCTCCACATTGTCTCAAAGCCCTCTAACTTTTGACACAACTTGTAGCTGATTGCAAGTCTGTACCTCCTCATGACTTTAAAATTTACCTCATTGGTAGCTTATACATTTTAGCCCAGTTTATTCGTTTCATCTGTTTCCCTTGGGAGGGCATATCTTACACTGCTGTCTCTTATCAACAGTAAGTTGAGCCTAACACTGGTTTATGTCTAACAGTTTGTGCCCAACACCATTTCTACCCATTCCTTTGGATAATTCCACTCTAGTGATGCACACAGCCACTATTTCCTCCCTGCAAGTGTAGCACAGTGAATCCAATGGCTCCTAACTACCTTAGACGCCCAAGCACAGATTGACAGCTCCAGAATATCATTAATGGATCATTGGCTCAGGTATTTGATGCTAAGTAAGAGCTCTAGTAAAACACATTTGTTGATGTAACATAATGTCCTATACCTGTATGATAGATTGAACAGAATCACTGTTATGCGACTCTAAAGTAGAAAATTATCAGAAAATCATAAGTTTTATGGGATTTTCTTAAATGAAATATATGTATCACCTCAAATACTTAGTCTTTCATATGACTAATGGGTGAAGACTACTTCTGAGTCAACTGATGAAAGGAAATGTAAATTGAGCATGATGGTGCACTCTGGTCATCCCAGAGGCTGAGACTGGAGGGTCGCAAGTTTGAGGCAGCTTCAGCAACTTAGTGAGACATTGCTTCAAAATAAAAATAAAATAGGGCAGGGGATGTGGTTCAGAGACAGAAGGCCTCTAGATTCAACCTTTAGTACTAAAAAAATACAAAGAAAGAAGGAAAAAAAACAGAGAATGTAGGAGAATTTGAAGTCAAATGTCATGTAAAAAAAAATCACTAAGTTAAAGTGTGCTAGACAACTACCAAGCCTCCACAAGTTTTTATTTTATTTATTTATTTTTTGTGTGTGGGTCTGGAGATGGAACCCAGGGGCATTCGACCTCCGAGCTACATCCCCTGCCCTATTTTTTATTCTTTATTTTAAAACCGGGTCTCACTGAGTTGCAGAGGGCCTCACTAAGTAGCTGAGGCTGTCCGCGAACCACAATACTCTGGTCTCGGCCTCCCGAATGCTGGGATTACAAGCGTGTGCCACCATGCCGGGTGTCCACAAGTCATTTTAAATCTTCACAATGGGGAAGAGAAGACAGACACATATTAAACAGAGCACCAGAGATACTTATCTGAAATTGTAGAAACAGTATGAAAAGCAGGTAAGATGCTCAAGGCCTCAGCTTGCCATGATTGCTACAGGTGCAAAAGGAAGATGTGTAAGAAATCAACAAAGAAGCAGACACATATTTCCATGTCTCTCTGTTGGGTTTAGGGAAATTTAAACAATAAAAGGAAACAAGGATTGTGTTATTTGCTTTTCTACCCAAAGAGAAAACTAATTGGAGGAACTCAGAGGAAGAAGAAATAAAATCATAACTTAAACACATGGCAACTAGGAAAGTTTCCAGCTGCTGATCCATGGGCATAAGGAAGAACCTGAGGAGAAAAAGATCACACTGTCAACTACTCTTAAAGAAAACATTCCAAGAGAGATTGCTATGGAAAATGGAAATCATTTTCTTCCCCCACCCCACCTCTCTCTCTGTTATACTGGCGATTGGAAACAGGCATTCCATTCCAAGCTATATCCCCCAACACTTTTTACTTTTTGTTTTGAAACAGGTCTTTCTAGGTTGCTGAGAGTCTCAATAAATTACTGAGGCTAGTCTTGAACTTGTGACCCTCCTGACCCTCCTGTCTCAGGATCCCAAGTACTGGGATTACAGACATGTACCACCAATTTGAAACAAAGTGGAAAAAAACATAGTCAAACCTGGGAGGGATTAGGATGATGACATCAAATAAATTTTCATTTGTTGGCAGGGAGTATTTACAAACCTAAGTCTGTATCTACATGGTAGATACTCAATAAATATTTGTTAAATGGAAGAAAGAGAAGAAATAGTGTTGCCAAGAGAATATATCCTATAATGGTACACAACATTTTAAGTACATCATAAATTATCAATTTGCACTTTAGACATTTTATTTCTTAAAATTATTATGAAATAAAATAAAGGAACTTGAAAAGTTGAATATAAAATTAGAGTATAAAATTAGACACCGTAGGTAAAACTCTCTTTGATTTTCTCCCTGGCCTTAGCCCTGTTCCCACTAAAAGATAATGTTATAATTACCATCATTTATTTATACATTTTTATAAGTTGGTATTGTCACACACACACACACACACACACACACACACACACACATGCACGCACACACACACACACACAGTGTGGTTTTGAATGTTTTAAAACATCTATATCAGTTATATATTCTACATTATTTTGAAAATTGCAGTTTCTTATATTTGGGAAGTTATAGTTATGAAATGCCTCCCCATGGGTAGGTATGGATTTATTTTATGCATGTTCATGGCCATATAATATTGCAGGTAATGATGTCACAATTGAATCGTTCGTTGTCATATTGGAGGTTATTGTAGCTATTGCAGCTCTGAAAAGTTATAATTCATGTGTTCTTAAGTAACTTTTTTCTTTTATGGAGTTTGCTTTTTTAAAAAATACCTTCGCTATCCTCTTAAATGAGATAATAAATATATTTTTCCAGGTATTTTTTCACAAATTTGGAAGGCTTTCTTTCTGCACCAATGATTTTGTCCCCCTGGAAATGACTTTTATATATGATGTATGGAAGGAATGCAGGTTTATTATAAAGGAAGGCACTCTATGCTGCCGTCACTAATTATGTTTACTGTAGATTTGGGCACATTCGATCTATTAGATTAATTTAGGTACTTCTGGTTTTGGTGTGCTGGTTTCCTAAGGCTGTTGTAACAAAATACGACAAACAAAGGAGCTTAAAGCAACATGAACTTATTCTCACAGTTATGAAAACTACAAGTCTGAAATAAATGTTTATCAGCTCCCTCCCAAAAGCTGCAGGAGAGAATATGTCCTTGCCCGTTGTAGCTAACAGTGTTTGCTGGCAATATTCAGCTTTCCTTGGATGTGGGTGCACACCACATGCTCTCTCCTCCCTGGGCACCCTGTTTCTGCATTTCTTCTCTCCTTATGAAAGTCTCTGTACTATGGGATTCCTAGGCCTGTTCTTCTCTAGTAGGATGTCATTGTACCTCTGTTAAAGACCTATTTCCAAATGTGTTCACCTTCTGAAACACTGGAAGGGAGGCCTTCAACATCCTCTTTACGGATATGATTTGACTATGACTTCGTTAAATGAAAAAAAAATACATTCACGAATGGCTGCTAAACCTGCTAAGTGATTTAATTTCTGTATCTTTTGGAAGACCCTGTTTTTCCTCTTTTAAAATATACGAATTGAGCTGGGCATGGTGGTGCACACTTGTAATCCCCGCGCTTGGGAGGCAGAGACAGGAGGATCACGTAGGTTCAAAGCCAGCCATGCTGTCTTAAGAGACCATGTTTCAGGAAGCTTCAAAAACCTACTACCCAAGAGCTTTGGGGGTGTTGCTTTGTCTCCTTTCCCTGACTTAGACTATGCTTTTATATTTCTATACTTTTAGACAACTGTCCCTGGACTTCAGTTGTCTAATAACCACTGGACAAGAACCCTAAGAGAGAAGACACCCCCATTTCTCCAGGAAATATCTAGTTGTACATGGATTTGGTTACTCTAGAAACCAGTGTCTAGTCATTTGCTTTTATTTAGCCTTTGTAAGTTTTCAATTCTTTTTCCTCTAGAGTTAATGATTTCTCTTGTAAAATATATGTAACTGCCGAAGATACTTAGATATTTTCTTTTGTACTTTACATTGTCTTTCTGACTTTCTAAAAAACAGTTCTAAGAAAGTATACCAACAACATACTTTGCATATAACATTTAAAATTATAAATGATAAGAAGGTATATATTGTATATATAATGCAAATGTTGATAAATTATCCCCAAATTTGCTTGTATATCTAGGAGTAATATTTCATGAACCACCAGCACTGATGAGATTAACACAGTTGAAGTTGAGATCCAGAGAAGCCAATATCTAAACCTGGTCTGCCCTTTGTGCTGGATATGATACTTTTTTTTTTCAACCTTCACCGTGTTGTCTAGTAGATTAAATGAAATATCAGAGTAATTTATACGCCACAATATACTCTCCAAATAAAATGTATTATTATTATAAGCATATTTTAGGAAGCTGGGCATGGTGGTACATGCCTATAATCCTAAAACTTGGGACGCTGAGGAGGATAAAAGGCTTGAGGACAGCCTCAGAAATTTAGTAAGAAACTCTTTCAAAATAAAAAGGGCTGGAGGTATACCTCACCTGCATTCTATCATCAGTACTATATCCCTCTAAATAATGAAAGAATATTTTAGAAGCCACAAACATTACAATAAATCTGTTAGGAATTTCAGCATTTCATAGAATAAGTAAATAAATAAATAAATAAATAAATAAATAAATAAATAATAAATAAATAAATTCGACGATGAATTTCTGTGCTTCTTGGGCAGGTGATTCTCAATTATTACTATTGGCATTTAAATTTTCATTATAAAAATGGCTGTGTCCAAAACTAGTGCTTCAAATTTGAGGCAACACTGTGTTTCTGTTAGCTCTGTCCTCTCCTTGGCTCTCAGGAGGCATATCTGTCCAGGGAGCAGGAAGGAATCTTAAGGGACAGCCCACCATGGGAACAAGTAGGTCGAATTTAGATTGCGGAACAACAACAATTCCAATTACATTTACTTTTTTTTTTTTTTTTGGAGGTACTGGGGTTCCTGGAAACCTTCTACCTCTCTGGGCTACACTCCCAGACCTATTTTTTATATTTTTATTTGGAAACAGGGTCTTTTAAACCAGCGCGGCTGGCTTCAAACCTGCGTGATCCTCCTGTCTCCGCCTCCCAAGCTCCGGGATTACAAGCGTGCGCCACCACGCCTGGCTACATTTACTTTTTAAGATTCTAAAATATAAAGATATAAAATGTTAACAAACTAATTTGAGTTTATGTTTAATCTCATTCAGTGATATAAGTTTAAAAAAAAAATAGATCCATGAACCCAAATGTAAGAAAGCAAGATCCTTTTACACATGATAAGATTATTGAGATCTTAATATGTGGAAAGCCTGGCTCTAAGTACTTTATACATGTTAACAGGCTTAATCCTTTAAGACTGTTATAAGCAAGAATATAACTTCATCCCTGGTTTCATGATTATAAATACAGGCACTAAAAGATTAAACAGTTTATCTAAGGTTGCACAATGAGTAGAGGACAAAGCCAGGCTTCATACTCCCATGGTTTAGCACCACAATCTACACTTAGTTGCTAAAATGTGCTATTTTTTTTTAAAGGGAAAGGACTTTTTAAGGAAACTTGTCATCTAATCAAGGGTTCTCTCAGAACCTCCACTAGAAAGTCCAAAGAAAAGGTCACTGGAATATCTTCACTTGTCTGTTACATCTCTAGAGAGCTACTGGTATTTCAGTATCTCAAAATGTCATTTTCACAAATATTTTTTAAACAAAATAATCATATTTATATTAAGAGCTGAGTTGTTCACAAATAATTGATCAATAAAACCTGGTAATTTCACTCACAAACTGAAAGAGGTATAAGTAGAACCAAGGACAATTTAAAACAACGTAAAAAGTGTATGTTTATAAATAGATGGAAGATAGATAGATACATGTGCAGGTTGGCAGTAGTCTCCTCAGAGGAAAATCATGTCAGATAACAAGAGTCTGCAGTATAACTTAATATTTTAAGCAAAAATTAGAAGGATGAATCATTTTATCTAGTGCCAGATTTCCTAGATACATAATAGAATGTAACTGAAAAATGACTCCCCCAGGTCCACACAGCCCCCATGTGAAACAACCCATCAATGAACTCAGGCTCAGACACCAAGAATGGACACCACTCTGAGTCACAGTAGCTGGGGATGAAAAAAAGCTAGATCCAGGAAGCACTCTGAGGACCTGTGGCGATTGCTGCCACCCTCCCTTTTGAATCTGCAAGAAATTACACAGCACTCCCAAGGATTTCATTCTGCATAATTTTGCACCAATAACTTTCCAGACTGGAAGTGAAAATTGTGTGGGTAGAGAAAGACAACCACAGTAATCTACGGGACAGTCTCATTTGAGTTAATAAGCTCCTTTTGAGATCCAAATCTTCCTTGAATGAGTCATCATTCAAATTTCTTGTACACTAGCAACCTTCCAGAAGAGCTCTAAAATCTCAATGCCCCAGCTGCACCTAAAAACAATTAGCCCAAAAGCTCTGAGGATGGGAACCACAAATTCAAATTCGTATTATTTGATATTGTTGTCTCTTGAACTTTAGCTTGCATCAGAATCACCTGAAAGTTTGTTAAAATACAGACTTCTGGGCCCTGGGCCCACCAGTGTCTGATGGAGAGCTGGGCCGGCACCCTAAAGTTTATGTTTCTAACAAGTGCCAGGGGAATGATGCTATAATCATTGGGGGGGATGTAAAGATTAGAATTTGACCTCTGAAAAAGAAAGGGATTAGAGGGAAAGGTAAGAGAAAAAACAGGGAGTAAGAGGAGTGAAAATGGAGTATGGCATATGCATGTAGAAATATGCCATGATGAACCCCATTATTCTGTATAAAAATACGCACTTATTTTTTTTAAAAAGAACTTGGACAGGTATGGTGGTACACACCTGTAATCCCCATACTTGGGAGGATAAGACAGGAGGTTGGAGGTTGGTAGGTTCGCAGGCAGCCTTAGTAATGTAGCGAGACTCTCAATACAGGGAGACAAAATATTAAAAAATTTTTTTCAAGACCAAAAATAAAAAAAAAAAAGGGTTAAAGGGTTGGGAGTGTATCTTTTTTTTTTTTTTTTGGTAAAGTGGGGATGAAATTCAGAGGCATTTTACCTCCAAGCTACAACCCTAGCCCTATTTTTTATTCTTCATTTTGAAACCGGGTTTCGCTAAGTTGCAAAGGCTCTCACTAATTAGCTGAGGCTGGCTGGGAACCAGGATCCTCTGTCTCAGCCTCCCAAATGCTGGGATTACAAGCGTGCACCACCATGCCTGGCTGGGGCTGGGAGTGTATCTTGGAGGTAGAATGCCTCTAGGTTCAGTCCTCAGTAAAATACACACACACACACACACACACACACACACACACACAAATTTGACCTTTGATTTGGGAAGGTCAGACCTACTATGACAGGAAATCACATTAAAATTTAAGGTCGGGCATGGTGGTGCATGCTTGTAATCCCCACACTTGGGAGGCGGAGACAGGAGGATCGCGCAGGATCGAAGCCAGCCTCACTGGCTTAAGAGACCCTGTTTCCAAAAATAAAAAAAGTATAAAATACGTCTGGGAGTATAGCCCAGAGGTAGGAGGGCTTCCAGGAACTCCAGTAGCACCAAAAAAAAAAAAAAAAAATTGAAATGGGCTTGCTTTGGGGCTGTCCTTGCATTTTTATCTCAGTGCTTCAGAAGCCCCACAGAACCTAGGACTATGTACATACTATGCTCAGATAGTGATTAAGCCCTAACCATTTTTTTTGTTTTAATTTTGCGGTACTAGAGGTGGAACCCAGGGCCATTCTACCTCTGAGCTACAGGCCCAGCCTTGTTTTTTATTCTTTATTTTGAAACAGGCACTCACTGAGTTGCAGAGGGCCTCAGTAAATAGCTGAGGCTATCCGTGGACCCTGATCCTCCTGTGTCAGTCTCCCAAATGCTGGGATTACAAGCGGGCGCCACCACGTCCGGCTGCTCTAACCTTTTACCATTTTGCCTTGACCAGCGATCAACTATCCTCTCATGAGACCAGCTCCTCTAACTCATTACCAGCTTGGTGCTTTCTGCATGATACTGGCAGTCCTACCCAACATCTATCCAGTTCAGCTCAGCTGTCTTTGCCGTCCGGTGACTGTCTGCAGTGATGAGAAGATCTGAGGTTAGAGATTCAGAATTTTGTCACAAAAAGCCCTGATTGTCTTTCTGATTTCCAAGGCTTTACCATACAGCTTCTCTGCTTCCTCCCCCAGTGCCCTTCTACCACAGAAAGTTCTGTATCTGCCTTTTAAAAACATATCCAAATAAATAACTTACCTGTTTTATTCTGCTCACTGAAATTTTTTAAAATACATTTTTAAATTTTCAGCCAAATTAATAGTAATAAAAAACACCACTGAAGCTTGAGGTCCTCTTCATAGTATATTGTTTTTGTTTTCTCTATAGTTCATAGTTTGTTGTTTTCTTTATGAGAATCTTTATCATTCCTATAATCAGAAAACTTTTAAAAATGTTTCTTGGACTAAGGGTGTTGCTCAGTGGTAGAGTGCCTGCCTAATATGTCCAAGGCCCAGGGCAAATCTCCAGAATAAAAAAATAAAATTAAAAAGGTATTTTTTGTTGTTTTGTTTATCTCATTTTTGGTAATGTAAATAGTTAAAAATATAATCTAAAGAGGGAGCATTTAACATGTATAATCTCCAACTCTCCAAAGAACTTCTATTTTTCATTTAACATGCATGATCAAATAATAAGAAATATCTCCAATGTGTCAATATTATACATGTGTCCATATTATTGATTTATAACATCAATTACCTAATTTTGTATCTTTTCAAATATTGAATAGCCCGATAAGTCATCTATTAAAGGTAAATTATTATGAGGAAAATATTCATAATCCCTCCCATGTTCTCTGATGTAATATTCAAGACATTCAAATTCTACAGGTTCTAATACAGTAACACCAAAAAAATTCAGATGGCACAAAATTTTTTATTACTAACTTTGACACAATTTTTTCACATTACATGTAGATTTCATTCAGAATGAAATCAATAAATTGTTGTTCAAAAAGCATGGACATGGCTGGCTGTGGTGGTGCACACTTGCGATCCCAGTATTCAGGAGACTGAGACAGGAGGATCATGGTTCAAAGACAGCCTCAGCTACTACTTAAAGAGGCCCTCTGGAACTCAGTGAGACCCTGTCTCAAAATAAAGAATAAAAAATAGGGCTGGGGTTTAGCTTACAGGTAGAATGCCCCTGGGTTCTATCTACAGCACAGGGAAAAAAAAGCATGTACAACAGTTTGAAGTCATTTGAGCACTTTTCTGGATGCATCAAAAGTTCATAAGCATCTCACTCTATAATATTTAACAGAATACAGATAACCCACTACATACTCTCTCTTTAGATTAATTTTGGACTATGTTGTAACAACTCACACTGTTGTCAGAGATGAGCCTCCTCGACAGCTTGTTATATACTCAGAAGCATTTTCCTCCCATCAACCACATGATTTGTAAGACCTCAGAATAGATAGAATAAATGACTATGTCTGCACTTACAGGTGGTGCTTCAGACACCATTTCTATTTTTTTTTAATTTCCCCCAAGATTTTCATTCATATAGATACAGAGGGGCCTTAAGAAATAGAATACAAAATTAATGTGAGCTATTAAAAGAAAGTAGTCAACTAAGGTATTTTTTCACTTTGGAATAGCTCTTAGCTTGGGTGAATTCACTCGAATTACCCCCCCACACACACACACCCGTGCCATTTTGAATGCCATGGGGCTTTAACAGTCTTCTGTATTTCTATCTTTTTAATAAACTTCTTTAAAAAAAAAAAGAATAGCTCTTAGCTACAGGAGAAACTTGAGTTTATAAGCAAAAATACCTGGATATTTGAGACTTCAAGGCTTCTGTATAATATATATATACATATATGTTTTGACATATTCATATGCTATATATATATATACACACATATATATATGTATGTATAATTTTCCCTATAAAGTAAAATTAGTGAAACTAGATTGTCTAATTTTTTTATTTCTTTTAGCATTCCTAAATCAAGGCCAGAATGCATGTGTGGGTTTTAAAATCACCTTTGGGTTTAAATTTGCTGTCATTTTATTTATTTATTTATTTTTATTGGTGCATTGTAATCATATATCACATTGGAAGACAAGACCTGAGAGGATATACAAGTACACATCATCCAATTAGCCCTCATCCAGCCCCCATCCCATTCCCTCCCCCTCTCTCCATCCCATGCTTGTTTAAGGTATTTCTTAACTTCTCTCACAAATTGTTACTAGTGTTTTAAAATCTACGTCTGGCTTTCAAGAGTAAACACCTATTTCTTAGCCATTTTAAAAAACTCTTACATCTTCAACTTTTCTAGTTTCATGGGGAATAAACTGAGAATGCACTTAAAACTAATTTTAAGAAAATACATAAAAAATAAAGACATAAACCAGATTCTTTATGGTTTGGGGCACATAGAAAGAGTCATATAAAATTTGGTTAGTGTTGATGTGGTACCCAGATTCCCACAAAGATGAGTTATCTCCTCTTGACTTGATGAGTATAAAACTGAGGAGAACAATGACATTAATATTATTATTAATTATTTTATTATTATTCCTTTTTCCATGCCCTTTCCACAGAAGGAGGTGTTAACTTTTATTTTCTTTTGAACAGAAATGAGAGCATAGATAATTTGTTATTTTCTGTCTCTGAAGCAAATGCATTATTAAAGACTCTAAAATGCAGTTTCATTGACCAAGAAAAATTTTCAGGCTCTCAACTGTGCACTCTGTTAACTAAAGTGAAATCCAAATTAAGTAGATATGGAATACTATTTCTCATCATAAGAAAACAGTATGAGCCCAAGCCTTTTAATAGTATTTATATTAATTAGGCACATCTGAAAGCCAATACAAAATTTTTAATAATGATTCTATTTAAGGGAACGCTAGGACTTCCATTTGAGGCTTTATGATTGAACTGCACAGTAAACTAGAAAGTTGAGGAAGTATATTTTTTTTCTCATGAGTGAAAACAAAATTTTAAACGTGTTGCATCCTAAAGGCGTGTGTCTGCATTTTATGTAAAGTAGAAAGTCCTTATTCAGCATTCATTTTCTTTTTGACTAACAAGATCGATCTTTACTTCTCAGTTGTATGTTTAATCCTATTCTTTATACTTCAAGGATTCTTGAAGGTGAGCCCCTAGCTATTGAGGATCAGGCCACTGACATCACCAATAGTGTTTTTATTTATTTGGATAGATTCCAGAAGAACAAGGAAGTGGAGAAGCACACACATTATTTGATTCTTTAGTGGAAGATTTTGCAATTCCTAATGTAATTTTATTTCCACATTTCCCCCTATCTAATTTATCAGGAAGCTCTTGCAAATCCATCTCCAAAATCTCTTGACCCACCTTTTAAGTTTATCATTATTTTCCCCACACAATTTTTTTTCCTGAAAAATATTTCTGCAGCCTTCCAAACCAGTTCCCTGGACTGCATTACTTTCATTCATCTTCCACATCTTCCACACAGAAAGCAGAGTGACCTTTCTAAAATATTACTCTCCTTCACTTAAAACATGGCCTCCTACTGCATTTAGTGTGAAATCCTACAAGGCCATGAAACATCTTCTTTCTCTCTATCTCTATGTTATTTTACACTGGATGCACTCTCACTAAGCTCCTCACCTGCTCTTCTTTTCAGTTCCTACTCTCTTTCCTGATTCAAGACTTCTGCTAGGATTATTTCTCCTTCCAATCTGCTCAGACGCTTTCTCTTATCATTCAGGTAGCAAGTGAATTACCATCCTTGACTTTTCCTGGTCACTTTCTAAAGCAATTTCCTTTACATTCTACAGACCACTGTAGATTTTCCTTCAGTTTTTCTTTCATAAAATGTTTTCCTAGTAGTAACTACGTATTTATTGTATAATCTTAGAAGTCACATATCTGATATCATTACCATGGTAGAGCTCATCACACATCTTAATTATATCTTTGTTTATTTATTTGCTATTTAGATTGTAAGCTCTGTGAAGCAGAGACCATGCCTATTTGTCCTGCTAATTGGCCATTTGTCTGTCCTTGTTTGATAATGTCTGTGAAGATCTTTTGCTCATCATTTAACTTGATTGTTTCTTGCTGTTGAATTGCTTGCCTTCCTTAAACATTTTGGGTATTAGCTCCATGTAAAATGACTGGTTTGAAAGTTTCTCTCCCATTCTGTAGGTTGTCCTCCACTCTGTACTTTTACTTTGCTATGCAGAATATTATTCTTGTTGACTCAATGATTCAGTGCTCAGCTGGCATGTCCTGAGAGGCAGCGTGGGCTTGGGGTTAGCGGGACACACTTCTAACCCTGACTCTCTCCCTGACCATTCTGATCACGCACAGTAAGCTGATTAATATTTCAGCTTCCTCAAGGTGGTTTCAAGTGTGAGTAGTCATGAATGAGGGATATTAAACATCACAAACCTCAGGTACAATTGGGATAGCGCGATTTGCTAGCTAGGTGATCGGGGGCAATGTCCTCCTCCTTTCTGATCCACGTTTGTTACCACAAACGCAATGAGGATGATAGTTCCTAATATGGGTCATTAATGTTAGAATTAAATGTAATACAGTACAACTGGTTAGAATGTTTCTTGCTGAATAGCAGGTGCTTAATCAATGAAGTGGTTGTTACTATTAAACTTGCACTTTTTATATTCATGATAAAAAGTTTTATCTCAGATATACTAGAAAAATCATGATTAGAATAAAAGAGATATTATCTAATTATTCCCTGGGACACTCAGTGCGATGTAAATTTTCAGTATAGGCAAAACTTATTTGAATTGCCAGACATAGAAGTTACTAGTCATTCTCTTTCTTTACCTATTTTTCTGTCTTGCAGGGAGTGGGGAAAAGAGGGACTGAGGATTGAGCCCAGGGGTATTCTACCCCCCCCCCCGGTACTTTAAATTTGGAAACAGTGTCTTGATAAAGTTCTGAGTCTGGCCTCAGATCTGTGATCCTCCTGCCTCAGCCCTCCCCAACCCCCAAGTACTAAATACTGGGATTACTGGTGTGTACCATCACGCCTGGCTCGCCGCCCATCGCTACTGGTGCCTTTGCTTACCCCTCTCACCGCTCCACATTAAACACCAGGATGGCTTTTTAAAAGTCCAAATGTTTTTGTTTAAACTTAGTTTTAACTGATACATAAAACATGAACATTATACATAATAATCTCCTGAGATTATTCCTCAGAAAAGTTTTCTGCCTGGGAGGTAAGCTGAAAAGCAAATACCAACGGCAATCTAATTCCTAATATTTCCCGAAGCTAAATACCCTAAATAAGTTTCAACACACAGATCCTCAAGAGCCCTTAAGCACCCGAATGCCAATCATTCTGACACTTGGTGATTTGGTATAGAAGTTATTTGGACCAAATAACTTGGTATATAATAGTTATTTGGACCAAATAACTTGGTCCATTTCCCCGTCTCTGTTAGGCCATTCTTAGCAGCAAGTCCAAAATTCTTGTTGACGCTGTGTTGCTACTCCACAATACTACACAGGAGTTGTGTAGGTGGAATGCACGGGTGGAGAGTTAACCCAGAGGTATAAACAGGAAGACATTTGTCACCTGGTTCTAGAAAGTTCAGAATTCCAGGGAAAGCCAGGGCACCGAACAACCTAGAAGGCACATCAGGGAGGTCTGAGGTCAGGAAACATGGGCAAATGCGGGGTGCCACACACAGGCAGTTCCAGCGGGACCCCACGGCTGCGTGCTCTGTCAGCGAGCACCTGCTCACGAGGCTGGGACCTGGCCCAGCCACATCCGCACCAACAGCCAAAAGAACCAGCTCATGCCCCTGTTCTCACCTCCACAGCTGCACAGGTGGCAGCCAGATGCTCGCATTTCCACCTCCGAGTTCTGGTACGCAGGTGTCAGTGTGGGGACCCTGGGTACAGGAAGGACCCACTGCTGAGAGAAGCCACCTCTGGCTTAGAGAAGGTTGTCAGGTGGGCACTTTGCAAGTCATATTCAGAATTTACTTAGAGAGGATAACCAGGAAAAATTCATTTTTAATTTCATACATATACTGCTGCCCTCTTTCTATGTTGGGAGTACCTCATTGCCTAAGAATGTCTAGACTGCACAGTTATATAGTTGACACTCATTTCTCGAATAATCCAGAATTTCCATTGATTGGATAAATGCATAGATTTAACTTTAAAAATTGTAAGACCTGAAGTCTCATATATAATATTTATTTTATTCTATTTTATTTTTATTTTATGGATGGATGGATGGATGGATGGATGGATGGATGGATGGATGGATGGATTTATATTTTGCAGTACTTGGGATGGAACTCAGGGGCATTCTACCTCCAAGCTACACTCCCAGCCCTATTTTTTTATTCTTTATTTTGAAACAGGGTCTCACTTAGTTGCAAAGGGCCTCAATAAGTAGCTGAGGCTGTCTGCAGACGTGGATCCTCCTGTCTCAGCCTCCCAAATGCTGTGATTATAAGCATGCACCACCATGTCTGGTAATATTTTTAAATTCTACAACAACAATAATAAAAATAGCAACAACACACACACACACAGATTGTACAAATAGAATGAGGAAGGTTATATTATTTGTTTTAGAGGTTTTTTTGTTGCTTTTCTTGTTGTTGCTTTTTTGTGGTACTGAAGATTGAATCCATTCTACCTCTGAGCTACACCCCTAGCCCTGTTGTACTTTTTATTTTGAAAAAGGGTTTCACTAAGTGAGTGCATGCTAGTGGTCTTGCATCTGTGATCTGCCTGTCTCAGCCTCCTTCTAAATAGTGGTATTATAGGCATGTGAAACCACACCCATATTATTTGAATTTTTTTTGGGGGGGGGATGATTGGTGGAAATTAGGCCCAGGAAAGTTCTACCCCCATCTCTATTTTATTTATTTTGAGACAGATCTTGCTAAGTTGCTGAGAGTTTAACTAAATTGCTGAGATTGGCCCCTAACCTGAGATCCCCCTTCTTCTGCCTTCCAAGTACTGGATTACAGGTTTGTGTCACCACACCTGGCTTTATTTGGCAATCTTGATAAAAAATTTTTTATAAATTCCTTAAGTAGTTCAAATTTATGATGTTCTGTTTGGTAATAAGGAATAAGATTTTCTCCAAACATAAATCTATGATACCACAGTAGTCAATATAAAACTTAATTAAATTTAAAATTATTTATAAAACAAATCTAATATTAAACCTTACGTGACTCAGTTATCAGCTTTCTCTAAAAAATAAGCATATGATGGGAGAAAAATTAAGCACAAATAAAATGTTAGAAGTAAGACAGATGAGAGATACTGGGCAAAGCAAAACATTTTATAAGTTTCTAACTGTAAAAATATAAAATTGTTGCTGGGTGTGGTGGCACTCGCTTTGTAATTTCAGTACTTGGGAGGCTGAGGCAGGAAGATCACAGGTTCACAGCCAGCCTCAGCTACTTCATGAGGCCCTCTGCAATTTAGTGAGACCCTGTTTCAAGATAAAGAATAAAAAATAGGACTGAGGGTATAGCTTGGAGGTAGAATGCCCCTAGGTTCAATCCACAATATCGGAAAAAATAGATAAATAGATAGACAGATGATAGATAGATAGATAGATAGATAGATAATGATTGCATGATTTGAATTCTCATCTTGAGAAACCACCAAAATGTAAGTTCTTTGAAATTTGACATCTGTGTCATACCAAAATAAGCATTATTTCCCCTAACAATAACCTTTTTTGGAGGTAGAAGCTCACCGTGTATATCCTGACATGATGATTTGTGTGTAGTGTTTCATAGCAAGGACCTTCTTCCTACATTTAACTGATAAACTCCAATTCGTCCTTAAAAACCCAGCTTAACTACTCCTCAGTCCTTGAGATAGACTTCAGTGAACTCCATTTCCCAGATAGAATTGTTTTTTAAACACTGTATTATCAATTATTTTGTCTTAGTCTACAATTCTGCCACTCTTTCTATGAGCACAGAGACTCTATACTACTCGTATCTGAACTTCAACAATAAAACTGACGCATAAGGAATCCCCTACTGTCTTTAAAGGGAAGTCCTCTTTTTTGCTTTTTGTCTTATGCTTTTTGCTGCTTATCCTGCTCCTAACTCGAGTTATCAGTCATGTGGAAAATTTCCACCTCTGTTTAATTTATAACCTTTGATTAAATTATACACATTTTAACTCTTGTTTTTGTTACTCAACAGTCCTTTTAAAAATTTTTGTCTGTTTTGCTTCTCAATATTACTTTCCATAGATTGTATCTGGAATAGGTTTGTGATGACTGCACTCTACTCTGTGCCGTAGATGTGTCATTACAGCAACACCATTCCTCTTATAGTTCCTGTTTTACTCCCAGTTTAGCTAATAAGAACCATAAAAATAATTGTCATAACAGTTCCGTAGAATTCTCTGTATGCTAGACACGATTCTAAGCGCTAGACATGTATTACATTATGTAAATGGCGGATTCCCAGATGTGGAACTTCCTGATCAAAGTATATGTGTTATTAATTTTAGCAGATATTTGAAAAGCTTTAAAAACACTGTAATAAACTAATGCTGTAATAAAAGCTGTTCCGGTATAACTTTCTCCCACATTCACTGAAGAAATCAATGGTAGTGTTTCACATTTGTTTGTCTCATAAAAGTAAAGTACTATTTCAGTTATGTTGAAGTGAATTTCCTCTCTCTAGGCTCCCATGGCTACGGGATACTATTCTTCCATGAAAATTCTGAAAAATTAGTGTGTTTTGTTAATATTCCTTTTCATTTTACATATTACATTAGAGCCCCTCTCACTGTTCTGTTCATGGCAGAAGTCATACCTCGAGTATATTTTTTCAAGCTACTTAAATTATGACAAATTTTAAGTGGTTTAACAAGTGTAATGTTTTATGACTATTTAATATGCTTCAACCTAGTCTCAGGAATGACATTTTAAAAGTTTGTTTCTTCAGATCTTTAATTGTCATGAAATTTGTTGTGTACATAGGATAAAAGAGAATGACAATTTTCTTTTCACACAGGAAACTAGCTTTCCCAATATCATTTATTTCATATCTCATTCCTTTTCAACTTAAGTACCATATATAGTTATACATTATATTCCCTTATTTAATGAGTTCCATCTCTGTATTCTATATTCTATTCCAATGCTTTGTATGTACACATGACAACACTACATTTATTTTCTTAGAGAATTATTGGTTTTCTTGCTATTCTTGGTTATGATCATTAATAATTACAAATTAACTTTATTGAATTTTCCCAAAAAAAGTTGATAAAAAATAATTTATTATTTTCTGCCATTAAGTTTTGCCATCTAATAATGTGCTATACTTTCGACTGATTTATTGTGCTCTTCCAATAAAACATTTGCTGTTACTGTTAGTTATTTCCATTTTTACAGATACTATAACTTTTGCAAGTTAAATCCATTTTCATTAATTTTATAGTTATTTATTACTAAAATTAAAAAACAACAACTGCTGATTCTTAAATATTTCTTATATCCAGACAAATTGATTTATTAATCTAATTACTCTTATTTTTTTTTACTAAAATTCTTGGTGTTTTTAGAAATATAGTCATCAAGCAAATCAATCATTTTTATCTTTTTCTAATTATTTATACAGCTTTTTGTATGTGGGGTTTATCAAAATCTTTGAATAGATGTTAAAACAGTTACATAAAAATAGCTTTAGGAGTCACAATAATACTTGTTCTTAGCTTTTGATAAATGACCTCAATAATATTCAAATTCCCTTTTTATTTTTCCAGAAATATTTATTTATTTGTTCTTTTATTTATTTTGTCGTATTGGAATCCAGGAGTGTTCTACCTCTACTTAGCACTTGTTATTTTTTTTTTCTATTTTGAAACAGGGTTTTGATAAGTTGCTGAGGTTGGTCTCATACCTGTGACCTCTTCTCTCAGCCTACCAAGTATGTGATTACAGGCATATGCCACTGCATCTGGCAGATGTATTTTGTTCCTTAAATAAGAATGAACATTAATAATTTTGTGGGGTTTTTTTGTAGCAACTATTGCCACACTGAATTCCTCCATTGTTTTTCTGAATGTGATAGCCTATATGGTTAGTACCTTGAAATTGTATCATGCCTGCAATCCTTCTTGATCTATAAAGAAATATACCCTCCTTTGTATTATGCTATTGTTTTGATACAATGCAGAGTTTTATTCAGGATTTGTTCTATAATTTTCTTTTATTTTTCTATTTTCTAATGTAAATAGTTATACTAGCTTTATAAAATCCACCAGAGAATTTTTTATATTTTTCTAGTTTTAGAATAGATCATATCTATTGTTGGAATGACTTGTGAACCTATTTGATATTTGTATCTTTCCAGTGGTTGAATTTTAATCTTTTTCTAATAATTTCAAAAGTATTTCATTTTCATTTATGTTTAGCTTTAAAATTTCTTTAAATGGATATTTAATCCTTTTATCTGCTTTCTATCAGTATAATATTTAAGGTTGTCTAATAACATAAAAATCTATGGTAAGGGGGTATGTGATGTCTCATTTTTCTTGTTTCTATATTACTTATACTTTGATCTTTTTTTCTTTTTTAACTTTTTTTTATTTATAAGTGGAACGTATTGAAAATGGTATACATTTAGACTGTGGTTGGTGCCTCCCCAAGTTCCCCTTCTACCCTCCCAACAGTAAGTGTCCAGATTAACCAGGCTATATTCATACTTTAACACATATTCAGATGTAGCTCCTCCATTAATCAACCTCAGCCTTCTTTCTCTCCTCTCCTTCCATTCTAGCTTTGCTGAGGTTCCCCCTGTATTATCTGGAGTCCCTCTGGTATCCCCAGTGCCCCCTAGTTTGAGCATATTAGAGAAAACATATGTCCCTTCGCTTTCTGTGCTTGGCTGATCTCACTTTCCCAGATCTTTCCATCTTCTGCCGAATGCCATGATTTTGTTCTTCTTTATAGCTGAATAGAATTCCATTGTGTGTGTTTCCCCTAATTTTGTTGATGGGTTCCTGGGTTGGTTCCATATTTTGGCTGTTACGAATTGTGCTGCTATGAACATAGGTATGCATGTGTTACTGTAGTTCTCTGATTTCAACCCCTTTGGAAAATACCCAGGAGTGGTAGAGCTGGATCATACGGTGGATCCATTCCCAGTTTTCTAAGAAATCTCCACACTGATCTCCATAGTGGCTAAACTAGTTTGGGGAAAGAGGAACTCTTTGACTTATACATTTTTATTTCATTTCTTCTTAAAGGTTATGTAGGATTTTGCTTTTAATTTATAGGTAAAGTATTTCTTATATTATAAAATCTATGTTTGTATTATATTCATTTATTTGTTTCTAGAAGTGTGGATAATTATTAGAGATTATGGCCTAAAGTGCATTTTTCTCTTAAAATTTAATATCATTTTAATTGACAAATCATAATCGTCAGTAATACAGTATGCTATTTTTGATGTTTGTATTCATGCTTTCCCACTTTTTTTGTGACTAAAATTGTGATTGATATTTTGACACTTCCAAATTTACATATTCTATTTAAGTGAAGAAAGACTTCTTCCAAATAGCTATTATATCACACATTTGCCTAGAACCTGGGAAACCATTTCAGCCTCCAAATTCTGGTTTCAGTTCAGAATTTATTATTGTTGTTTCGTTATTGCTTCATTTTGCCATCTGATTCATTTTTGTACATAATATATATTATTTTAAAATTTTATCGTTTGCCTGCTGATTCCTCTAGATATAATTGCTTAAATGGCTTCCTATTTTTTCTGTTTTCTCTCATTTTTTTCCTTCATAAATGAAACATTCCTCTACTTGACCTACTGTGATGTGAATTTGTGATTCAACAGTAATCACCTCCTTTCCACGTATCCACTGGAAGTCTTCTTGGTTGGGAAGGCAGTTGTGTTAGTTATGGGAAGTCTCTCTGGCCTGATTATTTTAGCATTCATGTCTTAGTCTGTTTCCTTCAGTATTGAGGTTTCTTTTCTTTTCTTTTCTTTTTTTTTTTTTTTTTTTTTTTGCGGTACTAGTGATGGAACCCAGGGGTATTCTACCTCTGAGCTACAGCTCCCACCCAATTTTTTTTATTCTTTATTTTGAGACAGGGTCTCACTGAGTTGAAAAGAGCCTCACTGAGTAGCTGAGGCTGTCCTTGAACTGCGATCCTCTGGTCTCAGTCTCTCAAATGCTGGGATTAGAAGCATGTGCAACCATGCCCGGTTTAGGTTTCTTTTCAATATCTAGACTTCTCAAAGTTTGCATTTTTCTTGTACTTTGAGCCATCTCTCATTCTCTAGTCACTGGGTCATGCTAGATGTTGTTTTCTTTGTGGACCACTGGAATTCATATTTGATCTCTTGAGAACTCTAACTAAATGCTTCCTCGGGACAGCTAAAGACCAAAGGCTCTCTAGTAGGACTAGCCCTTCAGAAGCAAAGGACAACCAATTTGCTGCCAATACATCTCCAGGTCTTTTCGTTTCCCGCCTTCCCTCATTCATCTCACTGTTTTAGCTCTACTTTTGCAAAAAGACCAAAGAGGCCAGGCACAGGCCTATGGGCAGAGGTGGGCCTTCCTCTGGTGGAATATAGATTTTGCTAAGTGGAGGGAGTGAATCTTCCCTGAATCACTATCTTATGAGTCTGGAATCCCTCATGTTGAAGGGCTTATACAGGAAAAAAATTTCATTTTTACTTTTTAGCTATGGTTTATTTGAAACCAGCCACATTTAAGCCCCAGAGTCTGACTGGACAGAAAAGGTATTGCTTAATTTTCTACTTGGGAATGAAGTCAGCACTAGGGATAAATGTCTGATGACATTATTTGAACCTGTAGATTCATTCATTAGAGATAAAACCCTCAAACTTTCCAACTATGAAAAGCAACATTTTTTTTAAATCCTTCCATCACCCACAACTATAAGCCTGGTCATAAGAAAGCTGTTTGGTTCAGTAAGGGTGGGCAGTGCCAGTCTACTGTTATTGAGAAAAGCGACCCGTGAGTTTAGCCCACAACCATTTTGTTGTCTGCCTGGGGAAAATTTCCCAATCATAGGTCAGGTCTCAGCAACACAGTAGTTCTGCTGATTGAAGATGAGCTCACCACATAAAGAATGGTTGGAACTGTTGGCTTCTGTGGGCAGGGCTTCAGAAAGAAGGAACAGGCAGATAAGAAGGGAGAAAAGTTCCTGTGAAGCTATTTTTGAATTGCTGAGGATCGGGTTGTTCATGCAAAGGAAAAAGTCTCAGGCTGCTAAGTAGCTGATAGTCAGAGACATCAAAAGAGTAACAGGCCAAGAAGAAGAAAAAGGAGGAGGAGGAGGAGGAGGAGGAGGAGGAGGAGGAGGAGGAGGAGGAGGAGGAGAAGGAGAAAAAGGAGAAGAGACATGGCTCTGCAAAATTGTGGTATTATCTAAAAACCTCAGTGACATTTCTGGCATTCAGATAAATCACCAGAAAATAAGAACTATGCCCTTAAAAAGAACCTACTTTAGATTCACCAAATCATGTCCTATCATATCTACAGAGTACATGTATGTAGAATATATAGATACAAGATATAGAATGTCTCCTGAAGCACTCATGTGTTAATATAGGTTGATATAATTAAATTATGAGGATTGTAAATCGCATTAGTAAATAAATCCTTTGTAATAGGGTGTAGGGATTTATCCAGGTGATAAGCTAGGTCTGTGGGGTGTGGCTGTGGTTCCTGGGGGTGTGGCCTTAGTAACTGTGCTTTTGTCTTTGAATCTCCTGCCCCTTTGCTCTTGGTCTCTTGTTTTCTGCCTCCATGATGTGAGACCAAAGCTTGGCTCTCCCTTTCCCTCCACTTCCCACCACTATGCCTTCAGATGTGCAGAGCACATTGAGCTCAGAATCTCCAAAATCTGTATGCAAATAGCTCTTCCTTCCTCTAAGTTGTGTGATCAGTTGTTTTGATGATAGCAGTGAGAATGTTGGCCAAGAAAAAACCCAAACCAAGTTCTGATGATATCTACAGAGGAGGCTGAGTCTGAAGACAGAGTTCTGCCAAAGCTGAACGAGCTTGAACACCTTTGGTTTTCTTATCAACCAACAATAGCAGTGCATAAAGACAATGAATGAATTAACTTTTGTAGAAATAGTTTCTCTATTGCACAAAATAACATTTTCTCTATTGTACTGGAAGTAGGTTAATTTTATTCTGAAGCAGATTTTGATTATTTATGCTGATTGTTTTAAACATGAGAGCAACCGCTAAGAATATAATTCAAAAAATTAATTATTAAGGAAGTTAAAATCCTGCACTAAATATTATTCACATAATACAAAAGAAAAATGTAAAAGAGAAGCAGAAAAATAGAAAGTATTCATGACATTCAAATAGCCCTCAGCTATTTAATGTTTATTTCAGAGCTTTTAGATTAAATGATCAGGAAGACATAAATTTTTAATATAAAATTTGGAAGAGACATATTTATTTGCTTGTTTACAGGGACTCATTCAAGTATATAAAGAGTATATTAAATATATTTCATTAATAAAAATAAAATTAATAAGAATATTTAATTATTCAGTTGCTATACATATATGTAAAATGGTAAGGATACTCAATGAAAGTTTACTAAAAGTTGATAATGTGGGTCATATATAAAATACTTTAAAAAGCTACCTGAAAGGCATTTAGAAATGCATATTCTTTTTGTAATATTGCCAATATTATTATTAAATGCCTAAAAGAGTAAATAAAATTAATACAAAATTAATAAAAATTTAAAAAAATTACTTTTATTAATAAAATTAATTTAAAAAGAGGTCATAATTTTAAAGAAATTAGAAAAACCTGGGTATTCTTCTGTAAGGTTATTTTGTATATTAAAATTTAATATTCACGCCAGACATGGTGGCGCACGCTTGTAATCCCTGCACTTGGGAGGCAGAGACAAGAGGATCATGTAGGTTCGAAGCTAGCCACGCTGGCTTAAGAGACCCTGTTTCCAAATAAAAATATAAAAATGGGTCTGGGAGTGTACTGCAGAGGTAGAAGGGTTTCTAGGAACCCCAGTACCACCAAAAAATTAATATTCACATATTTTATAGATACATAATGTATCTAAATATTCTATATTTTGTAAGAGACAGTCTTTATGAATAAAGCCATAAAATAAGATTCATTTAACAATATTATGAATGTCATCCATGTATCAGCCTTGTTTTTCTGGGAAGAAAAGCAAAAGTGATTTAAATAAACAAAGTCTCTGCCTTAGAAAAAATATAGTTAAATAAGTGGTGTAATTCAATGCAGTCACAAATATTATAATCATACAAAAGTAGGGTCAGTGTATAGAAGGTGGTTTGAAAGGTTATTAGAGAAATACATGAGTAGAGAAGTTATCTTTGGGGGATTACTTAGGCCTTCATGATGCTCCTGGCAGAGAAACAGCTAGTATCCACACTTTGATGAGATCGGTCCTGGTGTCTTTAGGAACTAAAGGCAGTCAGGCAGCGCAATGTAGTGGGTAAAGGAGGTAGAAGGAGGTGAGGACAGAGATATGGGAGGATGGATCCCATATATTCTTGGAGAGCTTAGTAAGAATTCCAAACGATTTCAAATGAGGTGGGCATGCAAAATTTGGAGTGTTAAAACAGGGAATAGTATAAATAGATACATTTGCAATGAATACCCTTTGGCTAAGAAGAAAAGACTGTAGACAGGTTCATAGGAAAATAGACTATGAATGGGAAAAAGTGAAAACCTGAAAACCACTGAGAATATATCATAAGGCCTCAAAATCATGGTAAAGGCAGCTGGAACCAAGGTTGTACTAGTTACAATAGTAAGACATGGTCCAATATGAAGTCTTTTTATCGTAGCCTTGGAGGGTCTGAATTTGGAATGGAGATAAAATAGAATAAGAGGAACCAAGTAATAAAGAAGATGAGGGAGCAACAGTTTGGGGTAGGTGAAGGAAACTAAAAACTCTTATGATATCCATCTAGACACACAAAGGATATGCTTGGCAGGCATTTTGATTCAAGATAATAGAGCTCAGGTAACAGTCTCTCAGATATGTGTATATCCCTAAACATTGTATACACTAAATATGTGCAATATTAACATCAGATCTGCAATCACCAAATGAGAGGCATGGAACTCTTGACAGCCCTTTTCTCTCTTTTCTGGCTCTGATTCCGCTGTGTTCAACTTTCACTGTTTTGTTGAGTTTTTCACTTCTTTTCTTCCATTGTTAAGAAGCAGTCTTCCTGGTGGTTGAGTTCTAAGTCTTAGAGAAACTCAAACTCACTATTTCCCTCTGTCACCATCTTCTCTCCATTTCAATTTTATTTTAGTAAACCTTTTTTAAAAACTTTTTGGAAGTGAAAATGGCTATAAGGAAATTCAATAAAATTTTTTTTTAAAAAAAGGTAAAAACTTTGGTTTGAAAGCACATGTAGAATGAAGCAGATACAAAAAGTCAATTTAGTAGGCAAGAAATGTAGAGGGAGGTCCAGATTGAACTATTTGGTCCTGATAAGGAAGGAGATGCTGGAGGAACTTCAGAGAGATATACAGGATGGCAACAAAAGAAATTAGATTAAAGCAAATGTCATTAAAAGAAGAAAACAAAATGGAAGAATGAAAGAGGATTACTTTATCTCTAATTGGGTATAAATGCTCAGAACAGAATGATAAAACCAAGAGTTTTAAGAGAATGAATGTTCTTTCCTTCATGCCCCAACTGCAGAAATTATCTCCCAGCTGAGTGATCAGAAGACTACATTTGCAAAATGATTCTGCTCCCTCACTCAAACATTTGTTTTATCAACTAAACTAAGCTATAAGATGCTTTTAGTGAAAACATTACGTTGTCTTCATAGGTTTGTCACTAACTTCTAGCAATATACTATGCATGATTTGTGCTCATTAATGGCCTATTATTGAAATGATTTTTATTTTACTGTAGACCCTCATTATATTAATGTGTGTATTCTTATTTTAAAACAAAAAAATCTCTGAAAGCTTAAAGTGAAACTTTGTAAAGAAGAATTTCAGAAAACAAGTATGGAATGATTCAGATATTGTTATTTGGGGATATTTAATCTTTTATTAAATATTATTAACATTTAATCTTTATCAACACTTTTTAGACCAATTGACTATGTAATCTCAGTAAGTTTGTTTTACTTACTCACAAATCTCGGAGCTTATTTCTACATTTTACTGGAATAATTTGCCTAAGTAATTCCATTTTTCATAGAATTAGGTTCACCTTTTCCTGGCAGCTGCCAACATACTATCTTTATAATAAATGTATCTATTTAATATTAAACATATGTATTTTACATATATGTATCTACATGAAAATACAATCTATATTTGCATTCATATATGTATATATGAATATTTTTCTCTCCACATATACATCTGTAAAATAGAATTCTACTTTATCAACGAAACAAGTTGAAAACTCAATATATAAATGAGTACTAAAAGGGGGAACTTTAATTATCTGAATGAGATTAGTAGAAATCATCTATCTTTGTTTGTTTTGTCTCTTGACTCCCTCTATTAGATGGGTGCATTACTTAGGAATCTGGGAAGTAATCTTGCCAGGGCTTCTATCCTCTTTTTCCTTCCTTCTCTTGCTCATCTCCCTCCCCCACATCTCTCCGCTCATTAAGATCCTTCAGGGACCAGAAAACAGAAATTAGAGGGACAAGGTCTACAGTGGTCACTAGGATGGAAAGGATAGACTCAAAGAAAAGCATTGTGCATGGCTCTTCTTTTAGGATGTGGAGAATGCTAGATGAGTGGCTTTAAAACTATGCTTCTCAAAACCCTTAGGATGCTAGTTCTCAGATTACAATGATACATAGAGATTCATTTAATAGGAAAAACATATAAAACCCCAACGTTTGATTACACTTTATTATATCATAACTAAAATATTATCATGGAAATATATATGTATATACATATACAAATACATTTACATGCACATGGTCCTTAGGCTTGTAGCACATGCACTACCTACCATAAAGCACAACATTCTGCACTCACCCCTTCTGTTAGGCAGGTAGACAGGCCTAAGCCCACATGAGCTCCACTTCTGGAAGGCTCCATAGCACTTCCCACCCTGGGCAGGAGCACAGAAAACACTTGTTGCTGATATTCCCTCAGGAAGTTCCAGCCCTGGAGACCTCTCCACCTTTTAAGATCACTTCAGGCTGTCCCATAAATAGGTAGACCCACCAAAAA
Source organism: Muscardinus avellanarius (assembly GCF_963383645.1). NCBI lineage: Eukaryota > Metazoa > Chordata > Mammalia > Rodentia > Gliridae > Muscardinus > Muscardinus avellanarius. Next base: position 12,657,959 of record NC_137794.1, read on the forward strand.
TAATTTAAAAATTTCATAAAACATTACACACTCTTGGCCTAACCAAGAACCACCTCTATGTAGACAGATGCTGCTCTAAACCCACCCAACTATAATTAACAACACTTTGGTTTTTAAGAGTTAGAACTTTCTCTTTTGAGAGCTTAGGATAAGACACCTGGACACACTTGAACAAATTGGGACCCTGACAAACCTAAAGTGACCCCTACCTAATTACAATGCCTTGAATATATGACTGTCATTGTGATTTTACTTTCTCTATCATCTTTACATGGATGGTTATGGGTAAACACAATAAACTAGTAGGCCCACTGCCCTTTAGTCCAGTCAATCAAATGACCTAAGAACCCCTCAAAGAATCAGGAATTAAAATCAGACATAAGTATATACCAGCACCTCTTCCTGGTGTCTCTAACCATTCGATCAAGACCCGCTCTGATTCCCGTGAAGGGTGTAATATTGCTTGAAATAAATCTTCTTGTTTACACAGGGCACTGCTTTGGTTTCCTGTCTTAATTCTTTCTTTTGAGCCCACAAGAACAGGGACTGAGGCTTCAGTTGTGGGACCCATCCCCCCCCACACACACACTCACAGTGGTCACACTCTCAGACATTGCTCTACCCGCCAGAGCTGCATCTCTGACCTAACTATGAATTGAAAAACCATAAAGTTCATAGATAAATTATAAGAGAAATTTATGTAAGTCTGGGTTGGTGAATACGGGTTTAAATACAACAATATAAACATGACATAAGAAAAAATGTAGTTGATAACTTAAACTTCATTAAAATTAAAATTTCGATTTTGCAAAGACTATGAAGACAGTAATTGAGGCTAATAAATCCTTAAGTGCCAAGCAGATTGTGGAATACTGAGTTTAAAGTTCAGAAAAGGTTTGCAGCCTGGAGATATTAATTTGGGAGGGCTTAGCAAATGAATGAGAGGATTCAAGTGTGAGGTACACGCTTCTCTGCCAATTGATTTTTACCTTTCTGAGAGCAAAATCAACATTGCTTTTATCCATCAGTTTAGACCTCATACAGGAAGTGCCTCTCAGATGAATCAAATGTCTGGGTCACCATCGTGTCACAAACCAAACTGGTTCAGTGACAATGTGTTTATTCCGTACCTTGGTGTTTTGAATTCTATATTAGTTGTTAGAGAGTATTCCAAGCCTCATATTGGACTGACCTTTGTAGACGGGAGCTTTTGCCAGTTTTGGGTGTTGTATGTGCCAGAGATCCTGGAAGTATCTGCTCTAAAGATTGGTGAGATTTGGGCCAAGGAAGAAATCCTTGCCTCCCTCACTAGAGGTTTATACTAAGGGAACATAGATGGAATTGTCTTGTCGAGAGAAATCAAAACTAACTTTCTTCCTTAAAAACTTTGTAAATGCAGATTGAAACACCATGTGGCCTTCCATAAGTATGTACAATTATTGTTTTCATATATAAGTTAAAAATACAATTCTATTTATAAAAGGCATATTGCATTTCAGGGAAATAATGTCAACATTTGATTTCTCTTTTACTGCACAAAGGGACCAACTCATAGACTTCCTAATGACTTGAAATAACTGGATATTATTTATCAGCTAACCAAGATTCTATTTACAGGAAAACATTTCATTGTTTGCAAAGCAAATGTTCTCTCTTGCGTGTAACACATGCACATTTTACTATTATCAGGTTGTAAGAAAAAGTATGGAAATTTAATATAAAGATATCACTGAAAACCACAGAATATAAATCACGTAAAAGTTGTTTTAAAAATTGTATAGAAGATACCAGAAAATATAATGCTTCTTTTTTCATGCAATGAAATGGATCTAAAACCTGTTGCTGTTTAAAATGCAACACATTTTTCAATGTACTAATATTTGCAATATTTAAAGTAAAAAGGCACCATGTCTTTATATTCCTCCTGTTTTCTGCCCACATAAGCCAACTTCACAGCCTCAAAGGAGTATCACCAAGAGACACTTAATTTTCTCTGTAATTGGATGTTACTCAACTCATTTAAGTAGACATTTATCAAGGTACTTACTTATCCAAACAAAGTATTTACTTAAGTACCTTTTTAAATGTAAGTATTTATTTGAACAGCAACGCTAACATTAATTCAGAGTTTTAGATATTAAAACATTTTTGAAAATCCTGAAAATATAAGAAATTTGATTTTTTAGTCACTTTTACAGGTCATAAAAATTACTGGTAGGATACAGACTTGAACCCCTAAAATATTTTATAACTTTTCTCTTCTTTCTTGCTTCAAGATATGATTTTCAAAAACTATTTTTTACTTGAAATTGATTTTAAATAGGAGAGAGGAAAATTAATTCACAACTTTACTAAATTAGTATTCACTACTGAAATGAAACAAGGAACAAGGTCTGAGGAATACTTAAGAAGTTACTTCAAATGTGTGCTTTGGTACCTTAAACCTTACACATTTTGAAGAATATGAAATTAGTATTTACATTCCAACATTTTACTTTTTAAAAATTCATGTTTAACAGTAAAAATACACTTTTTTTTGCAGTCCTGGAATGAAACCCAGGGGCATTCTACTTCTGTGCTATACCCCAGCCCTATTTTTATTCTTTATTTTGAAACAGGATCTCACTGAGTTGCAAAGGGCCTTACTAAGTAGTTGAGGCTGTCCCGAATAGCAATCTTCCTGTCTCAGCCTCCAAAATGCCTTGCTTGAAATACACTTTGCTAGTGAATTATGAACTTATGCTTTTAAAAAGGAGGAGGGGAGGAAGGGGGGACGCTGGGCGTGGTGGTGCATGCTTGTAATCCCTGCGCTTGGGAGGCGGAGACAGGAGGATTGCGCAGGTTCGAAGCTAGCCTTGCTGGTTTAAGAGACCCTGTTTCCAAATTAAAAAAAAATATATATATATATATAAAAGGTCTGGAAGTGTAGCCCAGAGGTATAAGAGTTCCGTCTTCAATAGCACACACACACACACACACACACAAAAATAAAAATGTGGGGAGGAGAAGTGAGGGGTGGAGGAGAAGTGAGGGGGGGTACCAAGCACTGTGTGAATGTATGCCATTTTCAATATGATCCACATAAAATTAAAAAGTTATCTAAAAACATAAATATTTACTTTTTCTAAGTAATATCAAAATATTTTTCTACTGCTTTTTAAAAACACATAAGATACTTTTCACCCAGTGTTTTTCACCTAATGTAGGTTGTAGAGTTTACCAATATGTTTAAAACACATATTCATGATATTTATCTTTCATGCATCTAATGAATAAAACTATTTATTGCTATTTATGCAACACACCCTTACAATGAGTATACTCACATCAATATTTTAAGTAAACAACATATCAACTTAAATATTTATGAAACACAATGCTCTTTTTATATTTGTCATTACTAACCAAAAAATCATACAAAATGCTTTTGTATTTTAGGTACCAAATTGAATTACCAGAAAGCGCAACACTTTCAATTAAGTTTTTTATTTATGCTAGAGAAGAAAAGAGCAGAGCATATACAGTGGCACCTGGTAGGACTGGGCTCAGATATTTGTGTAGATGCTACGTAGCAAACATCTTACAGCTTAACTTGTTCTTACACCCTGTCTCTACTTCCCTGAACAGGAGAGGCAGAGGGGACACCTTTGCTAAGGAGCTGTGAACCCTTTCTTCATTCCACCTGCTATCTTGTCGTCTTGCTGACTCAATATAGAAGCAAGCCACATGAGAGGAGAGCCCACTCTGGGAGTGGGAGGCACACCTCAGGAGTCAGTGAGGCAAGGAGAACAAGGATGTCTTTCTAATGCACTCTTCGCAAATCATGTTTTGCCACTCTCTCTGTGCCTCTTGTTCTTTTCCTCTTTCGGTGACTTAATTCTTATTGATAGATTAGATCAGCTGCCAACTTATTATCCTAGATTACAGTCTACAGATAAGTCTTCAAATCATTCTGGAATGGCTCTGGAAGAACATATTTCTTTCCGTATAGCTCTGCCTAACATGTTGGCATTTCTGCGTAGAGAAGCACTAAAGACTTCAAGCTGGCTTATGTTTTCATTGAGTTAAGAGTGAATGGCAAATACACAGAAATTAAATATAAATGATGAACATTGCATGGCCAAAATCTTTGAAATGCAATACTGTGAGCCTTGCAAAACTCCAGTCTAGTTGGTACTGGTGAAAGATTATGATACACCGAAAGGAGACTGTGCATTCTGAATCTCCCTTTGTCTGCCTCAGGCGAGTTAAAATCTGAATATCCTCAATAGTAAAATGCAAAACTCTATTATAAAGTGCATGATATGGGAGAAACTCAAATCAGTAATATGTGTTCTCAGCACCACTAATTGCTAAACACATTTGCACCTTTAATTTACTCAGAAATTTTAGCAGCATAAATGTGATGCTTGCTCTTTAATATTCTGAAGGCACTGCTAGCATTTAAATAGCTATCAACAGCTGCTACAATCCATTTATCCACAAGTCAGGGAGCTATTACTTCAACTTCTTTTGATTTCCGTGGCTCAATATTTTGTGTGCTCTTCCAGATTATACTATTTCTCAGCACATATCCTCCAAAGGGCCAAGTTTGATACAAGAAAAACTAACAGGATAAATAAGTTAATAATATTTTTGATGTATTCAATTTGAGAATAAGTAAAAGATTTTCTCAGTCAATAGTACTTTATTTTGTGGTCTAAAAATATGAGGCATTTAATCAGAAAATTTTTCTAAAGTAACTTACAATTTTACACACATCTACTCAAGATTGGTTATTAGGATTTCTAAAAGGTAAATATATGAAAAGCCTAATTTTAATTTTTAGCTATTTCAAATACTGTGTTGAGAATTCTTTAGTATATGTGGATCATGGAAATATTTAAGTGCCAAGTTATTTTAAAAAATATTATTTCTGGAATGTTAGCTGCTTCTTTATAAATAGGCAATTCTACAAAAAAAAAATATATATATATATATATATATATCTGGCTCATAAAGACACAGTGATGTATAAAAATACCTCAATCTTTATATACATGTAAACAAAATCTCTATAATTAACAGTGTGATATTGGCAAATGAATGGAGGAAATAAATAGAATGGAATAAAAAATCAAACCAGACACAGGAGCACATGTCAATTTTTACATTAAAATGAAATATAAAAATGACACATCTGTGAATTAACTATAATACTTATTCCTGCTTCAAGTGGTTTAATAGCTCTAAAATGGCATTAGCATACTTGTAGAAATACAAACACATTCATTTATGTATGTATATTAAAATATTACGTGTGTGTGTGGAGGTGGGAGGGATATTGTATAGCCTATTTAAACTGGTAAAAAAGAGCCAGGTACACATTGATAGTCCCAGCATTTGGGAGGATAAGGTGTGAGAATTTCCTGAATCCAGAAACCCAAAGCCAAGGTAACCTGAGGAACATAGCGAGGCTCCATCTCAAATTAAAAAATCCAGAAACTAACTACAAATTGAAAAATAAGAAAATTTATACAAAGAAAGCATAGATTTACTATTACTAAACGCTACAAAGTTTAGATGTAACATTTTAATATTGACAGTAGACGTTTTTTAGAATTGCAGAATAATTTCGTTTACAATGCAAGTTTCCATATCTCCAATATATTGATATATTGTATACAATATCAATATATTGATACAATATCAACATATTGTATCAGTATGCTGCATTGTTAAAACAACCAAAACTAATATCGATATTCTAATTAACTAACGTTGAGAGTCTTATTAAATAATATCTATAGTTTGTACTCAAATTTCTTAGCTTTTTTTTTTCCTTTTTTGCTCTTTTTAAACTGGTCATTAAACCAGGGGTATTCTACTTCTGAGCCATATCCCCAGCTCTATTTTCTTTTTATTTTGAAGTAGGGTCTTGTCAAGTCTGACCTATAATCTTCCTGTTTTAGCCTCCCAAGTACTGGGATTACGAATGTGCACCAGAAGGCCCTACTAAAATTTCTCAGTTTCAACCACTTACTATTATTTATTTATTTACTTATTTCATGCTAAAGGACTTTTCCCCTTTATATTTAATCAGCATATCCTCTTAGACCCTTTTGTACTCTCAAAGTTTCTCTAACTTTCCCTTTTGTTTGATGACCTTGACAGTTTTGAGGGATACTGGTTAGGTATATTGTAAAATATTCCTTTATTGAGACACATCTGTCAGAATATAAAAAAAATGATTCTATGTAACTTAGATCATAATGTTCTCAAGGATATATGTGTTACGGATTAAAAAAATAGAATAATTCTCACATAAATATTTTATTTTTAGTATTAATGGTATTGCCAATTTGAAATTAGAATATGAGCATTGTTATGTTTTATATCCTGAATAACTAAAAATCTTATGTGTTGAAGGCTTAGTCCCCAGTGTAGCAACATGCAAAGGTGGGATTTGGGGAAAGTGATTGGATTATGAGGAATCTGATCTCATCAATGGATTACTTCATTGATAGCTTCATGGACTACTGGGTGTGGGTGGGTGAAATTGTAGCATGGTTGGAGGAAGTAGTCACCAGGAAAATGCCCTAGAAGAGTATTTCTCATTCATTCATTCATTCTCTTTCCTCCTCCTCTCCTCCCCTCCCCCTCCCTCCCTTCCTCCTCCTCCTCCTCTCCTCCTCCTCTCCTCCTCCTCCTCTTCCTCCTCCTCTTCCTCCTCCTCCTCCTCCTCTTCTTCCTCCTCCTCTTCCTCCTCCTCCTCCTCCTCCCCTCCTCCTCCTCTTCCTCCTCCTCCTCCACTTTCTTCTTCTTCTTCTTCTTCTTCTTCTTCTTCTTCTTCTTCTTCTTCTTCTCCTTCTCCTTCTCCTCCTCCTCCTCATCCTTCTCCTCCTCCTCCTCCTCCTCTCCTTCTGCTATGATGTGGCCCACCTCAAGCCCACAGCCATAGAACCAGCCAACCATGGACAGAGACCTCTAAAATCATAAGTTAAAATAAAGCTTTCTTCCTCTAAGTTATTTTTCTCAGTTATATGTCACAGTGACAAAAGGAGTAATGAAGAAATAAGAATAATTGTTTTTTTGCAGTACCAGGGATGAATGCCCTCGGAGGGGCATTCTACCTCTGAGCTACATCCCCAGGCTGTTTTTTTATTTTTTTATTTTGAAGCAAGGTCTCACCAAATTCCAAAGGACCTCACTAAGTAGCTGAGGCTGTCCACGAACCACGATCCTCCTTCCTCAGCCTCCCAAATGCTTGGATTACAAAGAATAATTTTAATAAAGAAGTATAGAATTTTGAAAGTTAAGGGTCATAATATATTCTTAAATATTAATTGGACACATCAATATAAACCTATGACATTTTTATCTTTTAACAAGTATGCATTTCTGATCTTGAAGAACTAATGGGAAATTTATTCATCTTTATATCTTTCCATTAACTAAAAAACTAAACAAACTACATGAAACAATAGTTTTCAGACATTGGACAATAAAAAATTTGAAACATTGCCCTGGAAAGTGGAAAACCAGTGATATGACAGTAGATATTTCCATAGCTTAAAGCCTCAGACTATTTCCAAGCCAAGAGTAAAGCAGGAGTTCTCAGAGCAGGACAGTCTAACTGAACTGAGAGAAAGAGAAGAAAGAGAGTCAATTTCAGAAAGAATAATGAGTATACAGTTTATGAAACAGAATAGCATAGAAACAAAAGGTTCAGAAAGAATTGTTTCAAAGATGATGGAAGATGCTTGTGGGTTATTTGCCTGTGCATGCATGAAAAGAAATTACTCAAGGGCAGTAAAAGAGCCACCTGAAATCACTAGTAGATCCTGTTCCTACAGGCATACATACAATGCCAAGCCACTGGAAAGCTTTGAGGTTGAGAACTGGGAGCTCACTTACATGGTAATCTGCAGGTCCACACTAAGGAAGATCTGGATTGAAGAGAAAAAAGAACCTTGAAACAGTACTGGTGAAAGAAGACAAAGAACTGATACAGGGCAGCCCCAGTGAAAACAGAGGAGGAGTCAGGAAGAACACTGTGAAGAGGAGACACTGACAGTGGCTCACAAGTTGACTCTCAAGTGGTTTAGAGATGGGAGGACACTTGAGCCGCTTCTGTGTCTCTGATTTGGGTAATGCAGCGAGCTGAGCTGATATTCTTCAAACTTTGTGTATTGAAAACTAACCCTTAGAATAAGATGCTATTTGGAGCTTCTATAGTGATTATGAAGGTGAAACCAAGATACAGGGTGGTCCCTAATCCAATTTGACCAGTGTCCCTATTTGAAAAACAAATTTGGAACAACAGAGACATAAGAAATGCAAGCATGCAGATTGAAGACCATATCCCTGTTGTTTGAGTACCCCATTGTGGTACTTTGTTATGGAACCCCTGAAAAACTGGTATCTGAATGGATGATGATGTTAGTCACCAAGAATTGAATTACATGGAAAGAATCAAAATTGAGGAAAAACAATGAATATCAATTCTGATTCTTGGAGTTTAAAGTTTACCCATGATGACATTTAGGTGTAGCTATCTAATGTAATGTTGCATGTAGAGGACTAGAAAGAACCTGGAGAGTTGTAGCACTGTAGAAATTCACTGTGTATCATTAGCCCAGAAATGCAAGCTAAGTCTAATGAAGTTAGAGGGGGACGCCCTGACCCACAAGCATTTTCTCTAAAGGTTTGTTAAGTATAAAAGGAAATCCTATATTGCTCCTATGTTAGGAATTGCAGAAGATTTTTTTAACTGAGGTGAATGGCAAGTTGGAGGAAGTAAGGTGAGTCATCTTAAAATGATCAAAACACCATGAAATACATGGACATTCTTAAAGTGATGATTAAGGCATTGCGGAGCCAAATGGCATAATGCTAAGGAGTGCATGCTCATTCCTTCCCAAACTCATGTTAAAACTGAATTGTCACTGTCATAGGATTAAGAAATAGCACTTGCTGGGCATGATATTTCAGGTCTCTAATTCAAGTACTTGTGGGGCTGAGACAGAAGAAGAATTGAGGGTTCAGGGCAAGCCTGGGTAATTTAGTGACACATTATCTAAAAAAAAAAAATTGGATTTAAAGTGCTGAGAGCTGGGTATGGTGGCACACACTTGTAATCCCCGTGCTTGGGAGGCTGAGACAGGAGGATCGCACAGGTTCGAAGCCAGCCTCAGCTACTTAGTGAGGCTCTCAGCAACTTAGTGAGACCCTGTTTCCCAAAAAAGTATAAAAAAGGTCTGGGAGTATAGCCCAGAGGTAGAAGACTCTTGGGTTCCATCCCCAGTACCACAAATAAATAAATAAATAAATAAATAAATAAATAAATAAATAAATAAATAAAGTGCTGAGAGTGTATGTCAGAGGTAGGAAGCCTCTGGGTTCAAGCCCCAGTACCATAAACAAAGAAACAAACAAACAAACAACAAAACAATTAAGTAAAAGAAATTGCTGATAGTTGGTCCCTCCCTTCACCCACAAGACCCCACAGCAGGGACAGGAGGCGAAATCCCGGAAGCTAGAGCAGAGATGTCGCAAGACACCAAACACTGTGAGACAGACTCCAGGCATAGTGAGACTCCAGATGTCTCAAGGAATCGGCATTCCAACACTACTAGCCCCACCCCAAAGTACCCACTTTAAACATCGGTACTTCTGCTCTGCCACATGACTCTGCTGACTGACTGGGACTACTGGCCAACTCTGCTGACCTGACCCTGTGGCTCATTGGTCCCTTCCCCCATGGCTGGCAGACCCACCTGAAGGTGCCAGTTGATTAGGCTGATTAAAACCATTTTTTTTTTTTTGGTGGTACTGGGGGTGGAACCCAGGGGCTTTTCTATCTCTGGACTATACTCCCAGACCTATTTTATAGTTTATTTGAAAGCCACTTTTAATAACCTGATTGGTGTTTGCCTCCTTCACGACTCCCCAGCTCAATTTCAACATTACAGTATCATCTTTATGAGATTTTTAGGCCAGGAGGGCTCTGCTCCCTATCCAGAGACAGAGCGAGAGAGCCTTCAAAAAGGACTCTGACTCTGACTCTCTCTCTCTCTCTCTCTCTCTCTCTCTCTCTCTCTCTCTCTGCCTCTTTTCCACCTTTTTCCATGGAAGAAAGAAGGCCTTGACCCAAGCTGGGTGTGGTGGTGTACACCTGTTATCCCAGTATTTAAGAGGCTGAGACAAGAGGGTCACAGATGTGAGACCAGCTTCAGCAACTCAGTGAGATTCTCATCAACTTAATGAAATCCTGTTTCAAAGTAAAAATAAGGCTGAAGTGCACATCAGAGTTGTAGAATGTCCCTGAGTTCAGTCCCTAGTACCACAAAAAAGAAAAAAAAAGAATAAAGAAAAGGAAAGAAGGCCCTTTCCAGATATGGGCTCCTTGATCTGAGACTTGCTAGCCTCCAGTACTGTGAGTCAGTAAACTACTGTTCGTTATAAATGACCCATTTTCATATCTTCTGCTCTAGCAGCACAAAATGAACCAAGCCACATCTATGTATCTGTAAATGTGTGTATATATACATATACATATATGTGATAAACAAAGCCACATGAGCATGTTTGATTTATTATACTAAGTTCAACATGAAAAAAATACTAAATCTACTCTCAGTAATAGCATTCAACTTGGTCCAAGAATAGAGCCTTATTTTCACTTTGCTGTAGAGACACTATATTCTAAAAACCTAATGCAAGCTAGTGAGATTTATATTTTTTATAGAAGTTTAAGGGTCCAGTAAACTATCTTTATTGTGCAATCCCATGCAATTACACAATTCTCTTTTATGGCACACCCCACTATATAATTTTACTTTTTTTGAGTTATTGTTAATGCTCATCCCTTCTGTTACACGATAAGCACCGTTTCCTCAACATAGACCATTGAAGGACACAAGGTCAGTGCTCAGTGAAGGTTTGTGAATGAATTAATAAAGTTTTCAAGAGTGCACTCCTGTCATTATTAGCTGAGTGCAAAGATACGACTAAACAAGTTAGAGCAATATACTTAAGTTTTTACATTTCTGTTTTATTTAGGATTTGGCTACATGCCATTTTGTGACGTGCAAAAATTGCTATTCTGCCACCTACAGGATAATTCTGCTTTCTTTCTATCAGAAAGCATTTCTAAAACTAAGTGCTCTGCCATTTTTATCAGTGATACCACCATTTGTCAGCACCTGGGGGTGAGGGGTGAGGACGACAAGATAACAAACATTTCACTGATACTGTGAAATGACCAATGTAAAAATGAGGGTTGGAACTCACATCAGACACTCTGCTTTCACATATTAATGTTGATAATGATCATACATTTACTGGTCTTTCCCGTGTCCAGGGTGTCACTGAGTGATTTATGTATATTCTTAAAATTAATCTTACAAAAAGCACAGCAATTTGGAGTTGAGGAAGAGAGCTGAAGGTCAGACAGACAGCAAATTGCTGTCTTCAGACATTCTCACATCTCTTTGTTTGACTCCAAAGCCCTTGCTTTTAACATCTTGTTCCAGGCACCAATTTGGAGGGGGAAAAAACACACACACATGGTATGCCAGACGCTGCCATCATAAGGCTTTGATCTTGAGATGAGGCTCTACGTTATTCAGTTTTTTAAAATTCTATTCCTTCACCAGTACATATAATGGTTTCTTGTTCCCTGAATAAAATCTAAGCTCAAGCTGTAGATTGAGGCATATGCTTTCTACTTCTGCTCCAAAACATTCCCACCCCCTCCAGTGATGTCCCTCCCCTGATATTCCTGAAACATCTCTATTCATCTTCAAATATGTGTTTGCAATGTGATCTGGAATCATCCTTTCCAAAGACAAAGTCCAGGCTTCTTCAGGTTCAAATATGACTCAGCTCACTTGGGAAGTTCCACCTGAAGAACACACACACACACACACACACACACACACACCTCATACTAGGCAATTTATTCTTGTTTATTCATTCTCTATATATTTATTGGGCACCTATGTGGCGCCTGGAAGTGACAGCTCCTAGACAATACAGTGGTTAGCAACACAGGAGGCTCTTTACTTGTGAAACTGATGCAGTGATTTAAGAGCTGATACCCGAGGTGTTCCTACACCTATGGCCATGAAGGGCACCCAGGCAATTACTTTAGACTGGGTGCAAGAGAGCCTCAATAAAGAAAAGGTTTATTGAGAAATGACTCATAAACAGCAAGAACAGGCCTAGCCTGTCAATATGGAGCCGAAGTATTTTGGGTGTCAATTTTAAGATGGAACTCGATGTGTCTGAAAAGCCGTTGTGTCCAGAATGTGGTAAGTGAGGATAACAGTCGTGGAAGATGGGATTGACTATTGAAGTAATTATCGGGGTTTTATGTTAATTGCACTGGAAAACACTGAAGAACTTTCAAGAGAAAGAAGCAGGACTTAATTTCTCTCATAGAAAGACTGTTAGAGAATGCTTTATGTAGACACAAGAACAGACAAACGGTACACTTAGATTGTCAGGTAAAAATGGAGATGTAAAGAAGAGGCCATTATCAGTATAGGTTGGGTGTGCAAGGAGCATAACAAGCAGTTGAATTTAATAAGAATTAGGTCCTTGAACAAGTGTATGGATAAATGGGCTCTTTATGGAAACTCAGAAAAGACTGGGGGATGCTGGGCATGGTGGCTCTTTCCTGTAATCCCAGCTACACAGGAGGCAGAGGCAGGGGAATCACAAGTCTAAGGTCAGCCTTGAAAATTTTAGAAGTCCCTGTCTCGAAATAAAAATAAAAATAAAATAAATAAATAAATAAATAAATAAATAAATAAAAGAACTGGGGGTGAAGCTCAGTGGTAAAGTGCCCATATGTTTGACCCCCCAGTACAAGGAAGGACGGAAGAAAGGACAAAAAAAAAGGGGTTTTTTTGGAGGGGGGCTTGGGGGTTGAATCCAAGGGCATTCTACCTCCAAACTAAACCCCCAGCCCTTTCTTTTTACTTTTTGTTTTGATACAAGATTTCCCTAGGTTGCTGAGAATCTCACAGTTACTATGGCTGGCCTCAAACCTTCTATCTAGATAGTCTCAGACTTCCAAGTACTGGGATCACAGGTGTGCGCCGCCATGCCTGGCCGAAGCTGGGGAATATTAAGCCAACTGAGATCATCCGGTTTTATAAATCAAGAATTCTATGTTTTCTTTCATAGGTGGAAGCTAAAGAGAAAACAGAAAACATAAGGCATGTTAGAGAAACGTAGAGACCAGTGGAATAGTGGAAGAGGATTAAGAAGAGGGAGGTGGGGAGAGGTAAAAGAAGGACTGAGGCAGAAAACAGTTCAATCTTACATACAGGATAATAGTACTCTTTTAGTTTAATATAATGCTTTTTAATATAATGCATTTGAAATATATAAAAATATTACTACTGTTTTTGCTAGCATGCACAGAGAGCTAGGAGGGGCTAGTAGGGTAGAATGAGGACGGAAGTGCACCAAGAGCTGTGGGCGTGTGTGTGTATATCACAGTGAACCTCAATATGACTATATTTGCAATGCAGGGAAGGAAGAAAAGAGGGAGGGAGGAAGCAAGGCTAGAGAAAGTTTGGAGCCATCAGCAGTTGCATGGCAAATGAAGTCATGGGATCTGATATTGAGAGGGAATATAATGATCCTAGTAGAGGGCCCATAAAATAGAATTTTCAATTTTCCTAATTGTAACATTTATATTTTCATCTTACTGCAATTATTTCAAGGGCTAGGCATGATATATAGTGATTATTCCTTTTGTTTCACTTGGGTATTTTTCTCCAACTCCTCAGTAAGCAATCCAAGGGAAGTGACCTGCACCCATATATTCTCTTTGGTACTGTCTCCTCTGCCTGGTTTTAATAAATATCTGAAACTAAATGAATGAAAATGAATTAAAACAAAGAGTCAGTATAACCAGAGAATTCTCATAAGCCGTTTAATAAAAACATTATCTTTTTATTTTTATTTTTAAACTCCATTGAAAATAACAAAACTTAAATGACAAAGATTTCATTGTTTCTGCTCCATTTAATAGAAAACATTTTTCTTCATTTGAGTCACCTTTCTCAGTTTTACACAAATATATTTACATTAAAAAGTCTAATAAATTTTTTTTTCTGACTCTATTTCTACTTATAAAAGAACTATTCCATTATTTTCCTAACCAGGGAGGAGGTCGGATGAGGCCTCTTTTAGTTTGAATTCTCTTGAAAGTCGATCCTTCATGAACTAAAATTTGACTGAAAGCAGTTTATTTAGAAGAAACTCTCAAGAAATACAGGGGTGTAGATAAGTCAGACAGAACAGGGGAAGAGGACTTTTTATATGCTATCAAGGATACTGCTACTACGAACATCTAAAACCTGATTTTGCTGGGAAATTTGAGAGTGAATGTTAAATATAGGCCCCAGAGATTAGGAAACTGGGGTTTTTATACATTGTGTGGTTATCAGTAAATTCCCTGTACTTCTCGCAGTTGTAGACACAGGCTGAGTGGATTCCTGTGCAAAGAGAGAAAATTCAAGCAAATAATATTAGATGCCAGAAGTCAGAAGTTAGAGGGTCATGGTCTAAAAGTTTAGGGATAAGGGATGAGTTTGATGCTGCCCTATTTTCTCTATTCATCTCAGATAGAAGATAGTAACAGTCTGGGGTGTGTGTGTGTGTGTGTGTGTGTGTGTGTGTGTGTTACCATGCACTGAATTCAGGAGCATTCTATCTCCGAGCTACACCACCCCAGACGTTTTTGTTTTTTTTTTTTTTTTTTACTTTTTATTTTAAAACAGGCTCTTGCTAAGTTACCTAGACTGGCCTTGAAGCAGTGATCCTCTGGTCTCAGTCTCCCAAGTGGTGGATTAAAGCTGTGTGGCACCAGATCCAAGCTGGTGATCTGTTTTATAATAAAATATTTTAGAGAAAACTGATTTTAATATATTGAAAGTTTTGTTTACAAGTTTGCTTGCAAAGAACTTTAGTTTGTCTTCAATCTGGGGTAGTTGTCCCTCAAAATGAAATAGTGATAGGCTTCTCTGAGTCATGTTTTTAAGCCTCTAAAGAAATAATGATGAGAAAGCGATAGAATGAGAGTGAGAGAAGATTTGTGGTTATAAAATTGTAACCTGACCGGGCGTGGTGGCGCACGCTTGTAATCCCCGCGCTTGGGAGGCTGAGACAGGAGGATCGCACGGGTTCGAAGCCAGCCTCAGCTACTTAGTGAGGCTCTCAGCAACTCAGTGAGATCCTGTTTCGAAATAAAATATAAAATAGGTCTGGGAGTATAGCCCGGAGGTAGAAAGCCTCTGGGTTCCACCCCCAGTACCACCAAAAAAAAAAAAAAATATATATATATATATATACACACACACACATTTATGTACATACATATATATACATGTATATATATATATATATATCAAATAACCCATTTTGCCTTTGAGGAGTCATACTTTGGGAGCCTGGAGAGAGAGGGATATCACTGATTACTTCATGATAATCAAATGGAAATAGTTTCCAGACATCCTTGATCTACATGGCCAATAATCAGGCTGACTTAGAAGTTCCTCATCCTACAGCCCCTGCGTCAGCCCAAGGTACTGTCACATGGCTGGCTACCCAGTTGATCTCAGACCTATCTCATTTACAGTGCCACAATGACATTTTTTGGAAATATTCTAACCTCAAGACATTCTATCTCTGAGGTACATCCCAGCTCTTTTTCTTTTTTTTTTTTTTTTTTTTTGACACAGAGTCTTCTTGCTAAGGTGCCGAGAGTCTCACTATGTTGCTGAGGCTGCTTCAAACCTGCCATCCTCCTGCCTCCGCTTCCCAAGTAGTGAGATTTCAGGCATGCACCACTGCACTCCGCCCCCAATGACTTTTAGATTACAGATATTAGAAACAAAAAATAATTATGTGGAAAGAAAGCACCCTATGTGTTATTTCACCAAATGTTTGTGTAACAATTACATAACTGCATAATGTACACCAAATTACCATGGGTCCTGCTTTCCCCACAAGATTATGTCTGTTATTTCTGACAACACATAGCCTTCACAGAACATTTTGTGCAAA
This sequence comes from Muscardinus avellanarius, assembly GCF_963383645.1. Taxonomy (NCBI): domain Eukaryota; kingdom Metazoa; phylum Chordata; class Mammalia; order Rodentia; family Gliridae; genus Muscardinus; species Muscardinus avellanarius. The sequence goes on from NC_137794.1 coordinate 12,674,027, forward strand.
CATTTTGGCATTGCATTATGCTTAAAAGCTCAGGGTTTGAACGTTCTTTGTTTAGTCTTTGTACCTGTTCTCTAGTCAGATGACGTCATCAGTCACGTACCCTTGTGCGCCACATCTTCATTTACTTTGTTGTATTGGCCAATTCAGCCACTATGATTACAGCATTCAGAGTTACACAGTGGATGTCCAAACCCATTTCTTGATACTAACTTTAATATTTTTGTCCCAACTAATTTCTGAGATAGGAATTTCATGACAACCAATTGCTATAAAGTCACCAACTGCATTTCAATAATAAAAACTCACTGTGTTCTCCTCTACTCAGAACCGAGGATATTGTTGTTATAGTAAAAAAAAAAATTGTGTTTTATTGCCTTTGTTATTTTTGGTAAGTAGGCACAGATTTCTAAAAGCTGACCTGACATACTGTGATATTCCTCTCTCTTCAAACTCCCTTTCTTCTCTTACTTGAATGACAGAGGATGATCTTGAGCCTTTAAACATATACATGAAGTCTGGTCCATTAGGAAGGAGAGAGATGGGGAGAAAAACTTACCAATCTTTTCATTTTGAATCCATCAATTCTGCACCTTTACTTCTTATCACATGAGTATATTTTATGTTTTTTATTAGAATTAGATTGTTGAATTCTTGACCAAATATATATGTTTGAAAGAGTATTCTAATTGTAAGAAAAAAAGTTCATGTGTTTGTAATGCACCTGATTATACATTTTATTTTTATAAGTGAGCGGTCTGAGATTTTCTTGCCTTATGTAACCATCACATTAGCGATTTCAGTATCACCTGTAAGATGGTACATTCGTGCTGGAGCTCCAATTGAAGGGATATTTTGAACCTCTCACTTCACTTTTTCTCAGTGGGGAGGAAGCATTTAAGAAAAAGATTAATACTTAAATGAAATTTTCTGGTATATGTTACTGATATAATAGAAGTCAAGAATTGGAATGCATCCAACTGGCAAATGCTATAAAAAATATCTGGCTATATCACAGTCAAAAGTAAAATGTACATAGAAAACTTTTAAACTTTAGGATAATAAGAAAAGTTTTTATTAATTTTACCTGAGGATAAAAAACATATACAATGGCATATATATGTAAAGATCCCTGTTTGAAATGTATAAAATGTAGATGATTATGCAATCTAACCATACATTGTAATGAGGGAGCACTTTTATTTGTACTCTTGAGTTTTCTTGGCATAAGAGAAAGAAAAAACAAGAGGACAGAGAAAAACCACCTAATAATAATGAGACTTTTATTTGAACAGACATTTTTCACAATGAGAGTCGTTAATTCTCATATGCATGAAACAAATACTACCTTAGTTACTAAAATAATTCGGATTTTGAGAATTTTGAGACAACTTATAGAAACTAGTTGAAGACAGTTTCCCAATTTTATTTTAAGTCAACATTTACTTTTGAAATTCCAGAATGCAAAGAAAAACAAACAGAACAAGAAGTCTAAAAGAAGGCTACTCAGCCATACCTCCACGTCTCCCAGCTTCAATGTGGCTCGGTGCTGTCCTTCAATACTCACTGCTATGATCTTCATCTTTCAGCCCCCCTAATCTCTCAAAGATTGGTCAAGGTTGGGGTGTGATTCTGTGGTAGATACTTGCCTAACATAAATGAGGCTTTGGGTTTGCCCCCCACACAAAATAATAATAATAATAATAATAATAATAATAATAGTAATAAAGGTCCAAAGGGATGAGACCATCTAACAATCAATTAATGGCACACAGTAAGAGCTGCTAATACTTCTATGATTTTTGAAACAAAATTAGTAAGCAAAGATCATCTTGATACTTAACTCATTTAAGAGTTTAACTACAATTGTCCTCTTCTCAGTTATATCTTCTTTGAATATAATATATACACTCATTGGTCTGTTTTTTGAAGGAGGGGCCCTGGGAATTAAACCCAGGGGCATTAGACCTCTGAGCTCTACTACCAGCCCTTTTTATTCTTTATTTTGAAACGGCGTCTTGCTAAATTGCTGCAGATCTCCCTACACTGTTAAGGCTGTCCTTGAATCTCTGATCTTCCTATCTCAGCCTCTCAAATGCTAGGATTACAAGCATGTGATACCATGTCCATCTATCATTTAGTTTCTCTCAAACACCAGTTTAAATGGTGTGGTGGCACATGCTTGTTATTCCAGTACTTGGGAAGCTGAGACGGGAGGATCACAGATTCATGGCCTGCCTCTGCTATTTAGTGGGCCCTCTGCAACAGAGAGAGACCCTGTTTCAAAGTAAAATAATAAAATTGGGCTAGGGGTGTAGCTCAGAGGTAGAATGCCCCTGGGTTCCACCCCAGTATTGGAAAAAAAAAAAGCTAAACTATAGATCAGTTTTGGCAGAATGGCCATTTTGATGATATTTATTCCGCCTATCCATGAGCACGGGAGATCTTTCCATCTTCCAAGGTCTTCTTCTATTTCTTTCTTTAATGTTTTATAGTTTTTGTTGTAGAGGTCTTTTACATCTTGGGTTAGGTTTATTCCTAGGTATTTTATTGGTTTTGAGGTTATAGTGAATGGAATTGTTGTTTTTGTTTCTTTCATTGTGGATTCGTTGTTGGCATAAAAAAAGGCCACTGATTTCTTTAGGTTGATTTTGTAACCTGCGACTTTGCTGAATTTGTCAATCAGCTCCAGAAGTCTTTTGGTTGAGTTCTTTGGGTCTTCCAGATAAAGGATCATGTCATCTGCGAATAAGGATAATTTTACTTCCTCTCTTCCTATGTGGATTCCTTTGATTTCCTTCTCTTGTCTGATTGCTGCAGCAAGAGTCTCAAGGACTATATTGAAAAGGAGTGGTGATAGTGGGCATCCTTGTCTTGTTCCTGACTGAAGTGGAAATTCTTGCAGTTTTTCCCCATTCAATATAATGTTGGCTTTGGGTTTGCAGTATATTGCCTTGATGATGTTGAAGTACTTTCCTTCTATCCCAATTTTTTGCAGTGTTTTTAACATAAATGGGTGTTGGATTTTGTCGAATGCTTTTTCAGCATCTATGGCTATGATGATGTGGTTTTTGTTCTTGGTTCTATTTATGTGGTGAATAATATGTATTGATTTGCGTATGTTGAACCAGCCTTGTTTTTCTGGGATGAAACCGACTTGGTCATGATGTATTATTCTCTTGATATAGTTTTGAATGCGTATAGCTAGTATTTTGTTTAGAATGTTTGCATCTATGTTCATTAAGGATATTGGTCTGTAGTTTTCCTTTCTTGAGGTATCTTTATTTGGTTTGGGGATTAATGTGATACTGGCCTCATAGAAGAAATTTGGGAGACCATCTCTTTCAATTTCCCGGAACATGTTATGAAGTATTGGTATTAGTTGTTCACTGAAGGTTTTGTAGAATTCAGCTGGGAACCCATCTGGGCCTGGGCTTTTCTTTGGTGGAAGAATTTTTATTGCCATTTCTATTTCTTTGGTTGTTATTGGTTGGTTTAGGCTTGCTATATCCTCTTGGTTGAGTGTAGGAAGGTTAACTGTGCTTAGAAATCTGTCAATTTCATCCAGGTTTTCAAATCTATTGGAGTATAAATTTTTAAAGTAGTTTCTGATAGTATTTTGAATTTCTTCACTATCTGTGGTGATATCTCCTTTTTCATTTCTAATTTTGATAATTTGAGTTGATTCTCTTTTTCTTTTGGTTAGGTTGGCCAGGGGTTTATCAATTCTATTAATCTTTTCAAAGAACCAACTTTTTGTTTTATTGATTATTTGAATTGTTTTTTTGTTCTCTATTTCATTTATTTCTGCTTTAATTTTGATGATTTCTTGTCTTCTGCTGGCTTTGGGAATAGACTGTTGCAGAATTTCTAGATCCTTGAGTTGTGTCATTAGGTTCTGTACTTGGTGGTTCTCCGTCCTTTTTATGTGGGCACTCAATGCAATAAACTTTCCTCTTAGTACTGCCTTCATGGTGTCCCATAGGTTTTGGTAGGTTGTGTCTCTGTTTTCATTTGTTTCCATAAATTTCTTTATTTCTTCCCTGATTTCTGCTCTTACCCATTTGTCATTCAATAGTGTATCATTCATTCTCCATGAATTTGAATACTTTCTTTCGAGTTTCCTGTTGTTGATTTCTACTTTTATTCCGTTGTGGTCTGAAAAGATGCATGGAATTATATTACATTTTTTGAATTTGCTGGTATTTTCTTTGTGTCCCAGGATGTGATCTATTTTGGAGAAGGTTCCATGGGCTGCTGAGAAGAAAGTGTATTCTGTAGTTCCTGGTTGAAATACTCTGAAAACGTCTATTAGGTCCATTTGGTTTATGGTTTCCTTTAGTTCTAAAGCGTCTTTACTCATCTTTTGCCTTGAAGATTGATCCAGTGGTGTGAGAGGCGTATTAAAGTCTCCCAGAATTATTGTATTTGGGTCTACTTGGGATCTTATGTCCAGAAGGGTTTGTTTTACAAATGTGGCTGCACCCATATTTGGGGCATAAATATTTACTATCATTATATCTTCTTGGTGTATTGTTCCTTTTAATAAAAGGAAGTGCCCTGACTTGTCTCTTTTGATGTGCTTTAGTTTAAAGTCTGTTTTGTTGGATATCAGGGTTGCTACCCCTGCTCTTTTTTGGTCACTGGTGGCATGGTATATCTTTTTCCATCCTTTCACGTTCAGCCTGTGAATGTCTTTGGCTGTGAGGTGAGTTTCTTGCAGACAGCATATATTTGGATTATGTTTCCTAATCCACATTGCCAGTCTATGTCTTTTGATTGGTGAGTTAAGTCCTTTGACATTAAGAGATATTATTGAAATATGATTTTTGTTTTCTGCCATTTTGTGTTCTGTCTACTCTTGGGTGGTGTGATCTTTCTTCTTTACTTAAATGGCCCACTTATTAACTTCCTCTCTTCTCTGATTCAATGCAATTCCCATTAAAATACTAGTGACATTCTTCAGAGACCTAGAAAAATCAATCATGAACTTCATATGGAGAAAGAAAAGACCTAGAATAGCCAAAGCAATTCTCAATAACAAGAAACACGCAGGAGGCATTACAATCCCAGACTTCAAACTATACTATAGAGCAATAGTAGTAAAAACAGCATGGTACTGGCACAAAAACAGATATACTGACAAGTGGATTAGAATAGAAGATACAGAAACAAACCCACACATCTTTAGTCAATTAATCTTTGACAAAGGGGCCAAACACATACGCTGGAGAAAAAACAGCCTTTTCAACAAGTGGTGCTGGGAGAACTGGCTAACCATTTGTAAAAAGATGAATATAAACCCCTATATCTCACCTAACACAGGAATCAACTCAAGATGGATCAAAGACTTAGAAATTAGACCTGAGACTGTGAAGTTAGTAGAGGAGAACATAGGTTCAACACTACAACATATTGGCACAGGCAGTAACTTTCTCAACAAAACCTCCAAAGCTCAGGAAATTAAAGCAAGAATAAACAAGTGGGATAACATCAAACTAAAAAGTTTCTTCTCATCAAAGGAAACTATCAATAACCTAAAGAGGAAGCCTACAGAATGGGAAAGGATCTTTACCAGCCACCATTCTGATAGGGGGCTAATATCCAGAGTATACAAAGAGCTCAAAAGGCTCTACACTAGCAAAACAAACAACCCAATCAAGAAATGGGCAAATGAACTAAATAGACACTTCACAAAAGAAGAGATACAAAGGGCTAATAGATACATGAAAAAATGTTCTTCATCACTGGCCATCAGGGAGATGCAAATCAAAACTACACTGAGATTCCATCTAACCCCAGTCAGAGCAGCAAGCATAAAGAAATCAAACAACAACAAATGCTGGCGAGGATGTGGGGAAAGAGGAACTCTTTTACACTGTTGGTGGGAGTGCAAACTAGTTCAACCACTATGGAGATCTGTGTGGAGATTCCTAAGAAAGGTGGGAATAGATCCACCATATGATCCAGCTATACCACTCCTGGGTATCTTTCCAAAGGGGTTGAATTCAGAGAAATACAGCAACATATGCATACCTATGTTCATAGCAGCACAATTTGTAATAGCCAAAATATGGAACCAACCCAGATCACCATCAACAGATGAATGGATAGCAAAACTGTGGGAAATACACACAATGGAATTCTATTCAGCCATAAAGAAGAACAAAATTATATCATTTGCAAGAAGATGGAAAGCCCTGGAGAACATCATGTTAAGTGAGATCAGCCAAGCACAGAAGGAGAAGATACACATGTTTCCTCTAATATGCCCAAACTAGAAAACACAAAGGATACCAGTGGGACTCCAGATATTAGAGGGGAAATACTAGCTAAGTTTTAATGGAAAGATAGGAGAGGAGAAAGGCTGATCTTGATTAATGAGGGTCTATACCTGAACATGTGTAAAATTATGAATAAGACATGGTTAACCTGGACAACCATTGGTGGGAGGGGGGAAGAGAAAACGGGGGCGGGGGGGAGAGGGCACCAAATATAGTGTAAATGTATATTACTTATGTTCAATAAAAAAATTGTTAAAAAAAGCTAAACTAAACTAAACTAAAAAAAAATAGAAACAAAACAACAACAACAACAAAACACCATTTTAAGCACACACCTATGACCCAAGTACTTGGGAGGCTGAGTCAGGAGGATCACAAGCTCAAGGACAGCCCCAGCAACTTAGCAAGGCCCTCAGCAACTTAGTGAGGCTATGTCTCAAAAGAAAAGAAAAGAAAAGAAAAGAAAAGAAAAGAAAAGAAAAGAGAAGAAAAGAAAAGAAAAAGAATGGGCCTGAGGTAGAATACCCCTAAGTTCAATCCCCAGTACCACATAAATAAATTAGTTAATTAAATGACTAACATAAAATACCAGCTTAATCTTGCGACCCTGATGACATCCTTACTTGAGATTCTTTGTCCATCCCTGGCTCTGTATTGGCACTTCAGTTTCCTACCTTCAACTAGCACTGACTGTCTCATATTGTGCATCTTGAAGTGGCGATCTTCAGTTCTGCTAAGTTGACTCCTTGGAACTTCTATATTATATCAGGATTTATATCAGTTTTAGCTCCAAATTGTTGTTTATACTATTTCCCTTCCACTTGAAATGTCTCTGTCATTTTCCCAAGTCTTATTTTTCTTTATTGTCAATTAAGATTTCCATGCTGTTACACATGGGCACATGTGTTGAAATGTCCAATGGTACCTCATTCATATGAACAAACATTATGCTGATTTAAAGAGTAATAAATACATAGCCGGGTGTGGTGGTGCACGCTTGTAATCCCCGCACTTCGGAGGTGGAGACAGGAGGATCGCGCAGGTTCGAAGCCAGCCGTGCTGGCTTAAGAGATCCTGTTTCCAAATAAAAATATAAAAATGGGTCTGGGAGTGTAGCCCGGAGGTAGAGGGGCTTCCAGGAACCCCAGTACCACCAAAAAAATAAATAAGTGAGTAAAAATAAAAATAAAAAGTAATAAATACATAAATAAATTTCTGTATTCCAAAAAGTTTTTTTTTTGTTTTTTTTTTTTGCAACTACCCAAGACCATTTCCATGTTCCCTCCCCATAGTCATTTAATGGGATATTTTGAGTCGTATTATGTAACGATTCTCTTACATACTTCCCCTTCCTACCTGACTGAACTAGCACTGTCAGTATTGTGTCTTTCTAGTTTGTTTTACTAAATATAGCAACAGCTTTCATAAAGTAAATATTGAATCCTTGATGAATAAACAAAACAAAATGGAAAATATTAAAATTAACATCAAATTAATTTAAAGCCCCGTAATGCAGCTACACTTTATTTTCAGTTGAAATTCATGAATGCTATCATGGGAGTTGCTGCAGAAGATTTCATTTTATAATGAGGCACTCAAAGAATGATCGGGACTGCTGAAAGTGGAATTTATTTGCATTAAAGTTTGCAAGGTTTTGAGTCATACCAAGCTGAATCTCAGTCCTAGCTTTCTGACTTCTTGACTTATGGTAATTGCTTAGAAAAATTTTCATCTAAGTCTCAAAATAATGTGTATGTGCGTGTGTGTGTGTGTGTGTGTGTGTGTGTGTGTGTGTGTGTGTAGACACACACAAATACATCATTGGTTTCTCTGAGAAATTATGCATTTAAAATAAAGAATACAATTCAAGAATAAAGGACACAATCAAGAAGCTGTTGTACTTATTATGGGTGGCAGTTGTGATGATATCATTACCTACACTTTAGCTCAAGAAATACATTATCTGTAGTATAAACTAAGGCAAGCAAACCTCAATATTTGTGATTCAAATGGATAACCGGTAGCAGTTATCTTTTTTTTTTTTTTTAATCAAGGGACAGTCTATTTCCAAGCTACATCTCAAACCTATTTTATTTGTGTTTTGTTTTTTGTAGAACTGGGGATTGAACCCAGAGGCATTTTACCTCTGAGCTATACTCCAAGTCCTGTTTATTTATTTTTTTAATCAGAGTTACACTAGATCGCTGAGAGTCTTGCTACGTTGCTGAGGCAGGTTTTGAACCTGTGGTCCTCCTGCCTCAGCCTCCCAAGTACTAGGATTATAGGTGCCACCATATCTGGCTTTTATTATTTCAAACCATGGCCTTGCTAAGTTACTGAGCACTAGCCTCAAATCTATGATCCTTCTGTCTCAGGCTCCCAAGTACTGGGATTATAGGCATGCACCATCCTGCCTGTCCTTAACAGTTACTTTGGATCTCAAATATGCAAGTTCAGAAATAGGTAAGTAGTCCAAAGAGGGTCAACAACCCTGCTTCATGAGGTCACTTGGGGCCCCAGGTACCTTCTGACTTGTTACTGACATACTCAAGACTGTTGACCTCCTTCATAGTCAAACCAGTCTCAGATCTACATCTACTTCCCCACTGAAAGAAAGAAAAGAGCAGATACATGCATTTTTTAACCCTTAAAGCAGTATTTTCACATGGCGCTTCTGTCCTAATCACCTAGGTGACAGAGCCTCATATAGTTGCAAAGAATACTGGGAACTGCAAAGTATAGTTGAGGTATTATAGATCCAGTCCAGGGACTGGGGCAAGAAAAGAAAGATCATAGCAGTTGACCTTGGGTAAAAATCACAAACAGCCCTCTTCATTCTTTTTTTTTTACAGATTAGGGCCTCCATACCTTCCTAGAAAGTTATTCTACATGTGGTCTTGTTACTTCTGGAAGCAGCCAGTAGATCACTTTTGATCTTGAAGTTTATTTGCATTAATATCTTTATCTAATTTTTTATTTCATTTTTAAATAAAAATCTTGTAAAGTTTAGCTCATAAATTTCCAAAGTGAGTGTTGACAGTTAGGGTAAGCATAAGAATGGTCATAAACTGAATAGTAAAGCTCGGGATGGGCTTAACATATCAGGAAATTACACCTTTGGAACCATATCCATAGAAGGAAAATACACACCATATGTATATAGATATATTTATGTTACATGCGAAGTATTTGTTTTTTCATTCTTTGCAACTCAGTGAGACCCTGTTTCAAAAAACAAAAAGACTAAAACATGGGACTGCGGGTATAGCTCAGAGCTAGTATGTCCCTGGGTTCCATTACCAGTAATGCAAAAAAAAAAAAAAAATAGTGGCTGTAGCATTTGACCTGTGATATTTAAAAAATGGTGGTTTAGTCTGTGCGGGTTTATGAATATTTTTGTATTTTTGAATTGTTTTCTTTTCCTTATGTGTATAAGTTGTGTTTATAGAAATCACAACTACTAATCACATAGCTTTTCATTGCAAGCAATAAACAAATACATAAGGCAGAAAAGAATTGTTAAAAGAAAATGTGAATATCTATGAGATTTCAAGTTCTGTTTTACTGATTCCTTATTAAACAAACATTCTAGCATCACTGAATTGGAATTTCAGCTTTGGGTGAGTCTCATCTAATGGCACGTATGATCACTTATTAAGCAATTGTTTTATGTCCAGTGATGTGCAGGTTCTACTGAGGCAATATAGTTAAGATATTTAGAGTACAGATCACCAATCCTGGCAGATTGGGTTTGGATTCTTTAGATGGCACGTCATAACAAGTTATTTAAGTTATCTTTGCTTCACTTCTTCATCATTAAAAAAAAAGAAAAAAATACCACTATTCTTATAGGATTTCTCATAATTAAGCTTCTTGACTCGACTGTGATCCAGCATGTACTAGCAAATTTAATTTAGGAAGCTAAGATATAAAAATTAAATATACAAAAATATTTAATATATATGAATTATAGTTTAGGCGCTAGGGTTATAGCAATTAGCCAAATAGAAAAAAAAATTATAGCTTTTGTGAACTTCCATTTTAATACTATCTCACTTCAACACCAAGAATTAGATCTGATTATCTGTCATTTTGCAGGTAAGGAAAGTGAGTTTAGAGCTGTGATGTAATTTGTCCAAATAGCCGATGGATTAGACAGTAATAAACAAAGATAATATCACACATAGCTTGGTTCTGCTCAGAGAGGACTGGCTACTATCATGTTGCAAGTACAGCAAACATTTCTTAAGTTTCCACTGTGCACAAATACTAAGCAAGCCTCACACTGGGCACACAGTGATAAGCAGAGCCCTTCCAGGTTTTGATGTATGGTTTGATGTAGCCTTGACCACAGCTATAACCTGATTTACCCCTCACCATGTAGACACACATCTCCAGGTTCTTCTGCTCCTCAATGAGCTTGCAGTTATGGTAAACACATTGTTGGCTGGGAAGAAATTAAGAAATCATTTCTATTTGAAATTTTGAATGAAAAAGAAATAATTTACATGGAAAGGAGAAAACATACTTCATTCACTGAAATTCAAGGACAGAATCAGTATTCCTGAAGGAACAAATGAGTTCTTTTACTGTGGCATTGTGTCTAAATATAACTCTCTCATTTTAATGGCTTTTGCTTCTTCACTAGGGAAAAGGACCTGCCAGTGATTAAATGAGGGAATGGATTATCTCCCCACCTTTTCTTTGTACTATACCTTAAATAATTCTGCTTACACATATTTTTTCTAATTTGTAAAATGATTTTAAAGCCTATGACATAGAAAAACCTTTTTTTTTTTTTTTTTTTTTGCTGGTCTGGGGATGGAACCCAGGGGCATTTGACCACCAAGCTACACCCCCTACCCTAATTTTTATTCTTTATTTTGAAACAGGGTCTCATTAAGTTGCGGAGGGCCTCACTAAGTAGCTGAGGCTGTCCACGAACTGCGATCCTCGGGTCTCAGCTTCCTGAATGCTGGGATAAAAAGCGTGTGCCACTGGCTAGAAAAAAACTTTGCAAAAATCTTTAATATTAAGAACAAGCAAGGTGTTAAATGTGAGTCATGTGTACAGATTATTTAGAAAATATATTATCTATTTAATTGAATGTTTTAAACACTAGTTAAAGTTACAGATGCCATGTCCAAAATAAGCTTTAAAAATATCAGTATAATAAAAATGTTTAACAAAATAAGCTTTAAAAATATCAGTATAATAAAAATGTTTAACACTTATATAATGGTAAGCATAATTGAATCTTTTTTATAACTGAAAAGAAAATTCAGGAATAATAATGTGATAAGTCTCATTTTAACATATTTTTATTTTGATCAATTGTACGTTTACACAAAAATGAGCAGAAAGTTTGAAAGGTTTTTAAAAATTTCCTCAATTTTTTCTAGATTTTCCATTATTAATATTTTAAGTCAGTGCTGTATTTTGTTATGAATCAATATTGATGTATTTATTTTTCACTAAATGTACCAGTATTTGGAATGGCCTAGGAAGATTTGAGAAAGCTCTGATTATTAATATATTTCAAAAATAGTTGGGTAAAAATGGCAGACCTGGGGAAAGACTTGGTTTCGGTTTCTGTCAGGAAATAAACAGCTATTGAAACTTACATTGACTTAGCTAAAAGTAACTAGCAAGTCTATAGGACAGGGGAATTAGGACTTTGTCATCCTTGTTCTAAAGATAGGTTTACCTAATAATTGGCTAATATAGCTAGGATGAGAGGAGGGGTTCTACCTTCTTCATAAAAGGAGAGACCTTGGCGCGGGAAGAACCTTACAGGGACTTTTACTACATCAGAATTATGTGAACAAGATGGAGGTCATGTGTATAAAAAGCCTGTTCCGTGTTTTGGACTTTGGTGATTTCTTTTGAAGCACCCCCTCATGTTACCTGTTACCGTGGGGTAACATGAGGCTGTAACTGTCTTCTGTATTTCTATATTTTTAATAAGCTTCTTTAAATCTTCAGCAAGAGTCTGGGCTATTGCATATTTATCCTTAGCTCAGGACAAGAACCCGCACTTTGTGTGTGTGTGTGTGTGTGTGGGTGGGTTTTTTTTGTGTGTGTGTGTGTGTGTGTGTGTGTGTGTGTATTTTGAGGGAAATTGTGTCTGGGAGCTTAACAGGGGTTCCCGGGGACAATTTCCAAAATCCTAACATTTTCTCTCAAAACTGTAACTCTAAAGTCTATTAATAATTAGGATACAACTTTTTATTTATCAGTATATACTGACATGTATCCACTATTACAGTATCGTGGGAATAGCTTCCCTGACCTAAAATGTCTATCATCCGTTCATCCTTACCACCTCTTCTCTGAACCCCAGGCAAGCACAGATCTTGTATTTTGTCCATGCTTGTTAACATTTCCAGAATATCAGAATATTATGTGGTTGGAACCATACAACCTACAGTGTTTTCAAACTGTATTCTTTCACTTTGCAATATACATTCAAGGCTTCTCCATGTCTTTTTTTGGCTTAAGAGTACTTTTTTATTTTATCACAAAATAATTTCTGTTGCATAGATGTACCACTATTTAATTATCTATTCCCCTGTTGAAGAACATCTTGATTGCCTTCAAGTTTGGGCAACTATAAATAAAGCTGTCATGGGAAAACATGACAATTCTGTAGGATTCTTGGCTAACTGGGCAGAAAAGAATTTCAGCATGCTCTAGTTAAAGAATAGACAAAGGTTTTATTTAGGAAAGCGAGGAATTCAAGGAAGAAAGGTGGCCCATCTTAAGTGGTGGGGAGCATCGGAGCAAGAGAGTTTTTGTGGCTTTTTCAGTTCTTTTATAGAACCCCCAAAAGAGGGTGAGTGGGATCCCACAGTGAAGGTCTAGAATTCCTCTTACTCTTCAGGTTCCCCTGGCAGTTGGTAAGTAAAATAAAAAATTAATGCGAGTAAAATAAAAATAAGTGAGTACGGCGGAGTGTGAAAAACACGAGAGAGGTCCGGTACACATGGCATGTAAAGTTTTAATGGCACGGCTCTCCCGGGGATCAGGGCGAGGCACCGTGGGGCCCACGCGCCTGTCCGAAGCTTGAGGACGCGGGCTCTCCTTTTCAAGGTATGCATCTCGCGAGATGGGGGTTTACTCGCTGGAACGCCCAATTCTCGCGGGGGCGGGGGGGTTCGGCCCCTCCCTTGCCCTGCAGAGGTCATGTGACACAAAGTCACATGAGTGCAGGACCCAACTTATCAGCAGTGAGGAGATGTAGTGGATGGCTGGTGTCCCACCTTTGTCCTCCTAAAGGACCCTTTGCTTACTAAGCATCTCGGGAATCTCAAGTGCTAAGAGGAGCCATTGTGATTAAGGGTGTGGCTCATTGAGGCTTCTGCCAAAGACAAAATACACCCTACAGGATGGAGTTAGAGATTGCTAAGATGGTAGGAGGGGTTGACCTTCATGAAAGGAGACACCTCACCATACCTTGCTAGGGGAGGTAACTTACAGGGACATTCACTACGTCAGAGTCACGCAAACAAGATGGAGGTCATGGGTATAAAAGGCCAAGTACACGTGTAAACCCTTTGGTGTACTCATTCGAGTCATCCCCTCATGCCATTTTGGCATGGGGCTGTATTTCTATTTTCTGTGTTTCTATCTTTCTAATAAACTTCTTTAAATCTTCAGCAACGGTCCAAGCTATGCATATTTATTCTTAGCTTAGGACAAGAATCCACAATTGTTTTTCTTCTGTTTGGGGTTGTTTGAGGTTTTGTTATGTGTTGGGGATAAGTATGTCTGGGGCCCTAGGAGGGGTTCCCGGGGAATGGCTTCCCCAAACCATATTCTCCCAATCCGTAACACCTAATATTTTATTTCTTCTATCCTACCTCAAAACTACTATAAAATTTTTCAATTGTTATACCATAAGTGCAGAACAAAGGAATCAAGACCTCCAAAGAATTAAAGCCAGAGACTTTAATTAGCTGCATGTGGTGGCTGCCATTTTCCAAGATAGGCATCAGCTCATAGTCCCCAATACAGCATAAGATAGGAACAGAAGCAAGAATTCATAGAGCAATTTTGTAATTTTAAAGTAACCAATCACAAAGAAATGCTTCATCTTTTTGGAAGCAAGGGGAAATGGATTCCTTGGCTTTTGGTTTCACGGACTTTTTGGTTTCTCAGGCTTTCAGTTACAGGAATGACTGAACAGTTACACAGATTTAACACACACACACACGCACACACAAGAAAAAAAACAGAAAATTTTGTTAAATGGGATACAGTACCACACAATCTTCTAAATCAGTATTCTATTTTTTTTCGTCCTACAGTCTTGTAGATATATTACATTGGAAGCTGAACAGAGCTCCACAAATAAATAAACCGTATAAGCTCGTTAAAAAGAACACATACTTTGGTACTAGTCCATTTTTAAATGTTATTTCTTTCCCACTAAAATGAAGAAAAGTATTTGTGAGAGCATTCTATAACTTTCAAACCCAGAAAGAAGGGGGTTTAATATATAGTTATATAATGTTATTAAAAGATTAAAAGCACATCAATTCAAATTGTAATAAGTATAGTTCATTTTCTTTGATTTAGAAAATCACTTAAAACAGCTGGCTTCCAAATTAGCTTACAGTGCATAAAGTAGGTACTATACATATTACTTTCTTCTCAAAAGGACCATAATTTTTTTGCTATACTATACAATGTTATATAAGTTTTTTGTAAAATAAATGATGGCTTGCAGGATAAACAAGCTATCAGATCATCAATATATATATATATATATATATATATATATATATATATATATACACACACACACACACACTTAACACATAGGTAGATGATGTTATAATGGTGTATATATATATATTTTAATGATATATATATATATATATATATACACACACACACACACACACATATACACACACTTAACACATACGTAGATACGTAGATGATGTTTTAATGGTGTTTATTCTGTTACTTAAACCATTTCACAAATGAAATATTGTAGACAACCCCAGAGAGTCTGAATGAAGTCTCCTCACTCAATATTTGATTCAGTTGTTGAGAATGATACTGCTAACATGCACAGAGGATAGGAATATGTTCATCCTTCACTTAATGAGCTTTCTGTGGAGAAAACGGCAGGCTTTTAGGTAAATCCCAGTGACTTGAAAGTGGAAAAAAAAGACTGGTTTGATTTCTGAGGTGGTCAAGGGTTTGTTGTGGGTTAAGCATCCTTATAAGTGGTTTGAGCTTTCCATCCCATTCAAAGGATGAAGAATCCATATTTCCTAGTCACATTCCCTCTTTTTCCAGCTGGGACATGAGGAGGATAAGGAGTGATGAGTCTTGAAAGCTGACAGCAGCCAGTCAACAGACATAGAGAGTCCTTGTTATAAAAAAAAAAAAAGTAAGATCCATGTGAATAATTTGTTCTGGTCAGAGAGCTTGTAAATTATAGACCTATGCACAACAATGTATGTGTTATTCTAGAATCAATACTCCTCACTCTTGTGTGTTCATTTGCACATAAGTGTAGGCACTGAAAACTGTCACCCCACGTGTGCATTTCCACATGAGGCTTCCTTCAGATTTCATATGGTAAATGAGTATTTCTTTCACAGTCAGTTTACTGCCACATTTTCACATTTATGTCCCCTCCTTTTTACTTTTTATTTATTTATTTTTGGTGATTTCAATGTTTAAAATGGCATCTAAGGGTGATGCTGCAGGGCTCTCCTTTGTAAGCACAGGAAGGTTGTGCCAGCCCATAAACAGAAAGTATTTGCTAGCAATAGTTACAGAGTGCTGCCCCTGAGTCAATGCTATGAAGTGACAGTACAGGAAATCCATAAGGTGTTACTTCTGTTCCTGGATATTTCTGACCTCTTTTCATGGATGTGTTTTTCTTACAAGCCTAGAGACTTTTCCCTGTGTGTTCCTCTTACTCGTGAGGAGAAGAATGCCGTAAGAAGGACTTCATAAGGATTTCATTTGGGGTCACAGTGTTCCATTTTCTCCTGGGTGTATCCATCTTTCCAGTACATCGACAAGAACTCTCTGGTCCACCTGACCAATCTTATCCTCATGGCTGACCATGAACACCTGTATTTGGCCTTAGCACAAAAGAGGGTGGTCTGACTTTTCTGGGCAGCGCCACCTCCCCAGGACTGTGCTTGTTGGCTCATGGTCCCTTCTCCCTTAGCACATGTATCGCACCTAAGCTTGGAACAGCTCCTTCCCCTGTCCCACACATCATCTTATTTTTTCTATCAGAAGTTTTCTCGTATAGAGCTTTTGAGCTGTGATTCTCTCCTTTAATCTGATTTCACTGTCTGCCACCTTCCGGTGATTCATTTCTGGTCCACAGGAAGGGTGACTTTTCTATTTCTAGTTTTGTTCTAGCTTCTTAGAAATATATAGTCAGTACTTAAATTGAAGAAATAAGTTATGGCGTTCTATTCCACAGTAGGGTAACTATAGATGATGATAATGTATTGCATATTTCAAAAAAAGCTAGAAGAGAAGATTTTCAATGTTTTCAACACAAAGAGATAAAAACATTTGAGGGGATAGATATGTTGACCCTGATTGGGGCATTATATAATGTTTTTATATATAAAAATATCACAACACAACCCATGAATATGTATAATTGTGGTATGTTTTATGTATGTATGTCAATATACATATATATATATATATATATATATATTCACCTATATGTACTCAACCAACTATCTATACTCAACCAATCATCTTAAAATCATCCTGAAACAACATATTAAAACCATCTGAAGAAGTTACAAATAAAATTTGCTTTACATATGACATTTTCACAAAAAGGCATAATAAATCTACTTCATATAAAATGAACTGTTGAAGTAAAATATGGGAGAAATTTGAAATGGGCATGACATAAACATCCTATAAACCTGAAGACAATTAAATAATAAGCTACCAATAAATGAATAGAAAAAATGTACTAACTGAGAACTTAGATGACAAAATACAAACTAAATACAACATTAATAGTAAAAAAAAAATGTAATTAAAAACTGAAAGAATGAAACACAATTTGGGCGGGGTAAAATTCTCTAGCCACCTTCCCAGGTTGAACACTAGATTGAACAGCTATTCATGTACCAAAACAACTTCCCTAGAGCTAAGGAAACCAATTGAAAGACCATAGTTCTTGCATTAAGTATAACAAAAAAGGAGACACGTCAGAGAAAGCAGGAGGAGAAACTTGCAAGTTATACCTTTCCCCCAACTCTTTGCAACAAGATGCCTTCCATTTGCACAGCGGGGGAAAGAAGGAAATCAAACCTAGGCCTTCGAGTTGAAACCCAGTACTAGACATGCCATGGAGAAACCAGGTGCTGGATAGAGCACCCATCACCACTAACACTAAGCCAATACTTGGGACCTGGGCCAGAGGAGCTGCAACAGCCAGGCAGCCAGGGGACTGATAGCACCTCACTCCTGCAAGCTCGAGTAGCAAGTATGTGTGTGTGTGTGTTAGGGAGGAACAAAGGTTAGTAAAGGATTATTCTCTTGGAACTCCATGCCAGGCTCACCATGGTCAGACCCAGCACTGGGTAGAAACCAAGGAGCATGTACACAGGCTAGAACTCAGAAAGCCTCTAGACTTGTACCAGCATACAGTGGAAAGCCACACTCAGGGACAGACTCAAGTCCTGGCCTGAATTGATGCCAGCCTTAGACTTGGACCAGTGCACATTTCCCTCCAACCCTGAGATGCTCTTGTTCCTTGTAGCCATGAGACTCAGGTGCAACATGGCGCAGAATCAGCCTCCATAGGCAAGGGGCTATCTTCAACCCTGTCCCCCAACCTCAGGCAGTACAGCCATCCTCAGGTCAGTGCTCACGGATGAGCAAAAGACATGCCCTAGCTCAGGCATGTGCTCTGGGGGGGATGGACAAGTGTTTCAGCCCGCATCACCACTAACTGTGGCATCATCCTTGCTATGCCTTTCAGACTGTGCACATCATTATTACTGTAGATTGAGACATGACAGAGCTATGTCAGCCTATGTACCCAAGGGACTTTTCACCAATACTATCCCCACCTCATGTAGCTTTTGTGGAACGAGACGCCTTCACTGGGGACAGCACAGGATAGTGTGCATACTACCTGTGGAATTTAGTGCTGGGCTGGTGAATCCCAGCTTTGGGCAGATACTCAAGACCCCCATCCTTACACTTGGCTGTGGATGGAACCTCTCAAACAGCCATGATGCTCAGGGTTCCTTCTAGAAGACTAGCAACAACTGGGCTAATATAGCAGTCTCAGGCCATTAGTCCGCCTCGGCAAAAGGTAACTTGTGGCACCGTGGGCCTTTGTCCTCCCCCAGTACTGTGCTAGTCCTGGTGGGCTGACTAAGTCATGTGATGGGCCACAAAACAAGTCTTAAAAATTTAAAAAATCCTGAAATCATATCAAATCTTTTCTTATCATAATGCAAAATATCTAAAATTTAAAAATGAGGAAAACTTTGGAAACTATGCAAACACATGAAAATTAAACAACTTAGTTTTGAACAATCAGTGGATTAAGGAAGAAAAATTTTTTAAAAAGTTTAAAATTTATAGAAACAAATGAAAACAGAGATGGAACATGCTAAAACCTATGGGGTAGAGCAAAAGTAGTGCAAAGAGGCAAGTTTAAAGAACTCGGTGCTCAAATCAAAATAGCAGAAAGAGCTCAGATAAACACCGATTGCTGTATCTCAAGGAACTAGACAAGGAAGATCACACCAAACCCCAAATGAGTAAGAGGAAAAATAATAAGAATCAGAGAAGAAATAAATGAAATAGACTAAAAAGCAATAAAAAAGATCAACAAAACAAAGAGCTGTTTCTTCAAAGAGATTAAGTCGACAAACTTGAACTGGGCTCTGAGAAAGAGAAGATTGGAATAAATAAAATCAGAGATTAAAAAAAAGAAGACATTACAGCTGACAACACAGAAATACAAAGGATCATTAGGCATTATGATGAACTTTCTAATCTAATGAATTTAAAAGCTTAGAAATGATAAGGCGGGCCTGGTGGCACACGCTTGCAATCCCAGCAATCGGGAGGCTGAGACAGGAGGATCGTGGTTCATGGACAGCCTCGGCTACTTAGTGAGGCCCTCCGCAACTTAGTGAGACCCTGTTTCAAAATAAAGAATAAAAAAAAAATAGGGCAGGGGGTGTAGATGGGAGGTCAAAGGCCCCTGGGTTCCATCCCCAGACCCACAAAAACAAAACAAAAGAAAGAAAGAAAGAAAGAAAGAAAGAAAGAAAGAGTTAGAAATGATAGACACACTTTTGAGTTTACAAACATTTAACAAGATTGTATCATGAGAAATAGATAACCTGAACAGATTAATATTGAGAAACAAGATTAAATCAGTAACAAAAAGTTTCTCATAAAAAAAAAATCCTAACACCAGATGGCTTCACTCCTGAGTTCTACCAAAAATTTGAAGAGCTAATATCAATTTTTCTTAAATTATTCTCCAAAGTAAAATATGGAGCAATTTTCTCAAACACATTCTTTAGGGCCAGCATTACCTGCTACTAAAAGTTGATAAGGACATGCAAAATAAATTAGGTAAATAAATAATAAAAGAAGAAGAAAAAGAAAGACAGATAGGAAGGAAAGAAGGAAAGAAGGCAGAGTGGGCTAGGCCAATATCTTTGCAAAAATTCCCACCAAATTATTAGTAACCTGAATCCGTTAGTACATTAAAACAATTATTTACGATGATCAATGGAATTCATCCCTGAGGTGCAAGGATGGTTCAATATGTGCAAATAAATCAATGTGACATACCACATTGATTCATATCACAAAATGAAAGACAGAAGACATATTCATCTCAGTAGATGTGGAAAAAGTATTGGGTAAAATTTATTATCTCTTTATGATAAAAATGCTGAATAACTTAAGTATTTAAAGAATGTACTTAGTCTCATGAAGTCCACTTATAATAATCAAACATCTAACATTTCACTGAATGAAGATAAACTGAAAGTTTCCTAAGATCTGGAGAAATATATAAATGTTCAATTTTATCACTTTTATTCAATAAAGGTACTAGCCAAAGAAATGAAGCAAGGG